>NC_035448.2:154490312-155125973 GCF_002127325.2 Helianthus annuus
CATTTTGTATGTTTCTAGAACTTTCAGTCGCACCCTATACTTTAAATAATTTGTGTGCATCAATTATACTGATTGGGTATTGTACTTTTGGAGCTTTTCTTTTCGGTTGTTACAGTAAGTGTCAGCACTATATCGATATCGTAACGAATTGAACTGATACCGACTAGATTTCCGCTGGAAATTTACTACTTCAATACAATTAACCTTTTTGGTTTAATTTAATCACTTCACCATTGTATTGGCTGAGTATATATGAACGCAATGAGTTTTGTAATAAGTGTAAAAACACATCATATTCATTGCTGAATGCACTATATAGCCAAAAACCAATATACATTAATAGAAGCTATAGTGTATTGAGTAACGAATACATGTACTCACAACATCACAACGTATATTATATATAATCCATTAAAGATCATCCACTTGAACATTGTTTAATTTTTATCGGGCCACATGGCACCCACTACCTTTTTTTTTTTATTTTTCTAGAACTACTATGTATAGTGTAAGTATTGAGGAGAAACCCCCATTTAGTGAGAAAACAGAACAAACCCTATTATGTGGCTAAGGTTGAGCCGCATCACGACATTCCAAGAGAAGATTCCCATGTCTTCAAGGGCAATTTCAATATTTGCACCATGTGTTCCCTATGTACCATCACCAACTCCATATCTATAGTACAAGTCATATCATACCCACACCAACCCATCACCTTTTGTACTTGACTCACCAACCCATCTTCTTATCTCCTTTTCTTCTTCTCATTTGCTTTTTTACATTCTCTCATTGGAAAAAAAAATAGATGCTCCTCATGACTTTGTTGCTGATTTTGAAGATCATACTCCTCCTCATGTTACCTCTAACAACTTTTTTGGAGATTCACCCCCTTACATTTTTCAGTTCAACAAGTATAACATATCATCAAGTTATGGTTAAAACATCAGTTTGTTTATACATTTTTTTTGCATCGCTATGTCTTGGATGATGGGTTGTGTCTTTGCATATATTTATGTGAAACATGTGTTTTACTTTGTTTTCTTATGGTTATAAACTTGATTTTTTCTTTTTCTAGGGTTGTTGAGTCATGGCCTAATATGTTTCAATGTTTTTCAGTGTTTCCTTTATGTGACGTTTTTGGGTATAGTTTGATGTGTTCATGTTATTTTTTACTAAATGTTGTGTCTTATACAGATGTGATCATATGTTTTTTTAGGATATGATGCTTTTGACAGAAATTTCGTGTGTTATAGTTTGTTGAAGATGTGTTCTTTTTTTTAAAGTTACGTTGTTGAAAATATATATGGAGCTAACTCGTAATCTGGGGGGATACAATTGTGATGTTTGATTCCTCACTTTTGAGAATTTTTTTTGAATTATTTTTATTTGGTTGATGTTATTTTTTAAAATGTGTGTTTTTTTTTTCATTATCACCGGTGGTGATTCTGCTGGATGCTCAAATGTACTCTTATACGGACCCGTCACTCGAAGAAGGTGTTAATGCATGTCTTTACCTTTGTTTAAACTTTTTTTTGGGTTCTTGTATCTAATCATATTGTTTCCACCAATACGTAGGTTAGTGGTGTGATATGGATGATGAAGACTCGCCATTATCTCCACGTATGGGCTCATTTACTCACGAAGGTTTTGAACTGATATTAGTACTTTCATGATACAAAGCAGGGCCCAACCCATGTTTAACCAGGTTACACATGTTACATAAGATGTAATATGTGTAACACGGAGTACATGTGTTAACATTTCGGTGTAATACATTTACAATTAAAAAATGTGTCGCCAAAACATGTTTACCTATAAGTACTTACATGATATAAAGTAGGGACACAACTTTTAACCAGGTTACACACAATGTATAGAAGATGTTACATGTGCAGACATAAGTACTTATATGATATAAAGAAGGAACTCAAGTTTTGACCATGTTACACATGTTACAAATAAGTTGTGACATATGTAACACAATATAAATGTGTTATATATATGTGTAACACATGTAACATTTGTGGCAACATGTAAAACATGTTACATGACTCACGTAACTTGTGTAACATGGTCACACATGTCATGCTCTGTATCTTTTTTAACACATGATAACACATGTACAACTAGGTTACCATGTTACATATAGGTAGTTACATGAGTTACACCAGAGACTAACACATGTATAGTCAGGTTACACATGTGGCCTATATGTTGTAACACGTGTTATATTGCAGGTAACATATATTGCATACAATTGTTACATGTGTTACACACCCAGTGAGTTAGAGATGTATACCTATGTTACACATGTTACATCTTGATGGTACTTGCGTTTACAGCCTCTTGTCTAACGCATGAGTATTTATACTTGTTAATGTAGTTCTTAAATCTATGCATGTCTACTTTCTAAAGATGATCAACAACACCCACCTCGCTACTATGTTTATGAGAAGACATACGACACCAAATAGGCAAATACTGGACACCTATTGTCGACGGGCAATTTCATCCTCTTATTAGTAAATCATACGGGATGTTCTTGCCGTGTATAAGACTTATGACGACCAAGTTGGGGTTCAATGGAAGAAATATACGTTAATGTAGTTTTGTTTTACCTACATACGCTTTGAGTTTGATGAACTTGTTGTTGGTGTAGATGAATATATTTTTTGTGTCTAAGATAAAGATGCTTATCAAGAAATGAAGCACACTTAGATTTTTATTAGCTTATGATAGTTTTGGATCATTATTATATTTTTTAGTTGTATAAAACACTTTGTTATGTTTAAATGTGATTCTAATGATTTTTTTTATAAATTTATACAATTTGTTTGTAAATTTGATTATAATGATATTTTATAACTTTATACAATCTGTTTGTCCATTTATTTTGTTACACCAGTCTCATATATAACTAGTTTATCAATTGGTGTGACGTTTTGAATGATGCAATACGATGTTACATAAGTAACTCTGTATGTTTTCAGCTCTAAAAACAATGATCAAATTATACAAAAGTTAGAGAAAGAGGGTTGAAAATGTGAAGAGAGAGAGAGAGAGAGTGTGGGAAAGGTGGAGAAGGAGAGGAAAAGGTGTAGAGAGAAAGTTAGTGAGAGAAAAATATGAAAAGAAAATGTGCATAAGTTGAAAAGTGGAGAGAGAAATAATATATTCTTCCTAATATGCCCTTAATAGTCATTTTCTTTATTAAACATTATTTAATTTAAATCAAATTACCATCTAACAATCTCAACTATTGGATCATGTTCATCAGTGGCTACCATAGAGTTTACTAGGTTTTCTCAATAACCTAAGGTCTACTATATAACCCTCCCCTATGTATGTACGTACGTACGTACGTACGTACGTACGTATGTATGTATGTGAGAGTGCGCGCGCACATGTTAAATAAAAACCTTAACAAGTATGCCTAGTGATAGTGTTATCCTCCCTTAACATGAAGGTCATGAGCCCTGGCCTCTTTCCTATACTCGGTTTGATGATGTCAGCAATGTATCATGCTGACGTTGCATTTAATAATTTTTATTTATTTTTTTCACATTTTAAATCTTTATACTTACTTTTAGACTAAAACTTTAAAATATTATGCTTTTTTATATTCCAAATGTATTGTTGTAACGTTTTTATCTTTATCTATGTTTTAAAACGGAGCCACCGCACACTAATTCGTTTTATATTTCTTTTTAACTTTTGTTTTTTGAAGTCTTATATGTTATTGTTTTAACATTTTCAAAATCGTTTTTGTGTTCGGCCCGTAACGTTAACATTACTTTTTAAATTGAGTCGAGTCTATGTTACCATTCAAATTTTGTTAAAAATCATTACCTTTCATAACCGAGTTGCCCTATACGCGCCCCGCCACCACACGCGGTTTTTATAATATTTTTTTTAACTTTTGTTTGTTTCTAACTCTTATTCATTATTTCTTAACTTCTTTTTAATCTATTTTGTGTCTGTTCCACCACGTAAATGTTATTTTTTACACGCTTACATTTCCATTAAAATTTTGTTAAAAGTCGTTCCGTTCTGTCACGGAGTACGAGTTCACTTTAGTTAGAAAAGTTTCACTACATTTTAATAAAGTCTTAAATGGTTGTTATATTTTTATTGGTTCTAGTATAATATTTGGTAAATAAGTAGTTAGGCACAAGGATTAAAAAATATGTAATATTATTTTTAATAAATGTTGGTACAAGATATTATCTTATAATGTTTCAAATCCAATAAAATTACAAGTTATTAGTCCATTTTTCATTTTTGACATTAAATACCTTCTCTTTTTTTTCTTTTTCTTTTTTTATTGAAGAAGGATTAATAGCTTACCTGAAAAGTGAAAACTAAGAGCGTCATATTAGTCCTTAACAATTTAATGTTCCCCATTACCATTTAATACTAATTTTTTAATCAAGCAAAACAAAGGTGGACATAACCTGATACCGTTTGAATTAACACATAATCACACGTGTAAAATAGGTAATGTAATTAGTATTACAAAATGTATTAACTCAACATTACTGATGTGCTTAAGAAAAAGAAACACAAATAGAAAACAAGTTAATTCTTCAATATGAAACTATTTTGAATGAAATTTTGGTCTTAGCTGTAAATTCAAATCCACTTTTGAAAGAAAATCTTATTATCAACATATGATATTAAGAGTATGAACACCATTTATTGCCCTTATATTATCGTTGTTGTCAAACATCCGTGTGTCTATATATTCATGAAATCACTTATCATATTTCATTCACTTTTGTGTTACAAACTTGAAGAAACAATGGCTTCACAAAACTCTAACTATCCCCAAATTCATGCTTTTGCTGATTTGGCACATTTTGAAAAGAAAAGTCCTGATCTAGGACAAAGCAGTACTGGGATCAATGCATCACAACCAACTGAGACAACAATCTCAAGTAGGGTTGCTGCAAAAAACCAAAATGTCAAGTTGAAGAAGCAGCTGGATCTACAAGAAGAAGGTAGTCAGCCAAAACCTCTAAGATTCTCCATTTCGCTCACACCAGAGGAGATTGAAAAAGATCTGATTGCCATGACAGGCAAAAGGCCACTTAGGTCCAAGAAGAAGAGAACCAAGAAAGTGCAGAATGATCTTGATGTAAAGAAAACACTCTACATATGTATTCACTATTATAAATAAATTTATACATCATTATGTCGTCGCTAATGTACTTCGCTACTACTTTTGCAGGTTCTCTTTCCTGGGAGTTCACTCGATGGCCATACCCCAGAGACTCTTCGCAAGACATATGGGTCGTTTTCGTCAAAACGCTTTTAAATCTGTTGTTTTTTAGTTACATAATAATAAGTGGACTGTTTGGTTTTAGTTTTCAATGATTATCATTCCTAAGTTTAATAAAACAAACTCCATAAAATAATGTGGCATGGTGAAGTATTGCTGTTTTTAACTTTCTTTAAAAGTTGAATATTTGAGTGTTTGATATATTGATTTACATGTTACATTAGTTCCTAGCCCATTGGTTTATTTATTCTATGGGGCATTTCAATATAAAGTTAGTTGATATATAAAGACAACTCATGTAAATAAAAATGGCAGCACTTCAAATAACATTTGATTTTAAACATTATTAGTGTAACAATAGTTGCTTGTTACCCTTACTCCTAAACCACACCAATAAATACTAAATTACACCTCATGTCAGGTTTGAACCCTGGTCTTTCTCCAAGAGGCTCTACCACAGCCTCTGCTACCGAGCCAAAGCTGGAATGGCAATTTGAGGCTGAAATACATTTATTTTTTAGTTTTGATATAGATCCTGCCAAAGTGGTTTTTTGCATAGTAGTTCCAAGTATTTTCATTTGCATAAAATTGGTTGGCTTGCCATATGATGAAATCGAAAGAGTTCATTGCTGTGATTCCATATGATTCTTTTCACTGTCAATAAATATCATATCAATCGAATTTAGACATTTGATTTCTGCTTTGTCTTCATAGTACTGTCTTTTCAGATCTGTAATACAACAGATACCGGCATGGACATCCTTAATTCTTTTTGTTCATCATGTCTGAGTTTATGCAAGTCCCTTTTGTTCTGGAAAATTAATTGATTAGCTGGTATATACACTACTAGATTTGGTGCCTATATAGTATCCTTCTAAATCGAGCTGGAGTCTTGGCGGGAGCACGCAATCTCTCTATCTCCTGGGATAGAGGAAAAGTTTGCCCTCATCCCACCTTCCCCTGACATAAGTGGGATTATATTGGCTACGTTTATTTGTTGTAGTATCATGCTTAAGTGGGCACTGTGATAACTAGTGAATTTGGTTGGGAAGGGATAGTTATTTCTTGAAATGCATTTTAAGTAATTCAAAACCATACCAAGCAACAATTTGAAACCATAACTAACACACTGAAACAAATTGAACAACTAGAAATGTTTATATGATTGAAAGAAAAACTCGTGTCCTTGGATGGGGTGATCCAAGAGCTAAAACCTGAAACTTTTTGAGTGTTAGAACATTATCTTGGACATCTCAAACAAACAAAGGTGACCTGACTTGAAGCCTGTAATAACATTGTGATTTGATAACTGATCTTGATACCGAATTCTTCCAACCTGTGAGCTTGCTCTTATTTGAAATGAAGAATTCCATTTACTTGAAGGATCCATTTACTTTTTAATATTTCCTTAGTGTTAGGACTTAAATGTGGGTAACGGACGGTGCAACCCAGCCAGCTTAGAGTAAATTAAATATTTTAGCCAAGTCGATCTATTATACTTGTTTTACGTTTTGACCAAAACATTTAACAATTTTTATACAATTGCCGTCGGCATTTTTATGACAATGGGGATGTAGTACAAGAAACTAGCTAGTATGTAAATGTTGAGCTTCGTTTCTCCCTACAGCTTTCATATGATTTTTCAAACATTAGCACACTGTTAGTTTAATAAAGGTTGAAATACGATTTAGTTTTTAGTCTTGAGTATCTGTTAGACAAGTATAGTTAATTATATAAGCTAGATATAATGCAAGTTATTATTATTATTTAGTCATATGTCACGGCGGTTATAGCCAGGTTATGTACATACATATATATTTCCTGTATCGAACATATGTTTTAGTTATCAATTTATGAACAAAAGTAGATCTGGTAGAAACCCTAATCCAATTCGTATAATTCGTGGAATTCCAACATAGTGGTATCAGAGCCACAGCGAGCGATCGGATATCGTTTCAATACAAACAACTGTATTCGCACAGAATCAAGATGAATCAAACACAAGGGATTCAAACCCAAATTCCCAAACTTACTGGACAGAATTATTACCATTGGCATATTCAAATGAAAGTGTTACTCGAATCACAAGAATTATATGGAGTATCGTTGAAGACGGATACCAAGAGTTGGGAAATAATCCTACTAATGAAGCCACTGCAGCATATCGTGAGTCAATTAAAAAGGATAAACGTGCACTGCACATCTTATTTCAATCCGTAAATACCGTTTTCGAGAGGATCGCCATGGCCAATTCATCAAAGGAGGCTTGGAATATTCTGCACAAATCGTACAAAGGAGAAAATCGGGTAAAAACTGTAAGACTCCAAACTCTTAGATGTGAATTTGATGCGTTAAATATGAAAGATGGGGAATCTGTTGAGGAATATTTCAATAGAATAACCCTATTAGTGAATCAATTAAGGACGAATGAAGAAAAGGTCAGCGAACAACGAATTGTAGAAAATATTTTACGTAGTATGACTCGAAATTTTGAGTCTGTTGTAATCGCTGTAGAGGAAACTAAGAATCTAGAGGACGTTTCCACTGAAGAGTTGATGGGAATTCTGCAATCCCATGAGTTACGAATGAAAGGATATGAAGATCCTCCGATTGAACATGCATTCCAAATTCAAAATGCAAGTCAAGATAAGTTTCGACAAAATCGAAACAGTGCAGGAGGAAGAGGAAGTTGCAGATATAAAGATCAATATTTAAGTTCCATTAGATGCTATAATTGCCAAAAACTTGGTCACACCGCCAAGTTTTGCCAAAAGAAAGATGAGAATGAAAGTTCTGATAATATGTTGATTCACCGAGAAGATGAACCGGAAGGAAAGGAAACGGATGACTCAATGTTTATGATTTTCAATGTAGAAGAGACAGTTAAAGATGATTACTGGTATTTAGACAGTGGATGTAGCAATCACATGACAGGAAACAGAGACTTGTTCATAAACTTGGACGAGTCCTTAAAAAAGGAAGTGCGAACGGGTGATGACAAGAAGTTGGAAGTATTAGGCAGTGGAGAAGTCATGATTACAATACAGGGACGAAGCAAAAAGATACTAAACGTGTTTTACGTCAAAGGTTTAAGACACAATCTTCTGAGCGTGGGACAACTCATAAAAAGGGGTTACACGGTTAAGTTTCAAAAGGATAAATGCATCATAAAGGATGCTAGCAATGAAACCTTGGGTATCATAAGAATGACAAACAACAAGATGTTTCCTCTCAATCCTGAAAGAGATTTAACACTAGCAATGACCATGACAACAAAGGACACCTCTATACTCTAGCACAAACGGTATGGACATGTAAATCTAGATACTCTAGCAGAAATGGGAAATAAAGAATTAGTATATGGGTTGCCCAAGATTTCGAGAGATATAAGTATATGTGAAGGATGTGTATCAGGCAAACAAGCAAGTAAAGGATATAAGCTGTTTAATCCTTTAACCAACAAGATTACAATAAGCAGAGATGTAATTTTTTATGAAAATAAAAGATGGGTCATCAACAATGAAACAACCGAAACTCCGTATATGATAATAGAGGATAATGCAGAATCTGCAGGTCAAAGTATAAATGATCAGGAACCTTCGGATGATCATCATGAATCGGATCCTGTTCAACATGAAAATATGACAGATGATGCAGAGGTGAACTCCGAGTTAACTCATTCTCGACAGACACAGCAACATCAAGACAACGGTGAATTAAATTCTACATCAAGTCAAAATCAACAACAGCATCAACGTGATGATGAGACTTCCTCCACAGACTCGGAAAATGAAACGATCCATACAAGAAATATTAACAGTATTTATAGAGACACAAGGGCTCTAACCAATGAAGAAGTATTACGTAAGTATAATGAAAATCAAGTGATTAATTTCGTACTTTATGCTAGTGCTGATCCTACCACCTATGAGGAAGCCAGTAAAGATGTGAAACGGATTGACGCAATGGATAAGGAAATGGAATCAATTTACAAAAATCAAACTTGGGATCTGGTTGATCCTCCAAGAAACCAGAAACCTATAGGGGTTAAATGGATCTACAAGACAAAATATGATGAAAAAGGAAATGTAGATAAATACAAAGCAAGATTGGTGGTAAAAGGGTATAAACAAAAGTTCGGAATAGATTATCAAGAGGTATTTGCACCCGTGATTAGATTTGAGACAGTACGTTTAGTATTGGCTCTTGCGGCTCAAAATGACTGGTATCTTCATCAAATGGATGTAAAAACTGCATTTTTGAATGGAAAACTAAAGGAACAAGTCTATATAGATCAACCACAAGGATACATCAAACCAGGAGAGGAAACAAAGGTATGTCATCTCAAACGAGCTCTATATGGTTTAAAACAGGCACCAAGAGCTTGGTATAGCAGAATAGATACGTATTTCATACACCACGAGTTTAGGAAATGCACATATGAACATACCTTATACATTAAAGACACCAAGGAAGGAAAGTTGGTGATATGTTTATATGTAGATGATTTGATCATAGCTAGCAATTCTATGAAGTTAATTTCTGGGTTCAAAGAAGATGAAATGAAAAGGGAATTTGAGATGACTGATATGGGAAAATTACATTATTTTCTCGGCATGGAAGTTTTATATGAAAATGGCAACATAATTTTATCTCAAAGAAAATACATGAGGAATTTACTTGAAAAATACAGAATGACTCAGTGCAATACTGTCTCGACACCAATGGAATACGGGATCAAATTATCAAAGGATGATCCGGAAGAGTTCATAGATGAAGGTGTGTATAGAAGTCTTGTAGGCAGTCTAATGTACTTGACAAACACGAGACCGGATATTATGTTTGCAGTAAGTAAGATAAGTAGGTTTATGGAAACCCCTAAAAGAAGTCACTGGGAGGCAGCTAAACGCATACTCAAATACGTCAAAGGGACTCTTGATCAAGGAATCACATACTCAAAGGGTGGAAAACAGAAACTAGTAGGTTTTAGTGATAGTGACTATGCAGGAAATGTGGATGACAGCAAAAGCACACCAGGGTATATTTTTCACCTAGGATCTGGACCCATATCTTGGCAATCAAAGAAACAAAAGGTAGTAGCACTATCTTCAACGGAAGCAGAATATATGGCTCTAACCCTAGCCGGTTGTCAAGCAATATGGTTAAAAGGGATTCTAGATGAATTGCAGGGAAAAGATGATTATCCAATACCTATTTACTATGATAATAAGTCCACCATATGTCTAGCAAGAGATCCTGTGTATCATGGAAAGAGCAAGCACATACGAGTCAAATATCACTTCATAAGAGACCTGATCAAAAGAGAAGATGTGGCAGTACTGTTCTGTGCAACCAAAGATCAGTTGGCCGATATTATGACTAAAGCGTTGCAACCGAAGGATTTTCTACGTTTAAAGACTCTACTACACATGATGCTATGATGATCTAGCTTACGGGAGGGTGTTAGACAAGTATAGTTAATTATATAAGCTAGATATAATGCAAGTTATTATTATTATTATTTAGTCATATGTCACGGCGGTTATAGCCAGGTTATGTACATACATATATATTTCCTGTATCGAACATATGTTTTAGTTATCAATTCATTTTATGAACAAAAGTAGATCTGGTAGAAACCCTAATCCAATTGTATAATTCGTGGAATTCCAACAGTACCCACCATGCTATTCAGGAAGACCACTTTATCGGTTTTAACCTTTCAGGGCATTTTATTCCAAAGTGGTCCATAGATAAGTTGGTAAGGGTGAAGACATTAACTTACAGTGCAGGTTCTGCATAATTAGTACCAGGTTCTCAATGTGCAATCCAAATAGCTACCACACTCCTTGAATTAGGATAGGTATCAAACAAGAGCTCGACAAAGATTCTCAATTTGAGGTGCCTAATGAAGCAACTCATCCTTATTTGGTTCAACATATGTAGCATATGTTTTCTTTAACTCGTGAAGGAGTTGGCGCACCATTACTGAATTCAGCTTACAATTTGATTTCTTTTCTTATGCAGTAAGTGCAAATCTTCATCAAAATCTGAGACAGCTAGTTTTGTAGCCAAACTCATTCGTAGGAGACGTAAAGGTGATGTTACGTAAACAGAAAAAGTTGCAACGTATTGCTCAGAATTATGGAGATAAAAGTGAATATGGAAACACA
The DNA here is from genome assembly GCF_002127325.2 of Helianthus annuus. NCBI lineage: Eukaryota > Viridiplantae > Streptophyta > Magnoliopsida > Asterales > Asteraceae > Helianthus > Helianthus annuus. The sequence goes on from NC_035448.2 coordinate 154,501,767, forward strand.
TTTACAATCCAACTTCATTCAAAGCACAATCAAGATTTTATGGGATCCCATTAACTAAATCCCAATTTCACGAATGCATTTCCACACGTCTCTCACGGTTCCTATTCTTAGCTCTCTACTGTTTCGTATGCACTACAATTGTTAAATGAGTGCTAAACAGTTACATGAATCTTCTTCGGCTACGTACTAACTACTAATCTCAAGCTTCGCCACTTATCTAATGTTATTTATAGGATTTGAAGTGGTCACCTGTTTGTTTAATTACTGTTTGATAATTGTTGATCCATCCTAAGTCTGAGGAACCGATTATTTAAAATTCAAATTAAGTTCAGATAATTCCTAGTTTTTAGAGTTTAGTATTTGGGTCAAATTAGTTTCCTTTCCATGTTTTGGTTAAGTATAAATAGATGTGTTAGGGCTAGGTATTTTTTGAGTTTTTTCTGTTCATTAACATAAATAAAAGAGTCATGATCATGTGTTGATCAAAAATTACATGCTTGATAGCATGCATGGTTACCAATTACTTGGTGTCAAAGCTGGGAGAAATGCATCTGCTTTGATTCCATTAAAATGAGGCCTTGGTTGTCTATGATAGTGTGATACCTTTTACGAAATGGTACGACTTTTCAGTAATAAATTGCAAGAAATATCTGCTCAGCCATTCAGTTCAGGGCGGGGAGTTCGTTCTCAATTTTTAATATATCTTTATAATCTACGGAAGCAGAAAATTTAGCCAAACAATTATTACATAAAACACACAAAGATTATTATTTAATTTCCAAACAACTATACATAATGTTTGGAAGTTTTCATGAATGCAAATACACACAGTCTAACGGATAGACATAAAATATGAGGATACTACCAAGTACCAACTATCCATTTTAGGATGATAAAAATGGACACATCAATGAAGCAATAAACCTAGAGTATCCCATATAGTTTGCATTTTCCATAACTTAATTTAAAACTTTCATATAGCTTAATTAGTTAATTTGTACATATTATGCATAGCCATATAATCACCCAGTGTATAGCCTGATCCGGGAGCTGATTTGTTGACGACATATGTGGCAACGACTTAATTGTGATCCACATTCTTTACAAGCCTGTTGCATCAGTTAGTTAATAAATAATCGACAAATCTCACTGCAAGTAACACTTTTGTAGTCATGCTTGCTTAGTTAATTAGTGATGATTTTAGTGACAACAAGTGGTTTTTGTGCCATATCAGATTAATGGGCAGAAAACATGCCACAACATTATATATTCGTGACACCTTCGAACAAAACTTTTGGGCCACTACTCATTTTATAAGATGTCTTACAAAGAAACAAGAATATAAACTTAACAAGAGCAACGCGACTCACCATGTGTCCACATCCGAAGGCCATATCCTTTTCATTTGTTAGACAGATTGGGCAGATCTTCATTGGAGCAGAAAAAAAGAAAGAAAGGAGTCAAGTCTAATAAAAATACAGGGGGAAACTAAACCGTTGAGGTCAAACTTTATTATTGAGTTAAAAAGGGATGTGAGTTTTGTAACAAATTTAAAGATACAGTTTCCTAGTTTGGAAAACCTTTTTCAATATCAATGCAGTTAAGGGTTTTTTTTTTTTTTAATTTTATTTCCAAAACTTAGAATAATTTCATATCAGTTTGGAAGCAATAAGTAGTTTGATCTCCAAAGTCAATGAAAGTACTATTGTAGTATTGAGTGAAGTGGTAGAACCTTATTTTCATCATCTTGTGTTGGTGTTGGGTCATTTACGGACTGTGTGCGGCCCCTTGGACGAGGAGGTCGCCGTGGAAGAATTCTCTTTGCCTTCCCAGTCACTTGTCTTGTTTGGCCAATACAAACATTAAAAGAATCATTCAAGATTAATCATATTTACTGAAAGTGTGTCAGAAATTAAGTATTCCTTTTCTTTATCATTGATCATGTTTATCTTCTGACGAAAAATGGAGAATAAAGTAAAATACATCATAAACTTGATGGTATGCATACCCAAGTAAGCCAAGTTCATTGACTGCCATATATTGTATCGGAATCTCCATAAGCGCAGCGAGTGCAAAAGCTGCTTCCTTGTGATCTGGGCTTAGATCTTTGGACATGATACCAGTAAAATTAACAAACTGCAGTTAATAAAGCCAAAGTACTGTGAGTTGTCTTTTGAGATAAAAACTACTAATGTCATCTTCAAACCAACAACAATCCCTCCAACCTTTTAAAAAATTTCCTAATAACCAAACCTCTATAAAGAAAATCACTACTAAACATTCTAAAAAAACTTGAATATGAAAAGAGTTTATTGAAAGTGAGGGATGTGTTTGTACCTGAAAGTTATCAAATCCACGAGTAGGAATCTTGTCATCAAACCTTTTCATGTCATCCCAAGGACCGTCGCCAACGCCAACAAGGACGATTACTAGAGGATACAAACTAAAAACAAAAAAAAAATGTAGATTTCTAGAGTTTGATTATAAAATAGGGTAACTAGAACAGTAAAATAATAGTCAAACGGAATCGATCACCCACACCCAGCAAGTTGAAACATGATTCTGTTGGACATCCGGTTTCATATCAGCGGAAGCATTACCGAATTACCGGTGTTCGATGAATTGGTTTTCATTGTGTTATGATTAACCACACAAAAACAAAGTATGAAATATGGGAACAAGAAGAAAACAATTCTGGACAATTCGTATGAAATGAAATTGTCTTGGTAGTCCAGCAAAGATTGTCGGCCACTATCATATATACATAATAGAAAATGGTTATGCAGCGGTTAATTACGGCGGGAACAACCGTCATTGGAAACGGTGTCTCACCAACCTACATGCCTCTCCGATTATATTGTAATACATAAATATAATCCTAAGTTAATTAACTAAATAAAACATAACATATAATAATAATAATTAAGTTTATTTACTAACACACTCCCCTAAACTTAATTGCTTCTTCGAGAATGCATCATAACGCTCCTGTTTGCTTCATCCATTGTCTTCCAGCCTGCTTGAAATCGAAACGTTTCCTTTCTGCAGCCTCTTCATTCCATGCCAGTCACTTCCAGCAAACAGGAGCGTTATGATGCATTCTCGAAGAAGCAATTAAGTTTAGGGGAGTGTGTTAGTAAATAAACTTAATTATTATTATTATATGTTATGTTTTATTTAGTTAATTAACTTAGGATTATATTTATGTATTACAATATAATCGGAGAGGCATGTAGGTTGGTGAGACACCGTTTCCAATGACGGTTGTTCCCGCCGTAATTAACCGCTGCATAACCGTTTTCTATTATGTATGTATGATAGTGGCCGGCAATCTTTGCTGGACTACCAAGACATTTCCTTATTCAATAACGATTTGTCCACCATTTGTTCTATATTCTGATTTCATCACAAACACACACACGATGCAAACCCAATTTGGTACATTACCAAATATGTATTCAAACGATGTGAATACTTCCGCTGCAAACACAAATTCTGATCCCCTACATAGTGGTATCAGAGCCACGGTGGGAAATCAAAGAAAATCGATCGATGTTATACGATTCCGGGCACAACCGGATGAAGAACAAAACAGAGTGTACGGAGACGGAGACGAATTCAACACTGATCGCACACGAATGTTTGCAAGAATGAAGCGAGAAACAATGCGATGCAAACACTGTTCGGATGAAATGAATGAAAGACGAAGGAAGATGCGATTGGAACAAGATGTTCCAACAATGAATTACGTCTGCAAGAAGAACCGTGGAATGAAGAGGCTGCAGAAAGGAAACGTTTCGATTTCAAGCAGGCTGGAAGACAATGGATGAAGCAAACAGGAGCGTTATGATGCATTCACGAAGAAGCAATTAAGTTTAGGGGAGTGTGTTAGTAAATAAACTTAATTATTATTATTATTATATGTTATGTTTTATTTAGTTAATTAACTTAGGATTATATTTATGTATTACAATATAATCCTAAGTTAATTAACTAAATAAAACATAACATATAATAATAATAATTAAGTTTATTTACTAACAGATTCAAACTGATAGTGAGAAAAAAAAATTTAAAAGGCATGGACCAAGGCATTTTTTACACATAGAGAAAGTTGATTGTCATTTGAATTTTATACCTTGCTTCAACAATTGAGCTAATAGTTTTTTGTTCCTGTGGACTGAGTTCCCCATTACTTGTATTGACGCTTCTTGTAACCTTCACTTAAGATGAACCTCCATCACAAAAACATCATTCAATGCATAAAGCTGAATTTGCAGTAGAATATTATAGTTGTTTGAGACTAGAATCTTTTAATCCGTGGAAAAATATTGGGAAAAGCATGAATTGGGGTGTGTTTCTTTTTAAAAGACCAATTATAGTGAGGGAGTTTAGCTCTTGCATGGGGGCAACACACTTGCAAATTGATTTTTTTTTCTTGTTGTTAGAGATAGGGAGATTGATCTTTAATACAGACCTGGCCATCTGCTATGATAACTAGTATATGGAATTGACCTCCACGTTTCTCTACTATATCCATGGCAGCTTCGACAACAGGCGCATAAGATGTTGGTCCTTCAAACAGAAATTTGTTTATGGGTTCAATTTTCAATAATAGTCTGTTTTCCATCAAGAATAGAAACATATCAAATATACCAGCCAGCTGCACGTTTGCGACAACCCTCTTGTAGCAAGTTAAGACTTCTTCAAATCCATGACATGGGGAGCCATCATCATGAAAGTTAAACACTTCTTGATCATGTGTTGTTGCTAGGAAAAATAATGAACATATTTAGATGACTAGTAAACATTTCTTTCAAAATTGTGTTTTTGGGATGAAGACCTACCATCACCAAATCCAAAACAAGGAATTAAATTGTCATCATCAAAAGGAGCAAGAGTTTTTCCAATAATTGATATGGCCTTTTCATATGGATTTGGAGAATCCCCAATGGCATGAAGGCTGCGGTTATTAAACGAAGCTTTACCTATCACAAACAAACCTTGGGGTTTAGATTTCCTAGCTTTTATGATCATACTGATTATAATTGTGGCAAAATGGGAAAATCGAACACGTACACATACGTGATTCGGCAATGTGCTTACATATATCTATCGTATATGCTAAGATTCATGTTCTGTTTCTTATTTTATAGTACTTGAAGACTATCTTTTATGGCCTAACTATCAAACTAGAGTAACTTTTTTTCTTGAAAAGCCTGGTCCACATGTACACAGATTGAAAAGATAATTGAAAGAACATCCAACATTTGTACTAAAGATATAGAATCTAAAACTATCATATAGTTAGGAAAAATGATTAGAAATCATTGCAAAAGTAATGGAATCACAAAGCAAAGTATTAATGCTAGAGTTTTCTCATGCCAACAAACCTGTCCATTCGTTACTCTTAGTGAAATCTACACCAAGGATAAGGTTAGATGACTCCAATCCAGATTCTCTTAGTGCCTTTGTAACCTACAAAATGAAATTCAAATCCAGTTCATATCTCTCTATGCATAAGTAGTAACTTTACCATGGCATTCATGTGCAAGAAACTTTCATGTATGCTTTATTAAAACAATCCTTTTCGAAGGGGATGCATCAGCAATCAGTTTGGTTCTCCAGAAGCATCAACCCAGTTATGGCCGGCTCGTATGGATTTTTAACCATATAAAACCTCTAGAAATACAACTCTTATGTAGTGTTACACCATGATAAATCTCTACCAAAAATAGAAACAATAAGATTGCTTTTGTTACCATGGCTGTGGACCATGTCTTTCCCTTAGACCCAACCTTGTAAAAACCGATCTTTATGGGTTTCATGCTTTATTTGATTCAAGTTTCATAGAATTGTGTTTGTGTGATCATGATCATATGTTTGTTGGATGATTTATCCCAAGAGTTCATACAAGGCCTTTTAGGTTCATCAAGAGCAATAATAGAAGTCAGCAAGACGAAGATTGTCAAGTTTGAAGGCCGTGAATTAAACTTTTGGACAATCTAACCAAAGACTACATACACAAGTGAACATGAGAAGACGCATCACACATGATGTGATATGGTATGTGTGGCTAAGAATGTGACTCACAATAGTGTCACTTAAAAGATTACTCGCAATTTCATCGTTTGTTGTCCAACAGAGAACTGGCCTATAAAAATGTATTAATTAAGAACTCGCCTATAAAAGAATGTATCAAGGAAGGCCCACGTGTTACCTACAAGTTTGAAGGCCGTGAATTAAACTTTTGGACGAATCTAACCAAAGACTACTTACACAAGTGAACATGAGAAGATGCATCACACATGATGATATGGGATGTGTGCCTAAGAATGTGACTCACAATTTCATCGTTTGTTGCCAACAGAGAAGTGGCCTATAAAAAATGTATTAAGGAAGGCTCGCATGTTATCTACTAAGCAGACTATTTCAATTCAATAATGTCAAGACTAACGTGTTAATATTAAATTTAATGATGAAGTTCGAGACACTTGTTATTATCTTCATTATGTAAGAGCTAGTCAAGAAACCTTACCATAGTTAGTAGTTCATACAGAACCACTAAGGTAACACTTGAAGGTATTTGAGATTTGATTCTTAGTAAGGTTATCTAAAGAATATATACACAATCAACTAGTTTCCATACAGAGTAAGGAAGATGCAAGAGCGTATAGAGACTTAGAGGTATGTTAAGATCCTTAAAGAAAGGCTAGTGAAAGCAATGGCGCAATATAGTGGGGGCGGGAGGCCGGGGGCGGCCGTCCCCCCGAACTTTTCGCTCAGTAGTGGAGAGTATGTAGTTTTCTTATACAAATTTTTTGGTATATACGTTTTTGACCCAGTTTTATATAAATTTTTGGGTATATACGTTCTCGACACCCGGTTGGAAATCTCAAGCTTCGCCTTTGCCATTGAGTGAAAGAAACATATGATGTTTCAATATTACATACTGAAATTACATAATAAACTAGGAACTTATAGAAATTAGTGCCTGTGTGAAAAGGTAGAACACTTCAATGTTGATATTAGAGAGAGTAAACTGTCGTTTTGGTCCCTGAGGTTTGGTTACTTTTACCACTATAGTCCAAAACTCAAACTTTTTGCATCTGGGTCCCTGTGGTTTCAGTTTTATTGCCATTTTGATCCAAAAATAAATCAGGTCATACTTGTCTTATAAAATCCTGCAATTTTGTCATTTTCCTCAGGGGCAAATCAGGTTATATTTGTCTTATAAAATATGGTATTTATTTATAAAAAAGAAATGATCATTTTGCCCTGCGGAAAATGACAGAATTGCAGGATTTTATAAGATAAGTATGACCTGATTTCATTTTTGGACCAAAATGGCAATAAAACTGAAACCACAGGGACCCAGATGCAGAAAGTTTGAATTTTGGACTAAAGTGGCAAAATTGACCTAACCACAGGGAGCAAAATGACAGTTTACTCTATCAGAGAATATAGTGATACATTAAGGGCTTTATTATCATTTTTTTAATTTTATTTTCTTTTTGTCTAGGAAGTCTTATTTACTATATAGGCTCATTTGGAGTTTAAATATAGAGCAAGAGCCTTATACCCTTTAACATTGAAAGACTTTAAACTCTAATAATTTTGCAAATCTTGGCTTTGAGGAGCCTCTTTTAAAGTAATTTTCTTTGACACCACTTTGTTCCCCCATCAATGTTGGATGCAGCACCTATGTTATTGATATTTTCTTATCTCATCAATGTGGGATAATTTATTTATTTTTATGTTTGCACTTCTTTCTTATTCACCAATATGGGATGATAATTTGTAGATGTATTAAAATATACTGATTATGAAAAAGGCACAAAACTAAAAATTCGCTTGAGGCCTGAATCAGTTTGAGCTTGCCCGTGTTTACGTCATGAATTCATCAGTTATCAAGGATGATGTGAACTTGAGATAAGTATGTTTTGGTTGTGTTTAACTAGCTATCTCACTCGCTAATAATGAATCTCTCTATAGATAGGCATATGAAATGTAGTTCTCAGCTCACCAAATGGGATTACTTGTTTTACATTGTGTAACACACTTGAGTTGATGTTATCAACCTCCATGTGGAGATTGTAAAGTGGAGCCTAATGGGGTAACTTTGTAGAATAGTAATCAAGTTTTAAAAGTGTTCCAATTAGGTCACTCAAGTTTTAAAAGTGTTACAATCAGGTCACTCAACATTCATTTTCGATTAAAATTAAGGGTTTTTTCATCCTTTTCATATGTAACCATGGTGATGTGGATTTTTGTTTCTTTTTTCCCTTTTTTATGCTAACTTCGAGTGATGAAGTGGATTGTAACTTGTTTTTTTAGTTTTTAATGTAATTAAAATGTTTTTAATTTTTATAAATATAATTTCGTATACTAAAATAATCCGACCCCAACATCTTATTCTTCATTTTTTTCTTGACACATAGAAAAAAGGACATGACTCGATTTGATTGTTAAGTTATCTAATTGGGACAAAAACGATATGAGTGACCTAATTAGAACACTTTTAAAACTTGGTTACTATTCTGTGACATATTCCCTAATCTAATCGCAATCAGAATTGTTGCGACACACAATTTGTTTTACATGGTGTAACAAATTGTGGGATTCTATCCTCGAGGAACAAGTTATAGAATACTTTGTTGCCACTATACTGCGGAGAGTCGTGGACACTCCGACTATGTAGTGAGCGGGTGTAAGGGGGGATGCCCTTTGCAAAGATCTCCAAGAGCGAATTAGAATTATGAATTATGGGCTTGGCACTATGGAGATTTTAACACAATAAACATAACTCTTAGGTAGTTGTAAACCTAAATCAATGTGTATCCAAAAACATATATAGGTGGATAAGATAGGCATACATGCATAAGGTCTTTTTCCTTGGACCAAAACCATGAAACCTTTATCATTCTATTTTTAATATTCCTATGCTTTGTGATTTGTGATCATATGTTTCATGGACGAGTTATACCTAACAAACACTCCCTGTGAAGATTTTTAACCGAATAATTCAACTTCTATTAGATCGTATCCTTGGGGAACAACTACTTGATAATCTACTGCTGCTATGGCGCAGGATTTACGGACACCCAAGCGCCTCAGCTGAGATTCGGCTGGTTAGCTAGGAGTCAAGGGAGACGTGTTTGCGGAGTTCTCCTAGGGAAATTAAGGATCAAGTCCAACCCTTGTGGTATATAATTAACATAATCTGCTCTCCACAAATACTACTTTTAAGCACTTATAAACCTTAATCAACCAGGATTTTGCGAAACTACGATTTATCCCTAACAGTACACATGATCAAGAAATGTTTTGCTTATAGTAGTTCCTATTAGATTAATTAATTTATGTAACTTGCATTGGAAAGTTATTATATTTCAAAACTACACATATACATACAATTAGATGTGAAGAATGAACCTGTTCTAAGGATGAATAGTTGTCTGGGATGTATTCATACTTTTTCCTGAAGCTTTTTCCAGACTTTGAAGAACCAAAACTTGGACCTTTCCGATTAAAAGACGTTGCTGTATCCCGTTGCGATGATGATGATCTGTTTGCTTGTGTTTTCCTTTCTCCACCAACACCACAAATTATAGATACTAGATTTCCCATAATCGCATTTTGTGTAAATTCTTTCTACACAAGCACCCCTCTCCGTGGCCTTTTATCGTCGATTCTTTGCTACTTTCTACGCAGTTTCGCAAAATCCATAGTAAAATATCTTGTCTTGTTCGTTAAGTTATTCCATGCTTCTACATGGTCAATTATTATTTATCACTTTAACTTTTTCTTTAGTGGAAGAATATTCTTATTTACAGTTAGATTTTACAATCTTTCAAGCGTATGCACTCAGGAAGCACATATTCTATTCTTCTTAAGCTTTAAAGCCTCATCACGAACTTTGGTTGCATAGAAATTTCCACCTTCTTTCCTACAAGTTGATGTTGAATTGATGATGTCCAATCTCCTTTTTTAAGCCAGATAATTGTACAGAAAACTAGTCAAGAATCTAATGTTCAAAAAAGATACCCCGACGTCGGATATAGGGGTGGATCTACCACACCCGTGGGTGGGCGGCTACACCCCTTGAAAAAAAATTAGTGTTAATTTTCCTTAAAATCCCGACCGCACCCCTAAGAAAGTTTCAACCCCCCCCCCCCCCCCCCCGAAAAAAATTTTAATTTATAAAAAACTGACTGATTTTTATAAAAGTATAATCTAAACACTGATTTTTATAAAAGTATAACCTAAATACTGATTTTTATAAAAAGAAAAAATACAACTTAATTTATTAGTTTGTAACACACTCAATTTCATTAAACAATTTAGCCCAAGCCCACTTATCCCAACTCAACAAAATTTGAAGTATAATAAAATAACCTAACCGAAACCGCCCTTTCCTATTTTGTTTCAATTTTTCTGCCACTCTCTCTCGTCTGCAATCCCCAGCTTCCCACTGCCCAGCGACTGCAACAGTAGCAAACCCCAATAAAATAACAATTTAGCAGCGTACCTTCGTTTTTTAATGTTGTATTGTTGTTTTAATTTATGTTGTTTTTTAGAAGAAATAGAGTTATAGAGATGATAAAAAGGTTTGAAATTTTATGTCTTTTGATGTTTTTTTGTTGTTCTAGTCTTTAATAGGGTGTGTTGATGCAGATTTTGTGTCCGATGCTTGTGGAATAGATTAGTTATTATTTTACGCTGAATTTGTAATAGTTAGTGAAACGGTCTATCGAACGTGTATAGACCCGCTCGTTTGAAGTGGTCAAACGAGAGGGTTATTCGGTTGACCGTGTGTGTGTTTGCTAGACAAATTATGGTTGTATATGTTGATGTCGAAGGATAAGGCATCGAAGGATTATGAATATCCTTCGATGAGCTCGAAAGATACCATCAAAGGATGAAGATGGACCTCGAAGGATATGTGATCCTTCGAGGTATGTATGTGTCTTTCGAAAGCTGGATGGTCGACAGATGATCTGTCGACCAGTCAGCTTGATCCTTCGACTGTGCAACCTGTGTTTGGTATAAATACCAACACCTTGTCTTGTAAAACACAAGAGTGAGAGCACAAGTGTGTGCAAGAGAGTGTGAGGAGGTCTGAGACCTCACCGGGAGAAATCACCACTTGGTTTCTCCCCGGATGTATACTTCTTTGGTATTAGTTCGGTTGTCATGTAACCGGGCCGACTTGTAATGTTTACTACCGGATTAATACAAAGTTTGTTTGTTATCATCTCTCTTATCTCTTCCATCTTTGAACATAATCATGAAAATCACGGTTTGGATCCCGAAACAGGGACCTACAATTGGTATCAGAGCCATGGTGCCCGATTTAGTAAAACTAACCGTTTACTAAGTCACATGTGCTCTAGATCTGTGATTTTTGTGGGTTTTTGTTCAAGATGTAAAAAGGGGGAAAATGAGAAAAACTCAGATCTGGACCCGGATATCCAGATCTGTGCTAAACCGGGTGTTGGGTTTTATGTTTTTCTCCTAAATCTTCAAGTTTCCATCATCAAAAACTGTATACAAAGCATTTTCGTCAAATCTGCAGATCTCACCGTCACTGTGTTCTTCATGTTCTTGACAGCTTCATACTTCGAAAGATGTAGAGTTTCATACTTCGAAAGATGTTCAGGTACCCCGAAAGATGAAAAGGGGGTATCGAAGGATCATTAGTGTATCGAAGGGTCATCTTGTGGTTTCGAAGGATCAAGATATTTTTCAACAATCTCGAAGGATCAAGATATTTTGGATTCAAGATCTGATATGATCGAAAGATAGCAACTGAGATGTTCGAAAGATATGTTCGAAGGCCAGTGTTCGAAGGGTCATCCTTCGGTCTGTCATATCTTTCGATTGTGGAGTCTTTCGATGGATCATCCTTCGGTAGTGGCAAGACAGCTTTCGAAGGATCATCTTTCGGTTGGTCAGTCTTTCGATGGAGATCAGACAGATTGTTGGGGTTGCGGGGTGATGCAGCATGATGAAAAGAAGAGATGATGAAGACTTGATGTTTGATATATGTGGGGTAGTCACGTTTACCAATGCAAATGGCAAAAATGGTAACGCGACTATTATGGGCCAAAAACAACACGATATGTTCGCTTCCGCGCATCAGTATTTATGATTGTTACCGGTTATTCGGAAATGTTCGAAAGGATTTTGTTTATTGTCATATTCTCGCATTTGAAGACGAACGTATGAACCTGGAACGTCTATACCGGTCCTAACGAGTTCACAAAGTCTTTGGTCTTTGGGGGGATACAAGTCAGATCCTACGGGGTACCAGGGGACGTTCTTATTCAACTAGATTATGCAAAGAAGAAAGTCATGTTCGTGAATTTTCAGAACCGAGAACATTCAATGAAGATTGATGACAGTTCCGCTCAGTGGAGGGAATTGGTGAACATTTGACGACAGTTTCTTTGAAGTGGAAAGAATCTGTTAAGGTTTAGAGATTTTACCAAAGAAATGGGGGGATAAAAATTTTCAAATGTTGAATTTCTTCGGTAAATTTCTAAACGCAATCACAGGTGGTAGAGTTTGTGATTTTCTGGTGATACAAACGGTTCAGCGTGGAATGTTTTACACAGACACTTGAAGATCAAGACTTGATGTAGTTGTAAAAGAATGGAACCCTTATCAAATGCCGGTTGGAGTATTGGAAGATCAGCGGAAGATCGGTCAATTGAGCCTTTTGAGGAAATTGCACAACACTCAACACGGATGCGCGTACTCTGAGGGGGAAATCTTATACAATGAGCATCAAGATACTACCTACCTGGATCATCGGTCAAGGGGGAATTTGTCAATACAGAGAAGATGAATACTTGACTGAAGATTGATTGCAGTTGCATTTTCAGCATTCGACAGCAACGGACAAGGGGGAATTTGTTGATGCAGATTTTGTGTCCGATGCTTGTCGAATAGATTAGTTATTATTTTACGCTGAATTTGTAATAGTTAGTGAAACGGTCTATCGAACGTGTATAGACCCGCTCGTTTGAAGTGGTCAAACGAGAGGGTTATTCGGTTGACCGTGTGTGTGTTTGCTAGACAAATTATGGTTGTATATGTTGATGTCGAAGGATAAGGCATCGAAGGATTATGAATATCCTTCGATGAGCTCGAAAGATACCATCAAAGGATGAAGATGGACCTCGAAGGATATGTGATCCTTCGAGGTATGTATGTGTCTTTCGAAAGCTGGATGGTCGACAGATGATCTGTCGACCAGTCAGCTTGATCCTTCGACTGTGCAACCTGTGTTTGGTATAAATACCAACACCTTGTCTTGTAAAACACAAGAGTGAGAGCACAAGTGTGTGCAAGAGAGTGTGAGGAGGTCTGAGACCTCACCGGGAGAAATCACCACTTGGTTTCTCCCCGGATGTATACTTCTTTGGTATTAGTTCGGTTGTCATGTAACCGGGCCGACTTGTAATGTTTACTACCGGATTAATACAAAGTTTGTTTGTTATCATCTCTCTTATCTCTTCCATCTTTGAACATAATCATGAAAATCACGGAATCGATCCCGAAACAGGGACCTACAGGGTGATTTTGTTTTTTAAATGATTTTTTGGTTGCTACAACTTACAAGATACAAGTAATCAAGAATTACTTGGGCTTGAAAAGTAAAATTGAAAATTATGGAGCGATGAACTTATGGAGCGATTCGTATGTATATGGAGCAATGAACTTATGGAGCGATTTATATGTTTAGTAAAATTGAAAATTATGGAGCGATGAACTTATGAAAACCCGTAGGGAGACATTTTAAATATGTCTGTAACGATGTTTGACGTGTTCTTGATGATTATATTAATTTTAGGTAGATGTTCTTTCTATTTACATGACCCGACCCGACCCGAACCAACCCAATATGAACTGATTTTTTATATACATAAGGGCCTAAAATCTTTAAAAATATTTCGCACCCCTATGAAAATATTCCTGGGTCCGCCACTAGTTGGATACCATATATATTATATACTCCAACAAAATGATTACAATATATGGGTGAGGTTCCTGTAAAAAGGACATTTTTCGTAAGAAATGTGAGTATGTATAGGAATTGAGATATAGGCATCATGTTTTGGACTTAGCCATAATGTTTTGACAAGAAAATAACAAACATAACAATTGAAATTATTATTCTATTTCCATGATTAGGATATTGTGTTTTACTAGTTTATCTATTTTCCTATTTGTTTCCTTGACTTTAGCTGCAAGATAGAATGTGGCTATATATTATGTTTTGATCGATCATTGAAATAATAACAAAAACCAACAGATTGTTACCCCAATCAATATTTTCATGGTATCAGAGCAGGTCATCAAGAACCGCTCTTTATAAGTCGACATGGCTGGAGAAAAGGCAAGCGACATTAGCAAGAGTGTAGGTCCCTGTTTCGGGATCGATTCCGTGATTTTCATGATTATGTTCAAAGATGGAAGAGATAAGAGAGATGATAACAAACAAACTTTGTATTAATCCGGTAGTAAACATTACAAGTCGGACCGGTTACATGACAACCGAACTAATACCAAAGAAGTATACATCCGGGGAGAAACCAAGTGGTGATTTCTCCCGGTGAGGTCTCAGACCTCCTCACACTCTCTTGCACACACTTGTGCTCTCACTCTTGTGTTTTACAAGACAAGGTGTTGGTATTTATACCAAACACAGGTTGCACAGTCGAAGGATCAAGCTGACTGGTCGACAGATCATCTGTCGACCATCCAGCTTTCGAAAGACACATACATACCTCGAAGGATCACATATCCTTCGAGGTCCATCTTCATCCTTTGATGGTATCTTTCGAGCTCATCGAAGGATATTCATAATCCTTCGATGCCTTATCCTTCGACATCAACATTAAACAACCATACTTTGTCTTGCAAACACACACGGTCAACCGAATAACCCTCTCGTTTGACCACTTCAAACGAGCGGGTCTATACACGTTCGATAGACCGTTTCACTAACTATTACAAATTCAGCGTAAAATAATAACTAATCTATTCGACAAGCATCGGACACAAAATCTGCATCAACAAAGAGCACTGCCATCGACACCAACTCACCTTACTACGTACATGCACCCATCCGATCTACCAAAACAAACACACGTAAACGATGTCTTGACCGATGGAAACTATAACGATTGGGCCAAGGAGATGGCCAATTTCCTGTTTGCGAAAAAACAAGATGGGATTCGTTGATGGAACGATCCCGAAACCAGAAAAAACCTCTGATGAGTATATGCAGTGGATGCGATGTGATGCTATAATTATTGGATGGTTCACAGCGGCGATGGACAAAGAAATTAGAGCAAGTGTTCGATATGTAAATACGTCTTCTGAGATATGGAAGGATTTGAAAGAATGATTCGGTAAAGAAAGTGCACCCCGGGCCTATGAGTTAAAGCAATTAATTTCTTGTTCGCATCAGGATGGAGCCTCCGTTTCATCTTATTATACCAAGCTTCCAGGTATATAGGATGAGATACGATCTGTTTTACCAATCCCACAATGCACATGTGGGAATTGTTCATGTGATATTGGAAAAAGGTTGAATAAATTTCAAGAAAAAGAACGATTGTACGAGTTTCTAATAGGACTCGATGACGACTTTTCAACCATAAGAACTCATGTTCTCTCATTGAAAACGACACCCACTCTTGGAGAGGCTTATCATCTTGCCTCCGAAGAAGAACAACAAAAACTGATCACTTCATCCAAAAGAACAGTTGGAACCAGCAGCGTTCAAAGCATAAGAATGGCGTGAAAGTTCTTCCAATTCACAGCGGAATTATAAAGGCAATGCTAGAGATTTTAAGAGAAACGCGGATGACAAGGCTGATTATTGTAGCGAGTGCAAGAAAGAGGGTCATAAGCGTGAAGGTTGTTTCAAGCTCATTGGATATCCCTAATGGTGGCCGGGAAAGGGTAAGATTGATAAGCCTAAACCGAAAGTGGCACATATGGAGACCGAATCTGGGCTGGCTGGACTCACTAATGCACAATACCAATTGCTTATGAAACATTTTAATGCGAATGAACATAAGACAGAAGGCGACATCTTGCGTAAGGCAAATATGGCTGGTAAGATCGATAAAACCTTTGATTGGATCGTAGATTCGGGTTCCACCGACCATGTGGTTAACAAACTTGAATCTCTTGAAAGTAATGTTCCCATTACACAGGAAACACCTATTATGATTCCCAATGGGGATAACATACCCGTCCATGCTAAAGGAGTTTGGACCTTAAATGGTGAAAACAAAATCAATGAAGTGTTATATGCTCCTGATTTTAATTGCAATTTGCTTTCTGTTAGTAGACTTTCAAAGGAATTGCAATGTGTGGTAAGTTTTTTTCCGGATTTTTTTGTAATGCAGGGCTTACACTCGAAGAAGTTGATTGGCACGGGCAAATGCAAAGGGGGTCTTTATCGGATGGGGATGGTAGCGCAAGCAAGGAAAGCCATGGCAATCAAGGTTGACGCTAAAGTTTGGCATTCAAGATTAAGTCATGCTTCTCATTCTAAATTGTCGCATATAGATTTTTTAAGGGATGTTTCTTTTAATTTTGGAGATTATGTGTGTGATTCTTGTGTTAAAGAAAAGCATACATGAACCCCTTTTCCTAAGAGTTGCATTAAGACCAATGATTGTTTTGAGTTAATTCATTGTGATATTTGGGGAAAATACCGAAAATCGTAAACGACTCATGCAAATTTTTTCTTAACTATTATTGACGATTTTAGTAGGGCTCTTTGGGTGTTTCTTATTAGACATAAAATCGATGCTACCAATTGTTTGATCAATTTTCATAAAATGGTCAAGACTCAATTTTCGAAACCCATAAAAAGAATTAAAAGTGATAATGGGGGTGAGTTTACTTCAAATAGGATGAAAGAGTTTTATGCTAACGAAGGCATTTTACTTGAGACAAGTTGCCCTCATACACCTCAACAAAACGGGGTCTTAGAGAGAAAACATAGACATTTACTTGAAACCGCTCGGGCCCTCATGTTCCAAGCCAACATTCCAAAACGTTTTTGGGGAGAATGTATAGAAACCGCTACTTATATTATAAATCGTCTCCCTTCCAAAGCTATAAAAAATAAAACTCCATATGAGATAATTTTTGGAGAAAAACCAAACTATGATCACATGAGAGTTTTGGGGTGTTTAGTTTATTATAGTAGCATAGAAACAGGAGGCGATAAGTTCGAATTCAGGGGGAGACCGGGGGTGTTTATGGGTTATCCTCAAGGAACTAAAGGATATAAGATTTTTGATATTGAACATGGCAAAATGGCAACTTCTCGTGATGTTAAATTCGTTGAGACCAATCTTCCTTTTTTGCATTTTAAATCTAATGATGAAATGAAAGAAATTTTTGATATCTCAAGTTGGCATGAAAATGATCCCATTAAAAAAGATGATACTGAGATTTCTAATGACACTACTTTTGAGCCGTCCTCTCCTCATGAACCCTTACTTTAAATGATGACCAACCTCTCACTAATGAAACAGTTGAACCAGTTCATAATGAGAATCCAATACCGAGACCATCAAGACCCAAATTTCCTTCATCAAGGTTACAAGATTTTGAGGTTGAGCTACCACCATCCATCGACCATGCAAAGCTCGTGCATGATCAGACTTCTTCTACGGTACACCCTCTTACAAATTATGTTTCCTATGAAAAATTTTCGGATTCTCACAAAGCTTTTTTAACAGCCATTACTTCGGTCAATGAGCCGAATTCTTTTAAGGAAGCCATGCAGGATAAAAATTGGCAGGATGCAATGCAACGTGAGATTAAGGCTCTAGAAGATAATGAAACATGGGTCTTAGAAACGTTACCGGAGGGAAACATGCAATAGACTCAAAATGGGTTTACAAAGTTAAATATAAACCCACTGGAGAAGTTGAAAGATACATGGCCCGTCTTGTTACGAGAGGCTTCACTCAAATCGAAGGAGTTGATTATCATGATACGTTTGCTCCGGTTGCAAAATTAGTCACGGTTTGAACACTGATTACTATAGCTGCCAAACGGAATTGGATGTTGCACCAATTAGACGTCAATAATGCGTTTCTTCATGGCGATTTACAAGAGGAAGTATATATGAAGATTCCGCAAGGTTTTTCCAACAAAGAAGAGACTAGAGTTTGCCGGTTAAAAAAGTCGTTATATGGATTAAAACAAGGTTTACCAAAAAATTCACGGTCTCTTTGTTACAGATTGGTTTTACACAGTCGAAGGCGGATCATTCCCTTTTTATTCATCAAGAAGGTGATAAGTTTGTGGTGCTCTTAATATATGTTGATGATGTGATTGTCACAGGGAACAATGTTGAGATGATTGACAAAACCAAGGCATATCTTTACAAGACTTTCAGCATAAAGGATTTGGGATCCTTGAAATATTTCTTAGGAATCGAAGTCGCTCATACCGAAGATGGGATAGTTCTCAGCCAACATAAGTACTCCATGGGTATTCTCTCTAATTGTGGACAACTTGGATGTCGACCTAGTGCTTTTCCGATGGAGCAAAATTTGAAACTTGATCAATGTAGTGACAGTCATAAGGTTGATGCCAAACTTTATCGTCATCTTATTGGCCAGCTGCTTTATCTCCAAGTGACGCGACTAGACATTGCTTATGCGGTAAATATTTTAAGCCAATTCGTTTTGGATCCTAGGGAGGATCATATGAATGCTGTTGTTCGTGTTCTTAGATAGATCAAGTCTACTATTGGTCAAGGTATATTCATTCCCAAAACAGGTGGTTTTGATCTTGTTGCTTTTAGTGATGCGGATTGGTTGGGATGCCCATATACTAGACGTTCTCGGACAGGTTACTTATTGCTATTGGGAGGTGCTGCTATATCTTGGAAAACAAAAAACAATCGGTGGTCTCTCGTTCATAAGCAGAGGCGGAATATTGGGCCATGACTACTACAGTTAGCGAGGTCCTTTGGATCAGATGGTTGCTCAAAGACTTTGCAATTGACCTGGATGAAGCTACACCCCTCTATTGTGACAATGAAGCTGCCCGACATATTGCCAATAATCCAGTCTTTCATGAATGTACTAAACATGTTGAAATGGATTGTTTTTTTTTGCTCGAGAACGAGTTGAGTCTCAAGAAATATTGCCGATATGTGTGTCTAGTAAACAACAAATTGCGGATCTTTTCACTAAACCATTGGGAGCACAAGCGCTTCAGGACTTACTTGGCAACCTGGGTGTTCGGAATCTTCACACTCCAGCTTGAGGGGGAGTAAAGGAATTATTATTCTATTTCCATGATTAGGATATTGTGTTTCCCTAGTTTATCTATTTTCCTATTTGTTTCCTTGACTTTAGCTGCAAGATAGAATGTGGCTATATATCATGTTTTGATCGATCATTGAAATAATAACAAAAACCAACAGATTGTTACCCCAATCAATATTTTCAACAATGCGATGTATTATAGGCATGAAATTTAAACACAAGTAAAACACACTACTTAACACTTAAAGCACACTAGACATGGTGTTTTAAGTTTTAAGCCTAGAATTCATTGCATCGTGTCTTAATTTTTTATGTTTGGGTTTTTTTTTTTTTACTAAAACAACTCAAAACATAATGTCTAAGTCCAAAACTTAATGCCTACATGTCAATTCCTGTGCATTCTCACATTTCACATGAAAATATCATTTTTACAGGAACCTAAGACTATAATATATATATATATATATATATATATATATATATATATATATATATATATATATATAGGGTAGGGTTCTAGAGTGAACAATGGTTCATTTGTGAACAAAATGAACAGATCTTGACCTTTGATTTAGTAGATGATGAGATCTAAGATTAATGGCATTTTTGTAATTATTATGTTATGTTTCAGTAATAAATAATTCTTACAAGGGTATTATTGTAACTTTCCATTAAATGTAACATTGGAAACCTAGAAAATGAGGAGTAATCATCGCATCTTTCAGTTTATAGGAGATCATCATATCAATATCCTTATTAAAACAAGAAATCATAAGGTGTCATCAGAAAATGAGGAGTCATCGGAATCCCACCGGCGAATGATTGTTGCCACCGTCGATACACAAGGTGTCATCGGAATCCAAGCAAAGGTACGATGTGTACATGTTCAATCATTGGAATCTAGATAAAAACATGTTGCCACCGTCGATACACAAGGTATCATCGGAATGCACATCTGTGAGTTCAGTCATCGGAATCCAAGCAAAGGTAAGACGTTTTAGTTTATACCTTCATATCCTATTTGTATAGTTTCTATTTTGTTTGATGCTATGTAATCGGAAGCTGGGGTTTCGTTCATTCAATGTTTAAATGTACATATAATTGTGGTCTGATGTTGGTTTTGAGCAAGAAAATTATTTGTATAGCAATGCGTTGTTGTAGGCTAGGGTTAATTGAATTAAGTTCTTAATTTTACTCTGTTTTTTTGTTGATTTTACTATGTTTTTTTTTTCATCATCATCAAGACAATATGTGGCTTTTTTTGATGAGTTGTTATTACGGGGATGTAGGAATGCGTTGATGTACACTTGTGTATTATACTGATTTATACTGAATTTGGGGAAAAAAAATTTATGAAGATTGTACACTAGGTTGTACACATATGAACAGAGTTTTTTTTTCATTAATAAACTGGGTTATGAAGATTTATTAACACATCGTGTACACATGTGTATACAGCGATGTACACATATGTATATTTTTATGAAGGTTTATTAATAAACTGGGTTGTACACATATATAAAGGGAATTTTTTTATTAGTCTGCAACCTGGGTTGTACACTATGTACAAATGTATATAAGAAGTCGATACACAGGTGTGCAAAAGGTTTTTTATTTGTCTGCAACCTGGAATATACATCGGTGATATTAAGACTGTTAGGTCATTTAAGTTTACGGATAATGTGCAGGCAAATGGTGTTCCTAACATAGTCCGGAATAGGTTTAATGTACTTACAAATGAAAGATTTGCAACCTAATGTGTGGATCGGAGATGAGATTATCAACTCCTTTGCTTCGATGCTTAATTATGAAGAGGCTAATAGAACAAACGGAACAACTCCGCGGCTTTTCTTCCACACAGTTTGGTTTGTAAGTATTTTATTTAGTTTATTTATAAAATTTATTAAAATATGTGTTTGACCCAGTTAAGGAAAAAGTAAGTTGTTTTGGATGTCTATGATGAAATAACTCATATATTGTTTGCTCAGAGCATCATTATGTTAACATAACAGTAAAGTAATTGTTACCTGTAATGATTTATTGAACACTAGGATGCGGTTTTAGAAAAACAATTTAACTTTTGTGTAATATAATATTGTACATAAGGTGTAAAGGATAGTGTACACTTATGTAATGCATTGTTGTGCACATGTGTATAGACTGTTGTACACAAGTGAACATACAAGTGTACACCAAAGTATAAATTGTCTTATCCATAAGTATCATTGTGACAGTACAAGTGTTTAATTTTATGGAGCATGTGTAGGCAAACGGTGTTTCAAATTAAAGGTGGAATAGTGTCACATCCCCCGACCCCTATCCTGGGAGCAGGCGGCCGTGAGTCAGTTTCAGTGGTATCGGTGTTTATCAATTTGGCAGCGGAAAATTTCATGAGGACCGTAGTTAGGAAATATTTTATTAGAGTTAAACACCAAAAATATTTAGAATAAAGAAATGGGATAAAACCCCAGTTTCTCTAATATTATGTTTATGAGTGGGACAAAAACCAATTTTCATTTTGATCTATTTATAGGGAATAACCCTAATTATTGAAAACAATTCTCCCTTTTAATTAGGTAACTTTTATTGCCACTTTTCTAAGCCTTCAGTGCTCTCCAGCTGGCTTTTATAGGCTTCACACTAAGTTACTTACCTGAAACACATGTTTAAAACATTTTATCAGCAGGAAATACTGGTGAGTGAGTCCAAGTTTAATCAAGTTTTAATAAAGACCATTGTACAATATTGAGGGCGGTCTCGCAATTACATTTGTTTCCAAATCATATCAACTAACACCCACGGTACTGTCGTTCCGACTTTTGGTCATGTTACCCCTCACAAGGCAGCAACAAATTTTGTATACAAAACCCCAAATTTACCGACGATAATTATATCTTTACAAATACTCAATAACTGTTTAATATATAATTAGTCGTGTGAGGTTTTGTAAAAACAATTTGCAAAAAGGAGATTACTCACATTGCTATTGTAGGTCTTTCCTTTGTGACTTCCTGGTTATAATCTAATTAAATAAAAAATGCACACGTGTTAGTATAATAACCCATTTTAACATTAGTAATACCCTCCCCGAGACGGCATTCCAACGATTACGTTGGGCAGAACCACGACAGCCGTTACGGAACCCTAGACCAATCCGGCAGCGTATCTAATACGTATCCAGGGGTTATGATACTTACAACGAGGCAGAGCTTTACTAATTAGGGGGTATAATACCTGGTATTATGTCTACACTTTATAATTAGAGAGAGAATCACGAAATTTGAGCGAGGAAAATAAACTTCCGATCGTTCCAATTTATAGGGCCTACTTTTGGTTTCCTCGCGCCCCGCGTAAGATACAGAAGGTAAGGCGGCGACGACGGTGTTGCTGAGTCATCGGGTGTGGCGACGCGTGTAGGGACACGTGGCGGTTCAAGGGCTCGCCCTGACTCCGGGCTGTCCCGGCCCGTGTAGGCTACTGCCTACACGTTCGCGGCCCGCGAGAGACCATAAAAACTGATTTTTATTTACTTTTTATTAAAATAAAGGTATTTAGGGTCATTGCTCATATATGGGGTGTATTTTATGACGTATAGGGGAAGTCTAAACATATTAGGGGTGTCGAAAATATTTTTGGATGGTTAATATATCTTGGTATAACTCCTGGATTATTTAATAAAATATATAATGCACTCGCATTAAGTATAGTAACCCGATTCAACTTCATCCCTACGTCACGAGACAGAACCCCAACGAATTTAGGCAGAGCCTTGACATGCGTTACGGGTCTCTAGATCAATCGGACAGGGTATCAGTTAAAAGGGGCTAAAATACTTAAAACAGGGCAAGACTTTATTATTATTATAGGTTAAAAATAAAATAGAATTTAAATATTTAGAGAAGGGGCCGAGAGAAAGCAAAGAAATTGCCATCTCCCTGTACATATATATACTACCATATAGGAAACTTGTTTGGCAAACTTTCAAAGATTCCAATTTGCTTTGTGAAGCTACACGTATCCACCACCAATCATTTAATTCATACTTCATCTTTTGGCCATGCACACACGTGTACTTTAATATTATTAAAGTTAGTTTTAATTATTTTATTATTTATATTATAATTAATTTAACTGCTTCACTTATTTGACGCTTATAACTTCTAAAATATGACGTTTTATAAAATAATGAATATGTCATTAGAACGAGAATAATCTTATCTACATTTTGAACCAAGTTTTATTAAAAACGGAGTAGGTTTAATTATAATGTATTTTTATTATTATAATTATGAAACGGTTCCCTCGTTTGCTAAAATACCTCATATTTCTATCGGTCAACTTACCCGTGACCTATTCGTGTAATAACTTTATTTTAAATTTAAAAATTTTGGGAATGTTACATCCTCCGCACCTTGTTTTAAATCTCGTCCTCGAGATTTGGGCGACGATATTTTCTTGGGGTTACATCACGTCTTTTTAGTTGGTTATCAAGGTGTCTGGGATAGAATAAAAAGATAAAGATATCATAGGATAGTTGGAATTCAATGGTCCCAAAATTTTGTTTCAGGATTTGATGTTAACTGAATGAGATGAAATGATACCATTATCAAGGTGACTAAGTTTCATAAATTAAAAGAGAGGCATAGAATTTGAAGTGCAATGACTTGTAGAAACAATAGGATTTAATGCCAGAAAAGAACTTACTTTGATTATCAATTGAGGGAGATTCTGAATCAATAATCTCAATTTGAGAATGGAAGTATGAAAAATGATTTGTCAATGATTAACCCAGAAATCAATAATGTTTATTTAAATGGCAAGGATACACTAGACAATAAAATAGAATTTAGTGTATCATGGTCTGAATACATAATTGTATCAAGACTACTTGAATGATGAATCAAACGAATGACGTATGAATAGGGTTTATTATTAGCACAGGCTACAAATTTATACTGACACCGTAAGGTGTTGTAGTGACTAAAAGAATTTAATAATTACGGTGACTGAATGAATTCACCGTTTTTGAGATTAACTGAAAGTTTCAAGGAAGCGAATCTGGATATTTCAAAAGATAGGATGTTTCAGTTGAAGAAAGAATCGAATAGTGTGGAAATAAATTCAAAGATGAAAGAATTACTGGAGGTACATTGGAATAAGAATTTTAGGTACCTTTACCTTAACACAAATTTGTACTAAGACTGGTTTAGGATAATGAATCAATAAATTTGTACCTCAGGTGTGAAAATGAAATGAGTCCAAGTTTCAAAGAAATCGCCACCGCAAGGTGTCGGGTTTTAACAAATAATACGTCGAAATTCAGACAATGAGATTACCTTGAATATGATGACCTCAATTCATCATATGGAATTTTGAATTGAACAAGTTCAAACAATTGAGCTTAGTTTGGACATATTCCAAGAATGGATATGTGTATTGACAAGAAATGAAAATCTGGTAACTCTGAAAAGAAGAGGAGTTTTCCAAGAAATCGGTTGACTCGATTATCAAAAGTCAGCATTTAAAATCAGAGGGGGGGGGGATTTATTAAAACTCATAAGTAGATGATCTTTTTTTTATTGAATTCACATGCATGACAACCAATGCACACGTACAACATAGGAATTTGTCAAGAGATGAGACAAATAAGAGTTGACTCTATAAAAGAAAAACAAAGACCTTTTATTGATGAAGTTTTGTTCGGAATCAAAAGTCAACTAATACTTAAGTGCAGACAAAACATAAAGGTGTTTATTTTAAAAGTTACTATGGTTTCTGGTGTTTATGCGTTCTCCTTAACTTCATCTGGGGTTCTGTTCTTGTTGTCGAGAGCCTTAGATAGTTTTGGGCAGTAGCGACGGAAGTGGCCTGGATCTCCACATTTGTAACATACGTTGGTTTCCCTTCTCCTTCTGCATTCTTCTTCTGCATGCCCAGCTTTCTTGCAGAAGTTACAACGAAGTTACTTCTTAGAATGACGTTTTCTTGCGTGCTTTTTGTTGTTGCTGGTAGACTGTGTGGTTTCTGGTTTCATTCCTTTGTCCTTGGAGGTTTTGTTAGAGTAGAATTCCTTATAGGAGTAGCCATAGGTTGTGGTTTTCTTTCGTTTGAAAGAGGGAGTTTTGATACGAATATCATGACTTCCGTTGATACTAGGGCTAGGTATGAAGTGGTGGGTATGCTTACAGTGTATAGTAGGATTCTCGTTTATAGACACAGAAATTTTAATAGCTTCAATGATCGAAGGTATGGCATTCGATATTCCTTGAGCTATTATATTTTCTATAGTATTTCTATCCAAAGAGTTTTCATTATTAGCCTGAATTTCTTGATCACATGTTATTTCCTTTGACATCTGAATTACAAACATGTTCAGATTTAATTATCACAGAACTAAACAATCAAACAGACATATTTTGTTTAACACAATGATAGTCATAACTCATCAGTATTATGTGTTATTAAGGTATACATATATACATGTTATATCTTAACATTTTCTCTTAAAATATAAGGAAAATGTATATCTTATATGTGTTGTTTCTTCCTTTGATGTAATAGTTTTTATATATTGCCTTAATTATATTTCCAGGGCTTATGGCTGGATTGGTATTCAAAAATAAAAGTAAAAGCTTTATATGAAATTCTAAGATTTTCTATCATTGACCCACTTATTGTTTTTCAAGAGGTGGTGCTACTACAGATATTCTTAAGGTATCTTTTAAATTAAAGTTGGGTATCAAAATAAATCATAAGTAAATATGTAGGTTTGTTTCTTCTGTTATATAAAAGCTTGTCCTTCCGCAGAAGACATTTGATTCTTATATTGTATATATATTATCAAGAAAATTTGTGTCTTGTATATACATACGTATAAGTATACAGTTCTAAAATTTCCTTTATAATATCAACTTATAAAAATCTAGTTTACATAACTAATTGCATTAGCTATCCTGTTTATAACCTTGATATTAATCAAATAAATTTCTATCAAATTTATTGAAGATAATATTTTAGAATAAAAATAAAAGAATTCGTCAAAATTTAATATAGATAGAATTTTCTGGATTCTTTTTAGAGCAATTTAATCTTGGCAGGTTGACTCAATTCTGGTTATAACATATTTATAATTTAATTCAAATTTTACTTGTTTAATAATCGTAATAACCAATACAAAGTCTGGTGTTTCTAAATTCGATCCTTAATATATTAAGAAATATTAAGAATGAAATATTATCATAATATATATACATATGAATTAAATATAATTTAGGAAATGAATCAAACTTATCCAATGGTAAAAAGTGTTTCCTTTACAAATATATATATATATATATATATTTAAATCATATCGTTATATCGTACTAAATATTTTTGTACATATCTTATTTCATGGATGAAATACTATTTATAATATTGATACAAGTCGTATATATAAAATATACATACATTTGATTTACAAATAAGTTTTAAGTTATTTCCTGTTGATACATAGGTATTATGTATTAAAATTATTTAATTATACAGTATTAAGTTGTTGTACGTATTATGGTTTCATAATTACTGTTTTATAAAATATTTTGCATTTTCTATGGTATACATATATGCGTTTAAATTTTAGAATCGTCAAACTGCACTAATTCGTGTTCATTATTAAATTTAAGGATTACGTTTTATAAAATCCTCTCTAGTGTAACTTTATTCAAGAGCCAAATATTTTATTCTTTCAAAAAGATTATTACTATTTTGGTTTAAAATAATAACAGCATATCTTAAAGATTTTTCTTTGGAGAGCACGTGTATATAAAATTTTTAGTACATTAATTATCATAAATGTTGACTTTATATATAATTTCTGAATATTACGTAATTTATCAAATTTTGATAATTACTATTTAATATTTAATGATAAAGAATTATAAAGTGATTTACAAAATATTTTAAATTATTGTTTTTAAATAATGTTGAAATATTATATTTTAATAAAATTAAAATAATTGTATGTTTTATCAAAATTTTGACAAATACATATCTTTTAATTCGAGTAAAATTATATCATAAATAATAAAATATACCGCTTTCATTAATGATATTTTTAGGGATATCATACATAAGGGTATTATTTTATATTTAAGATATTAATGCCAATATCATAATATTATTATAATTTATTTTGAATTGTATTCACATAAATATGTGGATACAGAAATAAATATTATATTATGAATATATTCTTCTAACATATTGTAAGATACAATAGGAGTTACATATTCGGGGAATTTATAAAATCATTTAAGTATAATATATATTAACTAAATATTTATATTATGACAATTAGGGTTGTAAACGAACCGAACGAACACGAACAAGGCCTTGTTCGTGTTCGTTCGTTAAGGAAATAAATGTGTTCACGAACGGTTCATGAACACTTACCGAAAGAGATTTTATGTTCGTGTTCGTTCATTAAGGAAATGAGCATGTTCGCGAACGGTTCACGAACACAAACGAACATAAATAAATTTGGCGAATGCGATGAAAGATAAAAATAGATGGCCTAGAGAGTGGCACTCGAACTTGAATCCCTCATTGTGGAACGGAGGTCGATTGTATTCGTGGATGTAAATAATGAGAAATGAAAGAGAAATGATGCATAAAAAAGATGAAAGTGGGTTTCCTAGTTTAATTGTTAGGGAAATAAAATAAATAAAAGTTTAATAATATAAAAAGTACAAATAAAATATAAAAAAGTACAAAAATCTTCAATTAAAACACCAACATACGAACATAAACGAACGCAAATCAACGAATGTTCACGAACACCTTACCGAACGTTCACGAACACAATCGAACAAACAAGACCTCTGTTCATGTTTGTTCATTTAACTAATCGAACGAACTTTCTTGTTCATGTTCGTTCGTTTATTAAACGAACGAACATAAACGAACTTCCCGCCGAACGGTTCACAAATTGTTCGCTGAACGTTCGGTTCGTTTACAGCCCCAATGACAGCTACAAAGTACCATATCTGAATTGCATTTATCTTTTATTAATATTCTATTATTATTATAAAATTTATATTGCATTATGTTCCCACATATACATTGATACGATAGATATATAAGATATCATGAATTTTACTAAGGCGTGATATTTATTAATATATATATCATTTATATATATACCATAGCGTAAGTGTAAAATACAGATATGGGTAACACATAAGATATTAATTTCCTAACACGAATGGTTAAGGGTTTAGGTATTGGAAGAACACCTAAAAGGCTTAAACCAGTGGCATAGCTCTGATACCACCTTCTATCACAACCCCCGACCCCTATCCCCGGACCGGGCGGCCGTGAGTCAGTTTTAGTGGTATCGGTGTTTATCAATTTGGCAGCGGAAAATTTCATCAGGACCGTAGTTAGGAAATATTTTATCAGAGTTAAACACCAAAAATATTTAAAATAAAGAAATGGGATAAAACCCCAGTTTCTCTAATATTATATTTATGAGTGGGACAAAACCCGATTTTCATTTTGATCTATTTATAGGGAATAACCCTAGTTATTGAAAACAATTCTCCCTTTTAATTAGGTAACTTTTATTGCCATTTTTCTAAGTCTTCAGTGCTCTCCAGCTGGCTTTTATTGGCTTCACACTAAGTTACCTGAAACACGTGTTTAAAATATTTTATCAGTAGGAAATACTGGTGAGTGAGTCCTAGTTTAATCAAGTTTTAATAAAGACCATTGTACAGTATTGAGGGCGGTCTCGCAATTACATTTGTTTCCAAGTCATATCAATTAACACCCACGGTACTGTCGTTCCGACTTATGGTCATGTTACCCCTCGCAAGGCAGTAACAAATTTTGTATACAAAACCCCAAATTTACCGACGATAATTGTATCCTTACAAATACTCAATAACTGTTTAATATATAATTAATCGTGTGAGGTTTTGTAAAAACAATTTGCAAAATAGAGATTACTCACATTGCTATTGTAGGTATTTCCTTTGTGACTTCAGGGTTATAATCTAATTAAATAAAAAATGCACACGTGTTAGTATAATAACCCATTTTAACATTAGTAATACCCTCCCCGAGACGGCATTCCAACGACTACGTCGGGCAGAACCAAGACAACCGTTACGGAACCCTAGATCAATCGGGCAGCGTATCTAATACGTATCCAGGGGTTATGATACTTACAACGAGGCAGAGCTTTGCTAATTAGGGGGGTATAATACCCGGTATTATGTCTACACTTTAGAATTAGAGAGAGAATCACAAAATTTGAGCGAGGAAAATGAACTGCCGATCGTTCCAATTTATAGGGCCTACTTTTGGGTTCCTTGCGCCCCGCGTAAGATATATAAGGGGCTTATGCGGCCCGCGAGAAGTGGTAGGGCGGCGGCGGTGTTGCTTAGTCATCGGGTCTGGCGACGCGTGTAGGGACACGTGGCGGTTCAAGGGCTCGCCCTGACTCTGGGCTGTCGCGGCCCGCGTAGGCACTTGCCTACACGTTCGCGGCCCGCGAGAGACTATAAAAACTGATTTTTATTTACTTTTTATAAAAATAAAGGTATTTAGGGCCATTTCTCGTATATGGGGTGTATTTTATGACGTATAGGGGAACTCTAAATATATTAGGGGTGTCGAAAATATTTTTGGATGGTTGATATATCTTGGTATAACTCCTGGATTATTTAATAAAATATATAATGCACTCACATTAAGTGTAGTAACCCGATTCAACTTTATCCCTACGTCACGAGACAGAACCCCAACGAATTTAGGCAGAGCCTTGACATGCGTTACGGGGCTCTAGATCAATCGGACAGGGTATCAGTTAAAAGGGGCTAAAATACTTAAAACAGGGTAAGGCTTTATTATTATTATCGGTTAAAAATAAAATAGAATTTAAAGATTTAGAGAAGGGGCCGAGAGAAAGCAAAGAAATTGGCATCTCCCTGTAAGAAACTTGTTTGGCAAACTTTCAAAGATTCCATTTGCTTTCTGAAGCTACACGTATCCATATCCAATCATTTAATTCATACTTCATCTTTTGGCCATGCACACACGTGTACTTTAATATCATTAAAGTTAGTTTTAATTATTTTATTATTTATATTATAATTAATTTAACTGCTTCACTTATTTGACGCTTATAACTTCTAAAATATGACGTTTTATAAAATAATGAATATATCATCAGAACGAGAATAATCTTATCTACATTTTGAACCAAGTTTTATTAAAAACGGAGTAGGTTCAATTGTAATGTATTTTTATTATTATAATTATGAAACGGTTCCCTCGTTTGCTAAAATACCTCATATTTCTAACGGTCAACTTACCCGTGACCTATTCGTGTAATAACTTTATTTTAAATTTAAAAATTTTGGGAATGTTACAAATTGGGCTGGATATAACGATGCTAAACGTCTGGAAAAGTTCAGAAGGATTTAGAAGGCGTATTTGACACGGTTACGGAAAAAATATGTTGCGAAAATAGTATGTTCATATGCAAATAAGCGTCGTGAAAGAATATTGGTAGAAGTGGATGCATATCACAAGATGATCAAAGACTTTTGATGCTTATATTTTCACGGTAGACAATAACAATTATGACACTAGTTTATAAAACTTTGCTAGATACTTTGTTTAGAAGTCGGTAGACGGTTTTTATTGTTGAAAATATGTTCGTGATGCACAATTCGAGTTTTTATTTGCTGCTTTGTGTTTTTTTTTTGGTGTTTTGGACATTTTGATGGCTTGTGTATGATGTTTAATCGTTAAAAGATATCTCGACTGGGATTTTTGTATATTGAGTTTGTATTATATATGTCAAACAGAGTATATTCATATGTAATATACACCAGCGTATTGTAATTAAACACTTATGTATTGTTTATAATACATCAGTGTATTAAGATCAAACAAATTGGATAATGAACATAAAGTATCTGTGTATACATGTTAATGGTATGTGTTACTAAAGCTATGCTGGTGAATTGATGCAAAAACATTAGTGTAGTGAGGCAAAAACATTTATGTAATAATCCAATGGTGAAGATGAAATACATGCCAACTAATGTTATAAATGAATGTAATCGTGAATATATACGTAAATGTATTCAAATAAAGGAATATAATAACTGGCTATATATGGAACAAACCGGAAAAAGGTAGTTGAAACATTAAGGAATATATATAACCACTAGGTATGAGTTTTAAAACAAAAGAAACATTGGAATTAAATAAATGAAGGTTTTTAATAAATCTATATTTCGCTCACATTGTCTTCGCTTTACATAAAAACATTTATGTAGTAATCTAATGCTGAAGATGAAATACATGCCAACTAATGTTATAAATGAATGTAATCTTGAATATATACGTAAATGTATTCAAATAAAGGAATATAATAACTGGCTATATATGGAACAAACCGGAAAAAAGGTAGTTGAAACATTAAGGAATATATATAACCAACATGTATGAGTTTTAAAACAAAAGAAACATTGGAATTAAATAAATGAAGGTTTTTAATGAATCTATATTTCGCTCACATTGTCTTCGCTTTCTAATTCTTCAGTTCCAGACTCCGTTTCTTCATCACGTTCTTCTTCGGTCGACGAATCGTTCACAGTTGCATCGCCTTTTTTAAGCGAAAAATTCCTAGTATCGTGATACCTTACCGTTTTGCCACTTTGTCTCCATGTTTTTCTTTCTTTGAAGTACCCTACCTGTACAACATCCTTCCAGATGTACATATTACACGTACATTGCAATTGCTACTTCAATTGTACTAAATCTTGCACCTTCAATTTGTAGCAACAAACTCTACACGTTTTAGATTAGCCAAACAATTAGACAAAGATATGGAATATAAAACAAAGGTAATTTGGGTATAACATAAAACAAATAACAAACGTATGGAAAAAGGTACTACAAATATGCATCATACATATGAGTGTTTAAAACACACAAACTCTTTAACAAACAAAAACCTAACTCCAAAATACACAAGCGTATAACATAAAGGCAGAATATTTATGAACCCAAAAAACAGAGTATCTACAAAATTTAGGAAAAACATACTGGCAGTACATAACTATCCACCATTCTATAAAATCGACACACAAAAAATAGCTTTTTGTCGACGTATAATCCAGATCATCATAATGCTTCAATCTGAAAAATTAATTGTTCTACACATGAATAAACAACAAACCCCAATATAAAACAACAAACCGATAGAAATCAAACTGATCGAAGAATCCATGTTGCTAGCGACACACAAAGTTAAAAATAAAAAACCTGGACGATTCATCGTTGTGTAAACAACGAAGTTGAATTCTGCTTGTAGTATTGCGTCTTGGCTGTTGGGATCGATGCTACTAGCATCCTGCATAATCTTGTTCGTAATTTACAAAAAAAAAAGATGATACTATGAATCTCGAAAATAATGGTTAGAGATATGATCGAATCATTGAAATTATCGTGTGAAAATCTTCTGGTTTCCAAAAATATAGGACATGTAACTGCCAATCATAATAGAAAATTAAATTTTAAAAAGATAAAAAATGTAAAATTGCGATCATAACATTTTCATCAACTAATCAAATGAATGGCTGAGATTAGTTCACTCTGTTCACAAACAAGTATGTTGTTCACTCATGATCCTAACCCTATATATATAGGATAAAGATCCGTTAGGAACCACCCTTTATTGCGAGAACCGCGAGAACCAGTGTGAACACATGGCAAAATTGTAAATATATTGAATTCTATCAAAAAACACACGCTGTCATAATTGTAAATATATGGTCTGTAACATAAACATGTGTGTCCCCTGTTTTAGGGTTTCTTTATCACATTTGTTCCCAATCCACAATCTGCATCATCATCATCATCTACACTTTGATTGAGGTTCACAGCTGTTCACGGCAGCTTACCGGCGGCACACATGAGTTTACGGTGGTTCTCGCGACATTAGACAACAGTGTATCCCACAAATTTCATCCCACAAATTTCATTGCTGGGGCATTCGGGATTATTGCTACATATGGCGTCCTCTGATTCATCCCGTGTTGAAATATCTCGTGTTGAATCTACCACATCTGATGATTCTAACCCACCAATCTCTGAATATCATCCTCATACATCTGATACTACCTATCTTGGTGGTCCATCTGCTGCCAAACCCGTATATGCTGTCAATCCAATTGAAAGTTGCAAAATTGTGTACACAACAGTTGATAGTCGACATTCCCTTCATGGATTTGAAATACCTACTCTTGATTCCATGTCAATACCAGCTAATGTTACGGTATCATCTGGGAATGCATCCGGGAATGTCAATATATCTGACCAATCGTTGTCAATTGACACTACTTCGACTGGTACAGCACCCACAAATACAGAACAACCTCAATTGCAGTTCATTCGGTTTGAGAATAAAGGTATCCCATGTCTATTTTGTGTAATTTATATATTATTCAATGTTATACATGTTTAAAATATGTTCACATTCATATTATGTTGTCACTAATTAATAATCAACAATATATGCACATGTGCATTGTGTTAACTGAATCATATTATAAATTATGATACATTATAAATATATGCACATGTGCATGATGATGACAATTAATTTGTTATATTGTATATTAAATTACATTGCACATGTAATTTGTTAAATTTTCTTATTAAATTCACAGGAACGGTTACGGCTGTTATACATTTTACACCCAATTGCACCCCATATTGGATACCTGAAGTTGATGTTGAATACGTACCTGAAGTTGCAGTCCATTCGATTTGTGACTAAAGGTATTATCTTGACTGCAATTGATGTATATACTTTGTAAGTGGAAGGTTCAAATGAGAAGAAATTTTTTGTAAGAAGAAAAAAGAATAAATTTCAACCAATAACAATGTTTCATTTTACTTCATTTAATATTTGCATTTAATTTTGATGTAAGGGTATATTTGTAAAGTTACATATATCATTAATATCTAGTCTTCCTTTTTAATAGCTAACTATATTAAATTTGTAACTTATTTTCAAAAAATATATATTTTTCAAAAATTTAAAAAAAATAATTTAGAGTGTAGGATAAATTACTAGGTGTGTAGGATAAATTACGGGTTGTGTAGGATAAATTTAAGCATGTGTTGGATAATTTTCGAAATGTGTAGGATAACTTTTTATGTGTGTAGGCAATGAAAATTAGTGTAGAGAATAATAGTCTTTAGGAGTATTTAATTACTTAAAGATTGTAATAAATGAGATTATAGAATAACTACATAATATTTTACAATTGTACCCTTTTGTTCTTTTTCTTCTCAACTAAATTTTATTCTCAAATGAACCTCCCCCTACTTTGTAAATGATATATATTAAATGAGCACATGTGCATTATATTTATTGTAAATGATGTTGTATTAAATTATATGCACATGTGCATTATGTTGATTGTAAATAATATTGTATTAAATTATATCCAAATGTGCATTATGTTGAAAATTAGACTATGTCGTTGATGTATGGATTCTGAACAGGTGCCTTATAGATGACTATCCAATTATGTACAGGATGGCAGCAAACAAAGGGGCTTGGGTGGCGGACAACTACAAAAAAATAGGGGAGGTGACTGTGTGGGATTGGCAATAGAAGAACAATCCAATAACCGGGGAGGCATTGGTGGAGTTTATGTAGCTTTTGGCGTTGCTGGGGAGGCATTGGTGGAGTTTATGTAGCTTTTGGCGTTGCTGAGAGACACCAGTATGAAGACGGTCAATATGGGTTGGGTTGGCACTTGGAAAAATAAGTCGACTTTCAATGTTAAACCCGTTAGATAGGATCTGTGTGTCACAAGCGGGGGCCCGTCGAGTGGCTTTGTAATGACCTAGAACGGTTGGGCTACACCTAAAGCCGATATGTTAGCATGGAAAGACGTTGAAGGCAGGTTACCGACAAAGACATAGCTGTAAAAAAGGGGGATTCATATCAGTAACACATTGTGCCCGGTTTGCAGATACGAGCAATAAACTGTTGAACACATCCTCATTCCGTGTTTGATGTCGAAAACGCTATGGTGGATGGTCAGAGCATGGCTGGGAGTAAAAAATTTACATTCTTACTCAACAGTGGCATATATTATCTCTTTTTTCCTGGAAGCTGGATATTTCTAAGAAGAAGAAAAAGGCAGTCAACTGCATAGTGATGGTTACATTATGGATCATATGGTCGAGCAAAAATGAGAAGGTATTCAAAGTCGTGCAGTGTTCAAATGCTAGAAGACTGGAATAAGTCAATGAGTGTACTTTGTTGTGGATGAAAGTCATAGCCAAAATGGAGAATTTAGTGATTGAATAGTGGTACACCAGTGGTGTGAATGTAATAGAAAAATAGGAGTTTATATGTTTACTGAAAGTGTACTTCTCTAGTTCATGTCTAAAGTTATGCTTTGAATATATGGCATCTTGTTATGTTAAAAAAAAATGTCGTTATATATAAATTGATAATGCTCGTGTGCATTATGTTGATAATTACATTATGCACACATGCATTATATTGACAATTACATTATGTATACATTTGAAAAAATATAGGATGATAAGGATGATGCAGACGAGAGAAAAAATCAAAAACTGTTCTAGAGACAAACGAGAGACGTACGTCTATTTATCGGTTAACGTGATTCATACATTATACTACATACAATGAAACCCCAATTTGCCAACCTCAAAGACTTTTATTTTGATTACGTTATAGTTGATAACGAGCTACAATTGTTCTTAGATGTTCAACCAGACGTCGTAAATTGACCAAACCCAAATTTATGATTCTTGAATTAACTATTTATGACGATAAACAAATTCCAATCAGTATTCACTTTGATTCTGTATTTTTTTAGTTGTCATGATGTGGATTATCAAATTTACATTTTGATTATGCTTTTTAGTTGTTTTCATGTGCTTTACCAAACTTAATGTATTGACAGAAAGATGCACATGTGCATACATGTTTTTCTGTTTAACTTAACGTGGATATTTGATACGGAATAAAAATATGCACACGCGCAATATACATGTTCTAATAATGCTCATGTGAACCCATACATATTTTTTAACAACATACCAGCACGCTTTGATGCGTATATACATTGCTTTAATAGGCCTTGGAGGCGCCTAACTCTTTCTTATTATTAGTAAGATAAGTTGTCTTAGTTTCATAACATGTTTCAACCCCGGCTTTTCATGAATATGGAACCGGATCCACTAGATTTTAGTGTGCTGAAGAATTCTCTTCGTACTCCAATCCGTACGAAAGGCCCCCTTTCTTTAGGCGGGTATCGCCACGTGGCTTAATCCCGGATCACTCCTTCAGGAATAGGACACAATAATATAGCGCACATCAGAGAAGAGAGTACCCCCTTTATTATAAGACAGGCCCCCCGCGTCCTTTCTTAATAGATGGAGCAATCGTCACTCGACAGCTCGAAAGCGGATCAGTACAAACCCACATGATCCGTATTCGCTTACGTACCAGGCGTGCTTCATACATAATACATCCTTTGATATACATAATACATCGACATATGATTACTAATTTTGAATAATGCACATGTGCATCCATACATAATTTATCCTATACAACTACTGTCAACCAAATATACCCACACCACATCAGTTAGCCACTTACTACTGCCCAAACAAAAAAAAAAGAAAAAAAACGAACACTACGTGTTTCATGTCCTTGAATCATCCACATATAACATCCATAACATCATATTGTCTCTTTCTTTTTCCAGTTGTTGAGCACACCCCATCATTCCTATTGCTTCAACGCCTCTTCGTCTAACATCTGCTTAACTCTTTCATCTGTTAGTCCATGTACTTTTTTCCATCGATGATCTACAATGAGCATGTGTATCAACATTAATTTATGATCAACATATAAGATATGCACACAAGCATCATTATATACATGTGAATAAACATTAAATACCTTAATAATCTATGTTGACAAACTATGCACATGTGCATAACTATATATCACACAATTATACCTTATTAACATATTCCAAGATGAACTACACGTTCTCATAACTGTATAACACACCAAAAAACACCTAAATAAAACTAAATACCGATTACAGATCATTGATGCATAGGTGAGACTCCTATTCAAAGTCATATACATCAACATTATCTACCTTGTTAAACTATTATTGCAAACTATGCACACGTGCATATTAACCTATTATAACAATTTATGCACATGTGCATAACTATATAGATCACAAATTTAGTTTATTATCCTGTTATCTGTCAATCTATGCACGTGTGCATAACTGTGTATCACACAATTATACCTAATCAACATGTTCTGTGTAAGCCTGTTCTGTCAGAAAATATGCACATGTGCATATCTATATAGATCACAACATTACGTTATTATCCTATTCCGTGTAAGCATATTCTATCAAAATATGCACATGTGCATTAACATGACATAACTTATCAACAGTTATAATTCAGTAAAAAAACCCTAACACTTACTAAATCAAATTTCATGTTGCCCATCATATCTAGCATTATTCACATAACATTATTCAGCAAGAGAAACTATATGAACAAACACATAACTACCTCATTACATATAGTTCTATCACAACATTCGCCCCTGTTCACTCAAAAAATCATATATATAACACAATTTTCAATAATGCAGATATGAAACAGATATGAAATGGCTGCTTAAGTGTCATAATCACATAATAACATATCTGAATCGATGATTAAGAGTTGTATTGTCATATACGACTACAAAACAAAATGTATGAACTTACAAATTCACAGAACGGTGCAACAGAGAATCATGATTCCGTTAGACGACATATGTTCTTCAAATTATCCTTATTTGTACAACAAACCTTGATGATTATGATCGTTTTGCCCTAATTTCGAATCGAAGACGAATGTGCCATCGATGATTATGTTCATATTGCACTAATATCGAACATATGACGAATTTTGATGACGAATTGCTGACATTGTGGAGTGACAAACTTGATTTTTTATGAATCGCTATGATGAATTGCATATTGATGATGCTTGGGGGATTGTCGGACATGAATACTTGATAGATTGTGATTTATTTTTTATTTGAAGTCCAGTAGTATAGGATGCAGGGAGAGGAGTGACTAATTTACAAGTTGTATATATTTACAAAATTGCCCCCTGTTC
Source organism: Helianthus annuus (assembly GCF_002127325.2). Classification (NCBI taxonomy): domain Eukaryota; kingdom Viridiplantae; phylum Streptophyta; class Magnoliopsida; order Asterales; family Asteraceae; genus Helianthus; species Helianthus annuus. Next base: position 154,540,364 of record NC_035448.2, read on the forward strand.
ACATTGGTTCTAGCGGTTCTCGCAATAAGGGTGGTTCTCGCATGAACTCTACCCTATATATATATATATATATATATATATATATATATATATATATATATATATATATATATATATAGCATACAAACTGTAGAAAACAAATCAATATATTCATGATATTATAGCTTTCATCCATGATTTATCACAGAATTTTGAACAAAAAATAAACTCTTTAACTTTTTTTTAAAACAATCCATTTGTACACTTAAATTCCACGTAACAACGTGTCACCATGTAGGCATGTACCAAAGTTTAGATGATTCATGCTTGAAAATCACATCACTATAAAACCTCCTGATAAAAGAGCTCAACTTAGAGTTATACAAATTATCAAAACTTTATATCATAATTTGTAAAAAAAAAAATATTAGTCTTGGTTTAAATTCCACACGAATTTTAATTAATTAGATGGAAACATTCTATTATACAGAAACACCAAATTTATCATACAACTAAAAATAGCAAAGGCCTACCTACATGTATGGATCCTGTTATAATATTTTCACTTGAAGCCCCTTAACATCTCAGTTCCATACTCCATAGATCGGACAAAAATTGTGCAAAAATGGTGGACGCAGAAGACATGATCACAAGGATCGAACAAAAGTCTCGAAAGATCGAGAGTTTAATCAAACAGTCAGTTAATTCACCATATCTGTAACTAATTTTCTAAACAAATTTAATCTTTTCCGCCATAAATGAATGGTGAATTGATCTCAGGTACAGGCCGGTAGAAGCACTCAAAACCGCTCTCGAAGGATCTCCACCCAAAACCAAAGATGAAAGATGCAAGGTTTGATCACTTGATACGACATTTATGATTCATCGCGTTAACTTTTCGAATACTTTGATCTAACTGGTTGAAATAAAAGACGGTCTGTGCGGGTTTTGTGTAGTCTGCAAACTGGAATGTGGTGCATAGAGCAATAATGGCAATAAAAGCTGTGGATCTAATGTTTTCCTCTTTGGACCCCGAGTACTATGATATCCTCATGAAGTTAGTTCCTTGTTTTTGTTTTTAAAAAAGTTTAAATGATATTAACTCTTGCACTTATAATTTAATTTTTATGTTTTATATTTTACATTCGACAGGTATTTGTATAGAGGATTGTCTACAGGCGATCGCCCGACCTGTGAACAATGCCTAAAGATTCATGAAAAACTAACACAGAAAGCCGGTCTTGGATGCATTCTACGAGCACTAAGCGATACTGTAAATACGGTTTAGTTTCTACAATACCCATTATTACAATTCATCAGGTTATTTACAAATAAATCATCTCACCATTTATCATGTTTTGATCTTCGGAGTTCGGATGTTTGTGAATTTAAGTGTTTTTTTTTTGTCAGGTCAATCAGGTAACCAATGTTCCAATAATCATGTACATTTTAAGATCAATGAGTAAATACATATAATGGTAGACACATAATAATTTAACTCATGGTACTACCTATCCAAAAGTCTGAAATTCTTAGTTGTTAACGTTTGCTTATTTATTAAGGTTTTATGGTTTTATTTAGTTCCATGTATAATGTTATTAGTATCGTAAGAAATCTTTAAACGGGCTTGAATCGACCCAGATTAAACAAGCTTGAGGTGAGCTTAAGCCTATATGTGAGCCTACTTGATAAATGAGTTCGAGTATGAGTCCCACTTATACCACCGAACTTGGAAAATGTGATCAGACTTACGAGGTTAAATATAATGTTACTTATTTGAATATGCGATATATAACATAATAATAATTATTATATAACAATGATCTAAAAAGTAAATAATGTATATTGATTATACATAATACCATAAAAATACACTATGTGAGCTTATATATTTAAATTAAGTGGTCGTTTGGAAAATGTGATCAGACTTACAAGGTTAAATATAATGTTACTTCTTTGAATACGCGATATATATATAACGTAATAATAGTTATTACACATATAATAATGATCTAAAAAGTCAATAATGTATATTGTTTATATATAATACCATAAAAATACACTATGTGAGCTTATATATTTAAATTACGTGGTCGTGGGTTCAAATCTTCCGAAGTATAGGTGCGGTGATTTTAGATGTAAAGTAGAGTGTTATAATGTGTGTTTGCGGCTAAAAAGACAAAATTAAATAAATTTATAAATATATGCAACAAGTGGCCTGAGTCTCAATTCTTACGAAGTGTAGGTGCGGTAAATTTTAGGTGTAGAGTAGAGAGTGTCACAGTGTTATATGTGATAAGTTATAAGTTGGATAGTGTGATATAAAGCTCGTATGCTAGTTATTTGTCACATTAGCGCCACTTAGGCAGGTGAGCTCCACTAGCCCACCCTTTTAACTTTGATGCTATGTTTTAACTAAAGGTTAAAAAAGAGAAAAAAAACAAGAAAGTTGGCGATTTGTGGATAGGAAAAGGGGCTTCACACATGGAATGGATGGCGCTAATCAATACATTGGCGGAGGTGATGATAGTGCCCCTTAATGGTGTCAAAGTTGTGGTATTACAGGTGTTATCGGTGTGAGGTGGCAGGGACGCCACTCCACACCTACTAGCCTAAGCGTGACTTGGGTCTCACCCGATTTTTAAATTGTGGCCAATTAATTTACACACTTGGCTTTCGAAAAAAGAAAATAATTTACACAGTTGGTCCTCTAGTTTTGAATGTTTTTTACCTTTCAAATTTTCTGTCAATAACTAGAAAGTATATCCTTCGATCAAGGTCGTGGCCTTTTTGAATTGACATAAAAAAACATTGGTTCTGCTTTATGCCTTCCAAGACTCAATCATGAATTTGCAAGTACAATATCAATATTCAAATATTCGAACTATCAATTATGGATTTAGGGCAACAGTGATTGAGTAATTTGCATTAACTATAAAAAATAGTTGTTAACCAACCTGGATTATCCTTGTGACACCATTAATTTCTCCTAATTTTGACAATAATTTCTCACCAATTGCTACGGAATGAGCGCGCTCGCCATTACAGTTAGCCAAAATGACGACGACGACCTAGATTAAAGACGAACTGTATATTGCTTAGAGTTAAAATTACGTCTTTTTTATATTAAAGTTGGTTTTTCGGTTGAACCATGCAATAAATATAGTTTTTATTTAGTTTATTTGGTCCGAAAACAATATTACACTATATAAAAGGTTTTAAAAAACTAGGACCCCTGTTTTAAGGATCCTAAGCTCTTATCTAGCCCGTAATCAGTTTCTATATATATACCAGGTTATAAAATAAAGAGTAAACTTCAGTTTTCGTCCCTGTGGTTTGCTAATTTTAACACTTCCAGTCCAATAGTTTAAACATTGCATTTATCATCCATTAGTTTGCTGATTTTAACAGTTTCAGTCCATTAGTTTCCTGATTTTAACAGTTTCAGTCCACACCACTAACACTGGTGTAGACTGAAATTGTTAAAATTTAACACTAGTGTGGACTGAAACTGTTAAAATCAGCAAACTAATGAATGATAAATATAATTTATAAACTATTGGACTGAAAGTGTTAAAATCAGCAAACTACAGGGACGAAAATTGAGGTTTACTCTAAAATAAATTAACTATCACAACATTATTTTAAGCTGATAATCGGGTTGGAATAGACATCACTCACATCTTTTCAGCATCTTTCATATGAGATATTACATAAATTATTTATCGAAAAAATGGTTAATGTGTGAATGTCGATGTGTTAGTAGTAGTATGAAAGCATAATTGTCTTTTTATTTTTTTTCTTTGCAATTTAATGTAAAAAAGATGTTAATTTTGTTGCGAAAAAAAATACGAAAAAAGCTTACAATTAAATTGTTATTTATGTATGAAAGATGTTAATTTTGTTGTGAAAAAATTACGAAAAGAACTTACAATAGATTGTGATTTACGTATGATATGAAAGATGTTAATTTTGTTGCGAAAAAGTTACGAAAAGAACTTAGTTTTCAAACAAATCAATTTTGCAACGTTGTTTGATTTTAAAAGTTTTATTCACCATGCATAATACAAATTATCTATAAAGTAAAGGGATACATGAAGTGAACTTGTGTGGACAAGGACATGAATACACAGTGGCGGATCTAGGATTCCGACCAAGGGGTAACGTGTTATAAATAAGCCGTAACAAAATCAAAAAAACGTCAAATTTTTCCAAAATTTACACCAATTTTTCCAAATTTTTTCCGACCAAGTGGTAGCGGGGGTTACCCCTACCAAAGAGGTAGGTCCGCCCCTGTGAATACACTTCTCACATAAACATGTTTAAACACATACACTTGACACATAAAATTGTAGTGATCTATTAGAACTTACAGTGGATAAATCCGTCTAAAATTCACTTCGCCACGCACACAAACATCTTCGTACATGAATTGTTAGTGTTTTCGTCAATTCAATTGAATGAATGCTTTCTCGAATTTTCAAGCCTAACAAAAAAGTTTCAAGAATAAGGTTAATTTATATAATAGTTCTGTATTTTTTTAAACAGATATATGTATGTGAGATTAATTATGACATGTGATGTTCATTTACTAGGATGTTTTCTAAAATTTTACATATATACTCCTTAGTTTTTTTGTTTATAAGGATTTGATTAAAATGATTGCCACCTATAAATGTTTTTTAGTTTTGCTGTATCAAAAGATATTCTAGAAATTCGATAAATAGTTGCCTTTCAAAAAAAGTTTAATAAATTTTACACTAATATTTATGCAAATTGAGTATGTACAAAAACGATTGCGGGGTATGGGGCGGGGGTTTGGGCGTGGGTGGGCTGAAAACGCCCAAGCCACCACCCCGGGTGGGCATGGGTTTGGGCGTGGCCCTTTTTTCGTGGGTTTGAAGCCGGGCGTGGGGCGGTCTGACCAAGCTGACATGGCGGGCTCTAATTGGACAAACCAAAGAAGCCGTTGGGCTAGCCGTTGATTTAACTATCAATGGCTCAGATCTAGCGAAGCCCACCAAACCCACGCCCCCAACCCCCGCCCCACCATACCCTGTTTAAATGTGGGTCGCCCCATGTCTGCCACCCCAAGCCACGTGTCAACAAATGCCCCAACCCAAGCCCAACCCCCGCCCCACCATACCCCGCAGTCTTAGTTGCTTCAAAAAAAAAAAAAAGAGAAAAATGCCCGGATAGTTCCTGTGGTTTCGCATTTTTTCACCTATAGTCCCCAACTTTCTAAAATTACCTGAATAGTCCCCAAGTTTTCAATTTTTGTTCCCGGATAGTCCTTGAAACGGATGAGAGTTAGTTTTTGGTGTTAAATAATTGTAAAATTACAAAAATACCCTTCATATAAAAAATAACTATTAAGTAACTAAAATAAAATAGTTAATATATTAATTCAGGTGAGGCCCACATATTTATTATAAACCTATCCCATCCCTCTTTCTCTGCCGACCAACCCTACCTTCCCACCCCTTCTTCTTTGCCAACAACCAGTCATCACCATCACCCCCATCGCCGGTCACCACCGAAACTCCGACGACACCCGAGGAACACAGGCGACACTTGCAACCACCTGTCAAAACCCACCCACCTGCAACTACCTGTCACGCCCGGCGGCACCTGTGACCACCTTCCCTTTCTTTTCCACGGGTTATTTATTGTTGTCACGTGTTATTTCAAAGGGGAACTGCAAGTGTCGGTGATGTTATTTCAAAGGGGATGAACAATTTCAAGAAAAAGCAAAACTTTTCCTCAAAATCAACATTGTGATGAGAGGCCGAATCTAGCAAAACCAAAACCATTTTTTTTGCACCAATTGATTTCTCTCAACAACTCAAGCTTTCTAAAAAAGAACAAGAAATATAAAGACGATGACGAGGAGGTGGAGGAAGTAATTGAGGAGGCGGATGCACCTGATTATTGCTCGTATGGTTACCGAAACTGCCGGTGAATAGTGAATAACGGATGCCGGAGTAGTTGCGCCGTCGTCCACCTGGATCTCGCTGCAAACTGCCCACGGACAATTTGTTCTCCTTCATTTCCAATTTGTTCTCCTTCATCTCATGTGTATAAGGATTGCATTCACTGTAAATGATGTTGTTGAAGGCGTTGTAGGAAAAAGGGGGAGAAAGGGTGGGGTAGGGTGGCAGACGGGTCCACATATTTTTTTTAATTTCTTTTAATAATAAGGGCATTTTATTTATTAAATGCCCGGATAGTCCCTGTGGTTTGGCTTTTTAAAGGAAAGGGTAAATTGGTCATTTCACACCCACTTAACAGAGAAAACAAACTGAAGTTAGACTCAGGGACTATCCGGGAACAAAAAATGAAAAGTTGGGAACTATTCAGGTAATTTTAAAAAATTGAAGACTGTAGGTGAAAAAATGCGAAACCACAGAGACTATCCGGGCATTTTTCTAAAAAAAATATATTACAAAGACCTTAGTACCTTTCAACTAACTTATCGTACAAGTAGTTAATTCCTGTTAAACAAGAGTATATCTTTTAATAATATAAGTATGTATGTACACATACATAATACATGTTAGCTTTAAATTTTAATATGTTTTTATGAAATTAAAATTTTAAATCAAATACATATGATACAACTAACTAGAAATGCATATCGACAGAATTTATTAAAATAAAATTATTAAGAAAGTATTTATTATCGTATGACAATATGTGTTATTTTCTTTTTAATAGGATTAAAAAAGTTAAAACGTGAATAACATGTTAACGTTGAGTTCTTTTTAAAAGTACATATCCAAAGGTGCCTTTTACATAAAGTAATATGCTATTAGAAAACTAGATAAAAGATCAAATACAAATATCTTTATTATACAAACGTACGAATATTGTAAAAATGTAAAAAAAATGCGGTTCCATTTTCATAATTATTTACTCGTAGAATGATTATCAAAATTACTCCACAAATGATCTTGTAGGGTAACTTTGATCTTTTAGGTAATTTTGTAAAATGTTCTTGTAGGGTAATTTTGATCTTGTAGAGTAATTTTGATCTTGTACGATAATTATCAAAATTACTCTACAAGTGTATAAAAATTACTCTGCATCAAAATTACTCTACAAGTGTATCAAAATTACTCTGCAAGTTTATCAAACAACATACAATTCAAAAGTACTCTACAAAATTACCTTACAATATCAAAATTACCATGCAAGATCATTTGTAGAGTAATTATGATACTGTACAAGATCAAAATTACCCTACAAGATCATTTGCAGAGTAATTTTGATAATTACTCTACGAGTAAATAATTACGAAAATGTTATCGCGTTCTTTTAGGCTTTTTATGCCTCTTGTACATTTCATACGATAAGGCACTTTGTACGTAAACTTAACTCTAGAAAACTAATATGTTTATTATACATAAAACTAATCAACTTTACAATGTCAAATAAAAATAAGTTAACGGGTAGTCAACGAACTATAACCTTATAATATCGACCCGATCCAAAATGTAACCAAAACGTAGTCAAAATAATTAAACAAGTACGTCCACCACGTTGTCTCCACAAGGACCAACTACGACACCATTCAAAACTCAAAGGACCCAATATGAAAAACTCCAAACCCATGTTTTCGAAAGCGAGAAAAAAGGGGGAACATGGGCGATAGGAGCAGTAACCGTCTTAACCGTCACTACACCCCCCACAAACACACACACACACTTCCACCCTCTAAATATTACACAACACACACACACACACATCCCCAGAATCTAGAAACAATAATCGAGTGTGTGCAGTTGGAAAAGTGTATGGAAACGAGAAAGAGAAAAGTGTACGATGAAATGGGGGAGATTAAGAAAGGCCCATGGAAAACTGAAGAAGATGAAGTTCTTATGAAGCATGTTAAGGACTACGGGGCCAAAGAGTGGAGCTCCATTCGATCCAAAGGTCTTCTGCAGCGAACCGGGAAGTCGTGTCGCCTTCGTTGGGTTAATAAACTTCGACCCGATCTTAAAAGGTAATGTTTTCCGATTTCTTTTTGGAAATTTGTTGGTTTTTAGATGATGGTTTGTGGGTTTTGAAGTTGTGATTGTTGTTGATGGTGATTGGGGACTTGAAAAGTTTTGGTTTTTGTGTAATTGTGTTATGTTGGTGTGCACACACAAAGTGTTTGTGTTTATGTTTGACTGAATGGTTAGAGGGTGAATTCATGATTTATGTTGTTTATTTGGTTATGAACTCTATTAATTTGACTTCAGTTGACTTAATTTGGATGTTTTTTTAATCATATTTTATGTTGGTTTAGTTTGATTTTTATAAATTTTTAGTGTAAATTTGAACTTGATGAACAAATTTGTTTGATTTCTGTGTGTGTGTTATCAGTGGTGTGAAGTTTTCTGCAGAAGAGGAGAGAACGGTGATCGAATTGCAGGGGCAATTTGGGAACAAATGGGCAAGAATCGCGACGTATTTGCCGGGAAGAACAGACAATGATGTCAAGAATTTCTGGAGTAGCAGACAAAAGAGATTGGCTCGGGTTCTTCAGTCACCGCCTCGACCACAACCGCCACAAAAATCCCGCAAATTGGTCCGGGAAACGCCTGTCCTTCATAAAGTTCCACCCTTTGAGGTAAACAATCTCATTTTCTACTTCTGTTTGACTTTGAAGGGTCAACATTAATGATTGTTTGACCTTAGAAGTCAAAATAAAGTGACTGACCCCTTTTATAATTTATACATGCAATTATTTTGTATTTACAATGTCAGGCTCCAAAAAGAAGTTCTTCAACAGATGGAGAGTCATCAGTAACTTCACCAAAAACATTATCTTGTTCATCATCTTACTGTGAACCTATCAAGATGATGCCACTGCCTGAACTTATTGATCCCACCCCCACCACCACTGCAGCCGCCACCGCCGCTGCAGGCTTGCTTAGCCAGGATGAAAACCAACCACCGTGTCCATTCGAGTACACCACCATTCCCATTGAGGAAAACTCTTGTAACCAGCCACCTTTACTACAAGATTTCCATCATATTCCGCCACCTTTCGACACCCATGACATTTTCAACCAGCTGGCAGACCCCAATTTCTTTGCTGTTTTTGGCCAAAGTGGTACTTCTGATATGGTCCACTTCCCTTATATGCCACCAGGTATACAGTCATATTTCCATAGATATATTATATACGCACACACACACACATAGAGGCATTCATTTCAGAACCAAGAATATGTTAATGTTTATGTGCGCGTGTGTATTTATCAATATGTATATACTACATTTGTTTGTGTTGTAGGTGGTGAAGGAGAGAGTGGTGGGAGCTGTGGAAGGGAAGAGGGCAATGATCCGATAATGATGGCACCCGATACGTTCATTGATGATTTTCCGATGGATATGTTTGATAACATCGAGCCGCTTCCGAGCCCATCTGAGTGGTGATGTGGGAGCTAGCTAGAATTAGGTGTTGTTGTTCTTGGTGTTATGGACAAATTTTACTTTCTTAGATGAATGATGTTGGTTATGGCAGAATCTTTATGCAATTTGGACTAATTTACATTTATAGTATGTATCACATTATTTGGTTATGTGTCACTTTTATTTTATGGAATGGTTATACCTTTAAGATCAACTATTCATGTGGCATACAGTCGAAAACATGACACAAAAATAATAAGGGTTTTGCTTATTATATCTAAAATACGTATCGAGTTGAGTTCAATATATTTCATTAAGTGTTTGTAAATTGGTGGTGAACTGTTGCAATGTGCAAAGGTGGAAGAAAGTATTTCCGTACTGTTGGGCTACTGCAAATTGTTGTTGAACTGCAGATTGTGTTGTGTATTTTGAACAATTACAGTTTATTAGTTTAATAGTTTATTTAGTAACTATATTATGGAACTTATGTAGTCCTAAAAATTAATATGCTTAGGGGAGGGGGTGGTCACTAGTGATAGAATTTCATCACTCACAATATCCAATCATATTCCGCCATGTCAGCAACTCTTTTTCCATCACTCACAACTTTTTTTAGTGGCGGTGGTCATCACTCACTACCACATCCAACAATTTCCCCCCAACCAACAACTACCCTCACAACGAACAAAATAACGCCGTGAAAAAAATCACGGAATCGGCCCTGCGTTGAAGTATCACGCGTTGAAATAATGGTGGCGGTGGGATTTCTTTGTTTTCCACGCGTTGAATTTGTATCACGCGTTGAAATAACGCACCTCCCCTCCTCACCTTATGTATTGAACTTTTAAAAGTTATCTAGATTATCGTACAAATCAAGTATATTTGTGATGGAGAGTGCAAAACATGAGCGCTACGTGTGTTAAATTACGTATCTTATTGTGTTTTAAGCGGTTAAGTGTTTCGAATGTGATAACTACGCATATTTCTGGTGTTACAGGTTAATCGGCTTAAACCGGTAAAGTTGAAGTGTTTGGTGATGAAACGGAACTACCAAATATAATAGTCGAAACACACTATATTATTCAGGATCCGTTACTAGTCAAAAGGCTACGGTGGAGAATTATGGCATGAAGTGAATTTTTTTTAGGTATTAAAAAGGGTTTTGAAAATCAAAGTCTTTGACACGTTGACTTAGGGGGTGCCAAAGAATTAATTGAAAGATAAAACATCATCATCATAATTCACATGAAGGACATTATATGCATTCAACGTCTTCATTATTTGGAGGGGAATTAAATGTGGAGAACAACATGAAGATGTGAAGCATTTAATGATAAACTGCCCAATTGCAAAAGGAATTTGGTGGCCCATTTTGGTTTGGTTAAAACTAGTGGTTTTCCTCCGTGCTGTGCGGCGGGAGCTTAGTTGGTATAGGTTCTGTTCGTTTCGGTGCTATAACAACTAAAAGAAAAAACTACAAATATGACATCATGATATGTCCAAAAAGATATCGAAACGTGTTTTACATCAATCGAAAATGATAAAAAAAGAGTATTGGTTCTGCTACTACCGATATCGGTACCATTGTCGTTTGGTCGAAAACGGTTATGTTCCACGTATTGATACTCATATATTTTACGATTAAAAAAGTTACGTTTTATAGTTTTGTTACCGGCACTCATATAATTTACTATACAAAAAATTGTGTTGTTTTGAAAACCAAAATCTAATTACTATTCTTCGATTCAATTTGCTACGATAGCGGCAAGTATCCCTTTCTAATAAAAATTATATCGTAATATTGAAAAAAAATATAGCTGCGGAGTTAGATTTTTTTTTAAAAAAAGTTAACCTTCGTAAGTTATTAAAATCAAAATAAATGATAAATAACATGTTATTAAAAATTAAAAAAAGTACTTAAAAATTAGATCAAAAATTAAAAAGAATACTTAAAAAAATATGATCACTATTCATCAAGGCTTTAAAAAATATAGTTGGAGGTAGAATTTTTTTTAAGTTAACGAAAGTTATAAAAAATAAATTAAATTAAGTGATAAATGACATGTTATTAAAAAATTACAAAGAATACTTAAAAAGATTGATAAAAAATAAAAATAATATTTTAAATATGTTGATCACTATTCATAGGATGTTTATATTCATATGTATAATATAATATAATATAATATAATATAATATAATATAATATAATATAATATAATATAATATAATATAATATAATAGCCTGCAAATATTCTCCTATATATTAATTAATAAACTAAAATATTAGTTTATTAACATATGAAGTCTACGACTGTTTCATAGTTAATATAATTTTTGAACAGTAACATTTAAAAAATAGCATTATCCTATTTTAATCCTAATAATTGAAGGAGAAAAACAGTAGAAGCACCTGTACAGCAGAAGCAATTAAACCACATGGCAGTGAATAGTGTCACTTTACCATTGGTTCAAATGGGCGGTCGCCCCTCTCCCATTGTACCAATCAGTTTATTATTTTATACATATTTTAAAATTACGTTTTTTCCCTGCAATAGTGTTTCTCTGTCATTGGTTCAAATGTGCAGCGAGTAATACCCATTAGACCAATCAGTTTATTATTTTATATCCACTTTAAAATTACGTTTTTGCCCCCAGTTAAAAAATACGGTTTTGCCTCAACTTCAAAATACGTTTACCCTTTTGCCCCAAGCTAAAAAATATGATTTCGCTCTCGGTAAAAAAATTACGCTTTTACCCTCAGCCAAAATTACGTTTTCGCCCAAGTTCAAAATAAAATTTTGTTTTTCCCCTGGCTCAAAATTACGATTTTACACCAGTTTGTTATTTTATACCTACTTTAAAATTACGGTTTTGCCCAGAGTTTAAAATTACGTATTTGTCCACGGTTCAAAATAAATTTATGCTTTTGCCCCAGCTAAAATTTACGAATTTCCCCTCAGTTCAAAATTACGATATCACCCTCAATTCAAAATTACGTTTTTACCCCCAGTACAGCAGAAGCAATTAAACCACATGGCAGGGAATAGTATCACCCTGCCATTGGTTCAAATGGGCGGCCGCCCCTCCCCCATTGGACCAAGCAGTTTATTATTTTATACATATTTTAAAATTACGTTTTTTCCCTGCAATAGTGTTTCTCTGCCATTGGTTCAAATGTGCAGCGAGCAATACCCATTGGACTAATCAGTTTATTATTTTATATCCACTTTAAAATTACGTTTTTGCCCTCAGTTAAAAAATACGGTTTTGCCTCAACTTCATAATACGTTTACCCTTTTGCCCCGAGCTAAAAAATATGATTTCGCTCTCGGTAAAAAAATTACGCTTTTACCCTCAGCCAAAATTACGTTTTCGCCCAAGTTCAAAATAAAATTTTGTTTTTCCCCCGGCTCAAAATCGATTTTACACCAGTTTGTTATTTTATACCTACTTTAAAATTATGGTTTTGCCCAGAGTTTAAAATTACGTATTTGTCCACGGTTCAAAATAAATTTATGCTTTTGCCCCAGCTAAAATTTACGAATTTCCCCTCAGTTCAAAATTACGATATCACCCTCAATTCAAAATTACGTTTTTGCCCCCAGTACAGCAGAAGCAATTAAACCACATGGCAGGGAATAGTATCACCCTGCCATTGGTTCAAATGGTCGCCCCCCCCCCCCCCCATTGGACCAACCAGTTTATTATTTTATACATATTTTAAAATTACGTTTTTTCCCTGCAATAGTGTTTCTCTGCCATTGGTTCAAATGTGCAGCGAGCAATACCCATTGGACCAATCAGTTTATTATTTTATATCCGCTTTAAAATTACGTTTTTGCCCCCAGTTAAAAAATACGGTTTTGTCTCAACTTCAAAATACGTTTACCCTTTTGCCCCGAGCTAAAAAATATGATTTCGCTCTCGGTAAAAAAATTACGCTTTTACCCTCAGCCAAAATTATGTTTTCGCCCAAGTTCAAAATAAAATTTTGTTTTCCCCCGGCTCAAAATTACGGTTTTACACCAGTTTGTTATTTTATACCTACTTTAAAATTACGGTTTTGTCCAGAGTTTAAAATTACGTATTTGCCCACGGTTCAAAATAAATTTATGCTTTTGCCCCAGCTAAAATTTACGAATTTCCCCTCAGCTCAAAATTACGATATTAAGAGAAGCATCTTCGATGTATTCTTAAACTGCTTCATCAGGAAAAGCTCTATGCCAAATTTTCCAAGTTTTGGCTTCGAGAAGTCCAATTTCATGGACATGCTATAAGCGAGCATGGTATCCAAGTAGATCCCGCTAAGGTGGAAGCTGTCATGAATTGGCAGGAACCGAAGACGCCTACGGAGATTCGCAGTTTCTTAGGACTAGCAGGATATTACAGGAGATTTATTGAAAACTTCTCAAGAATTGCAGCACCCCTGACTTTGCTGACTCGCAAGAATAGCAAGTTCGATTGGGGGCCTAAGCAGCAAGAGTCATTCGATATTTTGAAGCAAAAGCTGAGTAACGCTCCAGTGTTGACGTTACCTGAAGGAATTGATGAGTTTGTGGTTTATTGTGATGCATCACACACCGGTATGGGATGTGTGCTTATGCAGAAAGGCAAAGTCATTGCCTACGCTTCACAACATTTAAAAGTGCATGAAAAGAATTACACCACCCATGATTTGGAGTTGGGTGCCGTTGTATTTGCACTAAAACTGTGGAGGCACTACTTGTATGGAACCAAGTGTGTGATCTATTCTGATCACAAAAGCCTTCAGATCTGTTCAATTAGAAATATTTAAATATGAGGTAGCGACGTTGGATGGAAACTTTAAGTGATTATGATTGTGAAATAAGATACCATCCAGGCAAGGCCAACGTAGTCGCAGATGCCTTGAGCAGAAAAGAAAGAGTGAAGCCGATAAGAATTAATGCCAAGAGCATTGAGATCAAGAACAATTTAAATGAAAGGTTGTTAGCTGCACAGAAGGAGGCTGTGTTGGAAGCTAACTACCCTGATGAAAAGCTAGGGGTGACTGAAGAGCAGTTATCCTATAGCAAGGACGGAATCCTGAGATTAAATGGAAGAATATGGGTTCCTATAGCAAGCCGTCAGGATTGCTACAACAGCCAGAAATTCCCACTTGGAAATGGGAAATGGTGACGATGGATTTCATCACCAAGTTGCCAAAGACGCAGAAGGGAAATGATACTATATGGGTCATAGTTGACAGACTGACTAAGTCAGCACATTTCCTACCCATTAAGGAGACTTGTAGCTCCGACATGTTATCCCAACTATACGTGGATAAGATTGTATCGTTGCATGGCATACCAGTATCTATTATCTCTGATAGGGATACTAGATACACATCTCATTTTTTGAAAAGTTTCCAACAGTCTCTGGGCACGCAGTTGAATTTTAGTACGGCTTACCATCCTTAGACGGATGGGCAGAGTGAGCATACTATTCAGACTTTGGAAGACATGCTTCGTGCATGTGTAATTGATTTAGGTGGTAGTTGGGATAAGCATCTGCCGTTGGTCGAGTTCTCCTACAATAATAGCTATCATACCAGCATTTAGGCTGCACCTTTTGAGGCACTATATGGTAGGAAGTGCAGAACACCCATCTGTTGGGCAGAAGTGGGAGACACTCAACTATCAGGTCCTGAAATAGTCTTTAAGACGACGGACAAGATTGTCCAGATTCGTGACCGCCTGAAAGCTGCCCGGGATAGGCAGAAGAGCTATGCGGATAATAGGAGAAAACCTCTCAAGTTTGAAGTTTGTGGTTTATTGTGATGCATCACACACCGGTATGGGATGTGTGCTTATGCAGAAAGGCAAAGTCATTGCCTACGCTTCACGACATTTAAAAGTGCATGAAAAGAATTACACCACCCATGATTTGGAGTTGGGTGCCGTTGTATTTGCACTAAAACTGTGGAGGCACTACTTGTATGGAACCAAGTGTGTGATCTATTCTGATCACAAAAGCCTTCAGCATCTGTTCAATTAGAAAGATTTAAATATGAGGTAGCGACGTTGGATGGAAACTTTAAATGATTATGATTGTGAAATAAGATACCATCCAGGCAAGGCCAACGTAGTCGCAGATGCCTTGAGCAGAAAAGAAAGAGTGAAGCCGATAAGAATTAATGCCAAGAGCATTGAGATCAAGAACAATTTAAATGAAAGGTTGTTAGCTGCACAGAAGGAGGCTGTGTTGGAAACTAACTACCCTGATGAAAAGCTAGGGGTGACTGAAGAGCAGTTATCCTATAGCAAGGACGGAATCCTGAGATTAAATGGAAGAATATGGGTTCCTGTTTATGGAGGACTTCGGGATGTTATCCTTCAGGAAGCCTAGAGTTCCAAATATTCCGTTCATCCTGGAGCTGACAAGATGTACCAGGATTTAAAGGCAAACTATTGGTGGATAGGCTTGAAGAAGTCTATAGCTGCCTATGTAGCTAAATGTCTGACGTGTGCTCAAGTCAAGGCTGAGCATCAAAAGCCGTCAGGATTGCTACAACAGCTAGAAATTCCCACTTGGAAATGGAAAATGGTGACGATGGATTTCATCACCAAGTTGCCAAATACGCAGAAGGGAAATAATACTATATGGGTCATAGTTGACAGACTGACTAAGTCAGCACATTTCCTACCCATTAAGGAGACTTGTAGCTCCGACATGTTATCCCAACTATACGTGGATAAGATTGTATCGTTGCATGGCATACCAGTATCTATTATCTCTGATAGGGATACTAGATACACATCTCATTTTTTGAAAAGTTTCCAACAGTCTCTGGGCACGCAGTTGAATTTTAGTACGGCTTACCATCCTTAGACGGATGGGCAGAGTGAGCATACTATTCAGACTTTGGAAGACATGCTTCGTGCATGTGTAATTGATTTAGGTGGTAGTTGGGATAAGCATCTGCCGTTGGTCGAGTTCTCCTACAATAATAGCTATCATACCAGCATTTAGGCTGCACCTTTTGAGGCACTATATGGTAGGAAGTGCAGAACACCCATCTGTTGGGCAGAAGTGGGAGACACTCAACTATCAGGTCCTGAAATAGTCTTTAAGACGACGGACAAGATTGTCCAGATTCGTGACCGCCTGAAAGCTGCCCGGGATAGGCAGAAGAGCTATGCGGATAATAGGAGAAAACCTCTCAAGTTTGAAGTTTGTGGTTTATTGTGATGCATCACACACCGGTATGGGATGTGTGCTTATGCAGAAAGGCAAAGTCATTGCCTACGCTTCACGACATTTAAAAGTGCATGAAAAGAATTACACCACCCATGATTTGGAGTTGGGTGCCGTTGTATTTGCACTAAAACTGTGGAGGCACTACTTGTATGGAACCAAGTGTGTGATCTATTCTGATCACAAAAGCCTTCAGCATCTGTTCAATTAGAAAGATTTAAATATGAGGTAGCGACGTTGGATGGAAACTTTAAATGATTATGATTGTGAAATAAGATACCATCCAGGCAAGGCCAACGTAGTCGCAGATGCCTTGAGCAGAAAAGAAAGAGTGAAGCCGATAAGAATTAATGCCAAGAGCATTGAGATCAAGAACAATTTAAATGAAAGGTTGTTAGCTGCACAGAAGGAGGCTGTGTTGGAAGCTAACTACCCTGATGAAAAGCTAGGGGTGACTGAAGAGCAGTTATCCTATAGCAAGGACGGAATCCTGAGATTAAATGGAAGAATATGGGTTCCTGTTTATAGAGGACTTCGGGATGTTATCCTTCAAGAAGCCCACTGTTCCAAATATTCCGTTCATCCTGGATCTGACAAGATGTATCAGGATTTAAAGGCAAACTATTGGTGGATAGGCTTGAAGAAGTCTATAGCTGCCTATGTAGCTAAATGTCTGACGTGTGCTCAAGTCAAGGCTGAGCATCAAAAGCCGTCAGGATTGCTACAACAGCCAGAAATTCCCACTTGGAAATGGGAAATGGTGACGATGGATTTCATCACCAAGTTGCCAAAGACGCAGAAGGGAAATGATACTATATGGGTCATAGTTGACAGACTGACTAACTCAGCACATTTCCTACCCATTAAGGAGACTTATAGCTCCGACATGTTAGCCCAACTGTACGTGGATAAGATTGTATCGTTGCATGGTGTACCAGTATCTATTATCTCTGATAGGGATACTAGATACACATCTCATTTTTGGAAACAGTCTCTGGGCACGCAGTTGAATTTTAGTACGGCTTACCATCCTTAGACGGATGGGCAGAGTGAGCATACTATTCAGACTTTGGAAGACATGCTTCGTGCATGTGTAATTGATTTAGGTGGTAGTTGGGATAAGCATCTGCCATTGGTCGAGTTCTCCTACAATAATAGCTATCATACCAGCATTCAGGCTGCACCTTTTGAGGCACTATATGGTAGGAAGTGCAGAACGCCCATCTGTTAGGTAGAAGTAGGAGACACTAAATTATCAGGTCCTGAAATAGTCTTTAAGACGACGGACAAGATTGTCCAGATTCGTGACCGCCTGAAAGCTGCCCAGGATAGGCAGAAGAGCTATGCGGATAAAAGGCGAAAACCTCTCAAGTTTGAGGTTGCTGATAAAGTTCTGCTTAAGGTATCACCTTGGAAAGGAATGATGCGATTTGGTAAGAAAGGTAAGTTAAGCCCAAGGTATATAGGACCGTTCGAGATTATCGAATGTGTAGGATCAATGGCTTATAAATTAAACTTACCTGAAGAACTCAGTGGAATTCACAATGTGTTCCACGTCTGCAATCTGAAGAAATGTCTAGCTGATGAATCACTAGTCATACCACACACGGATGTGCATATTGATGAGAGCTTGAAGTTTGTGGAAAAACCTTTGTCGATTGCGGATCGACATGTTAAGAAGCTTCGAAGGAAGCACGTGCCTATTGTCAAGGTCAAATGGGATGCCCGTAGAGGTCCCGAATATACATGGGAGTTAGAGTCCACGATGAAAGAAAAATACCCTCAATTGTTTCAGTAAATCTCGAGGTCGAGATTTCTTTTAAGGGGGTGAGGATGTAACACCTCGAAAATTCATGTCCAATAAAATAAAGACACGTGTCATGTAAGACAAACGTGTCAGGAACCCGGATCAAATAAAAGATGTATGGTAGGATTTAAAAAGGGCGTCATGTTAATAAAATACCTCTGAACGACCCAAGGGCGACATGTTATTAAAATACCTCTGAGCGACCCAAGAAATAAATCCCAAGATCCTTAAATCATTTCGATTAGCATCAGATACATATTTAGCCGGTTATTCCAAAATGAATAAAATTCCAAATTTGGGTTCTTTTGAATGTTACTACAACATCTAGGAAAATTAGATTCTTGAGTTTAAAAGAATTAAACTTGAATTATTCAAATCCATGGTAAGTTCTTGTTATTTCCATCACATTAAAGCCTTCCACAAAGTGCCAAAGGTGTAAGTACATGGCTAGGCATGCAAAGACTGACTACATGGTCCCACAACTGAAAGGAAGTGCATGGGATTCGGACTTGTAAGTGTTGCATGGTCAAACTTGGATGTTTGCAAAATTTTTGGCTTCTGGCCATCGGTTACGGACCGTATGGCTTTAAGCTTACGGTCCGTAAGGTGCCTATCGGGGCGATTTCAGCAAGGGTAGGTTACGGACCGCAACCGTTCAAGCATACAGTCCGTAAGAGCTGCATACGGACCGCAAGAGCTTAGGCTTACGGTCCGTAAGCCTGTCGCTGGCAGCAGGTTTTGGACAGCTGCCTGTTCAGTCTGTTGCACCGCCTTATTATCATGGTTTTCGAAATTAGGGGCATGATAGGCAGTATATAGTACCTTAGGGACACCTGGGATGATCTTGTAACCATCCTAGACTATCTTGACATGATCTTGGACAATAAGGTTCACTATATAAGAGCTTGTAGTTGTGAACATTTGTACTTACTCACTTGCATTTTGTTCAAGCATCTTGGAGCTTCTCTGGGCAGCAACTAAATTTCCCTTAGGTCCCTAATCTCACTTAGGACTCTTGTAAGTGTTCCTAATCCTCTTTAATTCATTTTAGCTTAATTAATTAGCTAAAAGTCAAACCGTCGTAATTAAGGTTTGACTTCGAGATTAGTCAATAATTACTCAGTCAAATCTCAAATTAAAAATACCTATAAGTAGGTAATTATATGGGTAACAAACCCTTAAAAGGGTATTTCTAGATTCCCACTCTAACTATGTAAATTGTCGAGTCAAAGCTTACTTTAAAAAGTCAACAGAATGTTTAATTGCAAAATAATACATAATTAGCAATGTAGGGTATATGCAACCTGTTTGATCATTAATATAACTTGGTAATTAATGTAAGAACATGTCTAAACATGTTCTACTCGACAATTTTCAGTTTAGACCCGGTTTGGCACCGAAAGTCGCATAGTTTGACTTTCGCTTTGACTTTCAGTTCTGACCCATTTTAGCCAAGTTTAGGATTGCCTTAGAGCTTCTTTTGGATGTAGCTACATGTTAGTATAACCCTCTGTGATTATACGGCTTGGTTCCCTAGATGTCTAATTATTATGCAAGTTTCCGTTAAATGCCCATATGTTGACCATTATGCCCAAATGACCTTAAAATGTAATTTTTGAAAATATAAAAGAGTAGACATCTTAGTTACTGATTTATAAACTTGTACCCAAAATTTGACATCAGTTTGAGGTCTAGATTAAGAGTTATGCTCATTAGCGTAATTAGAAGCCTTCTTAGTAATTAATTAGCATAATTAGCATATAGCCTATCTAAACACAAATTTTTATATCAAACTTTATACCCACTGATATATAATAATATTTTGGGATTTTTAGAGATTTTTATTTATTTTTAGGCCGAACATAACATAGAGTTTTAAGCTTAATTCGGCTATTGCCGGTTTTACCCTTTTAGGCTATAAAATGAGTTTTATAAATCCTTTTGACCCCAAACCTTTTTCTGCTGATTCAATATGATAAATATATTATTTTGAGCCTTCTGGAATTATAAAAATTTCAGCTTTTCTTTCAAAACCCGGAAATGGCTCCAAATCGCCTTTTTAGGCATTTTTACGACATAATATGTATCAAAACTATTTTATATGCATAAGGGTTGATACCTACTGATATATACTCAGTAAATTTTTATATTACAACAGTAAACTAAAGTTTTAAACTCAGGTTTCCAGTTTTGACCTTTTAGGCTTATGTGAAATTACCAAAATGCCCTTTCGGTGCATAGGATGGTTATAATTAATAAAATTCACATATATATGATACCCTACTGTTATAACATAATAAATTAAGTATATTTACTGATTATTCAGATATGTAACTCAGGTCACTAGTTTAACTCTTTTATACCCTTTAAAATGACTAAAATACCCTTTCGGGGCATAGTTTGGGTTAAAAACCACTTTGGGCATAATAGGACCTATCTTACTGATATCACAACATATTTAGTGCATATTAACTCAGGAAACTTCTATATAATTATTATGGTTACTCGTTACGCACTTTTGCGTTCGGATCAGCTTATGTAACTAGTTTACACATATTAGCCGAAACGGGTCAAACCATATCATTTTGTCTCAAATCCAGAATGTGTTTGAGTTACCCATATTAAACAAGCATGCAAGCTTGGTCGGGTCAAAACCACATTCTAAACCGATCTTCGCTTTTCATGCGATTGAACCGTAATCATCCTTGAAAACTAACCGGTCTAAGCTTAGGCTAAATTAAAAACCCGTTAGGATTCTAATAGGTTATTATAAACCTTCGTTCCAGAATAGGAGATCCAGTAAAAGATACTTGCACTTGCTTGTTGTGGTTTGTACTTGCTCAGGTAAATACTTTTAACTTATTTTCCCTTATACGGGCTTGGGGTACGGTATATAAAATACCGCTTGGTCGGGCATTTGACCTTAATCGATTAGTGGTTAAGTATTATCAAGATGACCCGTTTAAAAATTTGTTTTGTTTGTTTTACGCCTTTGGGAGTTTAATGACCATGTCCCGGATATCCTTGACATCATTCATGAAATGGCCACGACCTTGACACGCGGGTGTAGGCGTACACCCGACAATGTGTCCATATTTATTAAGGTATAAGCGTTGGTTTCCCGCCGCGGATTTATACTATGTGGTGTGTCTATTAATCTTAAACCCGACACGAACCGGGCGACTAAACGCATAACAAACATGTAATTCTTTTGCAAGTTTAAATTTGATTAATTATCCCAAGTTATAAAAAGTTTTGTGCCATGTGCATTCAAATCAATTTTTAAAAACATTTTCAAAATGAGCCAGTTAAATTGTATTTACCAGTGTAAACTGACGTATTTTCCCCAAAAAGATTAAGTGCAGGTTCTACACGTAATAGGCTGGCCTCTCCTTAGCATCGTTTAGAGTCTCGCAAGCTTGGATGCAATAAATCTGTTGAACAATTCTCCTTTTTACTTGATCCGCCTGTGGATCTATTTCAGCTACATTGTGATACTTGAATATTACAATTTGTTTGGTTGAAATAAATCTATCTTTTTGCTTCCGCTGTGCATTATAAATTGTGTTGTTTGACTATGATGATATCAATTACGTCACGATACTCCCCCACCGGGCCCACCGGTGACACGTGAAAATTAGGGGTGTGACCGGTTGGTATCAGAGCCAACACTGAGTGAATTAAACACTAGCCTTTTGTGTTTAATCTCAGTGCACAAATTGCACATTCCTCGAGTTCCGAGTCTAGACAAAGAACATAGGACAAACTCTGTTTTGTTTTTGTTTTGTTTGGTATTTTATTTTTATACATGTTGGTTGTTATCTTAACCATGCTTGCAGGTAAGAATGCCGCCAAGGTTTTTGAGAGGAAGAGGCAAGGGCCTAGTTACGGGCCATGACCATGAAGCCGGGCCTTCGCACCGGCGTACCCCATCTATCACAATGAGCACTAGCCCCCAGGAGCCGTGGAGGGTTTACGTTGAACCAGGGGGGAGATCAGTCTCCTTAAGTTCCTCACCGTCCTATTTGCATTCTTTCGGGCCGCAATCCGAAAACGAGCCCGACCACCCTCCGCCTTCCTTCATACCGTTGCAGCGGTCAAACTCGCACCATTCTTTTGGTGACCCTACCCCTGCTTTCCAAAGCCGGTTCAACCCGACTAATTTTATTCAAGAACCCGTGGGTTTTAACCCACTCGGACCCGAGGATCACTTCTCGGGTGAAAATGAGATGGATGAAGATACGGATCCCATGGAGCCTGCCACTGGGACCCCGAACCACCCCATCGAAATCTCCGATGGGTCATCTTTTCATGGATCACCTTACCGTGGTCCTGACAGCTACCAGGGGAGGTTCAACCAGTGGGACTGGTATTTTACCCCATCTGAACACTCGTCCCCGCAACAACAACAACAGCAGCAGGATCCTTCTGAGGATCCTCGATTTGTGGCAGTCACTCCGCCACCACCACCACCAGTGGAGCAGCAACCGCCTCCGGAGCCACCGAGGCAGAGAAGGTCAAACGCACGGATATCCGTGCGAGGAGGAGTCCGCATCAGCACTCCTCAGCCCTCGAGTGGCAGTCATTATCCGCCACTCCAGGAGGAAGAAGACCTACAGATGGGGGGTCCATCAAACCCCATCCCAGAGATCAACTCTGCGCCTATGGTGCCACCATTGGGTTTTGATAACCCAATCCCTGCCTACGCCGGTTCAGCGGCGTATAACCCTTTTGAGCAGCCGGCTCATACCCATTACGACCATGCCAATGTGGACGCGTACCAGGAAGCATGGGACTACAACGCGCGTCACCCAGAGGGACTTTATGGTGGTCTTTGGACCACTGGTTACCCAATTTATGGGTACCAGCGTCTGTCACCTCCTCAACCTCTGTATCAGCCGCCGCAGCCACAGTTGATCCCGCCAGAGCGCCTGCAAGAGGTCCTTGAAAGATTGGACCGATGTGAACGGGAAATTCAAACAGAGCGCAGTAACACTCGAGGCTTCTTCAAGGGGTTGTCAGACTTGATCAAAGGGAAGTCCAAGAGAAGGGGTCATTGAAGACCTTTTGTTATTTATTTTATTTAGTTGTAATCAAGTCCCTGCGTGGACTTTTGCTTCAGTATTCAGCCCCTGCGTGGGCTTGTCTTTTTGTACTCTGCCCCTGCTTGGGCATGTTTTTTGTTAACCCCTGCGTGGGTTTGTTGTTTGTTTCGCCCCTGCGTGGGCATTTTATGTTATTTTTGTAGAAGTCCCGTTTAGAGCAAAATGTACTTGTTTGAAAATTATTTATGAGATGTTTAATTTAAATTTTCATTTTATTTATTATTAATTATGTGCATGAAACATAAAATAAATGAAAATAATTACAAAATTTATCATTGTAATAAAATGGTAAAATCTAAAAAGGACAAGACCTAGCCATATGTTATCATAAAACAAGGCTAAGATAGTAGTTCCATAATTAGATTAAGATCCATAATAACATCTCAACCTAGGACTATTCTGCGTTAATTATTAAATGAATCTTAGAGGTAAAACCTAGCCAATGTGTCGTTGCAGACCTGGCCAACATGGTAGAATCCACACAAAAGATTCCAATTGTTGTTAACATCTGTAAGTATGTTAGCATTCTTGGGAAACTGTGAATCATTAAAGTCACACAGGCCATCCTTTAAAAAGGGTTAAATTAAAATTCCCTTACTTATATAATCGCCCCTTGTGGACGAAGTGCCTGTGGGCAATAATTAAATGTCCTCTGGGACAAAAGACAGTGGTAGCTTACGACTCCCTGTTAATAAAAGATGATGAACTGTGGTTCAAACCTAAATACCTGGATACTGTAAAGTCCTGGTTTATAATTAAATTAAATTGTCCTTGTGACTAGGCCTCATGTGCTACTATTAATTTATAAATTTAGGGTAATAATAAAAATCCTAAAATTTTAGCAAATTAACCTAAAATGGCAACTTAAAACCATGGTTAATAAAATATAAAATACTGTAAAAGCCTCTAAATAAAACCTTGCCCATTATTTCTATATGTAGCAATTGAAGCTACATGGCTGGGTCGGATGAAGTAAATAGTCATCCGGTGGAAAACCACGATAACGCTAGAATACAGTTAACTGGTGCGGAGCTGCAAGCGCTAGTAGATAATGCCGTTACAAAAGCTTTGGATAGGCAGAACAGTGACTCCTCTGGGACCCGAAGTAGAACCCTGTCTACGCCTCATTCCAAGCCTAAAACTCATTCTGAAGCTCATAGCAAACCACCCTCTGTCCAGCCTAACCCTAAGAAAGATGATGATCGACATTCTTCAAATGAGAACAGTGTTCACCCTAAGAAGATAGTGTTCGATAATGCACCTCACGCTAAAGGATGCACGTATAAGTACTTTGTTTCATGCAAGCCCCGAGATTTTACTGGGGAGAAGGGCGCCGTGGATTGCATGACTTGGCTGGATGAAATGGACACTGTTGTGGACATTAGTGGTTGTGCTGAAAGGGACATTGTAAAGTTTGTATCCCAGTCATTTAAGGGTGAAGCCCTAGCATGGTGGAGATCATTGATTCAAGCCTCTGGAAAAGTTCCATTGTACAACATGTCTTGGGAGCAATTTGTTGCTCTTATCAAAGAAAATTACTGCCCTCAGCATGAGGTTGAAAAGATAGAATCTGATTTCCTATCTCTAGTCATGAAGAACCTGGATTGCCAGGCTTATCTCACAAGCTTCAATACTATGTCAAGGTTGGTTCCTTACCTAGTGACCCCAGAACCCAAGAGAATTGCACGTTTCATTGGGGGTTTGGCCCCAGAAATAAAAGCAAGCGTGAAGGCCTCTCGGCCCGCTACGTTCAGGTCCGCAGCTAATATTTCCTTGTCCCTTACGTTGGACGCGGTCAGGCAAAGATCGCTAAGGAACTCGGACACTGAGAAGAGAAAGCAAAATGATGACAATTCACGCCGATCAAACAAGAAGCATAAAGTAAATCAGGATCACAAAAAGGGGTCGGGATCTAAGAAAGGTGATCAACAATCGGGTGAAAGACTCAAGTGCAAGGTTTGCAAGAAGCACCATTTTGGGAGGTGCAGGTATGAGTAGAAATCCCAATCTCAGCCGAAGACATGTGGGATTTGCAAGTCCTCTAAGCACAGGACCCTTGATTGCAAAAAGCTGAAGGATGCAACTTGCTACAGTTGCAATGAAAAAGGGCATATCAAGACCAACTGCCCAAAACTGGCAAAGAAAGCTGAGGAAGGGAAGAAGATCAACGCCAGGGTCTTTCAAATGAATGCTCAGGAGGCCATCCAGAACGACAATGTCATAACCGGTACGTTCCTCATTAATGATATTTTCGCAAGAGTATTGTTTGATTCTGGAGCAGATAAATCCTTTGTAGATAATAAGTTTTGTAAGTTGTTAAGATTGCCTGTTAAAACCTTAAGTGTGAATTATGAGGTGGAATTGGATGATGGGACCATGGAAACAGTTTCGACTGTGTTAGATGGATGTGTCATATCCATTAGGAACCACTCTTTTCCCTTGTCCCTCCTTCTGTTTAAGTTAGCCGGTTTCGATGTAGTGATAGGTATGGATTGGTTATCGCATAACCAAGCCCAGATTGTGTGCAACAAGAGGCAAGTGGTGATTAAGACTCCGCTGGTGAACCACTTACCATTCAAGGAGATACTCAGCATGGATTGCCTGAGCAAGTGGCTATGCTAAAGGCATCCAGATGTTTAAAGAAGGGTTGTGTCATTTATATGGCACAGGTGACCATTGATGAGCAGAGGCCCAAGATTGAAGATATCCCTGTTATTTCTTAATACCCCGAAGTTTTCCCAGAAGAACTACCTGGTTTGCCACCAGATAGACAAGGAGAGTTCAGAATCGACATCATTCCAGGAGCGGCGCCTATTGCAAGAGCACCATATAGGTTAGCACCAACAGAAATGAAGGAATTAAGGACGCAGTTAGATGAATTTCTAGCCAAAGGTTTTATTAGACCTAGCTCGTCTCCATGGGGAGCACCAATCTTGTTTGTCAAGAAGAAAGATGGATCGATGCGTTTGTGCATTGATTACCGTGAGCTTAATAAGGTCACTATCAAGAATAGGTATCCTTTGCCTAGGATCGACGATCTGTTCGATCAGCTACAAGGAGCAAGCTACTTTTCCAAGATTGATCTGAGGTCAGGCTACCATCAGTTGAAAGTTAAAGATGAAGATGTTCACAAAACTGCATTTAGGACTCGTTATGGTCATTACGAGTTCCTAGTGATGCCTTTTGTTGGGATTGAACCCTATCAGAGGAACAGACAATGTAAAGCCAAAACTGGATCAGCTCAGTGGATTCAGAATAAGCAGATGCTGATATACATATCTCTCCCCTTGAAAGTGATTACAACAACTGATGACCTCCTATCTGCTGATCTTACTAACTGCTGACCAATAACTGCTGCTCAATTAAAGATCTGATGAAAACTCAAGTCCTGCTGATTCAATCTACTGCCTTGAGTCAAGCACTGCTGATCCGGATAAGTGCTGCTGGGTTCACAACAGTAGAAGGTTGCAGCAGTTGTTCTATAGTCTGTTATGTAATAGAATGTAATAGCAGTAGTTAACACAAGCAATGTCTGTATAGATCAGAGGTTAGAGTTTGTTAGGAGGTTAGATGTCACTTTCATGGTGACGTCAGCTAAAGATGCTCAGTAGTTTGCAAGTGCTTATAAATAGTACAGTACTTTGTACTGTTCTATTAGCTCTTCACATCATTCGTCTTCTTTGCACGAACAAACTGCTGAGCTCTGGCTGAGGGGGAGTTTGCATTCATTCATCATCATTGTAATCGTAATTGAAATAAATTCAATCATTCGGTTCTTTGTGTAAAGATGTTTGATTAAAAGTATTACTCTCATTTGATTGTATACAAAGTTTGTGTTCATCTTAATTTCCGCTGCACACTCATTCATCTTCATCTTATTTTACAAACAAAAATACAATCAAAAGGAAACTCAGATCCAACAATTGGTATCAGAGCTAGAACAGTCAAATTTGATTTAACAATCATTTTGACGTAAATAGTTCAGCTCAAAACAGTTGATACTGATCGTTTGTTCGTCGTTGAAAAACAGAGTAAGGATTAATCACCATTATAGTTGATTTCTCAGTACCTGTAAAACAACATGAATGACGTCACAATCTCAGGACGATAAAAACAACCCTGATCCTCACTCTACAGGTTATGCATTCACTGCAAATGAAAACCAGATGTCAGACAATTTAAGCTTTGAACTCAATGATTTACAGCATTTCGACCCCACTGACCTAGAAGAAATGGACATCCTGCACCAACTGGCCTTGCTAAGTGTTAGAACTAGCAAGTTTTATAAGAGAACTGGGAGAAAATTTCCAGGTCTTCATGGGAACCTAAGGGTTGGGTTGGATAAATCGAAAATCAAGTGTTACAAGTGTAACAGGTTGGGACACTTTGCTAGGGAATGTAGGAGTCAAACAACTGGTCCCATAGTCACTCACCCTAGTTCAAATCCTAGACCTCAAACTCAAAACACTGTGCACTATGCCCAATATGCCCCAGCAGCACATGTGAACACTGCTCACTATGTTGTTGCCCCTATGCCAGTGCATTATGTCCAAACAGCTGCTCCACAGATCCAATTTGTTCAAACCCCTGCTCCCCAGGCACAAGTGCAATCTGCACCTCAAACTACTGCTCCAGTAGTTACACAACCTGAACAACAAAGTTTCTTTAGTCAAGAGTTTGTTGACTGGAGCAGTATGCCTGAAAATCTTAATGATGAAAATTTTGCACTATATGCTTCAAATGATTCTTCTCACAATGAATTTTGTTTGATGGCATTAGAGTCAATACAGGAGGGGGTTGAATCTGAGGAGGAACAGCTGAAGGTTGAAACAGTGGAAGAGGTGACTGAAGCAGTGGTTACTGCTGTGACTGATGAAGTACTGCTGGGAGAAAGTTCAGGAACCCTGATTGAACCAATGACAGATCTATGGTCTGAAGAAGACAAGAAAGATGAAAAGGCTGGTGAGAAAGAAGAGGGAGCTGATGAGGAAGAAAATCCTAAATGTGATTGTGCAATGATGGCTGCTGCCAAGGTATCACCTCAAGTTCTAGAAAAACTATGTTCTGACAATTGCATTATTGCTTTTGCTAACATCAAAGAGGTGAATGAAAACCTTAGGAACAAAATCTTAACTGATGAAGTCAAATTTGAAAGATCTTTAAAAGAACTTAAAAACAAGTTGACTGAAAAGGACAAAGAGATTAGCAGTTTGAAAGAAGAGCAAAGCATAACCAAAACCCAACTCCAAACTATGGTAGAAAAATACCAAGTTTGCAAAAAGGAGTTAGAATCCACCCAGATCACTTGTGAGAAATGGGTGGAATCATGCAAAGGGTATGAGGTTATGCTTGAGAAACAAATAAAAAGCAATGTAAAATTTGGGGTTGGTTATAGAAAACATGATGATGAAAACACTGCTTTTGAAAAATCTGTTTCAACCACTGATGTAACTACTGAGTTCATCCCAACAAACAAGGATGGCCAAGAAGTGAAAATCACTGACAAACTTGGTAACAAAATCACACTTGACAGACCAATGGGTCCCTCTGCATTTGAGGAGATTGAAAATCATCAATTTAAACCAAGATGGTCTGATGAGTGTGATATCCTTGAAAATTTCAAGCCAATGGACTTTACATCAACTGATGGTGTTAAGGCTCCAAAAGCTAAAGTCATTCCTCTTAAGGATATTCCAGCAGTGGTCAAAACCTCTGCTACAAAGGAGACTGAAAAGAGGAAGAAGAAAGAGAAAATTGATAACCTGTTTTGTGAATTCTGTGAGAAGAGGAACCATCTAACAAAAGATTGTTTCCATCTAAAAGCTTATGACTTAACCAAAACAAGTGTCACTACTTCAGCTGAAAGTTGCAGTGTTTGTGGTAAAACAAACCATAAAACTCAGGCATGTGTGTACCTCAAAAACTTCAATGAAAAGAAGAATGAGTACATGGCTAAAACATCCTTGAGTTCATCAGCATCGGCACCATCTGTCAAGTTCACAAAGAAACAACCACTGTTTGTGCCAGTTCAAACAGCTGTCACAAAACAGCTAAACCAAACATCTGTCAAAAGAGATGTTCAGGTTACTGATGCACCTCCTGCCAATCAGTTCAGAAAGGGCAAGGAAAAACAGTCTTACCAAAGGATTCCACACGTTTATGAGGTCTACTGATGTGTATAAAATGCAACATATAAAACACATCAATTAAGGCATAAAACTAACCCTTTTTAAGTACTAATGTTGGAAAAAGAGTGTTTTTGTCTTCCTTTTGTATTTTCAGGATGAAATGAGCTCAAAATCACAAAAGAAGCAAAAAGACCACTAATTCTACCATAAATACAAGAAAAGGAACGAAAGTAAACTGCCCGGACCCTCAACGGCACCTCCCAAGACAAAGAGAAGAGAACAGAGTCTGAACACGCCCCGTGTCCAGTGAACACGGGGGCGTGCCCAGGAAGCAGCAGAAAAGACAAACCAGTAGAAGCTTCCATTGCTCACCACGGGGCCGTGCCCAGCGGGCACGGGGGCGTGTTGAAAGTACAGCAGGCGCATTAATTGTAATTCGCAATTACAATTAATGAAGAGAGAGAATGTCAGACGGGCACGGGGCCGTGTCCAGCGGACACGGGGCCGTGTCTAGCGTTCTGTTCAGCCTATAAATAGAGGAGCTTGGTTTCATTCTCTCTCATCCCTTGGCACACCACCTCTCTCACACTTCATCCACCACCCATCACCACCATAACACCATCATCCACCACCATCATCCATTGTCCATCATAGAGTGTGTGAGTCGTCTCGGGATCCAAGATTGATCGTAAGAGTTCTTGACAATCAAGGCCATGTTTGCCTAAGTCTCTTACATCACTTGGTGAAGACAAGTGTTTAGTATAATACTTTTTATTTTTAATCTTTTGCACTTTTTATTTGGTTTTGTATTAATGACTTTAATAACTAGTTACTTATGTTGAAGGTGATCTTTCCTTATCGTTTGTCCGTGGTGTCTTGGCATTATTTTACTGTCTATATAAAATAAAAGATTTTCACCATTCATATCTCCACGGTCTATATGGAGGTATGTTGGCTACCTGGTCGGGGGTTAAGGGAACGGTTTGGTAAGGGTCTTGCCCTTGTTCAGCGTTTAGAGGTCCTGCTTGGGACCTGGGTCAAATTTAGTAGGATCTCCTTCAATGCCCATAGGTATTGGATGGCGGGGATCCAAACTCTTTGACCCCCTCATAAGCTAACTACTATTAATACTATAACCCGGCTATTTAGGACTGTATCCCTGCTGACTCAGACTACTTAGCCGAGGGTAACGTCACCGCCAAAAGCGGGGCCTACCATAATTTGCATTAATAACTTAATTCATTATCTTTCAATAATCCGACCCTTTAGGATTGTATCCTTGCTGACTCAAACTACTGGGTTGAGGGTAACGTCGCCTTCAAAAGAGGGGCCTACTACAATAACTAAGATAATCTCTTAAACAAGTGCAAAAGTGCGAAAATAATCAAAGGTTATACTAATACACGTGTCGGATCCAAGTGATTCATCTTGTCTATCTGTTTTTATTTATTTTATTTTTCAGCATTTAGTTAGTTTTTATCTTTCTTAGTTTAAAACATTTTTCTAACTTTTTGATTTGATTAGACGTTGAGGATAAACCGGTACTAAAAGCTCTTGTGTCCTTGGACGACCTCGGTATCTTACCAACACTATACTACGTCCACGATGGGTGCACTTGCCCATATGTGTGTTTAGTGTTAGTGAATATCGTGTTTTATAAATTTAAAACTTGGCTAAAAGTGTAAAAAGGGCTTAATTATATATCAAAAACGTATACACACTGACACGCATCAAGTTTTTGGCGCCGCTGCCGGGGACACAAGGATTTTAAGAAAGCTTAAAATCAACGGCCTAATCAGTTTTTCAAAACCTTTTCAAAACGCGCGCATTTTTTCTGCATCTTAGTTTAGTTTTGCATTTACAGTAGCTTGAACACGGGGCCGTGCTCGCTGAACACGCCCCCGTGCTGCATATTTTTAGAGTAGATACCCAGATACAGAGTCTGACCACGGGGCCGTGTTCACTCAACACGCCCCCGTGCTTAACGTGACCAGTTAATTTAATTAAAACGCCCAGATACAGTCCCTGAACACGGGGCCGTGTTCACCCAACACGGGGCCGTGTCCAGCTTCTGTCTCCGTCTTATTTTTGTTTTCTGGTCCCGAGACTCAGTTGTAGTCTGTTGAGTGATTCCTATGGATCAATACTCAAGAGATTACAACTACACCTATGATGAGGATGATTATAGAGGTAATTATTGCACTAATTGTCGTAATGCACGCTCGGTTCAATATAATAACTCATATCAACCATCCAATTCATACAACCATTATGAGGAGCCCAGGTACGAGCCATCAACTTCATACACATCATATGAAGACCAAAGGTATGAACCTCCTTCCTCATACTCATATTTTGATGAACCAAGGTATGAGCCTTCATACTCATACTTTGAAGATTCAACATATGAGCCACCACCTTCATACACTTATTATGAGGAACCATGGCGTGAACAACCCACCTCATATGAGTACTATGAAGAACAAAGTTTCGACCCTTATCCATCATACACTTACAATGAAGAACAATGGTGTGAACCATCTACTTCATATGGGTACTATGAGGAACCAAGGATCGAACAACCGGATTCAAACTTTGATGATCCGAATTCTTTCAATCTCACCGAAGTAACTAATCGGATAATAGAACAACTTAAAATTATCGAACGTTGCATAAAGGAATCTCGCGCACGGGAAGAGGAATCCCGCGCAAGAGAAGAGTTAAAAAGTAATAATAACGTAGAGATAGTTGAAAGTGTAAAAATGGAAGAACAAGGAAGTAAAAAACAGACACATGAGTTAAACAACGAAAATGGTGAGTCCGATAATGTTGAAATTCAAGAAGAGTCTAATTTAGAGGAAATTATTCTCTTGTCACCTACTTTCGAAAACCATTGTTTAATAACCCCTCATGCCAAGTTTTTAAAAGAGTTAAACACTAGTGCTAAAATCAAAGAAATGGTAAGTGTTAAGTTAACTAATGATCAAACCTCGCTAATAAAGGAAGATCCTTTTGAAATTAACATCACACCGGTTCCATGTTTCTTTCAAAATTCGTTTATTAGTAATATCACTATTGATAAAGATCTTTGTGTTAACATAATGCCCAACTACATTTTTGAAAAGATAAGTATTAGTGATTTTACTCCACTTCAA
Organism: Helianthus annuus; assembly: GCF_002127325.2. NCBI lineage: Eukaryota > Viridiplantae > Streptophyta > Magnoliopsida > Asterales > Asteraceae > Helianthus > Helianthus annuus. The sequence goes on from NC_035448.2 coordinate 154,573,161, forward strand.
ATACCCATTTTTCTATCCGACCGAAAAGTAATGAAATCAATCGGTGTAGTCGAAGATATTTTGGTTCAAACAAATCAAATGGTAATCCCAACCGACTTCGTCATCTTAGATGATGCCCCCCTAGTCTTGGGAAAACCTTTTGTACAAACTCACAAAGCTTTGAAAAACCGGAAATTCAACACTCTAACTCTTCAATTAGGGGCATTCAAAAGGAGCATAGATCTTGAGCGCTCAATGAAATATCCTTTTGGCAATAATGACCCCCTAATTGAAGATGAAGCTGAACCACCTGATACAAACCACGAGGAAGACCACTTTGTCGACGAAGAGGTAGCCATAGAACAAACTTTTAAAGTTCTTGATCTAAATGAGCCACAAAATAAGGTGTCTCCTAAAGACCCACCCATCGAGCTCAAAGAACTCCCTAAGGGTTTGGAATATGCTTTTCTAGGCAAAGATGGTAGTTTACCTGTAATTATTTCGTCTAAATTAACTAGCATAGAAAAAGAAAAATTAGTTAACCTGCTTAAAAAACACAAAAATGCGATCGCTTGGAAGCTTGTAGATATTAAGGGAATAAGTCCTTCCATGTGCACGCACAAAATTTTAATGAATGATGACTACAAAACGGTGATTCAACCACAACGAAGAGTGAACCCCAATGTTCAAGAAGTGGTTAAAAATGAAGTCATCAAACTACTCGACGCCGGACTAATCTACCCTATCTCCGATAGCCCGTGGGTAAGTCCCGTCCAAGTAGTCCCAAAGAAAGGAGGTATGACGGTAATAACTAACGAGAAAAATGAATTAATACCCACAAGAACCGTCACAGGATGGAGAGTCTGTATAGACTATAGGAGATTAAATGAAGCAACAAGGAAAGACCACTTTCCTTTGCCCTTCATTGATCAAATGTTAGAACGATTATCCGGTCACAAATTTTATTGTTTCTTAGATGGTTTTTCAGGTTACTTCCAAATACCGATAGCACCAGAAGACCAAGAGAAAACAACTTTCACATGCCCCTACGGAACTTTTGCATATCGACGCATGCCATTCGGTCTATGTAATGCGCCTGCAACATTCCAACGTTGTATGGTCGCCATTTTCCATGATATGATTGAAAAAACCATGGAAGTCTTCATGGATGACTTTTCCATCTTTGGAGACTCATATGATCAATGCCTCGATAATCTTGAACGAATGCTATCCCGATGTGAGGAAACTAACCTCGCCCTTAACTGGGAAAAATGCCATTTCATGGTAACAGAGGGAATAGTACTCGGACATAAAATCTCAAGCGAAGGAATGGAAGTTGATCGGGCAAAAATTGAGACTATATCTCGATTACCTCCTCCATCCTCCGTGCGAGCAATCAGAAGTTTCCTAGGGCATGCCGGATTCTATAGAAGGTTTATCAAGGACTTTTCGAAAATTTCAAGACCTCTAACAAAATTGCTTGAAAAAGATGCACCCTTCATCTTTGACAAGGAATGCAATCAAGCATTTCTAACCCTCAAGGAAATGCTAGTCAATGCACCTATCATGATAGCACCAGATTGGAAATTTCCTTTCGAAATCATGTGCGATGCAAGCGACTTTGCTGTTGGAGCAGTATTGGGACAAAGAAAAGAAAAACATTTCCACCCAATTTATTATGCTAGTAAAACTCTAAATGATGCACAAGAAAATTATACAACTACAGAAAAAGAGTTACTAGCGGTGGTATTTGCTTTTGATAAATTTCGTTCTTATCTTGTTCTTTCTAAAACAATAGTTTATACAGACCATGCAGCCATCAGGTACCTCTTCAAGAAGCAAGACGCAAAACCCCGTTTGATAAGGTGGATTCTACTCCTCCAAGAATTCGACATTGAAATCAAGGACAAAAGAGGAGCAGAAAACACTGCTGCAGATCACCTCTCACGCTTAGAAGACCCAGCTTTGGAGACAACCAGGGACGAGCAAATCAACGAAACATTTCCCACGGAGTCCCTGGAAATGATGGAAAGCAGACAAGAACCATGGTATGCCGACTACGCCAATTTCTTAGCCAGCGGTATAGTCACCAAAGGATGGCCACATCATCAAAGGAAAAAATTCTTTGCTGATGTAAAGCATTACTTTTGGGAAGACCCCTATCTTTTCAAAATGTGTGCCGATCAACTCATCCGAAGGTGTGTCCATGGTAATGAAGCACGAAGAATACTCCGTCATTGTCATGAAAGTCCATACGGAGGACATTATGGTGCCGCAAGTACCGCAAGAAAGGTATTTGATTCGGGATTCTACTGGCCAACCATTTACAAGGATGCACAAAACCTTGTAAAGACATGTGATGCCTGCCAAAGATCAGGTAATATTTCTTCCAAAAACGAAATGCCTCAAAATGGCATACTCGTTTGTGAAATCTTTGATGTGTGGGGACTCGATTTCATGGGACCTTTCCCACCTTCAAAAGGAAACAAATATATACTTGTGGCAGTCGATTACTTGTCTAAATGGGCAGAGGCCGAGGCTCTTCCAACAAATGATGGAAGAGTAGTGGTAAAATTCCTAAAAAAATTGTTCTCTCGTTTCGGGACACCAAAAGCATTAATAAGTGATAGAGGTACCCATTTTTGCAATCATCAACTCAAAAAAATATTAACAAGGTATGGGGTCTATCACCGGGTCTCAACAGCATATCATCCTCAAACAAATGGGCAAGCCGAAGTGACTAATCGAGGTTTAAAACGAATACTTGAGAAAACCGTAGGGATAAATAAAAAAGAATGGGCTGACAAACTAGACGACGCTTTATGGGCTTTTCGAACCGCTTATAAAACCACTATAGGCACAACCCCATATAAACTCGTCTATGGAAAAAGTTGTCACTTGCCAGTAGAAATCGCTCACAAAGCCTACTGGGCAATAAAAAACGTAAACTTAGACTTAGAAGTTGCCGGTAAGAATCGATTTTGTCAAATAAACGAATTAGAAGAACTTAGGAATTATGCATATTCTAACTCCGAAATTTATAAAGAAAGAATGAAAAATTTGCATGATAAATATATTAAATCTAATGAATTTCGGGTTGGAGACCAAGTTCTATTGTTCAATTCGCGACTTCGATTGTTTCCTGGTAAGTTAAAATCTAGGTGGTCGGGACCTTTTTCAGTCACCCATGTTTTTCCACACGGTGCAGTAGAAATTAAAACTCGGAATGGGACACCATTTAAAGTCAATGGCCAACGGCTGAAACTCTACAGAGGATCCATTGAGGATGAGGAAGAGGAAATCGCACTTCAAACGGTCAACGAATAAACTCATACCCGACATGTTACAGGTAAGTATACATTCGAAACCGGTAAAATCATCTAACCATTATTCGGAGATAAGGGGCATGCACACGAACACGAAAAAAAAAAAATTTAAAAATTTCACCCGGCACGGGGCCGTGTCCGCTGGACACGGGGCCGTGTCGAGGCGACTGTCGGGATAAAACCCTCCTTTTCTATCAGTTACACCATTCCACACGCCCCGTTTCGCCGAAAACTCTCTGGTTAGAAGCGATTTTCTGCAGATTTCGAACGTTACCACCAAACCTAACAACGTCAAGGTATGATTCTATCCTTCTTAGTAGTTAGATTAGTTACTTGCATGTAGTTAAAACATCAAAAATTGGGGAAAATCTAGGGTTCTTCATGTTCATCCGGATCGAACTCAAAATTTTTGATGAAAATTGTTAGTAGTAGTTTAGAATAGAGTAGTAGGGAGTAAATAGACATGTATTGTTGATAGATTTGTCCGATTTCCAACTAAAAACACAAACCCTTGTTCTTGAACCGAAAAACACAAAATTGAAAGGGTAAATGGTTTGATTTTGGAAAAATGACACTTAGGGTTTCATTTTCGGGGGAAACCGCTGCTATTAGGCTAAAAATTTTCAAGTTTTCGAAACCGGGACGAAAAAATGAAAATTAGGTGTTACAGACGCCTGAACACGGGGCCGTGTTCGCTGAACACGGGGCCGTGTCCAGCCCACTGTTTGCAGTTTTCAACCTGAATTTCCATGTTTCACACTAACTTTTGCTGTATTCTTTTCAGATGTCCAAATTCACACGGTTCAATGCCAGCAAACTTGACGCCAGGGCTCGCTACGAGGTCCTACAAACAAGGCCCGAAGAGTATCCAAGGCGGGCATGTACCGATCTTCTGACAATGGTAAACCAACTGGACCGCTTCAACAACATAGTGACGGGTCCACTGCACGTCGCATTGACTACCCGACTCCGGTCGGTCCATCAATGCACATTGGAGTTCTATAGCACGTTCATCTTCAACTCAAGACGCGAACCGTTTGATCACGAGGCGGTCGAGTTTCGATGTGGGGGTACGACCTATAGAACCTCCATGGCGCAGTTCGGATCAATCATTGGGCTGTACAAAGACGAAGAAGCGGGGAATGAAGAGAATACCGGGGGATTGCGAGATTTGGACGCAACAGAACGCCAAGCCGCATGGGCTCAAATCGGTGAAGGGATCTACAACTCAAGCAGCACAAAGAGTACCAAACTGAGAGACCCGTTATATCGCTACATCCACAGGCTCCTCACGTACTCGCTGAACCAACGCCATGACAGTAGTGGCGTTGTTGGGGTTAGAGATTTGGTTGTCCTTCACTGCATCCACAACCGGAAGCCTCTCGATGTTCCTTACCTCCTACTGCGAAACATGCACTTGAACCGCCTTGCCTCTGCTCCTACACCAATCTTCTTCGGGGGATGGGTGTACCGTCTTTTCAAGCACTTCGCGAACATCCCGAAGTCCTTCGAAAGGAGTCCATGGTCGGGACGGGTTGATTACCATATCTGCCGGGCCATGAACTTGCTCTATGAAGCGGAGGACGGGACGGTAAGCTTTCAGAGGACACAAGGCTACGCATGGAACCCGCAAGAGGCTCTAGTTCTTCATGCACCACCTCCACAGTACCAATACCCTCCCCAAGGCGAACAGGGTCAATCCTCCTCTCAAGGAGGCGGTTTTCCTAATTTCCAAAGTTTACATGATCTTTTGCAGGAAAACCTCATGTGCACCAGGAACACCTACAACCTCGCCAACAACACACACCTCCGGGTAGGAGCTATCGAACGCAGTGTCAACGATATACAAGATGATATCGGTAGCATCCGGGAGTACATGGCGAGGCAGGGAGGCGGAGGTGAAGACAGTGATGAAGATATGGAGTAGGAGGCTGGGAGGAGCAAGGGGCTAGCTGGTGATGAGCCCACAGGTTTGATTACCCTTCTTTTCCATCGAACAATTCATGGCCTGCGTGCCATTTGTCAAGACAATTTACTTTCCTTAACTACTTTTTATCTTTATTTTGTTTTTACTTTATGTTTGGATAATATTTGACTATGGTAAGATTAGGATGGTTTGTGCTTGGTTGGATGGTATTGAATGCTTGAACAGGTGCAATGCAAGGGTTAGAATGCTAAACATTAGCACTCGCAGCCCTAGGAGGAAGAAACCGGGAGAAAAACCATATTTTTTCTGGCTAACAGACTGGCCACACGGGGACGTGTCCAGCCGACACGCCCCCGTGTCCACCTCCCAGTTCTGCTGTTTGGCTACTGACCTGCAGATTTTTGCCGGACACGTGGCCGTGTTCACCCAACACGCCCCCGTGTTCACCTTCTGTAAGTTTTTCGTTACTGGCAGTTCGCCACGGGGCCGTGTCCAATGGACACGGGGCCGTGTCCAGAGTGCCAGTAACACAAATCTTTGTTTTCAAACACACTTTTACATATTCTAATCAACCAAAAACTTTATTTTTGGACACATTGAGGACAATGTGTAATTTAAGTGTGGGGGGGATGCTAAAACCTTGGAATTTTGCAAAATCCTAAAACAAGCCTTACACAAAACTCTATTGGAACCGCTAAACACCCCAAATTTTTTCAAAAACTTTTTCATTTTTTTTATTGTTTTATTTACTTGTCTTAGTTTAAGTTGGGAATAACAAGTTATAAAAGGGTTATATTTTTACAAACTTACAACCGATAGCGTCGTGATAAAAAGAACTAACATAAGAAAATTATGAAACGGTATAACAAGTCTAGCTAAAATTCGATTATATATGCTTGGTCACATTAAAAACCCATTCCCACATAAAGTGAGTTTTGAGCCTTTATTGAGCATAAAAATACACATATCTAGATTAAATGCTCATTTTTCGTTTCTTGTGTGAATAGCCGCTCGGTCTTTACAAATCTAGAACTTGCCACGACGATACATTCCCGGTCCTTACCAACTTAAACCCAAGTAAGTAAATGATGGAGGCATTAGGACTAACTATTTTTCTTTCAAAACCATTATTTTTCATTTTTTTTTACCTACCCAAAATCCCCCTAGAAAACCCCTTTGAGCCTAAACCTTTCATTTCATTACCCCCAAAACAAATTTTTACCCACAAAAAAACCTTTTTCATTTTTTTTTCAACTTTATTTTAGTAACAAACTCGGTTTTCCATAAACATACCCTTTACGTGACAAAAAAAAAAAAAAAAAAAAAAATTTTGAAGTCAAAAACAAACATAAGCTACAAGAAGCTTGTTTGGAGAAATACTTCAAAAATAAATGTCACCAAAAATAAGGTATTTCACGAAAACCGATACTTGTTACAATTTTCGCCCTTTTTACTAACCACTAACCAACCACCCACCTTTAAACCCAAGCCTTCACCCCAAAAAGACCTCTTGATATTTACAAAGGTAAAAAATTAAAAGGAGGAGGATTGATCGCTTGGCAAGCATATGGAGAATGTAAATCCGTGCCGCTCTCGAGCGATTCACTTAAAAATACACCTTCGGCCGAGTGATTGAGTGATCTCCCGTGAGGTATGTGAACCTGTATATAAATGGAATTTTAATAAGGCATGCTATGCCCAAATAAGTAGTTTATCTTATGAAAAGTTCAAAATAAACCATGACGAATAAGATTGTAAATAAAATAAAAATAGAACCTATACAAACCTTGGATTCCCGACACTCTAGGACAAGTTAAAAAACTTCTCTTCTACCTATTCCATTTGGGAGTGTAAGCCACATTAAAAGAGTTTTGCTTGAGGACAAGCAAAAGTTCAAGTGTGGGGGTATTTGATGTGTATAAAATGCAACATATAAAACACATCAATTAAGGCATAAAACTAACCCTTTTTAAGTACTAATGTTGGAAAAAGAGTGTTTTTGTCTTCCTTTTGTATTTTCAGGATGAAATGAGCTCAAAATCACAAAAGAAGCAAAAAGACCACTAATTCTACCATAAATACAAGAAAAGGAACGAAAGTAAACTGCCCGGACCCTCAACGGCACCTCCCAAGACAAAGAGAAGAGAACAGAGTCTGAACACGCCCCGTGTCCAGTGAACACGGGGGCGTGCCCAGGAAGCAGCAGAAAAGACAAACCAGTAGAAGCTTCCATTGCTCACCACGGGGCCGTGCCCAGCGGGCACGGGGGCGTGTTGAAAGTACAGCAGGCGCATTAATTGTAATTCGCAATTACAATTAATGAAGAGAGAGAATGTCAGACGGGCACGGGGCCGTGTCCAGCGGACACGGGGCCGTGTCCAGCGTTCTGTTCAGCCTATAAATAGAGGAGCTTGGTTTCATTCTCTCTCATCCCTTGGCACACCACCTCTCTCACACTTCATCCACCACCCATCACCACCATAACACCATCATCCACCACCATCATCCATTGTCCATCATAGAGTGTGTGAGTCGTCTCGGGATCCAAGATTGATCGTAAGAGTTCTTGACAATCAAGGCCATGTTTGCCTAAGTCTCTTACATCACTTGGTGAAGACAAGTGTTTAGTATAATACTTTTTATTTTTAATCTTTTGCACTTTTTATTTGGTTTTGTATTAATGACTTTAATAACTAGTTACTTATGTTGAAGGTGATCTTTCCTTATCGTTTGTCCGTGGTGTCTTGGCATTATTTTACTGTCTATATAAAATAAAAGATTTTCACCATTCATATCTCCACGGTCTATATGGAGGTATGTTGGCTACCTGGTCGGGGGTTAAGGGAACGGTTTGGTAAGGGTCTTGCCCTTGTTCAGCGTTTAGAGGTCCTGCTTGGGACCTGGGTCAAATTTAGTAGGATCTCCTTCAATGCCCATAGGTATTGGATGGCGGGGATCCAAACTCTTTGACCCCCTCATAAGCTAACTACTATTAATACTATAACCCGGCTATTTAGGACTGTATCCCTGCTGACTCAGACTACTTAGCCGAGGGTAACGTCACCGCCAAAAGCGGGGCCTACCATAATTTGCATTAATAACTTAATTCATTATCTTTCAATAATCCGACCCTTTAGGATTGTATCCTTGCTGACTCAAACTACTGGGTTGAGGGTAACGTCGCCTTCAAAAGAGGGGCCTACTACAATAACTAAGATAATCTCTTAAACAAGTGCAAAAGTGCGAAAATAATCAAAGGTTATACTAATACACGTGTCGGATCCAAGTGATTCATCTTGTCTATCTGTTTTTATTTATTTTATTTTTCAGCATTTAGTTAGTTTTTATCTTTCTTAGTTTAAAACATTTTTCTAACTTTTTGATTTGATTAGACGTTGAGGATAAACCGGTACTAAAAGCTCTTGTGTCCTTGGACGACCTCGGTATCTTACCAACACTATACTACGTCCACGATGGGTGCACTTGCCCATATGTGTGTTTAGTGTTAGTGAATATCGTGTTTTATAAATTTAAAACTTGGCTAAAAGTGTAAAAAGGGCTTAATTATATATCAAAAACGTATACACACTGACACGCATCATCTACAAAAAGCCCTCTAAACCCAGAGTGAATAGGCATCCTTTCGGTTACCAGCAATTGATTGGGCAAGACCCCCAACAGTGGTTAGCAAGAAACAGTACTAAAACTGTCCAAACCCCTGACTTAACCACTGCCCATCACACTGCATCCATACCAAACACTGTTGAGACCCCATCCAAAGCCCTGTTGGCTTTGGAGTCCTTAATGAACTAATCCTTTTACTTCATGTGCAGGGAGCTTCTGCATGCTTTGATAGTCTATGGTATGTAGATAGTGGAGGCTCCAGGCACATGAGAGGATGTAAAGCCCTCCTCAAAGACTTTAAAATCCATGGTGGGGGTGATATATCCTTTGGAAATAATAGTAAAGGGAAAGTTCTGGGGTCTGGCACAGTGCAATCTGGCAATGTAAAATTTGAAAATGTCAATCTAATAGACAATCTAAAATTCAACCTTCTGAGTGTGTCTCAAATGAGTGACAAAGGGTTTGGGTCATTCTTCACAAAAGATTGTTGTAGGATTGTTGGGCCAGAAATGGTCAAAAAGATTGAAGCAATAATTAAAAATGGTCAAACAAAACTTGTTGCTCAAAGAAGTGGCAATGTTTATGTTGTTGACATGTCTAAAGAGTGTCCCAGAGCTGATGCCTGTCTGTTCTCAGCTGCCTCTAACATAGAGACAGAACTTTGGCACAAAAGACTGGGACACACAAATCTTAAGACAATAACAGAAATTTCAAAAAATGGTTTGGTGAGAGGCCTACCACAAAAATTGTTTTCATGTCCTGAACATTGCATTTCCTGTTTAAAAGGAAAACAGCATAAAAGTTTCTACAAGTCCATTGAGGAGTCCAAAACAACCCAGTGCTTGCAAATGCTGCACATGGATTTGTTTGGCCCAGTTCAAGTCATGAGCCTCAAAAAGAAAAGATATTGTTTAGTTATAGTTGATGACTTTTCTAGGTTTACATGGACTTTCTTTTTGCACTCTAAAGATGAAACTGCAGGCATTTTGCAAGACTTTGTGACACAGGTTGAAAAGCAATTTGATCTTCCAGTGAAAAGCTTTTGGAGTGACAATGGCACAGAATTTAAAAATAGGGAGTTGGATGCCTTCTGTGTGAAGAAAGGGATTGTAAAGCAGTACAGCATCCCTAGAACACCAGAGCAAAATGGGGTTGTTGAGAGAAAGAACAGAACTTTGATTGAGGCTGCCAGAACCATGCTTGCAGATTCAGGTTTGCCATTAACTTTCTGGGCAGAGGCAGTAAACACTGCTTGCTATGTCCAGAACAGAGTTTTAATCAACCCCAGGCACAAAAAGACTGCCTATGAAATTCTGTACAAAATCAAACCACTGATCTCATACTTCAAGGTATTTGGTTGCCCATGCTTTATTTTGAACTTAAAAGATTCCATTTCAAAATTTGCAACCAAAATTGATTGTGGTTATTTTCTGGGATACTCAACCACTGCCAAGGCCTACAAAGTGTTCAATGCACGGACCAAGGTAGTGGAGGAGACTTTGGATGTAAAGTTCAATGAACTTTCATCAATGAAAATCCCAGCAAATCCTGCTGAACTGTTTGATCTTGAAAAATTCACGTTTGAAAATACTGCTGTCAAGACTAACAGTGCAGGTCCATCAGAGGATACAACACCAGACTATGGGTATGAAGTCATCATCCCTCAAAGGTCTGCCACCAAAGGGAAAGCATCAGTTGTTCAAAACATCTGTGAAAGCTCAACCACTGCTGCATCAACAGTTGTTGATCAAAGTAGCCCATCCACCACTGCTTCCATATCCTCAACTACTGCTGACAAAAGTCCTCAAACAGTGGATAAAAGTCAGCAGTGGTCTACTCCATTACCACCCATTCCACCACCTTTTGAAGCCACTTCTGGGTCATCAAAGTCACCAGCAGTGGTTAGCTCAGATGATACACATTTGCAGCCTTCACCAACAAATGCCATCATACCATACCAAGGAGATTTAATCTTCTTGAGATCTCATCCACCTGATCAAATCATTGGCAACATCAATGAAGGGGTGCTCACAAGAAGCCAAACCCAAAACATTTGTCTTTTTGCTGGTTTTCTATCACTCCATCAGCCAGTCAAGTACCAAGAGACACTAAAAGACAACAGCTGGGTAGAAGCCATGCAAGAGGAGCTCCAACAGTTCAAGAGACAACAAGTATGAGAGCTTGTACCACTGCCAGAAGAGGTCAGTCCCATTGGCACAAAATGGGTCTTCAAGAACAAAACAGATGAAAGGGGCATTGTTGTCAAGAACAAAGCCAGGCTTGTGGTTCAAGGTTACAGACAGGAAGAGGGGATTGATTATGATGAACATTCGCCCCTGTTGCAAGATTGGAAGCTATCAGACTGTTCCTGGCCTTTGCTGTCAACCACAACATGAAGGTGTTTCAGATGGATATCAAAAGTGCTTTCCTCTATGGTACATTGCAAGAAGAGGTATATGTCTGTCAACCTCCAGGCTTTGAGGATCCATTTTATCCTGATCATGTCTACAGGCTAAACAAAGCCTTGTATGGCCTGAAACAAGCACCAAGGGCCTGGTATGAAACTCTTTCCAACTTTCTACTCTCAAATGGTTTCAAAAGAGGTACCATTGATAAAACACTATTTCTTAAATGGAGAGGGAAAGATTTAATGATTGTCCAAATTTATGTGGATGACATTATTTTTGGAAGCACATGTACCAAAATGTGTGAAGAGTTTAGAGAACTCATGACAGCTGAGTTTGAAATGAGTGCAATGGGTGAGCTGCAATGCTTTCTTGGTCTCCAAGTACAGCAAATGCAAAATGGAACTTTCATTCATCAAAGCAAATATGCTAAAGAACTTTTAACCAAATTTGATATGAATGATTGTAAACCATGCAGCACACCCATGGCCACAAATAAGCTGGTCATGTCTGATGAAAAGGATGAGCTGATTGACCAAACACTTTATAGGAGCATGATTGGGTCTTTATTGTACCTAACTGCATCCAGACCAGACATCATGTTTGCAACATGTGTCTGTGCAAGAAGTCAATCAGCTCCCAGAAAATCTAATCTCATTGCTGTAAAAAGGATTCTCAGATACATAAAAGGTGCTCCCACACTTGGTATCTGGTATCCAGCTAATGGGAATATCAAGCTTTCAGGTTTTTCAGACAGTGACTTTGCTGGTTGTCACACAACAAGGAAGTCCACTTCAGGAGGGTGCCAGTTTCTAGGTGATTGCTTAGTTTCTTGGCAAAGCAAAAAGCAAGCAGCAGTTTCAACATCCACTGCTGAGGCTGAATACATTGCTGCTGCAAGCTGTACAGCCCAACTCCTGTGGCTTCAAAATCAGTTACTGGATTTTGGTATCACTGCCTTAAAGACACCACTTATGCTGGATAGCCAGGCAGCAGAAAATATCATCAAAAATCCAGTTTCCCATTCTACCACCAAACACATCGACATCAGACATCACTTTGTGAGGGATTGCTATGAAAAAGGTTTGATTTCTCTGCATCATGTCCCAACTAAAGACCAGCTGGCAGATGTGCTCACAAAAGCACTTGATACAGCCACTTTTGAAAGTCTGGTCTCTAGGATTGGGATGCTGAACATGGAATAACAAGCAACATCTTGTTTTTCTATGAATAAAAGCAACAAAATGTTTTCAGAAAATCAAAAATCCATCCTTAAAAATAGCTTAAAAATGAAAATTTCATTAAAATCCTTAAAAGTCCGTCATAACCACTGATTGTTCAAAAGTCTGCTCCACATCAAAAAGTCTGCCCATTGCTGAAAGGCAACCTCTGTTCTCTCATTCCTTGATAACCACTGTTGTTCAAAAGCGGTGTCTTATCCACTGATATGCTATCTACTGATAGTAAAAATCATCCACTGCCCCCTTTCCACTGCTTTCATCAGTTGCTTTCATCCAAAGTACTGTCCTTCATCTTCACCAGTGGTTGTCACGTGGGCAGTACATAGTGTCAGACTTTTTGTAACGGCTGCCACGTCAGCATTCACTATCTCTCCTATAAAACTTCCCATTCACCATCCAAACAGGGTTTTACTGTCGAATTGAATTCATAAAAATTCTCTTCTCAAAGCAGTTTTTCTTTCCATCTCCCACAAAATTCCTTCGATCAATCGTTTCAAAAATGACAAAATCGAAGTCATCTGCAAAACCCACATCAAAATCTTCGAAAACAGCCTCTCAAAAGGCAACCACCACTGACATTCCATTCAAAAAATCTCACAATCTCCTGGGTCTTCTCACACAACCAGGAACCACAGATGTTTTCGATTCCATTATCACCATCATGGCAAAATCAAAGTACAAAACTTTGCTCACAGCCGACGCACCCATCTACTTGGCAACCCAAAGGGAGTTTTGGAAGAATGCAACCCTTGAAAAACAAGGAGACATTGTCACTGCAATCAAATCTTCCATAAAGGGTAAAGCTGTCCACATTACACCACAATCCATCTCCGAAGTCTTCCAACTCGATGATCAGGCAGGTAAAACTTCCTTCACCAAAAACGAGTTGCACATTGACTTCATTGAAAGAGGGTATGAAGCCACAATGATGACGAAATTAACTTTAGAAAAAGGTTATTTTCCTCCTGCACCAAGATTTTTATTTCATACCCTCCTAGTATGTGTTTCAAACAAAACCACTTCTTTCAATGAGATCCCTATAAAGATTCAAAATCTGGGATATGCGATTCTTCAAGAAGAAAATTATAACTATTCTCGGGAAATCTTTAAAGATTTGGTTAATAATGTTGAAAGCAAATCATTTTTACTGTTTCCAAGGTTTTTAAGCTATTATTTTCAAAAGAAATTCAGTAAGGATGATTTGTCTCTAATAAACCAAGGTGAAATAACTGCAATAAACTGTCTAACATCTAAAACATTTTCACGTATGTTAGCACCTTGCAAAACACAAGCAGGGGTACCTGAGCAGATTTTAGCAGCTACCACTGCTCCTCAGGTATCTGCTGCTGAGTCTACTGCTCTAGGTGATCAAAGCAGCAGAACAACTGTTTTGAAACCCACACCTACCAAACCAAAAAGGCCATCCAAAAAGAAAAATCAAAAACCCTCCAAACCAATCAAAAAGGCAACTCTGGCAGATGAGATACCAGAGTTAATGCCTGTGACAACACAAATGTCACTAGAAACCACTGCTGCTTCTTCCTCACAGCAGTTGGTACAAATATCTCAACCCATAACCATAACTCCTCCTGCTTCTTCACAAAAAGGACAGGTGATGTGTTGTAAAATACACACTTTTATCCTATGTATTTTGTATAGTTTTGTAACTAAATAGAGTTGTTTTTAGTAGTTTTTATTATATATTTTATTATTTTATATTAATTGATTAAAAATAAAGAAAATAAAGAATCTACAAATTGAATGAAAGACATTCTCGTGAGTTATCATTAAAAGCAAAAAAAAAAAAAAGTTCCATATTAGTTACTCATAGAAGATGTGCATTAATTCTTTATTTGTGTTGATCTAATTGTGCAGCCAATGAAAGAACTGGACAAAAAAATAAAGGTGCATAATTTGCCAAAAGACCAGAATGACACAGGAGCCCATGACGAATTCTTTGTGAAAGATATGGGCCGCCAAAAGCAGATAAGTCCAGCAGCAATCATGTCGATATTAAACATCAACAGGGGGCGATTATATTTGGACAAATTGGAGAGCAAAGTTGGGCGGCATTATTATGGTAGAATAAAGAGGGAGTCATCAGACAAAAAAAAATAATTGGGCTTGGCAGCCCACTAAGGGATATATTTGGTGAACGTGCATTAAAGGACGCACGAACAGAAAGAAAAAAAGAAGACAGCAGAAAGCAATTGAGGGATCGGACAGACGGCAAGATATACACGGTAGTAGGCTGCGATCAAGAGGAGGAGAAAAAAAAGAAAGGTTTGGCTCGAGGGTTCAAGTCGCGATCAGGATTCTAGTCCGGGTTTGATTTTATTAGTATTCAATTTTGTTAAGACTTTGTGTGTTTTCAGATTTGATACTATGACTTATTTATTATTTGAGACTTGTTTCTTTTTCATGACTATGATTCTTGGCTAAACTTTTCATACTACTTAGGTTGAGATGAACTAGAGGATTGTAATGCGTTTGTGACATGTTTTTGGTTATTTGATGTGATTTACATAACTTTTCTTTGATATTGATCTTGATATTGCATGTTGGTATGTTTTGGTTATTTTATTAGTCAATAAATTCAGCGGTTTAGGACGAAGAAATTCCCCCTAGACTTAGGATTTAATTTAATTCGTTGATCTTAGGATTTTCGGGTTAGGTATTGTGTTGAGAAATTGACCAAGTTGACTAATAATTAAAATCACTATATTAAAACTTGCATCCTCATCTTGTGACTCGAAAGACGATTAGGGTGAGCTAGGTTATTAGCTAATTATTGGTGGGTAGATTAGGTGACCGATAGCTCGGGCTCGTTTATTGCATCGTAATTAAGGTTTCCTAGGATTTCAATTATCAAAGTTGGGCTTGCTTTGCGATTTTGGGATCTTCTCTTAACATAACTGTCTCTGAGGTCAAAAGGATTCTATTTTCGTAGGATTTGGTATCGATAGCTCGAGCCGGTTCGTTCTAGCACTTCACATTTAGTCTTGATCTTTCGTTTGATACATCTCTAGCGGGGGGTTAATCGAGGGAAAAAGATATTTAACCATTGTCATTGTCACATTAGCATTGCATGATTTTAGGGATTCGATACCTAGGTAGTTCTCTCTCATTACTGTCTGCTTCCCGTCACTCCATCTTGCTTGCTTGTTCTGTTCTCTTGTTTACCTGTTTTAGTATTCAATTAGATTATTAGTTTATTAGAAAAAAATCCAAAAATATAAATCAAAACCAGTTAAGTAATTAGTTGAGTCAGAGTCTAGTTTAGCGTCACTAGTGTCTCGTGGGTTCGATACTCGGACTTTATTAGGTTTTACTACGTACGATAGGTACACTTGCCTGTCAGTGGTCTAGCATTTAGAGTCTTAGTTTATAAATTTAAAACTAGGGTGTCTAGATTAGGTTAGTAGTTTTTATAGACCGCATTTACCACATCAACAGGTTGTACACAAAGGGCCACCACATCATGATGCTCTGGATACACTTGTCTCCATCATCCACAGCTCAATGCCCGGAGCAACTCCGCTTTCTAAACCCACCATCACATCCTCAATTCCACCAAAAACACAACTACTGTTGGATGCAATTGACTTGAACCAGGCACTATCCAGTCCTTCTCAATCACCTGTCAATGAGAATATACCTCAACAAATGACTGAGCTTGCTGTATCATCCATTGCTAACCCACCAACAAAACCTGAGGAGGTTACACCCATCGAGTTACAAGTAACTCTTTGTGGTAATCCAAGTGAAGCAGCCACAACACCTGTTGAACCTACAGGTTTACAGTTGGACAGTGGTTTCATTAATAAGACTTCCTTGGAGGCAATTCCTTACATAGCACCTCTGCCAACCACCAGTGGATTTATATATCCAACTGGCATCATCAAAAGGTTGTCAAGTGTTGAAGGAAGAAGACCCCAGTACCAAGAAAAAGGGGCATCAGTGGTTAGTGTTTGGAATAAATTCCCTACATCTGCCACTGATAAAACCACTGTTAGTGGGAAATCAGATGATCCCATTAAATTGGGTGATGATTTAAAGTACCAGAAATTGACGGATCGTGTTGAAAAACTTGATAACTCTGTTGCAGAGCTCAAAAATATGCTCCAGCAGTTGTTACAGGTACAAAAGGTACAATCCACTGCTGTTCCACCTCAAGCACCTGCTCTACAACAAGCACCTGCTACAAATGAGCTCTGGAATCTCTTTCAACCTTATCTCCATCATCAGGCACAACTGGTGGATCAGCAACATGAAAAACATGTTCAACAGCTGAGAAATGCTATGGAGTCTAGGTTCAAAGACACTCAGGCTGATCTAAAGGCTCTCAAAACTCAGATCCTGCACACCACTGGCACTGCTCCTCCACCAGTATTCTTCATTGATCAACTCCCTGAAGATAATGCCAAAAAAGGGGGAGAAAAATCAAGAATGGAGAAGAAAGGGAATAACTGATGGTCTTTACCTTGCACCAGAAAATTCAAATATGACCAAGCAGATCCCTTTGCCAGATGGCAGTAAGAAAATTGATGAGACTACAAATGCACTTGCAGAAGCACTTGCTTGTGTAAAAAGGGATATAGAGGCCAAAAAGAAAGCCAAGGTGGATTATCCGGATCAGGGTACTTCAGGGTCAAGAGATGATGAAAATCTTTTTAATGAAAAGAAGAAGCCTACTAGAAAAGTAAGGCTACCCAAATCCATTCCAGTCAGGCGTTCAAAGTCTGTTCAAAAACCACCTCCCAAAACAGGTGTTGTAACCTCTGTTGTATCAGCTGCTGTTGGTACCTCAGTAGTTTCAACATCTGCCCTCACTTCAACACACACCACCTCAACACACACTCCATCTACTGCTTTACCATCATCACCACCAAAATCAAAATCACCTACTGTCAAAAGGCAGAAGACAGCAGATGTTAAAACATCTGTTGTAAAGACAACAGTGGTTGGAACACCAGTTGTTTCAACAGCTGTTAGTCTATCACAAACCACTGCCACTACAACCATCTTTCCATCCAAAACATCATCAGTCCCTCCTCAAATAAAGAGGAGGAGGCTAACTCCTAAAGATGATGTCACTTCACCAACCCAAACATCTTCAAAACCTTTAGCTCTTGTCAATATACCAAAACCAGTTCCACGTTCTTCTGTTCCAATGCACAAACCTTTACCTCCTGCAGGTGTTCAATTTCCTCTTGAACTAGAAGCTGTCAGAGAAGAGATAAAATCCTTCTATACTGAGGATGACCCTGCCAAAAGGAGTTTGCCCTCAATCAAAGGATATCCATGGCCCAAAAACATTGATGAATATTTGAAAATAAAGGCCAAACAAGCAGAGGATATCTCACAGAGAAACTCACAAGGGAAATCTGACAAAGAAGTTTCAAGATACTACCAATATCTGCTTACACAAGTCAACTCCCTGGAACGTTTTGCAAAGAATGTTAGTCAACAAATTTCTGAAAGAGCAGCTGAAACTCTGAAGAAAGACTACATTGAAAGCATCATGTTTTATAAGAAATACAAAGGAGAGAGACACATGTACAAAGAGTGGACCATCCCCGAGCTTGAAGCTGAATCAGCCAGAATTCAAGTTATGATAAAAAGGAAAGTCACTCACACTCCTCTTGATTGGGCAAAGTTCAAAAAGAATGTACCTGAAAAGCAGTTGGAACTAAAAAGAATGAAAGAAGAATTGGTGGTTGCTGAATTTGGAAACAAAAGACAAGTTGCTAGATGGAAGGAAGATTTGGTCAGGTCAACCTACAAAAGGTTGGAGGAATTAAGGAAGAAAGATCCTAAAATCCCTCAAAAACCTGACTACCCTGAAGCAGCGGTTTCAAAAGAACCAGCAAAGCTGCAAATCAGGAGATCCACTGCTCCAGCTGGTACTTCCTCTTACAAAAGGAGGAGACAAAGCCAGTTAGGAGTTGAGACAGTTCAAGATATTCTTACTGGCAATGCTGTTGTAAAAGAAGGCCTGCTAAGAACGTTAAAAGAAGAACTTGAACAAGAAAATTCTGCTACCACTGCTCAGCCAGTGATGAATCGGCCAGCCTCTCCAAATACTTCTGCAAATAAGCATCTCTCAAGAAACCCACCAGGCTCAAAAGTACAAAAGTGGGCAACTGACAAACAGACCCGCGTATTGACTTTGCTCAGGTCTGGTGGAGAAGTGAAGATAATATCAAGGGAACAAGCTCTTGGCCTGAGTCTTGAAGATTTGCAGGATCTCCTTGATCTTCCACTTAGCAGGGATGATGAAGATACAGATGCCCTGAACTTTGAATTACAATTTAAAGGTCAAATAAGGGAACTGTTGATGAGGCAATAATATATCCACAATAATGAAGAGTTTTGGCATTATCTGTTCCAGGGGGAGATTGTTGGGATTGAACCCTATCAGAGGAACAGACAATGTAAAGCCAAAACTGGATCAGCTCAGTGGATTCAGAATAAGCAGATGCTGATATACATATCTCTCCCCTTGAAAGTGATTACAACAACTGATGACCTCCTATCTGCTGATCTTACTAACTGTTGACCAATAACTGCTGCTCAATTAAAGATCTGATGAAGACTCAAGTCCTGCTGATTCAATCTACTGCCTTGAGTCAAGGACTGCTGATCCGGATAAGTGCTGCTGGGTTCACAGCAGTAGAAGGTTGCAGCAGTTGTTCTATAGTCTGTTATGTAATAGAATGTAATAGCAGTAGTTAACACAAGCAGTGTCTGTATAGATCAGAGGTTAGAGTTTGTTAGGAGGTTAGATGTCACTTTCATGGTGACGTCAGCTAAAGATGCTCAGTAGTTTGCAAGTGCTTATAAATAGTACAGTACTTTGTACTGTTCTATTAGCTCTTCACATCATTCGTCTTCTTTGCACGAACAAACTGCTGAGCTTTGGCTGAGGGGGAGTTTGCATTCATTCATCATCATTGTAATCGTAATTGAAATAAATTCAATCATTCGGTTCTTTGTGTAAAGATGTTTGATTAAAAGTATTACTCTCATTTGATTGTATATAAAGTTTGTGTTCATCTTAATTTCCGCTGCACACTCATTCATCTTCATCTTATTTTACAAACACAAATACAATCAAAAGGAAACTCAGATCCAACACCTTTTGGGCTCACTAATGCACCTGCCGCATTCATGGATCTCATGAATCGCGTCTGCAAGCCCTATTTGGATAAATTTGTCATTGTCTTCATCGATGACATTCTCATCTACTCAAAGAACCAAGCTGATCACGAGAAGCATCTTCGATGTATTCTTAAACTGCTTCATCAGGAAAAGCTCTATGCCAAATTTCCCAAGTGTGAATTTTGGCTTCGAGAAGTCCAATTTCTTGGACATGTTGTAAGCGAGCATGGTATCCAAGTAGATCCCGCTAAGGTGGAAGCTGTCATGAATTGGCAGGAACCAAAGACGCCTATGGAGATTCGCAGTTTCTTAAGACTAGCAGGATATTACAGGAGATTTATTGAAAACTTCTCAAGAATTGCAGCACCCCTGACTTTGCTGACTCGCAAGAATAGCAAGTTCGATTGGGGGCCTAAGCAGCAAGAGTCATTCGATATTTTGAAGCAAAAGCTGAGTAACGCTCCAGTGTTGACGTTACCTGAAGGAATTGATGAGTTTGTGGTTTATTGTGATGCATCACACACCGGTATGGGATGTGTGCTTATGCAGAAAGGCAAAGTCATTGCCTACGCTTCACGACATTTAAAAGTGCATGAAAAGAATTACACCACCCATGATTTGGAGTTGGGTGCCGTTGTATTTGCACTAAAACTGTAGAGGCACTACTTGTATGGAACCAAGTGTGTGATCTATTCTGATCACAAAAGCCTTCAGCATCTGTTCAATTAGAAAGATTTAAATATGAGGTAGCGACGTTGGATGGAAACTTTAAATGATTATGATTGTGAAATAAGATACCATCCAGGCAAGGCCAACGTAGTCGCAGATGCCTTGAGCAGAAAAGAAAGAGTGAAGCCGATAAGAATTAATGCCAAGAGCATTGAGATCAAGAACAATTTAAATGAAAGGTTGTTAGCTGCACAGAAGGAGGCTGTGTTGGAAGCTAACTACCCTGATGAAAAGCTAGGGGTGACTGAAGAGCAGTTATCCTATAGAAAGAACGGAATCGTGAGATTAAATGGAAGAATATGGGTTCCTGTTTATGGAGGACTTCGGGATGTTATCCTTCAGGAAGCCTACAGTTCCAAATATTCCGTTCATCCTGGAGCTCACAAGATGTACCAGGATTTAAAGGCAAACTATTGGTGGATAGGCTTGAAGAAGTCTATAGCTGCCTATGTAGCTAAATGTCTGACGTGTGCTCAAGTCAAGGCTGAGCATCAAAAGCCGTCAGGATTGCTACAACAGCCAGAAATTCCCACTTGGAAATGGAAAATGGTGACGATGGATTTCATCACCAAGTTGCCAAATACGCAGAAGGGAAATGATACTATATGGGTCATAGTTGACAGACTGACTAAGTCAGCACATTTCCTACCCATTAAGGAGACTTATAGCTCCGACATGTTATCCCAACTATACGTGGATAAGATTGTATCGTTGCATGGCGTACCAGTATATATTATCTCTGATAGGGATACTAGATACACATCTCATTTTTGGAAAAGTTTCCAACAGTCTTTGGGCACGCAGTTGAATTTTAGTATGGCTTACCATCCTTAGACGGATGGGCAGAGTGAGCATACTATTCAGACTTTGGAAGACATGCTTCGTGCATGTGTAATTGATTTAGGTGGTAGTTGGGATAAGCATCTGCCATTGGTCGAGTTCTCCTACAATAATAGCTATCATACCAGCATTTAGGCTGCACCTTTTGAGGCACTATATGGTAGGAAGTGCAGAACGCCCATCTGTTGGGCAGAAGTGGGAGACACTCAATTATCAGGTCCTGAAATAGTCTTTAAGACGACGGACAAGATTGTCCAGATTCGTGACCGCCTGAAAGCTGCCCGGGTTAGGCAGAAGAGCTATACGGATAAAAGGAGAAAACCTCTCAAGTTTGAAGTTTGTGGTTTATTGTGATGCATCACACACCGGTATGGGATGTGTGCTTATGCAGAAAGGCAAAGTCATTGCCTACGCTTCACGACATTTAAAAGTGCATGAAAAGAATTACACCACCCATGATTTGGAGTTGGGTGCCGTTGTATTTGCACTAAAACTGTGGAGGCACTACTTGTATGGAACCAAGTGTGTGATCTATTCTGATCACAAAAGCCTTCAGCATCTGTTCAATTAGAAAGATTTAAATATGAGGTAGCGACGTTGGATGGAAACTTTAAATGATTATGATTGTGAAATAAGATACCATCCAGGCAAGGCCAACGTAGTCGCAGATGCCTTGAGCAGAAAAGAAAGAGTGAAGCCGATAAGAATTAATGCCAAGAGCATTGAGATCAAGAACAATTTAAATGAAAGGTTGTTAGTTGCACAGAAGGAGGCTGTGTTGGAAGCTAACTACCCTGATGAAAAGCTAGGGGTGACTGAAGAGCAGTTATCCTATAGCAAGGACGGAATCCTGAGATTAAATGGAAGAATATGGGTTCCTGTTTATAGAGGGCTTCGGGATGTTATCCTTCAAGAAGCCCACTGTTCCAAATATTCTGTTCATCCTGGATCTGACAAGATGTATCAGGATTTAAAGGCAAACTATTGGTGGATAGGCTTGAAGAAGTCTATAGCTGCCTATGTAGCTAAATGTCTGACGTGTGCTCAAGTCAAGGCTGAGCATCAAAAGCCGTCAGGATTGCTACAACAGCCAGAAATTCCCACTTGGAAATGGGAAATGGTGACGATGGATTTCATCACCAAGTTGCCA
Organism: Helianthus annuus; assembly: GCF_002127325.2. Lineage (NCBI taxonomy): Eukaryota > Viridiplantae > Streptophyta > Magnoliopsida > Asterales > Asteraceae > Helianthus > Helianthus annuus. The sequence continues at coordinate 154,595,546 of NC_035448.2, forward strand.
AAGACGCAGAAGGGAAATGATATTATATGGGTCATAGTTGATAGACTGACTAAGTCAGCACATTTCCTACCCATTAAGGAGAGTTATAGCTCCGACATGTTAGCCCAACTGTACGTGGATAAGATTGTATCGTTACATGGTGTACCAGTATCTATTATCTCTGATAGGGATACTAGATACACATCTCATTTTTGGAAACAATCTCTGGGCACGCAGTTGAATTTTAGTACGGCTTACCATCCTTAGACGGATGGGCAGAGTGAGCGTACTATTCAGACTTTGGAAGACATGCTTCGTGCATGTGTAATTGATTTAGGTGGTAGTTGGGATAAGCATCTGCCATTGGTCGAGTTCTCCTACAATAATAGCTATCATACCAGCATTCAGGCTGCACCTTTTGAGGCACTATATGGTAGGAAGTGCAGAACGCCCATCTGTTAGGCAGAAGTAGGAGACTAAATTATCAGGTCCTGAAATAGTCTTTAAGACGACGGACAAGATTGTCCAGATTCGTGACCGCCTGAAAGCTGCCCAGGATAGGCAGAAGAACTATGCAGATAAAAGGCGAAAACCTCTCAAGTTTGAGGTTGCTGATAAAGTTTTGCTTAAGGTATCACCTTGGAAAGGAATGATGCGATTTGGTAAGAAAGGTAAGTTAAGCCCAAGGTATATAGGACCGTTCGAGATTATCGAATGTGTAGGATCAATGGCTTATAAATTAAACTTACCTGAAGAACTCAGTGGAATTCACAACGTGTTCCACGTCTGCAATCTGAAGAAATGTCTAGCTGATGAATCACTAGTCATACCTCACACGGATGTGCATATTGATGAGAGCTTGAAGTTTGTGGAAAAACCTTTGTCGATTGAGGATCGACATGTTAAGAAGCTTCGAAGGAAGCACGTGCCTATTGTCAAGGTCAAATGGGATGCCCGTAGAGGTCCCGAATATACATGGGAGTTAGAGTCCACGATGAAAGAAAAATACCCTCAATTGTTTCAGTAAATCTCGAGGTCGAGATTTCTTTTAAGGGGGTGAGGATGTAACACCTCGAAAATTCATGTCCAATAAAATAAAGACACGTGTCATGTAAGACAAACGTGTCAGGAACCCGGATCAAATAAAAGATGTATGGTAGGATTTAAAAAGGGCGTCATGTTAATAAAATACCTCTGAACGACCCAAGGGCGACATGTTATTAAAATACCTCTGAGCGACCCAAGAAATAAATCCCAAGATCCTTAAATCATTTCGATTAGCATCAGATACATATTTAGCCGGTTATTCCAAAATGAATAAAATTCCAAATTTGGGTTCTTTTGAATGTTACTACAACATCTAGGAAAATTAGATTCTTGAGTTTAAAAGAATTAAACTTGAATTATTCAAATCCATGGTAAGTTCTTGTTATTTCCATCACATTAAAGCCTTCCACAAAGTGCCAAAGGTGTAAGTGCATGGCTAGGCATGCAAAGACTGACTACATGGTCCCACAACTGAAAGGAAGTGCATGGGATTCGGACTTGTAAGTGTTGCATGGTCAAACTTGGATGTTTGCAAAATTTTTGGCTTCTGGCCATCGGTTACGGACCGTATGGCTTTAAGCTTACGGTCCGTAAGGTGCCTATCGGGGCGATTTCAGCAAGGGTAGGTTACGGACCGCAACCGTTCAAGCATACAGTCCGTAAGAGCTGCATACGGACTGATGTGTGTAAAATGCAACATATAAATCACATCAATTAAGGCATAAAACTAACCCTTTTTAAGTACTAATGTTGGAAAAAGAGTGTTTTTGTCTTTCTTTTGTATTTTCAGGATGAAATGAGCTCAAAATCACAAAAGAAGCAAAAAGACAACTAATTCTAGCACAAATACAAGAAAAGAAATGAAAGTAGACTGCCCGGACCCCTCAACGGCACCCCCCAAGGCAAAGAAGAGAAAACAGAAGACTGAACACGCCCCGTGTCCAGCGAACACGGGGCCGTGCCCAAGAAGCAGCAGAAAAGACAAACTAGTAGAAGCTTCCATTGCCCACCACGGGGCCGTGTCCAGCGGGCACGGAGGCGTGGTGAAAGTACAGCAGGCGCATTAATTGTAATTGCGAATTACAATTAATGAAGAGAGAGAGTGTCAGACGGGCACGGGGGCGTGTCCAGCGGACACGGGGCCGTGCCCAGCCTTCTGTTCAGCCTATAAATAGGGGTGCTTGGTTTCATTCCATCTCATCCCTTGGCACACCACCTCTCTCACACTTCATCTACCACCCACCACCACCATAACACCATCATCCACCACCATCATCCATTGTCCATCATAGAGTGTGTGAGTCGTCTCGGGATCCAAAATTGATCGTAAGAGTTCTTGACAATCAAGGCCATGTTTGCCTAAGTCTCTTACATCACTTGGTGAAGACAAGTGTTTAGTATAATACTTTTTATTTTTAATCTTTTGCACTTTTTATTTGGTTTTGTATTAATGACTTTAATAACTAGTTACTTATGTTGAAGGTGATCTTTCCTTATCGTTTGTCCGTGGTGTCTTGGCATTATTTTACTGTCTATATAAAATAAAAGATTTTCACCACTCATATCACCACGGTCTATATGGAGGTATGTTGGCTACCTGGTCGGGGGTTAAGGGAACGGTTTGGTAAGGGTCTTGCCCTTGTTCAGCGTTTAGAGGTCCTGCTTGGGACCTGGGTCAAATTTAGTAGGATCTCCTTCAATACCCATAGGTATTGGATGGCGGGGATCCAAACTCTTTGACCCCCTCATAAGTTAACTACTATTAATACTATAACCCGGCTATTTAGGACTGTATCCCTGCTGACTCAGACTACTTAGCCGAGGGTAACGTCACCGCCGAAAGCGGGGCCTACCACAATTTGCATTAATAACTTAATTCATTATCTTTCAATAATCCGACCCTTTAGGATTGTATCCTTGCTGACTCAAACTACTGGGTTGAGGGTAACGTCGGCTTCAAAAGAGGGGCCTACTACAATAACTAAGATAATCTCTTAAACAAGTGCAAAAGTGCGAAAATAATCAAAGGTTATACTAACACACGTGTCGGATCCAAGTGATTCATCTTGTCTATCTGTTTTTATTTTATTTTATTTTTCAGCATTTAGTTAGTTTTTATTTTTCTTAGTTTAAAACATTTTTCTCACTTTTTGATTTGATTAGACGTTGAGGATAAACCGGTATTAAAAGCTCTTGTGTCCTTGGACGACCTCGGTATCTTACCAACACTATACTACGTCCACGATGGGTGCACTTGCCCATATGTGTGTTTAGTGTTAGTAAATATCGTGTTTTATAAATTTAAAACTTGGCTAAAAGTGTAAAAAAGGGGCTTAAATATTCATCTAAATTATAACACACTTCACGCACATCAAGTTTTTGGCGCCGTTGCCGGGGACACAAGGATTTTAAGAAAGCTTAAAATCGACGGCCTAATCAGTTTTTCAAAACCTTTTCAAAACACGCGCAAATTTTTCTGCATTTTAGTTTAGTTTGCATTTACAGTAGCCTGAACACGGGGCCGTGCTCGCTGAACACGCCCCCGTGCTGCATAATTTTAGTTAGATACCCAGATACAGAGTCTGAACACGGGGCCGTGCTCACTCAACACGCCCCCGTGCTCAACGTGACCAGTAACTTTAATTAAAACGCCTAGATACAGACCCTGACCACGGGGCCGTGTTCACCGAACACGGGGCCGTGTTCACCGAACACGGGGCCGTATCCAGCTTCTGTTTCCGTCTTTATTTTTGTTTTCTGGTCCCGAGACTCAGTTGTGGTCTGTTGAGTGATTCTTATGGATCAATACTCAAGAGGCTACAACTACACCTATGATGAGGATGATTATAGGGGTAATTATTGCACTAATTGTCGTAACACACGCTCGGTTCAATATAATAACTCATATCAACCATCCAATTCATACAACTACTATGAGGAGCCCAGGTACGAGCCATCAACTTCATACACATCCTATGAAGACCCAAGGTATGAATCTCCTCCCTCATACTCATATTTTGATGAACCAAGGTATGAGCCTTCATACTCATACTTTGAAGATTCAAGGTATGAGCCACCACCTTCATACTCTTATTATGAGGAACCATGGTGTGAACAAACCACCTCATATGAGTACTATGAAGAACAAAGTTTCGACCCTTATCCATCATATACTTACAATGAAGAACAATGGTGTGAGCCATCTACTTCATATGAGAATTATGAGGAACCAAGGATCGAACAACCGGATTCGAGCTTTGAGGATCCAAATTCTTTTTCTCTCACCGAAGTGACCAATAGGATATTAGAACACATTAAAACTATCGAACGTTACATGAAAGAATCTCGCGCAAGGGAAGAGGAATCCCGCGCAAGAGAAGAATTAAAAAATAATAACGTAGAGATAGTTGAAAATGTAAAAATGGAAGAACAAGAAAGTAAAAAACCGACACATGAGTTAAACAACGAAAAAGGTGAGTCCGATAATGTTAAAATTCATGAAGAATCTAATTTTGAAGAAATTATTCTCTTATCACCTACTTTCGAAAATCATTGTTTAGTAACCCCTCATGCCAAGTTTTTAAAAGAGTTAAACACTAGTGCTAAAATCAAAGACTTAGTAAGTGTTAAGTTAACTAATGATCAAACCTCGCTAATAAAAGAAGACCCTTTTGAAATTAACATTACACCGGTTCCATGTTTTTTTCAAAATTCATTTATTAGCAATATCACCATTGATAAAGATCTTTGTGTTAACATAATGCCTAACTACATTTTTGAAAAATTAAGTATTAGTGATTTTACTCCACTTCAAATTCCCATTTTTCTATCCGATCGAAAAGTGATAAAATTAATCGGTGTAGTTGAAGATGTTTTGGTTCAAACAAATCAATTGATAGTCCCAACCGACTTCGTCATCCTTGATGACGCCCCACTAGTCTTGGGAAAACCTTTTGTACAAACTCGTAAAGCTTTGAAAAACCGGAAATTCAACAATCTACCTCTTCAGTTAGGGGCATTCAAAAGGAGCATAGACCTTGAGCGCTCAATGAAATATCCTTTTGGCAATAATGACCCCCTAATTGAAGATGAAGCTGAACCACCCGATACGACTAACGAAGAAGACCACTTTATCGAAGAAGAGATAGCCATAGAACAAACCTTTAAGGTTCTTAATCTAGATGAGCCACAAAATAAGGTGTCTTCTAAAGACCCACCCATTGAGCTCAAAGAACTTCCTAAAGGTTTGGAATATGCTTTTCTAGGCAAAGATGGTAGTTTACCGGTAATTATTTCATCTAAATTAAGTAACATAGAAAAAGAGAAATTAATTAGCCTACTTAAAAAACACAAAAACGCGATCGCTTGGAAGCTTGTAGATATTAAAGGAATAAGCCCTTCCATGTGCACGCACAAAATTTTAATGAATGATGACTACAAAACGGTAATTCAACCACAACGAAGAGTGAACCCCAACGTTCAAGAAGTGGTTAAGAATGAAGTCATCAAACTGCTTGATGCCGGACTAATCTACCCTATCTCCGATAGCCCGTGGGTAAGTCCCGTTCAAGTAGTCCCAAAGAAAGGAGGTATGACGGTAATAACTAATGAGAAAAATGAATTAATACCAACGAGAACCGTCACAGGATGGAGAGTTTGTATAGATTATAGGCGATTAAATGAAGCAACAAGGAAAGACCACTTTCCTTTACCCTTCATTGATCAAATGTTAGAAAGATTATCCGGTCATAAATTTTATTGTTTCTTAGATGGTTTTTCAGGTTACTTTCAAATACTGATAGCACCAGAAGACCAAGAGAAAACGACTTTCACATGTCCCTACGGAACTTTCGCATATTGACGCATGCCATTCGGTCTATGTAATGCGCCTGCAACATTCCAACGTTGTATGGTGGCCATTTTCGATGATATGATAGAAAAGACAATGGAAGTCTTCATGGACGACTTTTCCATCTTTGGAGACTCATATGACCAATGCCTCGATAATCTTGAACGAATGCTATCCCGATGTGAGGAAACTAACCTCGCCCTTAACTGGGAAAAATGCCATTTCATGGTAACAGAGGGAATAGTACTCGGTCACAAAATCTCAAGCGAAGGAATGGAAGTTGATCGAGCAAAAATAGAAACTATTTCTCGATTACCTCCTCCATCCTCCGTACGAGCGATCAGAAGTTTCCTAGGACATGCCGGATGTTATAGAAGGTTTATCAAGGACTTTTCAAAAATTTCAAGGCCCCTAACAAAATTACTTGAAAAAGATGCACCCTTCATCTTTGACAAGGAATGCAATCAAGCATTTCTAACCCTCAAGGAAATGCTAGTCAATGCACCTATCATGATAGCGCCAGATTGGAAATTTCCTTTCGAAATCATGTGTGATGCAAGTGACTTTGCTGTTGGAGCAGTCTTGGGACAAAGAAAAGAAAAGCATTTCCACCCAATTTATTATGCTAGTAAAACTCTTAATGATGCACAAGAAAATTATACAACTAAAGAAAAAGAATTACTAGCAGTGGTATTTGCGTTTGATAAATTTCGTTCTTATCTTGTTCTTTCTAAAACAGTAGTCTATACAGACCATGCAGCCATCAGGTACCTCTTCAAGAAACAAGACGCAAAACCCCGTTTGATCAGATGGATTCTACTCCTCCAAGAATTCGACATCGAAATCAAGGACAAAAGAGGAGCAGAAAACACTGCTGCAGATCATCTCTCACGCTTAGAAGACCCAGCTTTGGAAACAACCAGAGACGAGCAAATCAACGAGAAATTTCCCACGGAATCCTTGGAAATGATGGAGAGTAGACAAGAGCCATGGTATGCCGACTACGCTAATTTCCTAGCTAGCGGTATAGTCACCAAAGGATGGCCACATCATCAAAGAAAGAAATTCTTTGCTGATGTAAAGCATTACTTTTGGGAAGACCCCTATCTTTTCAAAATGTGTGCCGACCAGCTCATCCGAAGGTGTGTCCATGGTAATGAAGCACGAAGAATTCTCCGTCATTGTCATGAAGGTCCATACGGAGGACATCATGATGCCGCAAGTACCGCACGAAAGGTATTTGATTCAGGATTTTACTGGCCAACCATTTACAAGGATGCACAAAACCTTGTAAAGACATGTGATGCCTGCCAGAGATCAGGTAATATTTCTTCCAAAAACGAAATGCCTCAAAATGGCATTCTCGTCTGTGAAATCTTTGATGTGTGGGGACTCGATTTCATGGGACCTTTCCCACCTTCAAAGGGAAACAAATATATACTTGTGGCAGTCGATTACTTGTCTAAATGGGCGGAGGCCGAGGCTCTTCCAACAAATGATGGAAGAGTAGTGGTAAAATTTTTGAAAAAACTGTTTTCTCGCTTCGGGACACCAAAAGCTTTAATAAGTGATAGAGGTACCCATTTTTGCAATCATCAACTCGAAAAAATATTAACAAGGTATGGGGTCTATCACCGGGTCTCAACAGCATATCACCCTCAAACAAATGGGCAAGCCGAAGTGACTAATCGAGGTTTAAAACGAATACTTGAAAAAACCGTAGGAATAAATAAAAAAGAATGGGCCGACAAATTAGACGACGCTTTATGGGCTTTCCGAACTGCTTATAAAACCACTATAGGCACAACCCCATATAAACTTGTCTATGGAAAAAGTTGTCACTTGCCAGTAGAAATAGCTCACAAAGCCTACTGGGCAATAAAAAACGTGAACTTAGATTTAGAAAATGCCGGTAAAAATCGATTTTGTCAATTAAATGAATTAGACGAGCTAAGGAATTATGCATATTCTAACTCCGAAATTTATAAAGAAAGAATGAAAAATCTACATGATAAATATATTAAATCTAATGAATTTCGGGTAGGAGATCAAGTTCTATTGTTTAATTCACGACTTCGATTATTTCCTGGTAAGCTAAAATCTAGGTGGTCAGGACCTTTTTCTGTCACCCATGTTTTTCCACACGGTGCAGTAGAAATTAAAACTCGAAATGGGATACCATTTAAAGTCAATGGCCAACGGCTAAAACTCTACCGAGGATCAATTGAGGATGAGGAAGAGGAGATCTCACTTCAAACGGTTAACGAATAAACTCATACCCGACATGTTACAGGTAAGTGTACGTTTAAAAACCGGTAATTCTTCTAGCCATTTTCGGAAATAAGGGGCATGCACACAAGCACAAAAAAAAAAAAAAAAAAAAAAAAAAAATTCAAAAACTTTGCTCGGCACGGGGCTGTGTCCGCTGGACACGGGGCCGTGTCGAGGCAACTGTCGGGATAAAACCCTCTTTTCCTATCAGTTACATCATTCCACACGCCCCGTATAGCCGAAAACGCTCTGGTTCCAGGCGATTTTCCGCAGTTTTCCGACATCACTACCGAGTTTAACAACATCAAGGTATGATTCTATCATCTTTAGTAGTTAGATTAGTTACTTGCATGTAGTTAAAACATCAAAAATTGGGGAAAAATCTAGGGTTCTTCATGTTCATCCGGATCGAACTCAAAATTTTTGATGAAATCTGTTAGTAGTAGTTTAGATTAGTATAGTAGGAAGTAAATAAGCATGTATTGTTGATAGATTCGTTCGATTTCTAACTAAAACCCCAAACCCTTGTTCTTGAACCGAAAAACACGAAATTGAAAGGGTAAAAGGTTTGTTTTGGGAAAAACGACAATTAGGGTTTCATTTTCGGGGGAAACCGCTACTATTGGGCTAAAAATTTTCAGGTTTTCGAAACCGGGACGAAAAATGAACTTTTTGGGTTACAGACACCTGGACACGGGGCCGTGTCCGCTGAACACGGGGCCGTGTCCAGCCCACTGTTTGCAGTCTCACTCCAAATATCCTTGTTTCGTACTAACTTTTGATGTATTCTTTCAGATGTCAAAATTCACGAGGTTCAACGCAAGCGAACTTGACGCTAGGGCACGGTATGAGATACTACAAACAAGACCGGAGGAGTACCCTAGGCGGGCATGTACCGACTTGTTAACCATGGTGAATCAACTTGACCGATTCAACAACATCGTGAGAGGTCCACTGGCAGTTGCATTGAACACCCGGCTTCGGTCGGTGCATCAATGCATAATGGAGTTTTACAGTACTTTCATTTTCAACTCGAGGTGTGACCCGTTTGACAATGAGGGGGTCACATTCCGATGTGGAGGGACCACGTACTCAATCTCCATGGCACAGTTTGGATCTATCATAGGGCTATATGGTGAAGAGGAATCGGGGAATGAAGAGAATACTGGGGGGCTACGAGACTTGGATGAAACCAAACGCCAAGCCGCATGGGCTCAAATATGTGAAGGAATCTACAACCCTAGCAGCACCAAAAGCACCAAACTGAGAGACCCGCTATACCGCTACATTCACAGGCTCCTCACTTACTCGCTGAACCAGCGCCACGACAGTAGTGGCGTTGTAGGGTTGAAAGATTTGGTTGTCCTTCACTGCATCCACAACCAAAAGCCTCTCGATGTTCCATACCTCCTACTGGGAAACATGCATCTCAACCGCCTTGCTAGAGCTCCAACACCTATCTTCTTTGGGGGATGGGTGTACCGTCTTTTCAAGCACTTCACGAACATCCCGAGGTCCTTTCAAAGAAGTCCATGGTCGGGACGAGTCGATTACCACATTTGCCGAGCCATGAACTTGCTTTATGAGGCGGAAGACGGGACGGTGAGCTTTCAAAGGACGCAAGGCTATGCATGGAACCCGCAGGAGGCTCTAGTTCTTCATGCACCACCTCCCCATTATCAGTACCAACCCCATGGCGATCCGGGTCAATCCTCCTCTCAAGGAGGCGGTTTTCCTAACTTTCAAAGTTTACATGATCTTTTGCAGGAAAACCTCATGTGCACCAGGAACACCTACAATCTCGCCAACAACACATACCACCGGGTTGGAGCTATCGAGCGCAACATTAACGATATACAAGATGATATCGGTAGCATCCGGGAGTACATGGCGGGGCATGGGGGTGGAGGTGATGGTAGCGATGAGGACATGGAGTAGGAGGTTTGAAGGAAAAAGGGGCAGGTTGGTGATAAGCCCACAGGTTTAAGTACCCTTCTCTATCGAACAATTTACGGCCTGCGTGCCGCTTGTTGAACAATTTACTTTCTTTAACTGTTTTTTATCTTTGTTTTATTTTTACTTTATGCTTGGAGACAATTAACGTTGGTAATTTAGGATGGTTTATGTTTGTTTGGTGTGGTATTGAGTGATTAAACAGGTACAATGCAAGGGTTAGAGTGCTAAACATTAGCACTTGCAGCCCCAAAATGGAGAAACCGGGAGACAAAACCTGTTTTTCAGGCTCACAGACTGTCCACACGGGGACGTGTCCAGCCGACACGCCCCCGTGTTCATCTCCCAGACCTGCTGTTTGGTTACTGACCTGCAATTATTTGCCAGACACGAGGCTGTGTCCACCCAACACGCCCCCGTGTTCATATTCTGTAAGTTTTCATTACTGGCAGTTCGCCACGGGGCCGTGCCCGGTCACCACGGGGTCGTGTCCAGGATGCCAGTAACATAAATCTTTGCTTTTTAACCTACTTTTACACATTCTAATCAACCAAAAACCTTATTTTTGGACACATTGAGGACAATGTGTAATTTAAGTGTGGGGGGGATGCTAAAACCTTGAATTTTGCAAATCCTAATTATAAGCCTTACACAAAACTCTATTGGAACCGCTAAACACCCCAAATTTTTTCAAAAACTTTTTCATTTTTTTTTCATTTACTTGTCTTAGTTTAATTTGGGAATAACAAGTTCTAAAAAAGGTTATATTTTTACAAATTTACAACCGATAGCGTCGTGATAACAAAGAACCAACATAAGAAAATTACGAAACGGCATAACAAGTCTAGTTAAAAATTCGATTATATATACTTGATCACATTAAAAACCCATTCCCACAAAAGTGAGTTTTGAGCCTTTATTGAGCACAAAAATATACATATTTAGACTAAATGCTCATTTTTCGTTTCTTGTGTGAATAGCCGCTTGGTTCTTACAACTCTAGAACTTGCCACGACGATACATTCCCGGTCCTTACCAACTTAAACCCAAGTAAGTAAGTGATGGAGGCATTAGGACTAACCATATTTTTCTTTCTAAACCATTATTTTTCATTTTTTTTTACCACCTACCCAAAATCCCCCTAGATAGCCCCTTTGAGCCTAAACCTTTCATTTCATTACCCCAAAACTCTTTTTACCCACCAAAAAACCCTTTTTTTATTTTTCACCCTTTATTTTAGTAACAAGCTCGGTTTTTTGTAAACTCGCCTTTTTATGTGATGAAAAAAAAAGAAAGAGAAAAAACAATGATAAAGTCAAAAACAAACAAAAGCTATATAAAAGCTTGTTTGGAGAAATACTTCAAAATAAAAAAGTCACTAAAAACAAGGTATGTCACGGAAACCGACGCTTTTTACGATTTTCGCCCTTTTTTCTAACTAACCCAACCGACCACCTTTAACCCAAGCCTAACCCTTCACCCCAAAAGTCCTCTTGATATTTACAAAGGTAAAAAGTTAAAAAGGAGGAGGATTGATTGCTTGGCAAGCCTATGGAAGGCGTAAGTTCCATGCCGCTCACGAGTGATTCACTAAAAAAGTCCACACCTTCGGCCGAGTGTTGAGTGATCTCCCGCGAGGTATGTGAACTTGTATATAAATGGAATTTTAATAAGGCATGCTATGCCCAAATAAGTAATTTATCTTATGAAACATTCAAAATAAATCATAACGAATAGGATTGTAAATAAATAAAAATAAAACCTATAAGGACCTTGGATTCCCGACACTCTAGGACAAGCTAAAAACTTTCTCTTCTACCTATTCCATTTGGGAGTGTAAGCCACATTTAAAGAGTTTTGCTTGAGGACAAGCAAAAGTTCAAGTGTGGGGGTATTTGATGTGTGTAAAATGCAACATATAAATCACATCAATTAAGGCATAAAACTAACCTTTTTTAAGTACTAATATTGGAAAAAGAGTGTTTTTGTCTTTTTTTTGTATTTTCAAGATGAAATGAGCTCAAAATCACAAAAGAAGCAAAAAAGACAACTAATTCTAGCACAAATACAAGAAAAGAAATGAAAGTAGACTGCCCGGACCCTCAACGGCACCCCCCAAGGCAAAGAAGAGAAAACAGAAGACTGAACACGCCCCGTGTCCAGCGAACACGGGGCCGTGCCCAAGAAGCAGCAGAAAAGACAAACTAGTAGAAGCTTCCATTGCCCACCACGGGGCCGTGTCCAGCGGGCACGGGGGCGTGGTGAAAGTACAGCAGGCGCATTAATTGTAATTGCGAATTACAATTAATGAAGAGAGAGAGTGTCAGACGGGCACGGGGGCGTGTCCAGCGGACACGGGGCCGTGCCCAGCCTTCTGTTCAGCCTATAAATAGGGGTGCTTGGTTTCATTCCATCTCATCCCTTGGCACACCACCTCTCTCACACTTCATCTACCACTGTCACACCCCGATTTCCACGTGTCTCACCGGTGGGCCCGGTGGGGGATTACCGTGACGATGTTGGCAACAATATAGTCAAACCACACAATTATATAATGCACAGCGGAAGCATAAGATAAATATATAAACTCAACCTCTGGTTGTAATATCAAATGTATTACAGAAGTTGAATATATATCCACAGTGGATCGTAAATAAACATAAAGTGTTGTTCCATCAGATACTGCAATCAAGCTTGCGAGACTTATCACGACGCTAGGGAGCTAATACCAGCCAAATTACGTTTAGGTACCTGCACTTAATCTTTTTGGGGAAAATACGTCAGTTTACACTGGTAAATACATTCAACTGACACATTTGAAAATGTTTATTAAAATTGATTTGAATGCACAAGGCACAAACTCTTTTATAACTTGGGAAAATTATAATAAAATCTTGTGAACGTTTTACATGTTCTTTTATGCGTTCAGTAGCCCGGGTCGTGCCGGGTTAAAGATTTATAGACACACCACGTTTGCGTAAAACCGTAGTATAAAAACCAACGGCTACGTCTTTTAATTTAATGTCGACACTTTATACCGGGTGTACGCCTACACCGGGATGTCGATGGTCGTGGCCATTTCGTAAAATGATGCCTAGGATATCCGGGACAACGGTCATTAAACCCCCCAAAGGCTTATAAGCAACAAAACTGTTTAAATGAGCCGATCATATTTAATCAATTAACCACCTAAGAGATGGAATTATATAATGATCAATCAAGCGGTATTAATATACCGTAACCCAAGCCCATATAGGGGAAATAAGTTAAAGTATTTACCTTTGCAAGTATATTTCCTTAATTTGGATTAAATCACCGATAGCTTTTACTGGGGCTCCTAATCTGGAACGAAGGTTTTAATTAACCTCTTAGAATCCTAACGGGTCGTTATAATGGCCGTAGCCTAGACCGGTTGGTTCCGATATATATAGATATGGTTTAATCGCGCGTAAAGGCGAAAACCGATAATGGAGTGTGATTCTGTCCCAACAAGTTCAGAGACTTGTTTTATATGGGTTAATGGTTCACACTCTGGATTTTGGGGTTCAAATGATATTATTTGACCCGTATCGGCTAATTTATGAAAACTAGTTTCATAAGCCGAACCGTGCGCGCAATAGGCGAAACGGTTAACCATGAGAGTCGTACGCTTATTTCCTAAGTCAATATGCCTTAAATGGGTTGTGGTATCAGTAGGATACCTTCCGTGACGCCCGTAACGAGTTTAAGTTAATATTATGCCCCGTAGGGGCTTTTCGGTCATTTTAAAGACTTTTAAAGGGCTTTTCGAGTTCTACAGGAAATCTGAGTTTCCCGAACAGCTTATAAAGCTCAAAATACTTTATTTATTATTTAAAACTAGTAGCAACTGGAATCGGGTCAAAAGACCTTGTAGAACTCATGTTTTGGCCGAAAAGGGCATATTCGGTATTTACCGAACCGTAGCCATAACCGCAGGTTATGAGCGAGGTAAAAATTATTAAAAATCTTTAAAATTCCCAAAATATTATTTTAATACAGTGGGTAAAAGTTTTGGTGACGGAATCTTGGTTTAGATAGGTGTTATGCTAATTGTGCCGTTTATTACAAAAGTTTATTTAAATTGCGCTAATTAGCATAACTCTCATTCTAGACCTCGGATTGACGTGAAACTTTAAGGACATGCTTATAATTTAATAAGCAAGGTTTTGGTCCGTTCACGTGTCCGAAATACTCGTTTTAATTTTAAAAGGCCGTTACGGTCAACTTTTAGGCGATTAACGGAAATGCGTAAAAGACTTGGATAACTCATGAACCGATCACAGAGGTTTATACCGACATGTGACCTGGTCCTAAGAGAGTCCTAAGGTATATTTATACCTCACTAAAACGGGTCAGAACTGAAGTCAAAGCAAAAGTCAAACTTTTGCGACATTCGGTTCCGAACCGGTTCAATATAGCAAATGGTCGATTCAAACGAGCGCAAACAAGTTTATATACTTAATATCATGTTTTATAAGTGTCAAAACAGGTTTCATAACATATACATTACAGATTATGCGTAAATCGCTAAAATAGCTTTCTGTTGACTTTTTAACCGCACGTTTGACCCGATTTTTGACATAGTTAGAGTGGTGATCAGGGGGAACCTTTTTAGGGGTTTATTATCCACATAATTACCTACTCAAAACTACTTTTGATCCGTCATAAGACTGAACCATTTGCAAGTTATTGTAATGACAACCGTTAGTTACGACGGTTGTGTTTATAGGCTAAAACTATGGAAATGTATGACCAAAATGGGTATGAACGACTTACAGCAGTTGTATCTTGCTTAGAGAGCAGAAGGGAATGCTAGAGAGCCTTTGGATTGATCAGATAGAAGAGTTTGATGTGTGGTGAACTTATGAACCAAAGGTGCTTATTTATAGTGTTCACAAGACCTCAAGATCATCACAACTCAGTCTACAATTGATCATGGATCATGGGCAGGTGTCCCTAAGTGATATGGGTCAAGTGTAGGGTGCCCATGCCTCATTTATTGAGGTTTGATCGTTCACAATGCTCAAAAGGCAAGAAACTACAAAGTTTCTGCATCTGGGCACTTTACGCGACCCGCATGGGAGTTCCCATGCACTTTAACGCGGGTCGCCTGAGTTTAAGAAATCAGACGCGTATTTTAGGAGGCTCGCGGCCCGCCTCAACTTAAGTCTAACCTTCACGCGGGTCGCGAGAGGTTGAAATTCCAGAAATCTTAAATCTTTTGAAATGATTACGAAATCCTGGTAATTAATAACGAAATCTTTCGTAATGATTTACCTGACCTTTCGGGTTTGAAGGGGTAACTTTGCGGTTTAGCCCTCGGTTATTTACCGATAGGGGCCTCGTGTTATTTACCCGCGTTGTTAAGTCCCCGGTTTATTTATTAATTATACAGAAAGCCTTAACTTTCATTATTGGCGCTTTTAACCCTTCTCATACGAATTTGAGTATAACTCTTTCGTTTTAAGACGGAACTTCGAGGAATTTATACAGTATATTCTAGTGAGCGTATAATACTGTTACGAAGCCTTGGGAACGTTAAAGGGTCACTCAGAGGTATAATTAAACATGTTGACACAGTTAACCCCTGTAGCTCGTAATCTCTCACTTTCTTCCGCGTTTCGCTTCCGTATGATTTATGATTTATTCGTTTGAAGGTACAAGCGTTAATTAGGGTTACTATACAGTATATATACCCTTGTTGACATTTATTACCCTCGAATTTATATACTTTCAAGGTTTGTCAAAATTAGTCCTTTATTTAATATCAATGCCACGTGTAAACAAATGACACGTGTTAACACATTATTGGACACAAAAATTCGAGGTGTTACATCCTCACCCCCTTAAAATAAATCTCGACCCGAGATTTACTCAAATAAATAGGGGTACTTTTCTTTCATTGTTTCTTCGACTTCCCACGTATATTCGGGACCTCTACGAGCATCCCATTTGACTTTTACAATCGGTACGTGCTTTCTGCGAAGCTTCTTCACCTGTCGATCTTCAATCGACAAAGGTTTTTCTATAAATTTTAAGCTCTCATCTATATGCACATCTGTGTGTGGAATCACCAACGATTCGTCGGCGAAGCACTTTTTGAGATTGCAGATGTGGAACACATTGTGAATTCCATTGAGCTCTTCAGGCAAGTTCAACTTATAGGCAACTGATCCGACCCGTTCAATGACCTCAAAAGGCCCTATGTATCTAGGACTCAGCTTGCCCTTCTTGCCGAAACGCATCACCCCCTTCCAGGGTGATACCTTAAGTAATACCTTTTCACCCACTTCGAAGTGAAAATCCTTACGCTTTGGATCAGCGTAGCTCTTCTGCCTATCGCGGGCAGCCTTGAGACGTTCCCGGATCTGGACAATCTTGTCCGTTGTCTGGAAAACAATCTCTGGTCCTGATAGTTGGACCTCTCCTACTTCCGCCCAACAAACAGGCGATCTACATTTCCTACCATATAGTGCCTCAAAAGGCGCAGCCTTTATGCTGGTGTGGTAGCTATTATTGTAGGAGAATTCGATCAGGGGTAGGTTTTTATCCCAGTTACCGCCTAAATCGATTGCACATGCACGAAGCATGTCTTCTAGCGTTTGGATGGTACGCTCGCTTTGACCGTCCGTCTGTGGATGGTAAGCCGTACTAAAGTTTAAACGCGTGCCCAAAGATTGCTGGAAACTTTTCCAGAAGTGAGATGTGTATCTAGTATCCCTGTCGGAGATAATAGACACAGGTATGCCGTGTAAGGCTACAATCTTATCAACATAAAGTTGGGCTAACATATCAGAGCTATACGTCTCCTTGATGGGTAGAAAATGAGCTGATTTAGTCAGCCTATCGACTATGACCCATATTGTATCGTTTCCTTTCCTGGTCTTGGGTAACTTGGTTATGAAGTCCATAGTTACGCATTCCCACTTCCACTCGGGAAGTTCAGGCTGTTGTAGCAAGCCAGACGGCTTTTGGTGCTCGGCTTTGACTTGAGCACAAGTCAAGCACTTTGCTACATGGGCGGCTACAGACTTTTTCAAGCCTATCCACCAATAATTTGCCTTTAAATCTTGATACATCTTGTCAGCACCAGGATGGACTGAGTATTTGGAACTATGGGCTTCCTGGAGAACAACATCTCGTAGTCCTCCATAAATCGGAACCCATATACGTCCGTTCAGCCTCAAGATTCCATCCTTGCTAAGAGTCAACTGCTCCTCAGTTACTCCCAGCTTTTCTTTTGGGTAATTAGCTTCTAACACAGCCTCTCGCTGTGCAGCTAAAATCCTTTCAATTAAATTGTTCTTGACCTCAATGCTCTTGGCGTTGATTCGAATAGGTTTTACCCTTTCTTTTCTGCTCAAGGCATCGGCGACTACATTCGCCTTGCCGGGATGGTACCTGATCTCGCAGTCATAATCATTCAGGGTTTCCATCCAACGGCGCTGTCTCATGTTCAACTCTTTCTGGTTGAACAGGTGCTGGAGGCTTTTGTGATCAGAATAAATCACAAATTTAATGCCATAAAGGTAGTGCCTCCACAACTTAAGTGCAAATACAACGGCACCCAACTCCAAATCATGGGTGGTGTAATTCTTTTCATGCACCTTTAATTGCCTTGAAGCATAGGCAATCACCTTGCCCTTCTGCATAAGCACACACCCCATGCCTGTATGTGATGCGTCGCAGTAAACCACGAACTCATCAGTACCTTCTGGTAATGTTAACACAGGAGCGTTGCTTAGCTTCTGCTTCAGGATTTTGAAGGACTCTTGCTGCTTTGGGCCCCAAATGTACTTTTCTTTCTTCTTGGTCAAGGAAGTCAAGGGCGCAGCAATCCTTGAAAAATTTTCAATAAACCTCCGGTAGTATCCTGCTAATCCTAGGAAACTACGGATTTCGGTAGGCGTCTTTGGCTCTTGCCAGTTCATGACCGCCTCTACCTTAGCGGGATCCACTTGGATACCACGCTCGCTCACAACGTGACCTAAAAATTGAACCTCTCGTAGCCAGAATTCACATTTCGAGAATTTGGCGTAGAGTTTCTCACGCTGTAGTAATTCGAGAATGCAACGAAGGTGCTTCTCGTGATCTGCTTGGTTCTTGGAATAAATAAGGATATCGTCGATGAAGACTATGACGAATTTGTCCAAGTACGGCTTGCAAACGCGATTCATGAGATCCATGAACGCAGCCGGTGCATTTGTGAGCCCAAAAGGCATCACTAGGAACTCGTAATGACCATAGCGAGTCCTAAATGCAGTCTTGTGTACATCTTCATCTCTGACCCTTAGTTGATGATAGCCCGATCTTAAGTCGATCTTTGAGAAGTAGCTCGCTCCTTGCAGCTGATCGAACAGATCATCGATCCTTGGCAAAGGATATCTGTTCTTTATGGTAACTTTATTCAGTTCTCTATAGTCGATGCACAACCGCATCGATCCGTCCTTCTTTTTTACAAACAGGACAGGAGCTCCCCAGGGAGATGAACTAGGTCTGATAAAACCTTTCGCCAGCAGTTCATCCAACTGGGTCCTGAGTTCTTTCATTTCCGTTGGAGCTAGCCTGTAAGGTGCTCTTGCTATCGGAGCTGCTCCAGGAATAATGTCTATTCTGAACTCCACTTGTCTATCTGGTGGCAAACCAGGTAGTTCTTCGGGAAAAACCTCGGGGTATTCAGAAATGACGGGAAGATCCTCGATCTTCGGCTTCGGTTCTTCAATTATCACCTGAGCCATGTAAATTACACAACCTCTGTTCAAACACCTTGAAGCTTTCAGCATAGATACGTCTTCGGGCAATCCGTACTGCGTATCCCCTCGAATGGTAAGTGATTCACCACTCGGAGTCTTTAGCACTATCTGCCTCTTGCCGCAAATGATTTGGGCCTGATTACGAGATAACCAGTCCATGCCTAGCACAATGTCAAAACCCGCAAGTTTGAAAGGAAGTAGAGATAAAGGAAAAGAATGGTTCCTAATGGACATTTCACATCCTTCTAGAACAGTAGAGACGGTTTCTATCGTGCCGTCTGCTAACTCTACTTCGTACTTCACGTCAAGGGTTTTGATCGGCATATTTAGTAATTGGCAAAATTTCTGGTCTACAAAGGATTTATCCGCGCCAGAATCGAATAGTACTCTTGCAAATATATTATTTACGAGAAAAGTACCTGTAAGCACATTGTCGTCCTTAACCGCTTCCTTTGCATCCATGCGAAAAACTCTCGCATTCGACTTCTTCGTCTCTTCCGCCTTCTTGGCATACTTTGGGCAATTACTCTTGATATGCCCCTTTTCGTTACAACCATAGCAGGTTGCATCCTTTATCTTTTTGCACTCCACGGTCTTATGATCCTTGGACTTGCATAGCCCACAGGATGTAGTCTTTTGTTGCGACTGTGAACCAGACGCAAACCTACACTTCCCGGAGTGAGGTTTCTTGCAGACCTTGCAGTGAGGTCTTCCATCAGCTTGCCCCTCCTTCCTTGCCTCCGACCCTCTCTTGCCCTCACCGTTTCCACGGTGCTTTTTCCCAGACTTTCGTGAGGTATCATCCTCACGTTTTCGCTTTTCAGCCTCCTTGTTCCTTAGTGTCCTCAGACGGACAGCATCAAGTGTAAGAGACAAGGAGAGGTCAGTAACTGACCTGAAGGTCGTCGGCCTAGAGGCCTTCACACTGGCCTTGATCGCCGGCTCTAAGCCCCCAATGAAACGGGCAATCCTTCGAGGTTCTGGTGTCACAAGATATGGCACCAGGCGTGACATGGTGTTAAAGCTTGTCAGATATGCTTGACAATCCAGGTTTGTCATCACTAGTGAGACAAAATCCGCCTCAATCTTCTCAACCTCGTGCTGAGGGCAGTAGTTTTCTTTAATGAGAGCAATAAATTCCTCCCATGTCATTTTGTACAAAGCAGACTTACCAGATGCCTGCACCAACGCCCTCCACCATGCCAGGGCCTCGCCCTTGAATGACTGCGACACATACTTCACCACATCCCTCGCTGCACACCCGCTGATGTCCACAATAGTGTCCATCTCGTCTAGCCAGGTGATACAGTCAACCGCACCTTTCTCCCCTGTAAATTCCCGGGGCTTACATGATACAAAGTATTTGTAGGTGCAACCCTTAGCACTGGATGCATCAGTATATTCTCTATCGCGATGAACGCTGTGCTCAGTGGACGAGTGTTTGTCGTCATCTTTCTTGGGTTCAGAGGGTGGTTTGGAGTGTGTCTTTGGTTTAGAGGGTGGTTTTGACACGGTTCTGCCTTGGGACTCAGTATA
Source organism: Helianthus annuus (assembly GCF_002127325.2). Classification (NCBI taxonomy): domain Eukaryota; kingdom Viridiplantae; phylum Streptophyta; class Magnoliopsida; order Asterales; family Asteraceae; genus Helianthus; species Helianthus annuus. Next base: position 154,615,955 of record NC_035448.2, read on the forward strand.
TTGACGATCGATAGCTGCCTGAACAGCATTGTCAATCAGAGCCTTCAGTTGTGCGCCTGTCAAATGCACTGACGCATTGTCGTAGTCATCTTCATTTGTGTGGCTGTTCTCTCCATTGGGATCCGCCATTGTAACTTGAATCTGTTACAGAAGATAACAAAATTTTATTTAGGAGATTATTATATAATTGTCTTTTATGACAATTTGTCAACCATGGTACAGAGACCATATTTGGTTAACTTTTTATTCCATTACATGCTAGGATTTGAATATATCCTATTTCAGCTATATAAATAGTATTGGCGGCATAAAGCCTAATCATGATGATGTTTTATAATATTAGCCGAGATTTCAGAGAATCAAAGGCATAGAGATTTGAACCGTAGTCCTTTTATCTCTTTCTGACAGAGAGTCATAGACTACCACTGTCTTTTGTCTTTATAAGACAATTATTATGGCCCATAGGCATTACACCTCTAATGGATGTTTAAATATAGTTGGCCCGTAGGCACTACATCTCTAATGGATGTTTTGATATGGTTGGCCCGTAGGCATTACATCACTAAATGGATGTTTTATAGTACTGCCCCGTAGGCACTACATCACTAATGGATGTTTTTATAATACTGGCCCGTAGGCACTACATCACTAATGGATGTTTTTATAATACTGGCCCGTAGGCACTACATCTCTAATGGATGTTTTAATAATATTGGCCCGTAGGCACTACATCACTAATGGATGTTTTTATAATACTGGCCCGTAGGCACTACATCACTAATGGATGTTTTTGTAATATTGGTCACCTTCATTGGTGATTTAACCCACGATTCATAAATCATTTAGTTGGGTTTTGAAATCCTTAAAGGATTATTGTATAAGAATGACGTGCGTGATTTTAACTAATCACATCTGCCATGATTGTTAACATGCGTACAGAGGTTAACAGGGAATCAGAATCCTTTCGATTAGGTCATACCATCTTGGCTGGATCTTAAAAGACACCAAGCTAGGTTTCACCTTTCAAGATTCTTTATTTAGGCAGATCAATATAAAAGGAATGGTTTTGATTTATTTTATACATATTAAAACAAAACTCATAACATACAATCCAAAAATCTCAAATACGATTACATATTGCCCTAAACGGGTCTTTCAAATAGTACATACCTCCATAGAGGTTTTAAAAATAAGTGACAAGTCCACGCAGGGACTAATACGAGATAGATGTCCATGCAAGGACTAAAGATAAGTCCACGTAGGGACTGAAATACGATAAGTTGTCCACACAGGGACTTATTTTAAGTAGAAATTACATTCGTACAATTATTAAGGGCTAATGGTCACGTTTCTTCTTTTTGCCCTTTAGTAGGTTCGCCAAGCCCTTGAGAAATCCTCGGTGGCTTTTCTTCTCTTCCTCGAACTCTCTCTCCACACGATCTAGTCGATGGAGTATTTCTTCCTGTTCAGGAGGAGAGAAACGTGGTTGTGGCGCTTGATGCGGAACGGGAGGTCTGGGAGGTATTGGATACCCATGAGCTGAGTAGTCCGGTGGTCCCATGTTTCCATGTGCTCCGTCAGGGTAGCGCGCATTATATCTTGCCGACACCACATATGGGTCGCGCTCATAGCCGTAGTTGTATTGTGCTTGTGACGGTTCGAACGGCTTGTAAGCCGTTGGACCCGTATAAGCAGGTATGGGTTGGTCATACCCAAATGGTGGCGAATTTTGTGCAGCTGGTGCGGAGTTCGCCTCCTGTATAGGACTTGAAGGTCCTTCTTCTTGTAGTGGCGGATAGTGGCTCCTACTAGAATGTCGAGGAGTGCTGAAGTGGATACCCCCTCCTCCTCGTGTAGACATACGAGCATTTGTCCTCCTACGCCTTGGCGGATCAGGTATTACTGGTTGCGCTGGTGGCGGAGGTGGTGGCGTAACTGCCACAAAGCGTGAATCCTCAGAGGGATCCTGTGGATGTCTCGGTTGTTGAGATGTCTGTTGAGGTGGCGTGTAGTACCACTCATGTCGGTCAAACATCGCTTGGAAACTGTCAGGTCCTTGATAGGGCGTTCCATGGAAGGATGACCCATCAGAAACTTCTATCGGATGCGTGGGCGTACTGCGCGCAGGTTCAGTTGGATCCTCATCTTCCTCCATGGGATCTTCAGAAAAGTGGTCTTGTGGGCCAAGCGGAACAAAACCTGAAGGTTCCTGTATGTAGTCAGCCGGATTAAACTGACCTATGTAGTAGGGAGTAGGGTCGTCATAATTCCGGTGCGAAACCGAACGTTGTAGAGGTATGAAGGAAGGTTGTGGGTTGTTGGGATCATTTTCTGAATCTGGCCCAAAGGAGTGCCGGTAGGATGGCGTCGAGCTGTGCGAAGTGGAATGCCTCGCGGGTTCGTAAAGATCTCTTCGTCGTTGTGGCTCTTCGCTCCGTGTCATCGAAGGATGTCTTGTACCAGATGGTCCAGCCTCGTTATCGTGATGTGTCACGATTTCTCCTCGGCCTCTTCTTCCCCTTCCTCTTCCTCGGAATATAACAGGTGGCATTTTCCTGCTCCAAAACTTATTAAAAATCGAATCGAAAATAAAGACAAAAAGGAGTAATAATCCGAATTTGTCCTAAGTTATTGTCTAGACTCAAGTATGTGCAATTGTGTCATTGAGATTAAACACAATAGGATGGTGTTTAATTCACTCAATGTTGGCTCTGATACCAACCTGTCACACCCCGATTTCCACGTGTCTCACCGGTGGGCCCGGTGGGGGATTACCGTGACGATGTTGGCAACAATATAGTCAAACCACACAATTATATAATGCACAGCGGAAGCATAAGATAAATATATAAACTCAACCTCTGGTTGTAATATCAAATGTATTACAGAAGTTGAATATATATCCACAGTGGATCGTAAATAAACATAAAGTGTTGTTCCATCAGATACTGCAATCAAGCTTGCGAGACTTATCACGACGCTAGGGAGCTAATACCAGCCAAATTACGTTTAGGTACCTGCACTTAATCTTTTTGGGGAAAATACGTCAGTTTACACTGGTAAATACATTCAACTGACACATTTGAAAATGTTTATTAAAATTGATTTGAATGCACAAGGCACAAACTCTTTTATAACTTGGGAAAATTATAATAAAATCTTGTGAACGTTTTACATGTTCTTTTATGCGTTCAGTAGCCCGGGTCGTGCCGGGTTAAAGATTTATAGACACACCACGTTTGCGTAAAACCGTAGTATAAAAACCAACGGCTACGTCTTTTAATTTAATGTCGACACTTTATACCGGGTGTACGCCTACACCGGGATGTCGATGGTCGTGGCCATTTCGTAAAATGATGCCAAGGATATCCGGGACAACGGTCATTAAACCCCCCAAAGGCTTATAAGCAACAAAACTGTTTAAATGAGCCGATCATATTTAATCAATTAACCACCTAAGCGATGGAATTATATAATGCTCAATCAAGCGGTATTAATATACCGTAACCCAAGCCCATATAGGGGAAATAAGTTAAAGTATTTACCTTTGCAAGTATATTTCCTTAATTTGGATTAAATCACCGATAGCTTTTACTGGGGCTCCTAATCTGGAACGAAGGTTTTAATTAACCTCTTAGAATCCTAACGGGTCGTTATAATGGCCGTAGCCTAGACCGGTTGGTTCCGATATATATAGATATGGTTTAATCGCGCGTAAAGGCGAAAACCGATAATGGAGTGTGATTCTGTCCCAACAAGTTCAGAGACTTGTTTTATATGGGTTAATGGTTCACACTCTGGATTTTGGGGTTCAAATGATATTATTTGACCCGTATCGGCTAATTTATGAAAACTAGTTTCATAAGCCGAACCGTGCGCGCAATAGGCGAAACGGTTAACCATGAGAGTCGTACGCTTATTTCCTAAGTCAATATGCCTTAAATGGGTTGTGGTATCAGTAGGATACCTTCCGTGACGCCCGTAACGAGTTTAAGTTAATATTATGCCCCGTGGGGGCTTTTCGGTCATTTTAAAGACTTTTAAAGGGCTTTTCGAGTTCTACAGGAAATCTGAGTTTCCCGAACAGCTTATAAAGCTCAAAATACTTTATTTATTATTTAAAACTAGTAGCAACTGGAATCGGGTCAAAAGACCTTGTAGAACTCATGTTTTGGCCGAAAAGGGCATATTCGGTATTTACCGAACCGTAGCCATAACCGCAGGTTATGAGCGAGGTAAAAATTATTAAAAATCTTTAAAATTCCCAAAATATTATTTTAATACAGTGGGTAAAAGTTTTGGTGACGGAATCTTGGTTTAGATAGGTGTTATGCTAATTGCGCCGTTTATTACAAAAGTTTATTTAAATTGCGCTAATTAGCATAACTCTCATTCTAGACCTCGGATTGACGTGAAACTTTAAGGACATGCTTATAATTTAATAAGCAAGGTTTTGGTCCGTTCACGTGTCCGAAATACTCGTTTTAATTTTAAAAGGCCGTTACGGTCAACTTTTAGGCGATTAACGGAAATGCGTAAAAGACTTGGATAACTCATGAACCGATCACAGAGATTTATACCGACATGTGACCTGGTCCTAAGAGAGTCCTAAGGTATATTTATACCTCACTAAAACGGGTCAGAACTGAAGTCAAAGCAAAAGTCAAACTTTTGCGACATTCGGTTCCGAACCGGTTCAATATAGCAAATGGTCGATTCAAACGAGCGCAAACAAGTTTATATACTTAATATCATGTTTTATAAGTGTCAAAACAGGTTTCATAACATATACATTACAGATTATGCGTAAATCGCTAAAATAGCTTTCTGTTGACTTTTTAACCGCACGTTTGACCCGATTTTTGACATAGTTAGAGTGGTGATCAGGGGGAACCTTTTTAGGGGTTTATTATCCACATAATTACCTACTCAAAACTACTTTTGATCCGTCTTAAGACTGAACCATTTGCAAGTTATTGTAATGACAACCGTTAGTTACGACGGTTGTGTTTATAGGCTAAAACTATGGAAATGTATGACCAAAATGGGTATGAACGACTTACAGCAGTTGTATCTTGCTTAGAGAGCAGAAGGGAATGCTAGAGAGCCTTTGGATTGATCAGATAGAAGAGTTTGATGTGTGGTGAACTTATGAACCAAAGGTGCTTATTTATAGTGTTCACAAGACCTCAAGATCATCACAACTCAGTCTACAATTGATCATGGATCATGGGCAGGTGTCCCTAAGTGATATGGGTCAAGTGTAGGGTGCCCATGCCTCATTTATTGAGGTTTGATCGTTCACAATGCTCAAAAGGCAAGAAACTACAAAGTTTCTGCATCTGGGCACTTTACGCGACCCGCATGGGAGTTCCCATGCACTTTAACGCGGGTCGCCTGAGTTTAAGAAATCAGACGCGTATTTTAGGAGGCTCGCGGCCCGCCTCAACTTAAGTCTAACCTTCACGCGGGTCGCGAGAGGTTGAAATTCCAGAAATCTTAAATCTTTTGAAATGATTACGAAATCCTGGTAATTAATAACGAAATCTTTCGTAATGATTTACCTGACCTTTCGGGTTTGAAGGGGTAACTTTGCGGTTTAGCCCTCGGTTATTTACCGATAGGGGCCTCGTGTTATTTACCCGCGTTGTTAAGTCCCCGGTTTATTTATTAATTATACAGAAAGCCTTAACTTTCATTATTGGCGCTTTTAACCCTTCTCATACGAATTTGAGTATAACTCTTTCGTTTTAAGACGGAACTTCGCGGAATTTATACAGTATATTCTAGTGAGCGTATAATACTGTTACGAAGCCTTGGGAACGTTAAAGGGTCACTCAGAGGTATAATTAAACATGTTGACACAGTTAACCCCTGTAGCTCGTAATCTCTCACTTTCTTCCGCGTTTCGCTTCCGTATGATTTATGATTTATTCGTTTGAAGGTACAAGCGTTATTTAGGGTTACTATACAGTATATATACCCTTGTTGACATTTATTACCCTCGAATTTATATACTTTCAAGGTTTGTCAAAATTAGTCCTTTATTTAATATCAATGCCACGTGTAAACAAATGACACGTGTTAACACATTATTGGACACAAAAATTCGAGGTGTTACAACCACCCACCACCACCATAACACCATCATCCACCACCATCATCCATTGTCCATCATAGAGTGTGTGAGTCGTCTCGGGATCCAAGATTGATCGTAAGAGTTCTTGACAATCAAGGCCATGTTTGCCTAAGTCTCTTACATCACTTGGTGAAGACAAGTGTTTAGTATAATACTTTTTATTTTTAATCTTTTGCACTTTTTATTTGGTTTTGTATTAATGACTTTAATAACTAGTTACTTATGTTGAAGGTGATCTTTCCTTATCGTTTGTCCGTGGTGTCTTGGCATTATTTTACTGTCTATATAAAATAAAAGATTTTCACCATTCATATCTCCACGGTCTATATGGAGGTATGTTGGCTACCTGGTCGGGGGTTAAGGGAACAGTTTGGTAAGGGTCTTGCCCTTGTTCAGCGTTTAGAGGTCCTGCAAGGGACCTGGGTCAAATTTAGTAGGATCTCCTTCAATGCCCATAGGTATTGGATGGCGGGGATCCAAACTCTTTGACCCCCTCATAAGTTAACTACTATTAATACTATAACCCGGCTATTTAGGACTGTATCCCTGCTGACTCAGACTACTTAGCCGAGGGTAACGTCACCGCCAAAAGCGGGGCCTACCACAATTTGCATTAATAACTTAATTCATTATCTTCCAATAATCCAACCCTTTAGGATTGTATCCTTGCTGACTCAAACTACTGGGTTGAGGGTAACGTCGCCTTCAAAAGAGGGGCCTACTACAATAACTAAGATAATCTCTTAAACAAGTGCAAAAGTGCAAAAATAATCAAAGGTTATACTAACACACGTGTCGGATCCAAGTGATTCATCTTGTCTATCTGTTTTTATTTTATTTTATTTTTCAGCATTTAGTTAGTTTTTATTTTTCTTAGTTTAAAACATTTTTCTCACTTTTTGATTTGATTAGACGTTGAGGATAAACCGGTATTAAAAGCTCTTGTGTCCTTGGACGACCTCGGTATCTTACCAACACTATACTACGTCCACGATGGGTGCACTTGCCCATATGTGTGTTTAGTGTTAGTAAATATCGTGTTTTATAAATTTAAAACTTGGCTAAAAGTGTAAAAAAGGGGCTTAAATATTCATCTAAATTATAACACACTTCACGCACATCACGGACCGCAAGAGCTTAGGCTTACGTCCGTAAGCACATCACAAACCGTCGTAATTAAGGTTTGACTTCGAGATTAGTCAATAATTACTCAGTCAAATCTCGAATTAAAAATACCTATAAGTAGGTAATTATATGGGTAACAAACCCTTAAAAGGGTATTTCCAGATTCCCACTCTAACTATGTAAATTGTCGAGTCAAAGCTTACTTTAAAAAGTCAACAGAATGCTTAATTGCAAAATAATACATAATTAGCAATGTAGGATATATGCAACCTGTTTGATCATTAATATAACTTGGTAATTAATGTAAGAACATGTCTAAACATGTTCTACTCGACAATTTTCAGTTTAGACCCGGTTTGGAACCGAAAGTCGCATAGTTTGACTTTCGCTTTGACTTTCAGTTCTGACCCGTTTTAGCCAAGTTTAGGATTGCCTTAGAGCTTCTTTTGGACGTAGCTACATGTTAGTATAACCCTCTGTGATTATACGGCTTGGTTCACTAGATGTCTAATTATTATGCAAGTTTCCGTTAAATGCCCATATGTTGACCATCATGCCCAAATGACCTTAAAATGTAATTTTTGAAAATATAAAAGAGTAGACATCTTAGTTACTGATTTATAAACTTGTACCCAAAATTTGACATCAGTTTGAGGTCTAGATTAAGAGTTATGCTCATTAGCGTAATTAGAAGCCTTCTTAGTAATTAATTAGCATAATTAGCATATAGCCTATCTAAACCCAAATTTTTATATCAAACTTTATACCCACTGATATATAATAATATTTTGGGATTTTTAGAGATTTTTATTTATTTTTAGGCCGAACATAACATAGAGTTTTAAGCTTAATTCAGCTATTGCCGGTTTTACCGTTTTAGGCTATAAAATGAGTTTTATAAATCCTTTTGACCCCAAACCTTTTTCTGCTGATTCAATATGATAAATATATTATTTTGAGCCTTCTGGAATTATAAAAATATCAGCTTTTCTTTCAAAACCCGGAAATGGCTCCAAATCGCCTTTTTAGGCATTTTTACGACATAATATGTATCAAAACTATTTTATATGCATAAGGGTTGATACCTACTGATATATACTCAGTAAATTTTTATATTACAACAGTAAACTAAAGTTTAAACTCAGGTTTCCAATTTTGACCTTTTAGGCTTATGTGAAATTACCAAAATGCCCTTTCGGTGCATAGGATGGTTATAATTAATAAAATTCACATATATATGATACCCTACTGTTATAACATAATAAATTAAGTATATTTACTGATTTATTCAGATATGTAACTCAGGTTACTAGTTTAACTCTTTTATACCCTTTAAAATGACTAAAATACCCTTTCGGGGCATAGTTTGGGTTAAAAACCACTTTGGGCATAATAGGACCTATCTTACTGATATCACAGCATATTTAGTGCATATTAACTCAGGAAACTTCTATATAATTATTATGGTTACTCGTTACGCACTTTTGCGTTCGGATCGGCTTATGTAACTAGTTTACACATATTAGCCGAAACGGGTCAAACCATATCATTTTGGCTCAAATCCAGAATGTGTTTGAGTTACCCATATTAAACAAGCATGCAAGCTTGGTCGGGTCAAAACCACATTCTAAACCGATCTTCGCCTTTCATGCGATTGAACCGTAATCATCCTTGAAAACTAACCGGTCTAAGCTTAGGCTAAATTAAAAACCCGTTAGGATTCTAATAGGTTATTATAAACCTTCGTTCCAGTAAAAGATACTTGCACTTGCTTGTTGTGGTTTGTACTTGCTCAGGTAAATACTTTTAACTTATTTTCCCTTATACGGGCTTGGGGTACGGTATATAAAATACCGCTTGGTCGGGCATTTGACCTTAATCGATTAGTGGTTAAGTATTATCAAGATGACCCGTTTAAAAATTTGTTTTGTTTGTTTTACGCCTTTGGGAGTTTAATGACCATGTCCCGGATATCCTTGACATCATTCATGAAATGGCCACGACCTTGACACGCGGGTGTAGGCGTACACCCGACAATGTGTCCATATTTATTAAGGTATAAGCGTTGGTTTCCCGCCGCGGATTTATACTATGTGGTGTGTCTATTAATCTTAAACCCGGCACGAACCGGGCGACTAAACGCATAACAAACATGTAATTCTTTTGCAAGTTTAAATTTGATTAATTATCCCAAGTTATAAAAAGTTTTGTGCCATGTGCATTCAAATCAATTTTTAAAAACATTTTCAAAATGAGTCAGTTAAATTGTATTTACCAGTGTAAACTGGCGTATTTTCCCCAAAAAGATTAAGTGCAGGTTCTACACGTAATAGGCTGGCCTCTCCTTAGCATCGTTTAGAGTCTCGCAAGCTTAGATGCAATAAATCTGTTGAACAATTCTCCTTTTTACTTGATCCGCCTGTGGATCTATTTCAGCTACATTGTGATACTTGAATATTACAATTTGTTTGGTTGAAATAAATCTATCTTTTTGCTTCCGCTGTGTATTATAAATTGTGTTGTTTGACTATGATGATATCAATTACGTCACGATACTCCCCCACCGGGCCCACCGGTGACACGTGGAAATTAGGGGTGTGACAGGTTGGTATCAGAGCCAACACTGAGTGAATTAAACACTAGCCTTTTGTGTTTAATCTCAGTGCACAAATTGCACATTCCTCGAGTTCCGAGTCTAGACAAAGAACATAGGACAAACTCTGTTTTGTTTTTGTTTTATTTGGTCTTTTATTTTTATATATGTTGGTTGTTATCTTAACCATGCTTGCAGGTAAGAATGCCGCCAAGGTTTTTGAGAGGAAGAGGCAAGGGCCTAGTTACGGGCCATGACCATGAAGCCGGGCCTTCGCACCGGCGTACCCCATCTATCACAATGAGCACTAGCCCCCAGGAGCCGTGGAGGGTTTACGTTGAACCAGGGAGGCGATCAGTCTCCTTAAGTTCCTCACCGTCCTATTTGCATTCTTTCGGGCCGCAATCCGAAAACGAGCCCGACCACCCTCCGCCTTCCTTCATACCGTTGCAGCGGTCAAACTCGCACCATTCTTTTGGTGACCCTACCCCTGCTTTCCAAAGCCGGTTCAACCCGGCTAATTTTATTCAAGAACCCGTGGGTTTTAACCCACTCGGACCCGAGTATCACTTCTCGGGTGAAAATGAGATGGATGAAGATACGGATCCCATGGAGCCTGCCACTGGGACCCCGAACCACCCCATCGAAATCTCCGATGGGTCATCTTTTCATGGATCACCTTACCGTGGTCCTGACAGCTACCAGGGGAGGTTCAACCAGTGGGACTGGTATTTTACCCCATCTGAACACTCGTCCCCGCAACAGCAACAACAGCAGCAGGATCCTTCTGAGGATCCTCGATTTGTGGCAGTCACTCCGCCACCACCACCACCAGTGGAGCAGCAACCGCCTCCGGAGCCACCGAGGCGGAGAAGGTCAAACGCACGGATATTCGTGCGAGGAGGAGTCCGCATCAGCACTCCTCAGCCCTCGAGTGGCAGTCATTATCCGCCACTCCAGGAGGAAGAAGACCTACACATGGGGGGTCCATCAAACCCCATCCCAGAGATCAACTCTGCGCCTATGGTGCCACCATTGGGTTTTGATAACCCAATCCCTGCCTACGCCGGTTCAGCGGCGTATAACCCTTTTGAGCAGCCGGCTCATACCCATTACGACCATGCCAATGTGGACGCGTACCAGGAAGCATGGGACTACAACGCGCGTCACCCAGAGGGACTTTATGGTGGTCTTTGGACCACTGGTTACCCAATTTATGGGTACCAGCGTCTGTCACCTCCTCAACCTCTGTATCAGCCGCCGCAGCCACAGTTGATCCCGCCAGAGCGCCTGCAAGAGGTCCTTGAAAGATTGGACCGATGTGAACGGGAAATTCAAACAGAGTGCAGTAACACTCGAGGCTTCTTCAAGGGGTTGTCAGACTTGATCAAAGGGAAGTCCAAGAGAAGGGGTCATTGAAGACCTTTTGTTATTTATTTTATTTAGTTGTAATCAAGTCCCTGCGTGGACTTTTGCTTCAGTATTCAGCCCCTGCGTGGGCTTGTCTTTTTGTACTCTGCCCCTGCTTGGGCATGTTTTTTGTTAACCCCTGCGTGGGTTTGTTGTTTGTTTCGCCCCTGCGTGGGCATTTTATGTTATTTTTGTAGAAGTCCCGTTTAGAGCAAAATGTACTTGTTTGAAAAATATTTATGAGATGTTTAATTTAAATTTTCATTTTATTTATTATTAATTATGTGCATGAAACATAAAATAAATGAAAATAATTACAAAATTTATCATTGTAATAAAATGGTAAAATCTAAAAAGGACAAGACCTAGCCATATGTTATCATAAAACAAGGCTAAGATGGTAGTTCCATAATTAGATTAAGATCCATAATAACATCTCAACCTAGGACTATTCTGCGTTAATTATTAAATGAATCTTAGAGGTAAAACCTAGCCAATGTGTCGTTGCAGACCTGGCCAACATGGTAGAATCCACACAAAAGATTCCAAATGTTGTTAACATCTGTAAGTATGTTAGCATTCTTGGCAAACTGTGAATCATTAAAGTCACACAGGCCATCCTTTAAAAAGGGTTAAATTAAAATTCCCTTACTTATATAATCGCCCCTTGTGGACGAAGTGCCTGTGGGCAATAATTAAATGTCCTCTGGGACAAAAGACAGTGGTAGCTTACGACTCCCTGTTAATAAAAGATGATGAACTGTGGTTCAAACCTAAATACCTGGATACTGTAAAGTCCTGGTTTATAATTAAATTAAATTGTCCTTGTGACTAGGCCTTATGTGCTACTATTAATTTATAAATTTAGGGTAATAATAAAAATCCTAAAATTTTAGCAAATTAACCTAAAATGGCAACTTAAAACCATGGTTAATAAAATATAAAATACTGTAAAAGCCTCTAAATAAAACCTTGCCCATTATTTCTATATGTAGCAATTGAAGCTACATGGCTGGGTCGGATGAAGTAAATAGTCATCCGGTGGAAAACCACGATAACGCTAGAATACAGTTAACTGGTGCGGAGCTGCAAGCGCTAGTAGATAATGCCGTTACAAAAGCTTTGGATAGGCAGAACAGTGAGTCCTCTGGGACCTGAAGTAGAACCCTGTCTACGCCTCATTCCAAGCCTAAAACCCATTCTGAAGCTCATAGCAAACCACCCTCTGTCCAGCCTAACCCTAAGAAAGATGATGATCGACATTCTTCAAATGAGAACAGTGTTCACCCTAAGAAGATAGTGTTCGATAATGCACCTCACGCTAAAGGATGCACGTATAAGTACTTTGTTTCATGCAAGCCCCGAGATTTTACTGGGGAGAAGGGCGCTGTGGATTGCATGACTTGGCTGGATGAAATGGACACTGTTGTGGACATTAGTGGTTGTGCTGAAAGGGACATTGTAAAGTTTGTATCCCAGTCATTTAAGGGTGAAGCCCTAGCATGGTGGAGATCATTGATTCAAGCCTCTGGAAAAGTTCCATTGTACAACATGTCTTGGGAGCAATTTGTTGCTCTTATCAAAGAAAATTACTGCCCTTAGCATGAGGTTGAAAAGATAGAATCTGATTTCCTATCTCTAGTCATGAAGAACCTGGATTGCCAGGCTTATCTCACAAGCTTCAATACTATGTCAAGGTTGGTTCCTTACCTAGTGACCCCAGAACCCAAGAGAATTGCACGTTTCATTGGGGGTTTGGCCCCCAGAAATAAAAGCAAGCGTGAAGGCCTCTCGGCCCGCTACGTTCAGGTCCGCAGCTGATATTTCCTTGTCCCTTACGTTGGACGCGATCAGGCAAAGATCGCTAAGGAACTCGGACACTGAGAAGAGAAAGCAAAATGATGACAATTCACGTCGATCAAACAAGAAGCATAAAGTAAATCAGGATCACAAAAAGGGGTCGGGATCTAAGAAAGGTGATCAACAATCGGGTGAAAGACTCAAGTGCAAGGTTTGCAAGAAGCACCATTTTGGGAGGTGCAGGTATGAGTAGAAATCCCAATCTCAGCCGAAGACATGTGGGATTTGCAAGTCCTCTAAGCACAGGACCCTTGATTGCAAAAAGCTGAAGGATGCAACTTGCTACAGTTGCAATGAAAAAGGGCATATCAAGACCAACTGCCCAAAACTGGCAAAGAAAGCTGAGGAAGGGAAGAAGATCAACGACAGGGTCTTTCAAATGAATGCTCAGGAGGCCATCCAGAACGACAATGTCATAACCGGTACGTTCCTCATTAATGATATTTTCGCAAGAGTATTGTTTGATTCTGGAGCAGATAAATCCTTTGTAGATAATAAGTTTTGTAAGTTGTTAAGATTGCCTGTTAAAACCTTAAGTGTGAATTATGAGGTGGAATTGGATGATGGGACCATGGAAACAGTTTCGACTGTGTTAGATGGATGTGTGATATCCATTAGGAACCACTCTTTTCCCTTGTCCCTCCTTCCGTTTAAGTTAGCCGGTTTCGATGTAGTGATAGGTATGGATTGGTTATCGCATAACCAAGCCCAGATTGTGTGCAACAAGAGGCAAGTGGTGATTAAGACTCCGTCTGGTGAACCACTTACCATTCAAGGAGATACTCAGCATGGATTGCCTGAGCAAGTGGCTATGCTAAAGGCATCCAGATGTTTAAAGAAGGATTGTGTCATTTATATGGCACAGGTGACCATTGATGAGTAGAGGCCCAAGATTGAAGATATCCCTGTTATTTCTGAATACCCCGAAGTTTTCCCAGAAGAACTACCTGGTTTGCCACCAGATAGACAAGTAGAGTTCAGAATCGGCATCATTCCAGGAGCGGCGCCTATTGCAAGAGCACTGATGTGTTTAGAATTATACAGATTTTACGTATTAAATTCCCTATACTTTGAGTGGTTTGTTTATGGTTTTCCCGAGTTTTCGATACTGATTTCATTAAATTATGAATTGGCAGGAATTGGTGAAAAACCTGTTGATTATGCGGAAAAAACGAAGGAAACGGACGAAACAGAGAGAACATGGAAAAGCGTGTCAGAAAGTGGTGATTAACAAATGAAATCTGTTGCAGAGGAGTTCTTACGGATCGAGCGGAAATCGAGTCAAATACACGAAGAACCAAGCACACGAGTAAAAGTTGAGTGAAACAGTGCGGTATAAAAGTCTAAACTTAAAACGGCCATATCTTGTGTTAGAAAATGAGTTACGGGATGTATAATATATGAATTTGGGGTAGCTCGACGAGGAGAAGCCAAAAATCGGGTTTGTTTTCTTTGTTCCTTTACGGACCGTAAGTGTTAGGCCTTACGGTCCGTAAGGCTTGCGAATTACGGAGAAAATTATAAAAACGCCATTCAGCTCTAGGGTTTAGGGGAATAGGGACACCAGATGGCAAGGGAGTATCTTGGGACGAATTTGAAGCATCTTGGAGCTATTCAAGAGTTCTGGAATCATTCGGTTCGTGTTTTGAACGTTACGGGTTCGATTTATCTTAGTTTTTCGCACTTTAAACGATACAAAAAATGTTTTGCATTGAATTCAGTCTTGGTTATGCTTTGTTTTTGCTGAATATGAGTAGCTAAATGTTTAAACTACCTAGGTTCTGATGAACTAGTTGATTGTAATGCGTTTGTGACTTGATTTCGGTTATTTGATGTGATTTACATGACTTGTCTTTGATATTGATCTTGATATTGCATGTTTGTGTGTTTTGATTGATTATTGGTTGATGAATTCAGCGGTTTAGGCACGAAGAAATTCCCCCTAGACTTAGGATTTAATTTAATTCGGTTATCTTAGGATTTTCGGGTTGAATATTGAGTTGAGAAATTGACCAAGTTGACTAATAATTCAAATCACTATATTAAAACTTGCATCCTCATCTTGTGACTCGAAAGACGATTAGGGTGAGCTAGGTTATTAGCTAATTATTGGTGGGTAGATTGGGTGACCGATAGCTCGGGCTCGTTTATTGCATCGTAATTAAGGTTTCCTAGGATTTCAATTATCAAAGTTGGGTTTGCTTTGCGATTTTGGGATCTTCTCTTAACATAACTGTCTCTGAGGTCAAAAGGATTCTATTTTCGTAGGATTTGGTATCGATAGCTCGAGCCGGTTCGTTCTAGCATTTCACATTTAGTCTTGCTTCTTCATTTGGGACATCTCTAGCGGGGGGTCAATTGAGGGAAATAGATATTTAACCATTATCATTGTCACATTAGCATTGCATGATTCTAGGGATTCGAAGCCTGGGTAGTTCTTTCTCATCATTGTCTCCTTCCTGTCACTTCTTGCTTGCTTGCCCTGTTATCTTGTTTTCTTGCTTTATTAGTTTATTAAAAAAATCCTAAAAACACAAAATTAAAAACCAATTAAGTATTTAGTTTAGTCAGAGTCTAGTTTAGCGTCGCTTGTGTCTCGTGGGTTCGATACTCGGACTTCATTAGGCTTTACTACGTACGATAGGTACACTTGCCTGTCAGTGGTCTAGCATTTAGAGAGTCTTAGTTTATAAATTTAAAACTAGGGTGTCTAGATTAGGTTTAGTTTTTACAAGACCATATTTTGAACATCAAGCACCATATAGGTTAGCACCAACAGAAATGAAGGAATTAAGGACGCAGTTAGATGACTTTCTAGCCAAAGGTTTTATTAGACCTAGCTCGTCTCCATGGGGAGCACCAATCTTGTTTGTCAAGAAGAAAGATGGATCGATGCGTTTGTGCATTGATTACCGTGAGCTTAATAAGGTCACTATCAAGAATAGGTATCCTTTGCCCAGGATCGACGATCTGTTCGATCAGCTACAAGGAGCAAGCTACTTTTCCAAGATTGATCTGAGGTCAGGCTACCATCAGTTGAAAGTTAAAGATGAAGATGTTCACAAAACTGCATTTAGGACTCATTATGGTCATTACGAGTTCCTAGTGATGCCTTTTGGGCTCACTAATGCACCTGCCGCATTCATGGATCTCATGAATCGCGTCTGCAAGCCCTATTTGGATAAATTTGTCATTGTCTTCATCGATGACATTCTCATCTACTCAAAGAACCAAGCTGATCACGAGAAGCATCTTCGATGTATTCTTAAACTGCTTCATCAGGAAAAGCTCTATGCCAAATTTCCCAAGTGTGAATTTTGGCTTCGAGAAGTCCAATTTCTTGGACATGTTGTAAGCGAGCATGGTATCCAAGTAGATCCCGCTAAGGTGGAAGCTGTCATGAATTGGCAGGAACCGAAGACGCCTATGGAGATTCGCAGTTTCTTATGACTAGCAGGATATTACAGGAGATTTATTGAAAACTTCTCAAGAATTGCAGCACCCCTGACTTTGCTGACTCGCAAGACTAGCAAGTTCGATTGGGGGCCTAAGCAGCAAGAGTCATTCGATATTTTGAAGCAAAAGCTGAGTAACGCTCCAGCGTTGACGTTACCTGAAGGAATTGATGAGTTTGTAGTTTATTGTGATGCATCACACACCGGTATGGGATGTGTGCTTATGCAGAAAGGCAAAGTCATTGCCTACGCTTCACGACATTTAAAAGTGCATGAAAAGAATTACACCACCCATGATTTAGAGTTGGGTGCCGTTGTATTTGCACTAAAACTGTGGAGGCACTACTTGTATGGAACCAAGTGTGTGATCTATTCTGATCACAAAAGCCTTCAGCATCTGTTCAATTAGAAAGATTTAAATATGAGGTAGCGACGTTGGATGGAAACTTTAAATGATTATGATTGTGAAATAAGATACCATCCAGGCAAGGCCAACGTAGTCGCAGATGCCTTGAGCAGAAAAGAAAGAGTGAAGCCGATAAGAATTAATGCCAAGAGCATTGAGATCTAGAACAATTTAAATGAAAGGTTGTCAGCTGCACAGAAGGAGGCTGTGTTGGAAGCTAACTACCCTGATGAAAAGCTAGGGGTGACTGAAAAGCAGTTATCCTATAGCAAGGACGGAATCCTAAGATTAAATGGAAGAATATGGGTTCCTGTTTATGGAGGACTTCGAGATGTTATCCTTCAGGAAGCCTACAGTTCCAAATATTCCGTTCATCCTGGAGCTGACAAGATGTACCAGGATTTAAAGGCAAACTATTGGTGGATAGGCTTGAAGAAGTCTATAGCTGCCTATGTAGCTAAATGTCTGACGTGTGCTCAAGTCAAGGCTGAGCATCAAAAGCCGTCAGGATTGCTACAACAGCCAGAAATTCCCACTTGGAAATGGAAAATGGTGACGATGGATTTCATCACCAAGTTGCCAAATACACAGAAGGGAAATGATACTATATGGGTCATAGTTGACAGACTGACTAAGTCAGCACATTTCCTACCCATTAAGGAGATTTATAGCTCCGACATGTTATCCCAACTATACGTGGATAAGATTGTATTGTTGCATGGCGTACCAGTATCTATTATCTCTGATAGGGATACTAGATACACATCTCATATTTGGAAAAGTTTCCAACAGTCTCTGGGCACACAGTTGAATTTTAGTACGGCTTACCATCCTTAGACGGATGGGCAGAGTGAGCATACTATTCAGACTTTGGAAGACATGCTTCGTGCATGTGTAATTGATTTAGGTGGTAGTTGGGATAAGCATATGCCATTGGTCGAGTTCTCCTACAATAATAGCTATCATACCAGCATTTAGGCTGCACCTTTTGAGGCACTATATGGTAGGAAGTGCAGAACGCCCATCTGTTGGGCAGAAGTAGGAGACACTCAATTATCAGGTCCTGAAATAGTCTTTAAGACGACGGACAAGATTGTCCAGATTCGTGACCGCCTGAAAGCTGCCCGGGATAGGCAGAAGAGCTATGCGGATAAAAGGAGAAAACCTCTCAAGTTTGAAGTTGGTGATAAAATTCTGCTTAAGGTATGTCACGGCCCTCGGCCCCGGTTTGACCCGGTTCAAGAGCCGCAGGACAGGAATCCCGTGGTATTTAATTTAGGCGACAGCGGAAGTCTTTTAACACAGGATCTTTTAATACTAAAAATGCCCGTTTAATATATTACATAAAGTTTTTAGGGATAAAATCCCATAATTTACAATAAGATGATTTCGCAAGGAAATCTTTATCTCTCAAAACATGTTTCTTTATTTATTTACACTGAGCCACTTCTCTGAGCTTGTAGTGCTTCACGGCACTTTCCTTGGATCACAACAGATCACCTGAAACATGTTTGGAAAAGGTTTTGTCAGCGGGGAAATACTGAGTGAATCATTCATTTTACTGAAAACGTTACGTTTGTTATAAATTATAGTATTAAGAGCGATTACAATGTTTCTAATATCAAACCATCTACCCATAATATTTGTCACTCGACCCTCCATTGGCTAACCCATTCGTCCAATGGTGTCTATGACTGTGGTCTGATCACCCCTTGGCCACCCGTTTGTCCAAGTGTGACGGGAAACAAGTAATGTATACAAAACCCCACATACCGGCTGTAATTTGGTGATTACAAAGACTTAATCCCTGTAATTATAACTTTGAAAATAATTTGGAGTTTTGTAAAACAGTTGATAAAAAGAGAATGACTCACATTGCAGATTTAACGAGCAAAGTATAAGCCTACTGATTAGCCTCGATTAACCTAATTTAACATAATGCACACACAAATGGGTTAGTAACTAATACAGCAGTTACGACAATCCACGAGATTAAACCCTCACAACGATTAATACGGTGCAATACTTAATAATTCAACGGATTCACAACGAATAACAGAGCATAGTCCGAATTCGAACAGTACTCAAATATTCAAGTCGAAATCACGACGAATAATCAAAGTACAAGCTCAATTTGAGCAGCACTTGGACAATCGTTGGATAGTTATAATCGATCGGACGTTGAATCGTAATAGCGATCGAGTTATTACCCTGATTGCGGCAGCACTTCGTGAATTGTGTGTGGTATGGACTGTTATTGCTATAACTCGACGTACACAGAGAATTTGGACGTCGTTTCAATCACAGAAAGCAAGTGCCAATGTCTGCTATTTATACTGATTTTTGGACACGCTTACGGACTGTAAGCCATATCCCTTACGGTCCGTAAGGGAAGCAGTCTAATTATATAGGCTAGCTGGGTCCGGGACTAGGCTTGCTGAATTGACACTTTTCTCAAACGAAACTTAGACAGCAAATATTATAGATAATCGTCAACTAGGGTTTACCCCCCTTGAGTTTTAGGGGCCCTGATCCTGATTCCGATTGTTCTAAAAATTTTAGGGTTAATGCAGAATCACTTGGGTGTCTCAATTAAGGTTTCCTTTTTGATTAATTATCATTCTAAGTATTACTTTTAGTGAGAGTTGTTACATCCTCCCCACCTTAAGAAAAATCTCGTCCTCGAGATTTATTGGAATAAATGAGGATATTTGCGCTTCATTTCTGATTCTAGCTCCCAAGTGTATTCTGGTCCTCTCTTTGAATTCCATTTGACTTTGACCAGCACTAGTCGTTTGTGCTTGAGAAACTTGACTTTTCTATCTTCGATCTGTAGTGGTTTTCTATGAATTTCAGTTTTTCGTTTACCTCTACATCTTGAAGAGGTACTACCAGGGATTCGTCTGATAAACATTTCTTGAGATTGGATACATGAAATACATCATGTACTCCAGCTAGTTCTTCTGGTAGTTGTAAGCGATAAGCAACTGGTCCTATTCATTGTATCACTGGGAATGGTCCGACATACCTTGGACTCAATTTTCCTTTCTTACCAAATCGTACTACTCCTTTCCAAGGGGAAACTTTCAATAGTACTTTGTCTCCTACTTGAAATTCTAATGGTTTGCGACGATTGTCTGCATAGCTCTTCTGACGATCTCAAGCCGTTTTCAGTCTTTCCTTGATCTGAGTTATCTTGTCAGTAGTTTCTTGTACGATTTCTGGACCTGATAGTTGATTTTCTCCTATTTCTGCCCAACATACTGGAGTTCTGCACTTGCGTCCATACGGTGCCTCGAATGGAGCAGTTTCAATGCTTGAATGATAACTATTGTTATAGGAGAATTCAATTAAAGGTAAATGGTTATCCCAATTACCACCAAAATCTATTACACATGCTCGGAGCATGTCTTCCAAAGTTTGTATCGTCCTTTCACTTTGTCCGTCGGTTTGTGGATGATATGCAGTACTTAGATTTAGTCGGGTTCCCATTGCTTTCTGGAAACTAGTCCAGAAATGGGAAGTGAAACGACTATCCCTATCTGATATAATGGAGAGCGGAACTCCATGTAAAGATACGACTTCGTCTACATACAACTTTGCTAACCTTTCCATGCTAAAGGTTTCTTTCATTGGTAGAAAGTGAGCTGATTTGGTTAATCGATCTACAATTACCCAAATCGCATCATTACCTTTTCTGGTTCTGGGTAACTTAGTAACAAAATCCATTGTTATGAGTTCCCATTTCCATACAGGCATTTCCAATTGTTGTAGTAGTCCTGAAGGTTTCTGATGTTCGGCTTTAACTTGGGAATAGGTTAAACACTTAGATACGTATTCGGCTATGTCCTTTTTCATACCTATCCACCAGAAATTCTTCCTTAAATCTTGGTACGTCTTATTATTTCCTGGATGTATAGTATACCTAGATTTATGAGCTTCTTCTAAAATCTTATTTCTTAATTCTCCTTGCTTAGGTACCCAAATTCGTTTCTTGTGGAATTTCCAAATTCCATCATTTCCTTGTTCTAGTTCTTTAATGTAACCTTTCATTCCTTCAGCTTCGTCCTTGATTGCCGTTTCCTGAATTTCCTTTAATTGCTCCATTAAATCTATTTGTAGATTTAATCTAAGAGCACGGACTTGCTTTTGCTTCTCATGATACTTACGACTTAAGGCATCTGCGACTACGTTTGCCTTTCCTTCGTGATATTGAATATCACAGTCGTAATCACTTAGGATTTCCATCCATCTTCTTTGTCTCATATTTAACTCTTTTTGCCCAAATATGTACCTTAAGCTTTTATGATCTGTATAAACAGTAAACTTACTTCCATACAGATAATGTCTCCAGATTTTAAGGGCAAAAATTATGGCTCCTAATTCTAAGTCATGAGTCGTATAATTCTCTTCATGCTTTTTCAATTGCCTTGAGGCATACGCAATTACCTTCTTGCGTTGCATCAACACACATCCAAATCCTAACCTTGAGGCATCACAATATACTTCGAAATCTTCTATTCCTTCGGGTAAGGCTAAAATTGGAGCATTTGTCAATCTGTGCTTTAAAATCCTAAAAGCTTCTTCTTGTCTAGATCCCCATTCAAACTTAACGGTTTTACAGGTCAGCTTAGTTAAGGGTACAGCTATCTTAGAAAAATCCTTAATAAATCTTCTGTAGTATCCAGCTAAGCCTAGAAAACTTCTAATTTCCATAGCTGATTGTGGAACCTTCCATTTAGTGATTGCTTCTATTTTAGCAGGATCTACCTGAATTCCTTCGTGATTTACCACATGACCTAAGAATTGTACTTCTTGCAGCCAAAATTCACACTTCGAGAATTTGGCATAGAGTTTTTCTTTTCTTAACAAAGTTAAGAGTACATGTAGGTGCTCGCAATGTTCCTTTTGGCTTTTGGAGTAAATAAGTATATTGTCGATGAAAACGATCACAAATTTATCCAAGTATGGTTTACAGATCCTATTCATCATGTCCATGAATGCTGCGGGTGCATTCGTTAATCCAAAGGGCATGACTGTAAATTCATAATGACCATACCTAGTTCTGAAAGCAGTTTTAGGTATGTCCTCCTCTTGTACTTTCAGTTGGTGATATCTAGATCTTAAGTCTATCTTGGAAAAATATCTAGCGCCTTGAAGTTGATCAAAAAGATCATCAATCCTAGGTAATGGGTATCGATTCTTAATTGTAACCTTATTTAATTCTCTATAATCGATACACATTCTCATCGATCCATCCTTCTTTTTCACAAACAACACTGGTGCTCCCCCAGGGGATGAACTAGGTTGTATAAATCCTTTGCTTAGTAATTCGTCTAATTGCTTTTTCAGTTCTAGCATTTCGGTGGGTGCTAATCGATAAGGTGCTTTCGCTATTGGTGTAGTACCCGGAATTAGATGAATTCTAAACTCTACCTCTCTATCGGGTGGTAACCCAGGTAATTCTTCTGGAAAAATATCTGGGTATTCTGAAACTACAGGGATATCCTGCAGTTCCTTATTTTTAGTGTTAATGATTACAGAAATCATATACACCATTTCTTGTTTTCTCGAATAACTAGCTAATTTCATCACTGAGATGAATTTCAATGGTTTTCGAGGTCTATCTCCTGTAATTAAAATCACATCTCCTGTGGGGGTACGAATTTCTACGGAATTCTTATCACAGAGGATTCGAGCATGGTTGGCTACTAACCAATCCATTCCTAATACCACATCGAATCCGGCTAATTTCATAGGTAAGAGGTTTGCAGAAAACTTATGGCCTAATAGTTCTATTTTTCCTTCTTGCAAAACTTTATCTATGTTAACAGAATTCCCTTCTGCGGTTTCGACCGTAAAATTCTGCCTAAGGATAGTTAATGGTAAATTAAGAGCTTGGCAGAATGAAGTATTAATAAAACTTTGGTTTGCACCAGAGTTAAATAATACTTTCGCAATTACGTCGTGAACTAAGAACGTACCAGCTATCACATCTGAGATGAGTTCGGCTTCTTGAGTGGTCAACTGGAATGCTCATGCATTCTTCTTAGTAGTTCCATCGGCCGTTTTAGCTTTATTGTCTGCTGGTTTGGCTAACTTAGGGCATTCAGATTGGAAATGTCCCGTTTCTCTGCAGTTATAACAGATTCTTGTTTTCCTTCTGCAGTCTTCTTCACGATGTCCTTTTGCCTTGCAAAAGTTGCAGATTATATTGCATTGTCCATAGTGTTTCTTCTTGCAATTTCTGCAGAAAGGAGGTGATGAAGATTGCCCTGTCCCTCTTTTCTTAGTATTACCCACACGAAATCCTTGGGTAATCTTCTGAGCCAATTCCTTCTTTCGATCTTCTTCTCTTGTGCGTACCAGTTCATCGGTTAAGGTATTAGCTAACTCCACAGCATCGTCAATAGTGCGTGGTCTCGCAGCCTTAACGATGTTACGGATTTCTCCGATTAATCCCCAAATATAACGGGAAGTGAGTACTGGTTCTGGCGAAGCCAGGGTAGGTACCACTCTCGCATATTCGAAGAATGTCGAAGTATATCTTCGACAATCTACGCCTATCATACGATGATTTAGGAATTTGTTGGCCATTTGTTCCTTCTCGTATTCGGGACAGAATTTTCTTTCTACAAGACTCTTAAATTCTTCCCAGTTCATTGCATAGGCCACCCTTCTTCCTTTTGCTTGCAATACAGTGTTCCACCATTCTAACGCCCCTTCTTTGAACAAGTTCAACGCATACATAACTTGATCTTCTTCGGCACATTTACTTATTGCAATTACTGCTTCGGTTTTCTCTAACCAACGCAGTATTGCAGTTGCTCCTTCGTTACCTGCAAATTCAGCAGGTTTGCAAGCAAGAAATTCCTTGTAAGTACAACCAGGCGTTGCAGCTTTCATTTTCTTAGGAGGTGGAGCCTGTCGTGGATTATTATTGTCATGATTGCCGCCTCCATTTACACTATAACTAAAATTGTCTTCCTGGGTACGTTTAGTAGGAATGATTTGTTGCGGTTCAATAGGTTTCTGAGCAGCAGCCATGATTGCAGGAATAGCATTAGCTATCCCTTGAGTGATGATATTTTCAATATCTTGTCTAGTCATGTATTGGTTTTCCTGATTTTGCTCAGATTGATTCTCTTCATTAACCGTTTCATTACTAGCGTTTTCCATCTGATAATTGGTAAAAGTGTAATTTATTAGTGTCAAATAATTGCTAGTTAAATATGACAAAGCAATTACACATAATCACATAAAACCTTACAACACATATCTATAACCAAAATTGTCGATTTTCTCGACTTCTATTTTGTTTAATAGATTATATAGGCGCCAATACACACTATCTTTCTTACAATGTTTTATTTCCCATTTTACAGAGTTAGATTTCACTATTACTATTATTATACAAACAGACTTTCCAACCCCACTTTTTCTTTGATCAACTGGCAGTTCAGTAGTGACGCTCCCTCTCGTCATACTTCCAAGAGATTTGTTCCCTATTTCCCAGATCCTATACCCTGTACCTATTAGTTCTTCACCAAACTGATGAAGTTCGGCCAGGTTTTCATAGCTCATTGGCGGGTTGGGGATAGGTTCTGGATCAAATTGAGGAAGTAAAGTATAGGGACTATTGATCATATTTTGGAATTGCCAGTCATTTGTTCACCACTCTTCCATTTGGCCTAAAGGTCGGGTGTGGATTAGTGGGTCTGGAATAACTGGTTCTAAGTTTATTGGGAATTGGGTTGTGGCAGGGTAAGAGTAGAGATTATTGTTAATAGGTTCTATGACATCACAATTCGCCAGTAGACGGTCTATTTCATCTTGGAATGTGATCTCCTCAGGTTGTTTAGAGCTCTCTCCGATCTCTATTCCCTTTTTCTTAATATCTTCCCTTATTTCTATTTCTGCTTGTTTGGAACTTTCTCCAGTTTCTATTTCTTTTCCTTTGCTCACAGGATTTTCTATTTTAGGAAGTCTCCTAGTGGCTGGCTTTCTCCTGCGTACTTTTCTCCATCCTACATATCTTCTTCTCTTTTTAGGTTTGGCTTTTTCCAGCGGTGGAGCTTGGAATTCCAGGGGTTCCTTTATGTCAGCAATGTAACCAGTAAAGTCGTGGGAGACTTCAATTGGTACTGGGTAGAGGTTGAGATTCTGGAATGCTTCCGATATCTCATTCATGCTGGATAGCATATATGCAAAATGCACAAAAATGTTAAGTTAAAACTTTGGAACAAAGTTTAACAAATATAGATTTGAAGTTTTATTGCATACTAATTTGTACAAAGACAACAGGAAAGAAAACACACTAGGATTGATTTATTTATTTACGGAGTAGCAGTTTCCTACTAGTTCAGGTTTATTGGTAATTTAAAGATTTGCGTTTTCTGCTACGGTAGCTAACATATAAAGATTTGCCCATTTTTCATCTAATTCGTCCTCCCAAGGTGGACTAGTAACAATTTCCTGGATTTCTGGATTAAACCTCACTTTCTTGGCTTGGGGTTTCTTTATTTTCTCCGGACCCTTCCTAAGAATTGAATTTCTTTTCTCTGGGGTAAGAGGATTTTCATAATTTGCTTTACGAACAAAAATTCCTTCTTTTAGATCTGCTGGGGGTTTGGAGGAAGAGGTTCCTTTTTCTATGGGTGTAGTGTCTAATTTGTGGTAGATAGCAGAAAGCTTTTGTTTACCCATACTGTAGCTAACAAATAACCAGTTAATAAAACACATAATCACAGAATGGCAATTAGTAAAAATTAAGTATTTACTTAATTTATTTAAAATAGACTTAAATCAGTGGCTCGATCAGTGGCTCTGATACCACCTTTTCCTGTCACGGCCCTCGGCCCCGGTTTGACCCGGTTCAAGAGTCGCGGGACAGGAATCCCGTGGTATTTAATTTAGGCGACAGCGGAAGTCTTTGAACACATGATCTTTTAATACTAAAAATGCCCGTTTAATATATTACATAAAGTTTTTAGGGATAAAATCCCATAATTTACAATAAGATGATTTCGCAAGGAAATCTTTATTTCTCAAAACATGTTTCTTTATTTATTTAGACTGAGCCACTTCTCTGAGCTTGTAGTGCTTCACGGCACTTTCCTTGGATCACAACAGATCACCTGAAACATGTTTGGAAAAGGTTTTGTCAGCGGGGAAATACTGAGTGAATCATTCATTTTACTGAAAACATTACGTTTGTTATAAATTACAGTATTAAGAGCGATTACAATGTTTCTAATATCAAACCATCTACCCACAGTATTTGTCACTCGACCCTCCATTGGCTAACCCATTTGTCCAATGGTGTCTATGACTGTGGTCAGATCACCCCTTGGCCACCCGTTTGTCCAAGTGTGACGGGAAACAAGTAATGTATACAAAACCCCACATACCGGCTGTAATTTGGTGATTACAAAGACATAATCCCTATAATTATAACTTTGAAAATAATTTGGAGTTTTGTAAAACAGTTGATAAAAAGAGAATGACTCACATTGCAGATTTAACGAGCAAAGTATAAGCCTACTGATTAGCCTCGATTAACCTAATTTAACATAATGCACACACAAACGGGTTAGTAACTAATACAGCAGTTACGACAATCCACGAGATTAAACCCTCACAACGATTAATACGGTGCAATACTTAATAATTCAACGGATTCACGACGAATAACAGAGCATAGTCCGAATTCGAACAGTACTCAAATATTCAAGTCGAAATCATGACGAATAATCAAAGTACAAGCTCAATTTGAGCAGCACTTGGACAATCGTTGGATAGTTATAATCGATCGGACGTTGAATCGTAATAGCGATCGAGTTATTACCCTGATTGCGGCAGCACTTCGTGAATTGTGTGTGTAGTATGGACTGTTATTGCTATAACTCGACGTACACAGAGAATTTGGACGTCGTTTCAATCACAGAAAGCAAGTGCCAATGTCTGCTATTTATACTGATTTTTGGACACGCTTACGGACCGTAAGCCATATCCCTCACGGTCCGTAAGGGAAGCAGTCTAATTATATAGGCTAGCTGGGTTCGGGACTAGGCTTGCTGAATTGACACTTTTCTCAAATGAAACTTAGACAGCAAATATTATAGATAATCGTCAACTAGGGTTTACCCCCCTTGAGTTTTAGGGGCCCTGATCCTGATTCCGATTGTTCTGAAAATTTTAGGGTTAATGCAGAATCACTTGGGTGTCTCAATTAAGGTTTCCTTTTTGATTAATTATCATTCTAAGTATTACTTTTAGTGAGAGTTGTTACAAGGTATCACCTTGGAAAGGAATGATGCGATTTGGTAAGAAAGGTAAGTTAAGCCCAAGGTATGTAGGACCGTTCGAGATTATCGAATGTGTAGGATCAGTGGCTTATAAATTAAACTTACCTGAAGAACTCAGTGGAATTCACAACGCGTTCCACGTCTGCAATCTGAAGAAATGTCTAGCTGATGAATCACTAGTCATACCACACACGGATGTGCATATTGATGAGAGCTTGAAGTTTGTGGAAAAACCTTTGTTGATTGAGGATTGATAGGTTAAGAAGCTTCGAAGGAAGCACGTGCCTGTTGTCAAGGTCAAATGGGATGCCCGTAGAGGTCCCGAATATACATGGGAGTTAGAGTCCACGATGAAACAAAAATACCCTCAATTGTTTCAGTAAATCTCGAGGTCGAGATTTCTTTTAAGGGGGTGAGGATGTAACACTTTGAAAATTCATGTCCAATAAAATAAAGACACGTGTCATGTAAGACAAACATGTCAGGAACCCGGATCAAATAAAAGATGTATGGTAAGATTTAAAAAGGGCGCCATGTTAATAAAATACCTCTGAACGACCCAAGGGCGACATGTTATTAAAATACCTCTGAGCGACCCAAGAAATAAATCCCAAGATCCTTAAATCATTTCGATTAGCATCAGATACATATTTAGCCGGTTATTCCTAAATGAATAAAATTCCATATTTGGGTTCTTTTGAATGTTACTACAACATCTAGGAAAATTAGATTCTTGAGTTTAAAAGAATTAAACTTGAATTATTCAAATCCATGGTAAGTTCTTGTTATTTCCGTCACATTAAAGCCTTCCACAAAGTGCCAAAGGTGTAAGTGCATGGCTAGGCATGCAAAGACTGACTACATGGTCCCACAACTGAAAGGAAGTGCATGGGATTCGGACTTGTAAGTGTTGCATGGTCAAACTTGGATGTTTGCAAAATTTTTGGCTTCTGGCCATCGGTTATGGACCATATGGCTTTAAGCTTACGGTCCGTAAGGTGCCTATCTGGGCGATTTCAGCAAGGGTCGGTTACGGACCGCAACCGTTCAATCATACAGTCCGTAAGAGCTGCATACGGACCGCAAGAGCTTAGGCTTACGGTCCGTAAGCCTGTCGCTGGCAGCAGGTTTTGGACAGCTGCCTGTTCAGCCTGTTGCACCGCCTTATTATCATGGTTTTCGAAATCAGGGGCATAATAGGCAGTATATAGTACCTTAGGGCACCTGGGATGATCTTGTAACCATCCTAGACTATCTTGGCATGATCTTGGACAATAAGGTTCACTATATAAGAGCTTGTAGTTGTGAACATTTGTACTTACTCACTTGCATTTTGTTCAAGCATCTTGGAGCTTCTCTGGACAGCAACTAAATTTCCCTTAGGTCCCTAATCTCACTTAGGACTCTTGTAAGTGTTCCTAATCCTCTTTAATTCATATTAGCTTAATTAATTAGCTAAAAGTCAAACCGTCGTAATTAAGGTTTGACTTCGAGACTAGTCAATAATTACTCAGTCAAATCTCGAATTAAAAATACCTATAAGTAGGTAATTATGTGGATAATAAACCCTTAAAAGGGTATTTCCAGATTCCCATTCTAACTATGTAAATTGTCAAGTCAAAGCTTACTTTAAAAAGTCAATAGAATGCTTAATTTCAAAATAATACATAATTAGCAATGTAGGATATATGCAACCTGTTTGATCATTAATATAACTTGGTAATTAATGTAAGAACATGTCTAAACATGTTCTACTCGACAATTTTCAGTTTAGACCCGGTTTGGAACCGAAAGTCGCATAGTTTGACTTTCAGTTCTGACCCGTTTTAGACAAGTTTAGGATTGCCTTAGAGCTTCTTTTGGACCTAGTTACATGTTAGTATAACCCTCTGTGATTATACGGCTTGGTTCACTAGATGTCTAATTATTATGCAAGTTTCCGTTAAATGCCCATATGTTGACCATTATGCCCAAATGACCTTACAATGTAATTTTTGAAAATATAAAAGAGTAGACATCTTAGTTACTGATTTATAAACTTGTACCCAAAATTTGACATCAGTTTGAGGTCTAGATTAAGAGTTATGCTCATTAGCGTAATTAGAAGCCTTCTTAGTAATTAATTAGCATAATTAGCATATAGCTTATGTAAACCCAAATTTTTATATCAAACTTTATACTCACTAATATATAATAATATTTTAGGATTTTTAGAGATTTTGATTTATTTTTAGGCCGAACATAACATAGAGTTTTAAGCTTAATTCGGCTATTGTCGGTTTTACCCTTTTAGGCTATAAAATGAGTTTTATAAATCCTTTTGATCCCAAACCTTTTTCTACTGATTCAATATGATAAATATATTATTTTGAGCCTTCTAGAATTATAAAAATATCAGCTTTTCTTTCAAAACCCGGAAATGGCTCCAAATCGCCTTTTTAGGCATTTTTATGACTTAATTTGTATCAAAACTAGTTTATATGCATAAGGGTTGATACCTACTGATATATATTCATTAAAATTTTATATTATAACAGTAAACTAAAGTTTTAAACTCAGGTTTCCAGTTTTGACCTTTTAGGCTTATGTGAAATTACCAAAATGCCCTTTCGGTGCCTAGGATGGTTATAATTAATAAAATTCACATATATATGATACCCTACTGTTATAACATAATAAATTAAGTATATTTACTGATTTATTCAGATATGTAACTCAGGTTACTAGTTTAACTCTTTTATACCCTTTAAAATGACTAAAATACCCTTTCGGGGCATAGTTTGGGTTAAAAACCACTTTGGGCATAATAGGACCTATCTTACTGATATCACAACATATTTAGTGCATATTAACTCAGGAAACTTCTATATAATTATTATGGTTACTCGTTACGCACTTTTGCGTTCGGATCGGCTTATGTAACTAGTTTACACATATTAGCCGAAACGGGTCAAACCATATCATTTTGTCTCAAATCCAGAATGTGTTTGAGTTACCCATATCATTATGGTTACTCGTTACGCACTTCCGTTGTGCATTATAAATTGTGTTGTTTGACTATGATGATATCAATTACGTCATGATACTCCCCCACCGGGCCCACCGGTGACACGTGGAAATTAGGGGTGTGACACATTGGGTCAAAGAGCTGGAAGAATGTAATTGGTATGATATGCATGGTTACTATGTGGCACATTTGGAAAGCACGCAATGAAAGAGTATTTCAAGGTACAAATGTTTCTATTATTCGAACGGTAGAGGATATCAAGGCAAACTCGTTTCTTTGGCTTAAGGAAGGGTCGAAATTCAAGGACATAAATTGGGGGAGATGGTGTGATTTCAATGTTAGCGATGTTATAGTTTACTTGTGTTCCGTTGTTTCTAGTTTTTCTGTTTTGTTTGTTGGGTTTTATAGCCTTACTGGCCCGTTTTTTCTATATATCATAGAATCCTTTGCCGTTCAAAAAAAAATATATCATTCTCTATGAAGAGGTATGGTCCCAATTCCCTGCCTACATGGCAGGGACCACACCACTTTTTGATCATACATGGCGCCCACATCAGCAAAGCAATCCAGAAGCTTCTAGAAACTTCTGGAAGACGCCAAGGTGGCACCAAAGATGCTCCATCCGACAAAAAGGACAACACGTGTCACCAGTCGTAGAACGCCACATAGGCCGGCGACAAATCAAGGGGCAGAGCTGACAACGCCAGTACAAGGTTTCTAGCATGGACAAACGTAAGCGCGCCACGTGTACCACTACACCGGCTATGGCAGAGCAGACCAAGAGGATATTCCCCTTGGTCGGACAGCTGGCGCGCAACTACAGCTGGCACAGCTGCTCCTCCCTTCTTCACCTAGGACCCTTCATCATTCAGGTTCAGGATCTTTTGCTCTCTATTCTCACACACTAAACACACATTGTTTATTCTCCCTCAGAACAGTACTTATTCTCACGCCGGAGCCTGGTTAAGAGGGAAACCCCCATATTCCCCTCTTAACGAGACTGACGGTGTTGCTGTTTTGCAGGATCTAGGTCATTTCTGCGAGTAAGATAAGAGATTGAACCCACAGAAGGAATAACCCCACATATTAACCTCATTGTTAGCCTGTGTTTCATCATTGGCGCCATCCGCTTTTTGCAAAACCAATCTCATCTCTTTTTCTTTTGAAAAACACTCGCCAAAATGGCTGAACAAAACCCTTCACACCAAGTAGACGGAGAAGTTTCTTCCTTTGAACTCGTTTCGGACACAGCACACGTCCAAAGGAGCAAAAGGAACGAAATCATCCAAGAAGGGCAGACAAACAAAGATTTTCCTAGTATTTTTGGAAGTGCATCCAGGGTTGTTAGCCAAACCACAACTGGACCCATTTTCCAAGCACCCACTAGGATAATCACTCAGACCACAAACGGAGCCACTTTCCAACCTCCACCAGGGATAGTCCAACAAATACCTCCACCGGTGCAGACATCAAGCCATGGAGTTGGCCCCTCAGCTCCATCGGAACAAGCACATCTGAATTTCTTGACACTTTTAGGGCTACCCGAAGGAAAAACTCTGGCTTCCTGGTATGCCGAACAGATGGCATCCATAAACCTTGTCTATACACAACTTAGCGCGCAACAAGCTTTGCTCCAAGCACAAGATAACCAGTCGGCATTCGTTACCCCACCGCAACGGTCTCTGAGTACGCACAGGACTCAGCAGATCAACGCGTGGAATTTACGCCCGGAGAAAGGACCTGTTCCACACATCAGAAAACCAAGCGCGCATGACACGCGCGACACTTATGGCGAAACGGAAAGCAACTATGTCCATAATCCACCAAGAAAGCCAATTCAAAGCCGTCTGGGCCCGCGCAACATGAACACCGAATGGGAAGACGAAGAAGAAGACCCAACGTATAAAGGGGAAAGCACAGTGTTCAGCAGGCTACATCCAGAACACGAGTCGTACAAACCAACCAAGCGCGCAGGGTACAACCCAAAAGCAGAGCATGATTACACCTTGAGCTATCGTCCAAACGACATGGCTGAGAATTCAAAATTCATCAGAGAGATCGCCACAGCCACTAACGACAAAACGAAACTGCCACACAACGTGGGCAAATACAACGGCTCGACGGACCCAGACGATCATCTCTAAGTTTTTAATGGCGCAGGAGCAACAGGGGGATGGAATTTGCCAACTTGGTGCCACCTGTTTGCTCAAACATTCGTTGGCGCAGCGTGCATATGGTTCGGCAGCCTGCCAGCAGAAAGAATCAAATCATGGATTGACTTCCGAGAGAAGTTCCTTGCACACTTCTCCCAGCAGCGAAGACACACCAGAGATCCTGCTGATTGTTCAAACATATGGCGCAAAGAACACGAAAGCGTAGAAGACTTTATCACGAGGTATAACAAAGAGTGTTTAGAAATTGGAGACGTGGGCGAAAAGATGATGCGCGCGCATTTCATGAGGGCAGTCAAATGCGATGACCTAATCAAGCGAGTAAAAGGAAGGGACGGAGGACCCAAAGATTAGGAAACGTTCATTGAAGTAGCGAAAACCATTGCGCAAACAGATAAACAGTTGACCGGTGACGATCACCGTCAACGAGGGTATAGCTCTAATGACCGACATGGCAGAAAGGCAGAGGCCAACCATGGAAAACTTCCAGTCATAGAGAGAGAAGCCCACCAAGAGAGGACGTGCGCCACACAATCAACCAGATAGCCCACCGGAAAGAGGTAAAAAGAGAAAACAGGGAAAAACAGTGGACTCCACTAACAAAAACCCCTTCCGAGGTCCTGGCCACTGAGAACCACCAGTTCAAACCACCTCTACAGATGCGAAACAAGAGGGGTCAAGATCCCAACCTTTTTGTGAATTTCACAAAGACACGAGCCACCTAACCGACGATTGCTTCAGTTTAAATGAGGAAATAGAAAGGGCCCTGAGAGACGGAAAGCTTACTCATCTGGTAAAGGGCGGAAAGCGTGAATACCGCCAAATTCAACGAAGAGAAGAAGGACCGGACAATAAAAAGCTCCGGAAGTTAGAAACGCACATGGTTCAAGGGGGTCCGCGAAGGCCAAGGAAAAATTATAACAAGCGCACACAAGACGGCTCGTGGCGTGAGAGGCAAGTTGTTTTCCCAATCGTTAGAGGTGGCCTGAGAGAAAAAAGACCCATCGTCATTTCTGGAGTCATCGGTCACTATCAGACTGATTATATATTCATCGACCCAGGAAGCACCGCGGATATCATATACGAACAATGCATCAACCAGTTCGACCAAGAAGATAAAGCGCGCTTGGAACCAGTTGATTACCCACTAACTGGTTTCTGCAACGAAGCCATTTTTCCTCTTGGCCAAATATCATTCCCGGTGCTACTCTCAGACGGAAGAAATTCAAGAACAGAAGATGTCACATTTATGGTGTTACCGGCGCATTCAAGACACGACATTCTCTTAGGAAGGGAATCCCAAGGAGATTTCAGTATGATATGCTCTGCGCCACACTCAGCTGTGGGATTCCCAACAGAAACAGGCATAGCATTAATATACGCAAGCAAAGAGGTCTTAGCAATGGATGAGGTCAGACCTGCAAAGGCAAGTAAACCAGCACCGCGCGCAGAAGCAGAAAAATGGGTACTGAACGGTGCATACCCAGAACAGACAGTTACCTTAGGACCTGCGATGTCCGATTTAAAGCGCGCGGCGCTCAAAAAGCTGTTACATGAGAATATGGACGTGTTCACCTGGACACCATCCGATATGGTGGGTGTTCCACGGCACATAGTAGAGCACCGGTTAAATGTCTTAGAGGAAGCGAAACCAGTGGTTCATGCCAAACGCCACTTAGGCGATATAAAACACGATGCCATGAAGGAACAGGTAATGGAGCTGTTGAACGCGGGCATCATCAGAGAAGTCAGATACCAAACATGGGTGGCAAGCCCAGTGATGGTGAAGAAACCAAACGGTAGCTGGAGAATGTGCGTGGATTACAAGGATCTAATCAAGGCATGTCCACGGGACTGTTACGCCTTACCAGATATCGACGAAAAGATCGACTCTCTAGCAACATTCAGGTGAAAGTGCTTCCTTGACTGCTACAAGGGGTACCACCAGGTCCAAATGGCCGTTCAGGATGAAGACAAAACCGCATTCCGTACGCCGACATGGCTATACTGTTACACCAAGATGCCTTTCGGCCTAAAGAATGCAGGAGAGACCTATTAGAGATTGATGAACGAAACATTCAGCAATGCCATCGGCAAGTACATCGAAGTGTATATGGACGATTTGGTGATTATGAGCAAGGAAGAAAGCATGATGCTGGTGAACATCCAAAAGACTTTCAACACGCTGCGCAACGTAAGCGTTAAGCTAAATCCAGCAAAATGCTCCTTTGGCATGGAAGAGGGGAAATTCTTGGGTTTCATCGTCACAAAAGATGGCTTCAAAGTAAATCCAGAAAAAGTTCAAGCGATCGAAAGGATGCCTTCCCCATCAAACATCAAAGAGATGCAAAAATTAGCAGGACGGTTAGCAGCACTCAATCGTTTCCTAGCTAATCACGCCGCAAAGTCCTTTCCGTTCATCAAAACATTGCGCAACTGTATGAAGAAAAGCCAATTTCAGTGGACTCCGGAAGCGGAGAGCGCGTTCCGCGAGATGAAAGACTGTCTCATCAAACTGCCAACACTAACCGCACCAATCAAAGGAGAACCATTGGTACTATATTTGTCAGCTTCCGATAAAGCAGTTGGAGCAGTGCTACTCGTCGATCGTCAAGGTATCCAAACACCAGTCTATTATGTGTCACGAACCTTGACCGACCCAGAAACTCGGTACGCCATCATGGAGAAACTAGTCCTCGCGCTGATCCATGCATCAAGACGGCTGCGAAAGTATTTCGCTAACCATGTCATACATGTGTTAACAAACTACAAAATCGGCAACATCCTGGCAAGGCCAGAAATCTCAGGAAGGCTAGCCAAGTGGGCAATAGAACTTGGCGGCCACAACGTGGTTTTCAGACCAAGACCAGCCATCAAAGGCCAAGTGTTGGCAGATTTCATGACAGAGGTACCTGACGATAAGGATCGAGAATGTAAAGCAATGGGAAAGGCCGAAAAGCAACAAGTAGAAGAACCATGGCTGCTTTACACAGATGGCGCATCTAACGAAGATGGCGCAGGCGCAGGGCTTTGATGAGGCTGTCGTGGGCCACTCAAAAGAAAAATAACCTAACTTTACCTATAGACAGGGTAAGTCGGGTGTCGAATCCACGAGGAGCATGTGGTTAGTGTTACACTTTTTGTTTGTAAATTTTACTAAACTAACTGATTATAAAACTGATATGAAATTTAAAAACACATGAAACAAGTTGCAATTAAGAAAAAGATTGAGTTGTAATAAACAATGATGAGAAAAGGTGATCACTCCGGGATTCAGATTCTGTAGTTACTAATAACCTAGTTCTGATTTTATTGGATGCCATTGATTGAATAGTAAATCTGTCACATCTACCAATTACCTATGCAGTTCAAAATCTTAATATTAATTGATCAGAGAAATATTAAAACAAACATTCATAGGAAACATACAATCAACAAAAGCATAATTGGATTCAAAACACAATTATAACTCTGACTGTCACTCAGGATTTGTCTATCACACAAATAATATAATCATGTAAATAGTCGGCTGTCACCCGACTACAAATCCAAATCTCAATACAAAACAGAAATTAGAATTAAAAGTGTCTAACAAGAATCATTCACCCGAAGTGTTCACGAAGGATTTAGCCGCTCATCTCAGTTGATTGATCTTCGCCATGGTTGAAACCCTTCTGTCTGCCGTCGAAGATGATGTGATCGTATTTCTTGAAAAACCGATCCTCCTTATATCACGACCCACAATTAATAATAATAACCCCACAAGTCCCTTCCAAAACAATTGTCTACATGTGCCTCTCGAAACCCAAGTCAGCCGCAACTATCTCAAAAGTCGGCCCACAATCATGATGTTTTCGATGTACATGTGTCGTCCACAATTAAGCCCACTTGTGATTTTGTTGTGTGATGTTTTCTGCCGTCAAAAAAATAGGCCCGAGCCCAATTCAAGAAACAAAGACTAAAAGTCTCCTCCACATGTATGCGTGTGTTGGTGATGATCAGTGGTATTATGACCATTTAAAAATAAAGCATCTTTCACACATGTGTTCCCTGTTCCTCCTTGTCTACGTGTATATATATGTTTTCATCTTTGAAGAAATTAATTAATGCATGCCTCCCATAAAGTCACATGGATGGCTGATGATGTAATGATTGATATTAACTGAAATCCCATATGTCTTGTACATCCAAACCATCAATTTGACCTAGAACATATCCGAGCACTTCCAACGACTGCACTCATCAATCTTACATGCTTCGCTTTATCTTTAAACCCCATAACTTAACCAAATTCACTTGTTTTACCTGCAAACATACAATCACTCGCAATAAGCTAATTCCAGGCATATAGTCATATAAAACAAGATAAACCACATAAGATAAACACTTCAACACCCATGTTTTACACTCTCCATCACATCCCCACACTTACATTTGATTGTCCTCAAGCAAACCAAACCGATAAGGAACTACTCACCACAGTAACAATACCTCTGAACCCCTAAACCAATGCAACAGATTAAGTCCCAAGTCATACCCGTTCCATAGACTGACACAATCAAGATTTACAGCCCGACAAGCAATTGATGTAATTTCTAAAACTTAAGACTCGTCTATTCAAAACTAACATGCTTAGGATTAAAACACATGCTACACGCCCCTCACAATCAACTCTCTTCTCGGTTTAAAAATATGAACTAGCGTGTAATGTGCTAGCATTTATATCACTCAAAACCAAACATGCAATCCTGTAATCATATGCTTGTACAACAATCACACCTTCACTGTATCATATAACACGGCACATATCAAAAGGACTTTTGGTTTTGGGTTTAGGCTAAGGTTAGGAAGCTTTTTTTTTTTGGATTATATTTATATTTTTATGTGGCGAACAAACAAAAAACCAAACCGTGACAACTTATTTGCAAACATAACGACTGACACTTTGGACCCAAGACAATAAACAATATTTACTACACTTCTATTTTTTTGCTCTTTTTCTTTTATCTATTTTTTTTCTTTGTTTTTTTTTCAATTATTCAAAACTTGTTGTTCACGGTCGGTATCAAACGATTCACATTAGGTGGACAAACGAAAGGTAACTAGGCTCAACAGGGCTACTAAGGGTAATGGTTAGGTAAACATAAAACAAACATAACGGGTGTAAGGTATATCCTAATGCCTTTATCAATTACGTGCACATGTCAAACCACAGTCTTAGCATGCATCAAATCATACAAGTTCTAACACAGAATAACATGCGGCCTGCTCTCAACAAATGAAATCATAATGTAAATCATTCTATCATTCTACAGGCTCAAAATTCTCACCAAGAAAAGGGTAGAAAGGCTGCCGACACGTAGCATATGCAATCTAAAGCATGTTACCCCTAAATAGACATCTTTTTTCAATTCTTTTATCCTAAAAACACGTGTCAGACCTACTCTCATGAAACTTAAAGGAACGACCATGACAAGGGACTATGTTAGTTTACTACCGGCAAGGAACCCATTAGTGATTGAAACGTTCGGTTTTTTTATCCGTTTAGCTTATTTAAGGTGATGAAATTTTTCAAAATTTTCAATTTTTTTTTCACTTTTCATCGTTCTCAATCACTTTTAACCTCTTTCAAACCTTTCCCTTCCCGGGTTTCCCATATCCCCACACTTGGGCGACATTGTCCCCAATGTATAGTGCTTTTAAAACAAAACCCGGGAATACCAACTAACAACCCCCTGAGTGACTATCCCTAGCACAAATAACGTAAACACATTCCCTAAACATAAATAGTTCAACACCACCAAAAACAAAAATAAAAATGCAATAATAAAAGTGGAACAGACTCCCCTGGTTTAAAGCGTAGAATCCTCATGCGTCATGTTCCACCACGACCGTATAGCATTTCATTCGCGGCCGTGTCCAACAAGTACTCGGGTCAATCTCTACGATTAGTGTTCAGATCATCCCCGTCCAAATGGAGATTGAGTATGGACAGTTTTGACTGACTCTAATCCGTGCATTGTCCGCCACTGCAACTAGGACGTATTGGGATTTCACCAAACATCCCCACACTTGGACCATTGCATCCATAGAAATTGTTAACCTGGTAACCTGCAACAATAATCACGCAAAACAGAAAAACAAAAAAAAATAATAATAATACACTACTCTACATCCTCGGGCTGCCTCCCGAGAGCGCTAAGTTTATAGTCTTCAGCCTGACCGTATCTGGTTAAGCTCATGGTGGTTCATATAGTATCCCCTGTGTATGAAACACATGGTTATCATCCCACATCCATCCATCATCTCTTATGGCATCCCAATGATCCGGGTTATCTGGATCTGTATCATCGAAAGAATATAATAACTCGCCCGTACGTGTCTCTATGGGATTCTTCTTGGATTTGGTTGCTTCCTTTGGTGGCATCTTTTTTCGCATGGCTAATTTCTTTTTAATTCTCAATTTGAGCCACCAAGGTGACTTGGCCTCTTTATCCTTCACGATCTTGCCATCTTTAGACCTGTCAATCATAGCAACACTCTCTTTCGGGCCATCGTCACACACTCGAGAATAACTCGTGTTAGTAACAAAATCCCATGAACAAGTATTTATAAATGAATAATCAAAAGAATGTGAAAGGAAGTCAATAGAAAGCTTACGGCTCCCGTATGTCATATCAACTGTACCTTTCCAGCAACAGATCTGAGCATCTGCAGTGGCCAAGAATGGTCTGCCATGTATCACCCTCAGTTGTTCCTTCTCTGTATATGGATCTAAGACAACAAAATCTTCATGATAATTAAAGTCACCTACCTTTACAGTCAATCCCTTCAAAATCCCTCGGGGCCTTCCTCGTGAGTATTCAGCTAAAACCATAGGATCATTAACCTGTTGCAATGGGCCCAAATCATACCTGTCATAAATATACCCGGGAAGAACACTCATACTAACTGCAAAATTCAATGAAGCGTTATCTGTCTTGAGATCCCCAAGTTGAATTGGGATGAGCTGTTCCCCTGGATCTCTATCTGTCTCTGATCCAGCATCCTCAACCAGGCTAACTGTAGCTTTTCTTTCTGCAAAATTGTCAAACTGATTAGTTAGTTG
Source organism: Helianthus annuus (assembly GCF_002127325.2). NCBI lineage: Eukaryota > Viridiplantae > Streptophyta > Magnoliopsida > Asterales > Asteraceae > Helianthus > Helianthus annuus. The sequence goes on from NC_035448.2 coordinate 154,655,536, forward strand.
TTCAATTCGCTGGTTAAGTGATTCATTAATATTTTGCTGTTCCTTGAGAGACTGGGTGAGTTCCTCTACATGCTTGAGGAGGGTTTTGAATAACTCTAAAATCTTATCTTCCTCAATTGCGTTTCGATTCTGCTCGTTACCGCCTTTATTGGATTGATTGTAATTTTGATATCCTCTGGAGCCATGATCCGGGTGGTAAGAACGTGGACAATCTTGAACCCAGTGATTGTGACTCCCGCAACATGAGCATGCTTCAGCATCATAATCCCATTCCATAGTTGCTGCACAAGTAACAAACTAAAAGTAGTACTGAAAAAAAAATAAAAAAAAATAAAAAAAAATCAAATAAAAGATATAACACTAAGCGCACTAGCTCCCCGGCAACGGTGCCATTTTGATGAGGCTGTCGTGGGCCACTCAAAAGAAAAATAACCTAACTTTACCTATAGACAGGGTAAGTCGGGTGTCCAATCCACGAGGAGCATGTGGTTAGTGTTACACTTTTTGTTTGTAAATTTTACTAAACTAACTGATGATTATAAAACTGATATGAAATTTAAAAACACATGAAACAAGTTGCAATTAAGAAAAAGATTGAGTTGTAATAAACAATGATGAGAAAAGGTGATCACTCCGGGATTCAGATTCTGTAGTTACTAATAACCTAGTTCTGATTTTATTGGATGCCATTGATTGAATAGTAAATCTGTCACATCTACCAATTACCTATGCAGTTCAAAATCTTAATATTAATTGATCAGAGAAATATTAAAACAAACATTCATAGGAAACATACAATCAACAAAAGCATAATTGGATTCAAAACACGATTATAACTCTAACTGTCACTCAGGATTTGTCTGTCACACAAATAATATAATCATGTAAATAGTCGGCTGTCACCCGACTACAAATCCAAATCTCAATACAAAACAGAAACTAGAATTAAAAGTGTCTAACAAGAATCATTCACCCGAAGTGTTCACGAAGGATTTAGCCGCTCATCTCGGTTGATTGATCTTCGCCATGGTTGAAACCCTTCTGTCTGCCGTCGAAGATGATGTGATCGTATTTCTTGAAAAACCGATCCTTCTTATATCACGACCCACAATTAATAATAATAACCCCACAAGTCCCTTCCAAAACAATTGTCTACATGTGCCTCTCGAAACCCAAGTCAGCCGCAACTATCTCAAAAGTCGGCCCACAATGATGATGTTTTTGATGTACATGTGCCGTCCACAATTAAGCCCACTTGTGATTTTGTTGTGTGATGTTTTCTGCCGTCAAAAAAATAGGCCCGAGCCCAATTCAAGAAACAAAGACTAAAAGTCTCCTCCACATGTATGCGTGTGTTGGTGATGATCAGTGGTATTATGACCATTTAAAAATAAAGCATCTTTCACACATGTGTTCCCTGTTCCTCCTTGTCTACGTGTATATATATGTTTTCATCTTTGAAGAAATTAATTAATGCATGCCTCCCATAAAGTCACATGGATGGATGATGATGTAATGATTGATATTAACTGAAATCCCATATGTCTTGTACATCCAAACCATCAATTTGACCCGGAACATATCCGAGCACTTCCAACGACTGCACTCATCAATCTTACATGCTTCGCTTTATCTTTAAACCCCATAACTTAACCAAATTCACTTGTTTTACCTGCAAACATACAATCACTCGCAATAAGCTAATTCCAGGCATATAGTCATATAAAACAAGCTAAACCACATAAGATAAACACTTCAACACCCATGTTTTACACTCTCCATCAGGCTTCGACTGGTGAGCCCTGACAAACATGAATTCACGTACGCCATACGTCTAGATTTCAGGAGCACGAACAATGAAGCAGAGTATGAAGCTTTTCTTGCCGGTTTAAGATTGGCAATCAAAATGGGAGTCAAACACATCGAAGCGCATGTAGATTCCATGTTAGTGGCCGGACAAATTAACGGCCAATACGAAGCCAAAGGAGATGTAATGGCGCTCTATCTGAGTCAAGCAAAGACGCTGCTACAAACCTTCTATTCCTACAAGGTGCAACACATAAACAGAAGCGAGAACAAACCAGCAGACGCACTGAGTAAACTCGCATCTACAAGCTTTCAACACCTTGCAAAGGATGTGCGCATAGAAGTTTTAAGCAACCCATCTGTTCCACTTTGGGAAGTATGCGTCATCCAGACGGGGACAACGTCTTGGATGACTCCAATAATCATGTATCTTCAGTCCGGGATACTCCCCGAGAACAAAGCCGAAGCGAGGAAAATCCAGTACAAGGCCGAGCATTATCAGATGGCCGACGGAATTTTATACCGAAAGTGATACCTTGGCCCATTGTTGAGATGTGTTGACGTTGAAGACGCAAACTATTTGATCAGAGAGGTGCATGAAAGAATCTGTGGTATACATGCCGGGCCAAGAATGGTAGTGGCAAAGTGATGAACGCCGGGTACTAATGGCCCGGGATGCATTTAGACGCGGTGAAAGAGCTGAGGAAATGCAGCGGATGCCAAAGACATGCTCCCAAGACGATGCGCCCCAAAAACGAATTGGTACCAGCCACAACCGCGTGGCCCTTTCAGCAATGGGGAATAGACATGGTCGGCCCTTTCCCAGAAGCCCCAGGAGCGGTCAAATAAAATAATAGTCGCGGTTGACTATTTTACCAAGTGGGTAGAGGCAAAGGCACTTGCATCAACCACGTCAACCGTCGTCAAGAGATTCATATGGGAACAAATTATATGCCGTTTTGGCCTACCGCTAAGAATCATCACTGACAATGGAACAAACTTCGCTGCAGACGACCTCGAACGATGGTTCAAAGAATTGCACATCGAACACACCTTCTCTTCGGTTGCGCACCCGCAAGGGAACGGTCAAGTAGAAGCAGTTAACAAAAGCATTGTCGATGGGATCAAGGCAAGGCAATGAGAGAAAAGAAGGGGCTGGGTCGATGAGCTGCCCAGCATACTGTGGGCCCATAGAACAATGCCAACAACAAGCAACGGCGAAACACCGTTCAGTCTAGTTTATGGGTCAGAAGCAGGAATACCAGTAGAAATCGGATTGCCATCTCCATGAATGCTTTCCATGAACTTAATCGACAACGAAGAAAAAAGGAGGATCGACCTGGACCTCCTAGAAGAAAGAAGAGAGATTGCGGCAATCAACGAAGCGAAATACAAAACGAAGCTGGAGAAATATTATAACTCAAAAGTCTGAGTCTGCACCTTCAACCCAGGGGAGTACGTCCTAAGAGACAACGAGGCTTCAAACGCCGAGAAACCTGGAAAACTGGCTCCCAAATGGGAAGGCCCATACGTTATAGACGCAGTGCTCGGAAAGGGTGCCTACAAGCTACGCACCATCGACAACAAAGAGGTTCCACGAACTTGGAACGCTCAACAGCTAAGAAGGTGTTATATGTAACAGAACCATGTAATTCCGATGGCTAAATCGCCGACACATTTATCGTAATACAAGAAGTGTTTGGCTATCTTTATATTTTGCAAATTTCCTGTCATAACTGCATATATTACTTTGGGCGTACACGAAAACATCAACGGCTCGACCATAGGAAACTCTGTAGACCTCCAAGGCTCGTCACAACCAAGTGCACAGCCGGGTCAGAAACACAACTAAAGCCTACAAAACGCCAAAACAAAACTTCGTGCCCACACAAACACGAAAACATCGACATCTAGGTAAATAAACATTGTAAGGCTCCCAGAGCTGAACACAGCTGAGCTCACACAATAACCTGCAACTCGATCACTTCGTAGTCACGAATAAACTCATGCGCAAATACGACAGAATAAACGTTATCATTAACACAGCATGAACCTGTCAGCACCATCATTCATTCGTGACACCTAATCAAAGTAATTTTACATGCACATATTATGACGATAACAAAATTCGCATAAAAACAAAGCAAATATTAACATACTAAAGGTCAAGCATGATCAGTTGTTCACAAACATAACAGGTAAACCAAAAATAAAATTGTTCACAAGTCACCAAAAATTACAAGGCCATTTAAGGCCATACGCGGCACACAGGCCGGAATCCTTCACTTAGGATGGCTAGTACCTGCGCCTCCCGCCGCGCCTGCTTCATCCCCAAGAGCCTTTTTTAACAAGGCAACAATATCAACTTTCCTAGCTAGCTTCTCAGCAGCTTTAACAACGGCAAATTCCAAGGAGGAAAACTCTTTGCGTTTTGCAGCATACCTGCCATCACAATCCTCCGCGTAAAGCTCAAAGTGGTGGTCCTTCTGCTTATTAATAGTCGCAGCTTTACCCTCAGAGTAGCCATACTTCCGACCACTATTGTATCCTGCCTGACCCAATTCAAACATATACGTGGCAAGTTCAGGAGAATTCACAATACGGTCAGCAAGCTGCAAACAAGCAAACCACAACATAAGAGGAATCGTCAAAAATACGAAAAAAGAAACGAAAATAAGCGAAGGAAGTTACCAAAGGCACCGCGCGCGAAAGCAACCATCTGCAATCAGCAGATACCTCCTCAACAAGGCCATCAGAAGCTGCACATTCAGAAGTCTTTTCCTCGAGAAGCTTTCCAGTAGCCTCACACTCGGAAAATTTTTGCTTAACAAGGAGCTCCAGCTTGTCGATACGAGCAACATATTCTTTCTCTCGCTTCTCAAACGCAGCACGCGCCTGATGCGCTTCATCAGCAAGCTCCTTCTTTTCACCAGGAAACCGAACAATCGCATCGCGCTGAGATTGCATCTCAGCATTAGTACGTTCACAGGCCGTTTCCCAGTCTTTCTGCTTTTGAATGTTAACCTGTTTCTGTTCCTTAAGCTTCTTCTCGGCATCAGCAAGCCTCCATTGCAAACCTTTCTTTTCAGCATTGAATTTTTCTCTCTCCTCAGCTAACGCCCTCTTCGCATCCTCAAACTCAGCAGTCTCTTCCCCCATCAATCGCCATTCACGAACAATTTCTTGGGAAGTGGCAAAGAAATTAACTCCAGAACGCACGTGATTATCCAACAAAGCAAAACGATTGTGTCGCCTCTGGAACATCCTCTCAGCAGGAGGAAGAGACATAGAAAAGAAGTCATGACAGTTGCCCAAATCATTCATCCGGGAACCTTGAGTAAGATTCCAGCGAGGGGCGTGCGGCAAGTCATCACAAGCTGGGTTGTGAGTATCCCAGGAATCAGCTTGGACATTCTCAAACTGCGGGCTACGAACAACACCAGAAGTAGCACCACCATCACCTGGGATGCGCTTGCTATAGATAGTCTGGCGCGGGGTGGCCTCACTGGATTCCACCTCGGTCTCAGCGCCCTTACCCCTATCACCAACACCTTCACCACCTGCACTTCCATCAGCACCACCTGACATATCGCCACCACCTTCACCCACATTCTCGGCAACTGCCTCATCTTCTTTCTTCTTCCTCTCGGAATCATCACGAGGAGGGGTCAAGCCAATTGTCCTCGACGGAGAAGAAGCAGGGGGAGTAATCTCTGAAATATCCAACTTACGAGGTTTTTTGCCAGACTTGACTCCTGTCATAAAACAACCATAACAATTAAAAGTAAGTCGAAGAAACATAGAAGAAATATACAACTACAAAACCACTACCAGTAGGGGCAGAAGCAGCAAAAATCTCCTCCAAGAGATTTCCGCGACCTCCACTAAAAATACCCATGTCAATCTCAGACTCGGAGGGAGCAGGAGGAACATCCTTATGGAGTTTGGCTTTTTTCGAAGCAAGAAGAGCAGCGGCCTGCTCGTCAAGTTTGCGCTTCTTATCTTCAAGCGCTTTCTTCTTCATCATATCCGTCAAAGTAGACTGATCATCCAGGTCAGACTCACGCGCTTTCTCACCAGCTCCTAAACCAGACAACGTATCAGAGACAACCACATAATCTAGACAAGGAAGAGTAGAGGGTCGCTTACGAGAAGTACCAGCCGTTTTGCCCTCAACCCTCTTCTCCCATTTCTCAGGCTTATCAGCTTTTGTCTTTCTTCTCATCTCCACTTGAGCAGAAGGGTCAACAGCTACCTCTGCATCGTCACCAACAACCTCATGAACAGGCTCATTAACAACGGCCTGCGCGGTACCTGCACGCGCGCAACGAGAAGTTAGACCTTCAAAGGACTTGTCGGAACTTCCACTCGAGAGAACAACAACTTCCTCTCGAATAGGGTCAATGGGGTCATCTTCATCATCTTCACCTAAAGCGACATTGGCGTATCTAGCCAAGCTCTCATCAGATGGGTGCAAGAAACGGCCTCGAATTTGGTCTAACCACACCGGCTTCCCATCCTCCTGGATGGCCTCCACCATGGCACCCGCGGCCTTTGGGTGCAAAACATTTATCAAACTGTATCCAACTGCAAAAGACAAAGGAATAAGGAATAGCACACACAAAAAAAAAAAGTGATAATTCAAAAATACTTCAAGAAAATCACATACATTTGCCTTGGTAACCGTAAACCGGAACACCCAAGGGATTCTTTGGTGCCCATAACAAACTCATTCCCGCACCAACCAAGGCCATCTCCTCCAACTGAGCAACAGCAGTTGCCTTGTGTGTTATCTTCTTGTACCAATCTTGTGCAGCATAACCCGCCAAAACATCTACCTTCGGGATCCCTTCACTCAGCAACCGGTAATGCATATCAATGGGAATAACACCACGACGAATGTAGAAGAACTTTTGCTTCCAATCGTGCAAGCTCTTCAGAGGAACGGAACAAACAGGAGAAACACCCGTCCGGGCATTGAAAGAATAAAAACCATTGGTATAGGTAACACTATAGAAGACGTTGAACATCTCAAACGTCGGCTCAAGACTGTGGGCTTTACAAACGAATTCAAAATGAGTAATACGCGGAAGTCCAATCGCGTTAATTTGGGAAATATGAAGCCCATAATTCCTCAACACCGAGGCAGTAAACTTAGTAATTGGAAGCCTAAAGTTACCAACCCGGAAGAATGCAGCATATAGAGTCAAGTATCCCGGAGGTGCGTCCACGGCGGTGGAACCAGCAGTCGGATATTGGGCCCCCACTCAGGGCGAAAACCCATTCCTTGCACCTAGTTGTGGAATTCCTCTTCCTTCCACCCAATGACTGCCTGATCAGGGCCAGGAGGAGCTTTCCCTTTATTCTTCCTCTTCTTCTGGGAAGGATTTGCACCAGACATAGTGAAGATGATACGAAGTTAAACGAAAGTATTCAAACAAAGGAAGAAGAAAAGATGAAGGAGATGGAGAAAACCAAACTTCAAAAATTTGAAAGTAAGGAAAGAAGAAGGAATCGCCTCCTATTTATACCCATCGCATATAATGCGATGGGTAGTGGGCCGTCAGAGTCCAGGAAAAAGCAACCAATGGGGGAGAGACATGTCAGAAGAGAGAGAAGACGCCACCTCTTTTTTCGGGAGCATGGGTAACAGGGCCTGACAACGTGACAGAAAAGTAACTGACGGGAACTGAAAAGGCACCTGTTCACCTCCGATAAGACAGGGACACCAGACAGTCACACCAACATTCCCCCCAAGACAACAAAACTTCCATTGGAAGGAAACAACAAGTGCCACACGCAATGCGCCATGCACCCATTTGGCTCAACTTTTTAAGTTGCCAAAACCCATGCGCCATGCGTCCATTTGGCTCAACTTTTTTAAAGTTGCCAAAACCCATGCGCCATGCGTCCATTTGGCTCAACTTTTTTAAGTTGCCAAAACCCATGGGCCATGCGTCCATTTGGCTCAACTTTTTTTTAGTTGCCAAAACCCATGCGCCATGCGTCCATTTGGCTCAACTTTTTTAAAGTTGCCAAAACCCATGCGCCATGCGTCCATTTGGCTCAACTTTTTAAAGTTGCCAAAACCCATGCGCCACGCGTCCATATGGCTCAACTTTTTTAAGTTGCCAAAACCCATGCGTCATGCGTCCATTTGGCTCAACTTTTTTAAGTCGTCAAATTCCACGCGCCATACAAACCGCCACAAAAACACACTACCCTTATAAGTCCAAAATCCCTCCTAGACGATCAACTCAACTAGAAGGCACACTGGACTGGGGGGACTTGAAGAGGTATGGTCCCAATTCCCTGCCTACATGACAGGGACCACACCACTTTTTGAGCATACATGGCGCCCACATCAGCAAAGCAATCCAGAAGCTTCTAGAAACTTCTGGAAGACGCCAAGGTGGCACCAAAGATGCTCCATCCGACAAAAAGGACAACACGTGTCACCAGTCGCAGAACGCCACATAGGCCGGCGACAAATCAGGGGGCAGAGCTGACAACGCCAGTACAAGGTTTCCAGCATGGACAAACGTAAGCGCGCCACGTGTACCACTACACCGGCTATGGCATAGCAGACCAAGAGGATATTCCCCTTGGTCGGACAGCTGGCGCGCAACCACAGCTGGCACAGCTGCTCCTCCCTTCTTCACCCTCCGGCTATAAATAGGACCCTTCATCATTCAGGTTCAGGATCTTTTGCTCTCTATTCTCACACACTAAACACACACTGTTTATTCTCCCTCAGAACAGTACTTATTCTCACGCCGGAGCCTGGTTAAGAGGGAAACCTCCATATTCCCCTCTTAACGAGACTGACGGTGTTGCTGTTTTGCAAGATCTAGGTCATTTCTGCGAGTAAGATAAGAGATTAAACCCACAGAAGGAATAACCCCACAGATTAACCTCATTGTTAGCCTGTGTTTCATCACTCTACAATACACGCATACATAGGAAGAAAGGAGGCAGCCAACATTGAAAAGACAGGCACATGCAAGTCAAGAAAATTTATATCAAAAGAACAGAAGGTCTAAAACGTAACCTATGGTTTAAACCGTAGGCTACGGTTGAAGTTATAAGAAGGCAGCACATGCTGGACGTAAAGCCAATCATCAATCACTTTTGTGGGAATTGTTTTGGATGGCACATGCAAGGAAGGAACAATTATCATCAGGTGAAGGTTAGGGAGAAACAAAAGAAATGGGCCGACATATTGCACATGGGCCGGCTTGGCAGACATTGGGCAGCTATAGTTGAAAAATATATGGACTGTTATTGGAGGAGACTTTTGTTTTGTTTTCTTTGGATTGGGCCGCACATGTGAAGAGGCTTTGTCCACAAGTCAACAACAAACATGAGGACTAGGTTTGGCGGCAGACATCATCAACATAATACATTATCATCAAGACGAGGATCATCATCTTGACCGCAGTGGATGAACCCACCATCATGAGCGGCTAGTCATCTAATGGTTTCCTTCGGATGGAGGGTTTTTATAAGTTAGGTGAAACTATGTGTTTGGTACAATCGTTTTAATTTGGTGATCTAAGCATTCGATGCTTTTCACCATTGATTTTGATTCATTGGTTGTAAACAGTTACATTTATTTAAACCTTAATTTCTAAGCATTCAGTTCCCGAGAGTTCTAGTAATTGGGATATATTTGACATGGGGTTAGGGTTTGTAAATTGTAATTGATAATCATTCGATAACCTCCCGTTATGTATGGACCGGAGTACTTAGTCGTTGGTTATCACAATTAGTTAATCAAAATTAACACCTATGTCTATGTAGGTAACGATTAAACACATAGTTGAAGTTAATTGCAAAACCTGAAATCTGGAGGAACCATCTTCTCTCCTGTTTGATTTAAACCTTAGTTTTTATTCGTTAATTTAGCTATTTCTCATAATCAAACAAACCGAGTTTCTAATTCAGTAATAGTTAATTAACACTTAGCATAATAACACTTTCCACAATCCTCTTCTGGTTCGATATTCGACTTACTCTAGCTACTAGTTTATTTCGGTTTTTGCATGTCACTAACGACAGACATCAATTTGTAAATTCTGAAAAAAAAAAACATTTTATTATTAAAATTTGTAAGAAAAATGTGTTGGCTCGAGCTCAAAATTTTAGCTCGTTAAGGTTAAGATAAACGAGCCAATCCGAGTTGTCGTTGAACTAGTTAAGCATCCCTACATGTGACACCATCGTGTATAGATTCATGTATACTTTAGGGTTTAGGCGGGTTAAAATAGAGGTGCACAAAACAGGTTTTTTTTTTTACAACCGGGTCCGGGTTTGTTCAACAAAGTCAACAACCGGTTCCGGGTACGCTCGGAGTTTTGACCAGTTTGGCCGAGTTTTTTTTTTTTTTTTTTATTTGGGGGGTGGGGGGGTGTATTGAATGGTTCGGGTCCGGGTTTTGACCAGGTAAAGGTGGAACCAGTTCCGGGTTGGTTCCTTTTTCTAAACCCGGGTAGGAACTGGGTCCGGGTTTGGTCAACAAAGTCAACAACAGGTTCCGGGTACGTTCGGATTTTTGACCGAGTTTTGACCAGTTTGGCTGAGTTTTTTTTTTGGGTATTGAATGGTTTGGGTCCGGGTTTCGACCGGGTAAAGGTGAAACCGGTTCCGGTGGTTCAGGGTTGGTTCCTTTTTCTAAACCCGGGTCTGAAACTAGTGCATTTACCTATAAATTTCGTTCAAAACAAAAACCCATCATCTTCCATTTCTCCCCCTCTCACTCTCACTCTCTCAAACTCAACCTATGCCCACACATTTTAAATTTGAACCAAAACTGGGATAGGTTCTTTTCACTTGTCACTACAAAGTACAAACTATGATACATAATTTGGTAACTATATTTTGAGGTAATTGTTGTATGTACCTATAAATTTTCAGGTTGTTATTTTTTAAAAGGAAAAAAAGTGTAACAAAGTTGCCCTTTTGGTTATGAACAAGTGAACCTGGAAATGAAGGATAAAATATTAAATTCATAAGTGCAAAAGAGAAATTAATTTATTTATGGTTAATATTAACATTAATTAATAACCACAAGCTTTAATATAAATAAGATTTTCAATGGAGGTAAGAGTAGGCCACTCTTTTCTCTTCAATGAGCTCTCTTTGTAAAGCATCCATCTTCCCCCTAGCAAACTCATCAATCTTTAGTCCTGCACCATTGCAGAATAATTATTTAATTTAATTTCTAATTAATTCCTCATTCCCACATTAAAAAAGTTGAAGTTCATAACCTGTTTACACCATATACAATATAGGATGTTCAATGGAAAAATACCTTGAACGATCGACCATTCGCCTTTCTCACAAGTGACCGGAAAAGAATAAATCAAACCCGGTTGGATGCCATAAGACCCGTCAGAATAAACTCCCATCGACACCCATGTTCCCTGACTCCCGAAATATGAAAATAAAATTAAGATTATAAAATAAATATAAGCTGTTAGCATTGTACTAGGGGACTCATGAGTTTTCCAGTGACGCGATCTCAATGTTATCAATAAAGAAAAAAAAAGGTAAATAAAATGAGGAAAATTTGAAGACAAAACCATACCGTTGGAGTACCGAGAATCCAATCCCGCATATGATCACACACGGAAATTGCAGCAGAAGATGCACAAGACAACCTTCGAGCTTTGACAATAGTTTGACCTCTCGTTTGTACATTTGTGATGAAATTTGTGTTCAACCTGAATCATTAAACATAATCAACAACATAAGTGATCCAAATTTTGAATAAGAGTAAAATGCGATTTTCGTCCCTGAGGTTTGGTCACTTTTGCGATTTTCGTCCAAATGTTTGTTTTTCCGCATATGGATCCAAAAGGTTTGAAATCTTGCCATTTTCATCTGGCTCGTTAACTCCATCGATTTTTTCCGTTAAATCAAGGGTATTTTCGTTCTTTTTGTTAACTTAAAGGGCAATTCGGTCTTTTGAATACTTGTACATAAAGTGAAAAAGAGCGAATAGCCCTTTAAGTTAACAAAAAAGACGGAAATACCCCTGACTTAACTGAGAAAAATGGATGGAGTTAACGATCCGGATGAAAATGGAAAGATTTCAAACCTTTTGGATCCAAATGCGAAAAAACAAACCTTTGGACGGAAGTCGCAAAACTGACCAAACCTCAGGGACGAAAATGGCATTTTACTCTTTGAATAAAGTTATAAATTTTAGAGAGTTTAAAGCTATAGAATATATAATTATATAAATAACACCTACCAATGATCATCATCAATAAGTTCTTTCACAGATTCATGTCCTACACCAGTATTGACTGTAGCATGATTGGCGTCTGGATATAGATTCGAAGAGTGATTTCCCCAAATTATAACGTTTTTTACATCACCGACATTTACATTTAATTTCTCTGCTATCTGGTTTAACGCACGATTATGATCTAATCTTGTGAGGGATGTAATATTCTCTTCTGGGATCGAAGGTGCATATTCTTTCAAGATTAGTGCATTTGTATTTGCAGGATTAGCGACCACAAGCACCTGCCAAAATTTGTCTTTTATTTTTATATATATATTTTTTTTTTCAATTTTCACCTATCAAATAAACAATAGACACAAACCTTGCAATCTGGATCAGCATGCTGTTCCAAAGCCGAAGCTTGAGCTTTATATATAGCAACATTACTAAATATTAAATCTTTGTTATCATCTTTTCTATGAGGGAATCCACCGAGCATTATTGCAACATCAACACCTTTACAAGCTTCAATAACATCACTTGTCGCAATAACACCTACAAGACACATAAAAAAATTCTTCAAGAAGTCAAACAAAATTCGTTTTCGTATTTTTTTATAAACGACTGTACATGAACATTGATGTGTTGAATATTAACCTTTAAGAAGAGGGAAAGCTCCGTCCATCAATTCCATTTTTACCCCTATTAACGTTTCAGCATTTGGCTCGATATCAAGCATGTGTATAATTACAGGTTGATCTCGACCCAACATTGCCCCTCTCGCAATCATCGGAAGTAGGGCATAGCCTATTTGACCTGATACATAAGTTGATTTTTATTTTTTAATTACTTACAAGAATCAAGAAACGAGCATGTAACGATACAATGAAAACTAGACACTACTCGTTAACATATTTTATTAGTTTTCTTTTCAAAAAGCTAAGAACTTTGTTGCAAAAGAAGTTTGTAAGACCAAACTCGAAGATTAATTGCGAAAACAACTATGCAAGCAGACTTGATAGTTGGTCAAGAACATGCCTGCAGCCCCAGTAACAAGCACAATAAGAGGATCTTTTTCAACATCCACAAAGCTCCATAAGTATCTAATGATCCTCCAAGACAGATACAAACAAACCAAAACAATCACAATTTTCTGAATCCAATCCAAAGCTTCCATTTGATTATCCAGTCAAAACAAACAGTGAAGACACGATGGAATGACACCCTGTATGGAACCAAAGCTTATTTATACAAAATCAAACCCATTTCTCACAGAAGGAATTTATCAAACACCTGGTGTGCAAGGCAAAGAAACCCAAGAAACCTCAATTGAGGAATACAAATACAAAACCCAGAAGCCATGCAATGCAATTAATGGTTTCGTGATGATAAAGAAAAGCATTAGATGAGGAAAAGTTACCGTAAGTCTCGTGATACAACCCAGATGGGGTTCATGGGCATGATTCTGAAACTGGAAACTGATGAATGATAGTATATTGATTTCAAATTGGTGGGAAAGGGGAGCTTGAAGTGATGGTTGATTAATGATCACACGGGTTTTGAACTTTTAAGTAGCAAACATGGACTGTATATATCAAATGATTTGTCACCATCGTCTTCAATGTTGGACACTTATTTATTATGTTAGTACTTTATTACGAGAACTAGTATTAACCCCCTGCGTTGCAGTGGTTGTCATAAAACTGTGTTAAGTAGTAGTAATACTATACCATTGTTAGCGACCACCAACACCGGAAAAGCTCGTAAAAACAAAATAAATAAAAACGGGAAAAAATAACGTCGAGCGAAAAGCAGACATAAAATCTTTGAATAACGCACGCTCGTTGCTGAGAAATTAAACCGAAACGTAAAACATAGAAAAAAAAAACTAAGTCCATCCAGGACCCGCATGTTAGACGAACTTGTCAAACGCAGAAAAATAGATGTGACCCGATAGGCCAGTCAAAATGGAAAAAAATATACGAAAAAACGTTGAACCCACACACATGTTGCGGTGCGTTAACTCACAAAATTTAGAATGAAGCGAAAAACTTGGGAAAGATGAAAAGTATGGTGGACCAACATTGAAAATAAAAAAGAGTTGAAATTAAATTGCAAAAAATGAAAAACTTTGGGTTAAAATAAAAACACAAAGGGTCTAAATTGTAAAATTGAAGTTATTTATTAATTTTAGATAAAGATAAAGATAAAAATAAATGATATCTATATATTGGTTATTAATTAATATTAATATTAAAAGAAATTTATTAGATAAATATAAATAAAATTTATGAGATTGAAGGAAAGAATGACATGTGACATTATTTGAAGTCTTTTATTATAAACTAGGTTAGTTCCCCGTGTAACACACGGGTTCAACAATTTAAACTGTATAAAAAATATTTCTTGTAAATGCAAACCAAAGATGGAGACGTTTATATACCAAATTGACATAAATGAGTTAATATATTAGATTAGATTAGATTTTTAGTTTAAGAAAATAAGAAAATAAAAAAACGAACCATATAGTGTATAGAAAACAAAACCTTTTTAATACAACAGACCTTTTTTATTCACTTTTAACTCTTTTACCCACAAAATTTGGTGAGTAAGACTAAAAAGAATAATATGGTGGCTTCTTAGTTTTTTTAGGATGTCAACTCCTTCTTTCTTTGAATTTTAGTTATCTCTAAGTTTGATGCTTCGTATACAACTTGTTCCAAATAATTAAGTCTAAACTAAATCATATTAAATATATAATTATAGAGGTTTAGTTTAGAGTGAAAAGTAGAAGACCGCATCTGAAGGGGTATGGTCCCAAAAAGCCGCGCAAACCTCTATCAAGGTTGCGTGTGGGACCATACTCCTTATCTTAATAAACTTCCTATCAAGAGTCTCGCGCGAGATACACCACTTTCTGCTATACGTCGCGCGAGGTCCCGCCCACAAGAAGTTCTGATATCAACACTTAGCATACTAAAAGAGCACATAGGCATACTAACCCGCGCGGGGTTAGTTAGATGCTCAACAGGAACCACATAGGAAGGCAGCGCAAGGCTACCTTCAGTGGTACACAAGGTACAAGTGGCAGGGAAAAGAGCCAATGAGCGTCCAGCAGGCTCTGGTCAATCGTGCGCCACGATCGTCTGACGAGAAGTACGTAAGGACGCCTACGTGGCACCAATCAGGGGACGGAGACATCTGTCCCACGATCTCCACTTGTCTGCTGATGGCAGAAGAGCAGCAGGGCCGACAACAACGACACGTGGCTCCAATCAAGGTGCGCCAGCAACGAAGAACTTCTAGAAGCCACTAAACGGTCGACACTAGTGAGACAAAGAGCACATCCGTTGTGTTGTCCATTTCCGGCCCAAGGCCCATCAGCCCATATCCTCTTACACCTCTCCGGCTATAAATAGAGACCTCATTCCACAGGTTAAACATTCTATTCCCTCTACTCCCACTCTTAACACTTGATTATCCTCCCAAAGCAGTTGCTTATTCTCACGCCGGAGCCCGGTTAAGAGGGAAACCCCCACATTCCCCTCTTAACGAGTAACGATGTTTTGTTTTGCAGGATTTAACCTCAAGTCGGAGCTCAAATATTTATAAGAAAATTAACCATTATGATAGAAACATAAACCAAACTGATTAGTCCCCATAATTAGTTCAGTGTTTCTTCATTGGCGCCCACCGATTTTTTCTATAACCATCCTCCTCTTCTTTTATTTGAGCCTTTGACATTTTTTCTTCCTTCGATCATGGCTGGTCAAGGAATCATTCCAGAGTTCGGCTTCGGAGCCAACTCTAACGCGGCGTTAGGTGAGGGAATCCAAAACTTCCAAGCCCAAATCGAAGGAATTGGTGAAGTCAAAGTAACCAATACTGGGGGCCCGCGCGGGAGTATCGCCCGCATCACTCAGACGGTCACCCCAGGAAACAATGAAGGGCCTTCGAACCCAACACCGCCGCAGAATGTTTCGGCATTACTAGGGCTACCAGAAGGCGAGACTCCGGCCTCATGGTATGCCAAGAACATCGCCACTATCAATGCAGCGTACCAGTCGCTGATTGCGCAGCAAGCAGTTTTGACGGCAGAACCGTCCTTGGTGACTCCCCCAAGTCAAGGGGCGCGCCAGATGCCCCCACCGCCCAATCTCCAAGGCAGAATAAACAGGCCTCCCCCTACCAGACGTTTGAGCGTACACGATACGCGCGACACAAGAGGGGAAACGGATAGTTATTACGACTATCCGTCAACCCTTCAACGAGGCCCTGTTCACAGCCGGCTCACGCCGCGCAACATGAACAACGAATGGGAAGAGACAGACCCGCACGATCCAACTTGGGTAGATGACGAGGGTTCGTCAGTCTTTAACCGCTTGCCGAAAAACCACGAGTACTTCAAGCCGAGACAGCACATCGGGTACACAGAAGAAGCTGAGAGATTTCCGCCTGGCATACAGACCAGCGGAAGCTGCGGAACATTCCAAGTTCATCCCGAAAATCGCACTCGCGCCGCTTTCACGAAAAAAGTTACCTCCGACTGTCGGAAAGTTCAATGGATTGACTGATCCTGATGATCACGTCAGAACGTTCACAAGTGTAGGTTGCATGGGAGGTTGGAACATGCCTATGTGGTGTCACTTGTTTATTCAAACTCTTACCGGGGCTGCTCGCGCCTGGTTCGACAGCCTCCCACCAGGGAAGATCAAATCATGGGTAGATTTCAAGACACAGTTCTTGAGCTACTTCAGCCAGCAACGACGCTACCAGCGCGATACTGCTGAAGTAGAAGATATCTGGCGAAGGGATGGTGAAGGTCTGGAGGACTTCATCACCCGTTTTAACAAGGAATGTTTGGAGATAGGCGGCGTAAGCGAGCAACTCATGCGTTGTCATTTCAAGAAAGTCATTCGCTGTGATAGTCTCATCAGAACTATCACAGGCAAAGACGGAATGCCAAAAGAATGGGATAAACTCATGGAAGCCGCAAAAATTGTTGCGCAAACCAAAGAATCACTCGCTGGGAACAAAAGTTATCACTCTGAAGACCGATTCTCCAGAGGGAACACGCGTGACAACAACAGGCACAACAGATACAAGGGCAATGATTGGAAGTCTGGGAGATCAAGAGGCCATGATGAAAGGCCGCGCTATAGAGAGGACGCGCGCGAAACAATTGACCGAATCGGTTACAAGAAAGCAGTCAAAGATGATAATCATGACATGCACTGGACTCCGCTCATAAAAACACCAAAAGAGGTATTAATGACGGAGAACCACGATTTCAAGGCTCCCAGGCCTATGACAAACAAGAAGGGGCAAGACCCCAACTTGTATTGTGATTTTCACAAGGACTCAGGGCATTTGACCGATGACTGCTATAGTTTGCTCCAAGAGATCGAGAGAGCACTTAAAAGTGGTAAGCTAAGCCACTTGGTGAAGAACGTGCGCAAAGAAACTCGCCAGCTCCAGCGCCACGATGAAGGAAATCACAAAAAAGTCCGACGCTTAGAGACCCACATGGTCAACGGACCGAGATATAGTGCAAAAGAGAAGGGCAAGCGCCCCTATGAGCCTGCATGGCAAGAGCAACAGGTCATCTTTCCGGTAGTGCGCGGCGGTCCCCGCGCCACACGACCAGTCGTCATTACCGGTATCATCGGCCATTATGAAACGGAGTACATATTCATTGATCCAGGAAGTACAGCTGACATCATTTATGAGCAGTGTTTTAACCAATTGGATGAAGAAGACAAGGCGAGACTCGAGCCAGTCGACTATCCCTTGTCTGGATTTTGCAATGAGATGGTTTTCCCACTCGGTCAGATCAGTTTCCCCGTCACACTTTCTGACGGGAAACATTCAAGAACAACAAGCGTGAATTTCATGGTGATGCCCGTGAAATCGAGGCATGATGTGTTAATTGGGAGGGAGACCCAAGGCGAGCTGAACATGGTGACTTCAACTCCCCACTCTGCGATAGGGTTCCCAACCAAAACGGGAGTAGCAATCATCTATGCCAAGAAGGAAGTGATGTCAACTGAAGAAGTGCGCCCAGCGAAAGCGGCGAAGGTTTCGACAACCGAACCCGAAAAATGGGTTTTAAACCGCAAATACCCAGAACAGACAGTGACAATTGGCCACACCATTTCGTCAGATATCCGAACGTGTTTAAAGCAATTGTTGTTCCGAAATATGGATATCTTTGCCTGGACCCCGGCAGACATGACCGGCGTCCCGCGCAATATAACCGAACATTGCCTAAACACATACCCCTCTGTTGAACCAAAGGTCCAAAGAAGGCGCAGCTTAGGAGCAGACAAAACGAAAGCAATGAACGAACAAGTATGCGAGCTGCTCAAAACTGGGATCTTGCGAGAGGTACGTTATCTGAGTTGGGTTGCGAACCCGGTAATGGTTGAAAAGTCAAACGGCGGATGGCGAATGTGCGTAGACTATACCGATCTCAACAAGGCATGCCCAAAATACTTCTATTCTTTGCCTGAGATCGACAAAAAGATAGACTCTCTTGCGCCATACAGATGGAAGTGCTTCTTAGATTGTTATAAAGGTTATCATCAAGTCCAGATGAAACTCGAAGACGAAGACAAAACAGCCTTTAGAACTGATCTTGGAATCTTTTGCTACACAAAGATGCCTTTCGGCCTGAAAAATGCTGGCGCAACATACCAACGCTTGATGGACAAGACCTTCGCGGGGGACGTCGGAAAGCACATTGAAGTTTATATCGATGATCTTGTCGTTAAAAGTCCCGAAGAGGACCAAATGTTGAAAGACATCGAAAAAACGTTCAATTCATTGCGCAGCATAAATATGAAGTTGAATCCAGCCAAGTGTTCTTTTGGCATGGAAGAAGGGAAGTTTTTAGGCTTCATAGTCACAAATGGCGGTTTTAAAGTGAATCCAGAGAAGGTCCAGGCCATAGAGCGAATGCCATCGCCACGAACAATCAAAGAGATGCAACGATTGGCCGGCCGCCTGGCCGCGCTTAACCGTTTTCTTTCCAATCACGCCGCGAAGTCGTACCCTTTTATCAGCACGTTGCGCAACTGTGTGAAGAAACAAGAATTCAAATGGACCCCCGAGGCAGAGACAGCTTTTCAGCAAATGAAAGAGTGTCTGATTGAGCTACCTACCCTGACTGCGCCGTTCGACAAAGAACCACTCATACTGTACTTGTCTTCCTCGGATAAGGCAGTAGGGTCGGTATTATTGGTGGAGAGAAACGGAGTTCAAACTCCAATTTATTACGTCAGCAGGGTACTCATTGACCCAGAAACAAGATATTCCACGATGGAAAAATTGGTTCTCGCGCTGCTACACGCCTCCCGAAGGCTGCGCAGATATTTTACAGGGCATGTGGTAACCGTGCTTACCAATTTCCACATAGGCACGATATTGCAAAAACCAGAGACGTCAGGGCGGTTAGCAAAATGGGCCATCGAGCTGGGGGGCCATAATATCTTGTACAGGCCGCGCCCAGCCATCAAGGGCCAGGTCCTAGCCGACTTCATCACAGAAGTGCCGGCCGATAAAATCAAAGAATGTGAGCTAGTGGAGACTCTTGAAAAAGACGTGACAGATGAGACTTGGATGCTTTATACTGATGGGGCCTCAAACGAGGACGGGGCAGGAGCAGGACTGCGCCTGGTGAGCCCTGAGAATCACGAATTTACTTACGCCATCAAGTTGGACTTTAAAAACACCAACAACGAGGCGGAGTATGAAGCATTTCTGGCAGGCTTACGCCTCGCCATCAAAATGGGAGCTAAAAACCTACGAGCACATGTTGATTCACTCCTGATAGCCAGCCAGGTTAATGGTATATACGATGCAAAGGGCGAAGTCATGGCCCTGTATTTAGAGCAGGCAAAAGAATTGCTTCAACAATTCAAGTCTCACAAAGTAATCCACATCAATCGCTCCGAAAACAAACCAGCTGATGCCTTGAGTAAGCTTGCTTCGATTTCTTTTCAACACCTTGCCAAAGATGTAAGAATAGAAGTACTCAAGAACCCATCAGTGTTACTGCGACAAGTGAACGTGATTGAGATGGGGCAACCATCCTGGATGACCCCTATAATCTAATATTTGCAAGAAGGGATACTCCCTGAAAACAAAGCGGAGGCGAGGAAGATTCAAAACAAGGCCCTGCACTACGAAATGAATGGCGGTATTCTGTACCGAAAATCCTTCTTAGGGCCACTACTGCGCTGCGTGGACCCCCAGGATGTGAACTACTTGATCAGGGAGATCCACGAAGGGATCTGCGGCATCCATTCGGGACCACGCATGGTTGTCGCGAAGATCATGAACACGGGATATTACTGGCCAGGGATGCATGTCGATGCCCTGAAGGAGATCCGCAAGTGCGACTCCTGTCAGCGACATTCTCCAAAAACCATGCGCCCCAAGAACGACCTTATCCCTGTATCCACTGCATGGCCTTTCCAGCAGTGGGGAATCGACATGGTGGGACCCTTCCCAGAGGCTCCTGGTGCCGTAAAATTTATAATAGTAGCCGTGGATTACTTCACAAAGTGGGTGGAGGCCAAAGCTCTGGCTTCAACTACAGCTATGATGATGCGCAAGTTCATTTGGGAACACATCATCTGCAGGTTCGGCCTACCACTCAAAATTGTAACCGATAACGGTACCAACTTTGCATCTGAAGACCTCCAGAATTGGATGAAAGAGATGAAAATCGAGCACACTTTCACATCCGTTGCGCATCCTCAAGGCAACGGACAGGTAGAAAGCGTGAACAAATGTATTGTCGAGGGGATAAAGGCCTGACTGGGCACAAGGCGAAGAGGCTGGGTAGATGAGCTCCCGAGCATCTTGTGGGCTCATCGAACCATGCCAAAAACTAGTACCGGCGAGACCCCTTTTAGCCTAGTCTATGGCTCAGAAGCGGTTATCCCGGCTGAAGTTGGCCTACCCTCCCCGCGCTTGACAGCAGTCAATGCAATCGACAACGAAGCAGAAAGACGTCTTGACTTGGATTTGTTGGAAGAAAGGCGCGAAATCGCACGCATCAGAGAAGCCAAGTACAAAACACAACTGGAGAGGTACTACAACACAAGAGTACGCATCTGCACCTTCACGCCAGGAGAGTACGTCTTCCGAGATAATGAAGCGTCAAATGCGGAACGCCCAGGGAAACTAGCACCCAAATGGGAAGGCCCATACTTGATCCACGAGGTGCTAGGCAAAGGGGCTTACAAGTTACGCACCCTAGATGGCCACATCTTACCGCGAACGTGGAATGCGCAACAACTGCGCAAATGCTATATGTAACTCAAATCGGCATTGAGCCTTTAACCGCTACTATCGGCCACGTGCCTCTTTTACTTTCCTATGTTGGCTATATGCACTTTACAATTAATGTATGTTGGCCTAAGTGCCCGTTTCCAAGTCAATGAAAGCATACGACATGTTTTCTATTACTTCTTTCGTTACAAATGCATGTTAAACTTCTAATTAGCACGAAAACACTCCAGCAACTTACAAGCTCTCAAGCAAGAACGCCTCCAAGGTCCTCCGCGAACAAAGCGCGAGACCGGGCAGTTCCACTTACTCGAAGAGACTTCCATTTATTCGAGCTAATTTAACCTAAGTTTTTAACAACAGTGCAATAATTGTAACGGGAAAGAACAAGCGAAATTCATTCAATATAAAACAAGCGCAGCAGCGCAACGTTGTACATTCAAAGAAAGCAAAAAATTACAAGGCACAAAGCCTAATCGACAAAGCCTATTCGAATGCATGTTGATCACCATCATCATCGCCATCATCATCGTTCCCACCATCATCATCATCATCGTCATCATTTCTACCATCATCACCAACTGTTTCCTCTTCATCTGATAACTCAACAGTCACCGGTGGATCGAGAATGGCCTTGAGGCGCTGACACCAGTCATCTTTCTTTAGAGCCTCCACAACCAAGTCCATTACAGGCAAGGTAAGATTATCATAAGCACTCTCAGCACGCGTCAACTCGATAGGAGCTTGGTCAGTCACCGAGCAATGACTCACATCAAACTCTTGTCCAAACATCTCCTCAACATGTTGGGCACATTCCAGATACCCTCCTCGATGACCTACTGCGCGCACAGCGTCGGTCAGAGCAGCAACAGCGCGGTCTAGCTCGCCAGCATTGAGGATAGAGTTGGCAACCTATAACGAAAACTGCGTATTAAAGGCAACCCTTAGCAAATTAAGCTTATAAGTGCAAACTTACCAGCACTACTCCACGATTGCGCATCCACTCGGCCTCAGAGACAAGTGTATCAACGATACCTTGCGCCTCAGAGTAGTTAGTCTGCGCTACATTAAGGGCGGCGGCACTGACAGTGCGTGCCTCTTCTGCAGTGGCAGCCTTAACTTTCTCCGCTCCGAGGTCGATCTCCAAGGACTCGCATCTATCAATCTGGTCATTCAGGCGACGTTTAAGCTCAGCAATCTCGACGTCCTTGGCATGCAGATCCTTATCTTTGCTAGACAATTGCGCCTTCACATCAGCCAACTCAACCTGAAAAGAGAGAAAAGATTTAGGCTATTCCGTAAACAGCATAGCAAGAAAGAAAGAGTGGTAAACTAACCTCAATCTGCTGCTTGGCAGCCTTTTCAGCCTGTGCATCCTCAACCCTCGCAGTAAGCTCCACAATCTTAGCTTCAAGGTCAACAATTTTGTTCCGAGCTGCGAACGCGCGCTCATTATCTTTCTCGCATATGCGCTTAAACTCGGCCTTCTCCTTGGCCAGTTGCTGTTCAGCAGCTTGAAGTTTATTTTTCAGACCCTCACGCCCCCATTCCTCTGCCTTCTTGTCCGCATCAAACTTGGCCTTCTCCTCATCAAAGGC
This sequence comes from Helianthus annuus, assembly GCF_002127325.2. Taxonomy (NCBI): domain Eukaryota; kingdom Viridiplantae; phylum Streptophyta; class Magnoliopsida; order Asterales; family Asteraceae; genus Helianthus; species Helianthus annuus. Next base: position 154,678,471 of record NC_035448.2, read on the forward strand.
AGCTTTGGACTTCTCAAAATCGGTGATACGTTTCAGCATCCGCTCGCGATAACCCTCCCAATATGCCCGCTCCCTAACCATCGTTCGCCACTCACGAACTATCTGATGATTAGCGGCGTGTGCATTGGCCTCCCCGATCACATAAGTTCGGTACAACATTTCATGGGTCTTCGCCCTCTGCCGGTTAACCTCGCCGGGAGTAAAAGAGTTTAAGAACCAATCGCGGCAGGGCCCGAATTCCTGAAAAGTGTCCCTTTGCTTCAAACCCCAGGGAGCTTGGTGAGGAGCGCTACCACGTTCTTCCTCGGTATAACTCTTATAGTAGATATCACCGAGGGTATCCTTTGCCCCAATGACATTTGGGTTGTAGCCCCCAGCCCCACCAGAGCTCACGCCGCTGGAAACATACCGACCCGATCCCTTGGTAGTAACTATCTTTGTGCGATCATGAGCCTTAGTATGCGCGGGGTGGGTAAGTTTCGTAACCTCAGGCTCCGTCCTCCTCTCAGGACCCTTAGTGATTTCAAAATCTGGATCGTTTATAGGCCTTTCCATAGCCTTCTTCAGCTCCTTCTCCTTCTCCAAATCAGAGGCTCTCTTCCTCTTCGCCTCCTCAGCTCTCTTCTCCTCAGCCTTCTTCTTCTCCGCTTCTTCAGCCTTCTTCTTCTCCGCTTCTTCAGCCTTCCTCTGCTTCTCTTCCTCAGCTTTCTTCCGACGCTCCTCAGTTTTTCTCTGCGCCTCGGCAGCCTTCGCCACATCCCCCTCACTAACATTTTTATCCTTAGCAGTCTGGGAAGATTTAATGGTAATCTTCGGCCTCTTCGGCTCTGGCTCAGTGAATGTAACCCCCTTCTCAGGGGTCTTCTTCTTGATTTCTGCAGAAACCAAGTAATTAAAACAAGGGAAATAGCAAAAGGAAGAGAAGTCAGGAGTTTACCAGGAGAAAATCTATAGAGAGAGCGCAGGTTGCTCGTTTTCCCAACCAAGGGAATCGCACCAACCACCGATGCGGAAGCCACACCAGCTGTGGTCTCGCTCCTAACTCTTTTTCTGCTGACCAAATGGGCAACAGCCTCCTCTTCTTCTTCAGCTTCCTCTTCTTCATGCGCGACAGTTGAAGGAGTCGCGCCAGCATCAGGGTTACGAGAACCCGCGCTTCCAGAGCTCCTTGAGCCACCCGCTCCAGCCTTCGTCTCAGCTGTGCGCGATAAGCCTTTAAGTGAATCACTAATTATCACATAATCGTTTAAGTCACTCTGTCGAAGGCGAGGAGTACCTTTACAAGCAGCAACGGTTGCGCGACTACTACCAGCCCCCTTACTGGTCACCTCGGCATCCAAGTTGGCTTTTTTCTTCTTCTTCAAGGGTTTCTTCTTTTTCTCTTCTAGGTCCACCCCCAGGTCGCGCAACACACCTGCAAAGATGTTAGACCACGGACTTAGCTCGCCGTTTGAAGACCCTACAGACTCCTCGCTGGAAAGATAGACAACCTCTTTCCCAGCAGAAGTCACAGAGCGCAAAGGACGAGGTTTAGGGAATTGCGCACCTTTAGTCATGGTAGGCGGCGAGGCAAAGGCATCAGCAACCGGATACATGAAATTGCCACTAATCTGCTCGTACCAGCTTTCCTCATCCTCGAGCAGTGGGCGCACGCCCATAGATCCACCGAAAGTGGCGAACGCAGCTTGATACAATTGCGCTTCTACACGTCAAAATGCATAAGTAAAATAAAGCATAAAATATGAAACAAGGGAAAATAGGAAAATCACTGACCTTGATCACCAATCTTCAGAACCGGCACCTCCTTGCTGTCTGGTGACCACTGGTCACTCATGCGCGCCGCTACCAGAACATTTTCCCCAAATACCCGGTTAGGGGTGGGGGTCAACTGCTGATACCATTGTTCGTGTTTCGGGATCGGAAGATCCTCTTTCAGCACCGGCTCATTCCAAGCTCTGAAGGGCATGGCAGTCGGCAACACCTCTTCTCGAATGAAGAAAAATTTGGGTTTCCAGTCGTGGAAACTCTTTGGTGGGTTTAGCAAGATCTTCTTTGCAGCACCACGGCTGGCAAATGAGAAGAAGCCCATCGTCCGTTGGAGTTGGTAGAAGGCCCGGAACTTCTCAACAGATGGCTCGATGCCATGGGCTCGGCATAGAAACTCAAAGTGACGAACCCTAACCATTCCAGGAGGGCTCATCTGAGAAAGATGGAAGTTGTAGTGGTGCAATATGTGCCCCATGAAGTTCGTTGCTGGTAACCTAAAGTTACCTTGAAGAAAAAAGTCTTCAAATAATGTAATATAACCCGGCGGTGCGTCGGCGACAGTCTGGTTCTGAGCCGGGTACCGAGCATCCCACTCCGGTGGAAACCGGAAGCTCCTAACAATCTGCTCGAAAAGTCCAAGATCCCACCGGAGAACGGGAACAGGACCCTCTTCTGTGGAAACTCCCTCCTGATGTTCTTCAGTCATCGTGAAGAAAGATACAAGTTTCTGGGAAAAACTTGAAGATGTGAAGAAAATCTTGAAGATCTGCTACAAGATTTGAAGATTCAAAGAGGAAAAACGAGAGAAAGTTGGAAAACAAAGAAGAGAAGTGAGAACCTCTCACATCTCTTCGGATATATATACCCATCGCATTTAATGCGATGGGTAAACGTGCCGTTTTCGCCGCTAGGCTAACCAACGAGAGGATGCCACGTCACACGGAAAAGCAGGGTTGACGGTTACCACGCGCGCGTGGGCCTCACTCTCTTGACACGAAGTGCAACCGTCGCAGTCGGCATGATGACATTCGTGCCAGGGGTTAACTCAGACGTCGCAATCAGCGACTTATCTCACCAACTTGCCAGAGTTCAAATTTCGAAGTTTTCCCGCCATAAAATTACAATTAGCTTCATGCAAAAGCTATCAAGGGCGCACAAGTTAACATCACCTTAACAACACTTCGCGTCGCGCCACACCAACCAAAAGCAAGACACATTCCCTTCAACTTTTATTTTTTCTAAGTCCAGAGCTCCAACCACTTGCGTCGCGCATGGTGCAGCACTGGACTGGGTGGACTTGAAGGGGTATGGTCCCAAAAAGCCGTGCAAACCTCCATCAAGGTTGCGCGTGGGATCATACTCCTTATCTTAATAAACTTCCTATCAAGAGTCTCGCGCGAGATACACCACTTTCTGCTATACGTCGCGCGAGGTCCCGCCCACAAGAAGTTCTGATATCAACACTTAGCATACTAAAAGAGCACATAGGCATACTAACTCGCGCGGGGTTAGTTAGATGCTCAACAGGAACCACATAGGAAGGCAGCGCAAGGCTACCTCCAGTGGTACACAAGGTACAAGTGGCAGGGAAAAGAGCCAATGAGCGTCCAGCAGGCTCTGGTCAATCGTGCGCCACGATCGTCTGACGAGAAGTACGTAAGGACGCCTACGTGGCACCAATCAGGGGACGGAGACATCTGTCCCACGATCTCCACTTGTCTGCTGATGGCAGAAGAGCAGTAGGGCCGACAACAACGACACGTGGCTCCAATCAAGGTGCGCCAGCACCGAAGAACTTCTAGAAGCCACTAAACGGTCGACACTAGTGAGACAAAGAGCACATCCGTTGTGTTGTCCATTTCCGGCCCAAGGCCCATCAGCCCATATCCTCTTACACCTCTCCGGCTATAAATAGAGACCTCATTCCACAAGTTAAACATTCTATTCCCTCTACTCCCACTCTTAACACTTGATTATCCTCCCAAAGCAGTTGCTTATTCTCACGCCGGAGCCCGGTTAAGAGGGAAACCCCCACATTCCCCTCTTAACGAGTAACGGTGTTTTGTTTTGCAGGATTGAACCTCAAGTCGGAGCTCAAATATTTATAAGAAGATTAACCATTATGATAGAAACATAAACCAAACTGATTAGTCCCCATAATTAGTTCAGTGTTTCTTCAGCATCAAACACCCCCATACATTACTTCGACCCAATAAGCTATACACATGCAAAGAAATAGAGCAATGGATGTTAAGTCTAACCTTATTCGTCAGAATACGTACCTGTTTGGGCGAAAACATAAGTGTGTGGTCGTTGCATGTCGTCGGGGACTGTCTTAAAGCCAGATAGGTTGTGGGATATGGTAACCTATCGGAACCTTAGTTCCAAATTTGGTCGCTGCCTCATGTCGACCTCGTACACCACCTGGACCATGTGAGTAAAACCACTGTCGCTTGTACCACCAAACCGACATCAATGATGGAACCCTCGTCCTCCGGTTAGCGTGTTGTGGTAACGTACGTGTCAGGTAGTGATGTCGTCGCTGGGAATTCGTCATAGGACAATGTGTAGTGGGGCTTGATCTTTAAGCCTCTCCCTTGAGCATGAAGGGACATGTGGCATCCCAGTCAGCATGGGACATTATGTGGTGAAGTTCAAACGTAGTATAGTGGTATAATGCCGCTTGCAATGATTACCCAACTATTTATTTTTAATTTCTTTTATTTTTTAGGAAAATACATCAAATAATATTACATTAAATAAAAAATTACATTAATATTAAAAACACACACAAATGATACTATTCGTCTTAAAACGTCAGACAACGGTCAAATTTAAAAAAAATAATATATAGTGCAATATCTCCCTCTATTACCCATACTCACACCTCTCATAAAAACAAACACATACCCACACCAAATACATAAAAACACATACCCACATCAAATGCGTTCCAATATAGCACACTTTGCGTTAGCTTTGGATTTGGTCCAAAATGCATGGTTGGTTTGGTATATTGGTTAAACAATCACTTGTCTGACGTTTTAATAAACACGACCAACAATTTTTTTGACGAAACAAGCCATTGGGGGCAATGTGACCGGCGTTATGGGGTGTGAAGTGGCAACATCACACCACTTGACACTATCACTACGGGTGGTCTAAGGATTGGTAACCGACCCTAAATCTCTTTCTCTCTCTTTACCATATTCTCTTTCTCTCGTTTCTCTCTGTTTGTCTCTCTCTATTCCTTATATAGATGGGATGGCACAATGGTAATTAATACTTTGTTTTTCCCAATCTGTATACTGTTCATAGGGTGTAAACGAGTCGAGTCGAGCCCGACTAGGCTCGAGCTCGACTTGTTATGTTTTTATGAAGCTCGAGCTCGGCTCGGTTCGAGCCTACTTCTCTGAGCTCGAGCTCGGCTCGACTCGGCTCGAGCTATTTCGAGAACAACCTCAAATGAGTTAAAAGCCCGGCTCGACCTCGTTTCAATAGCGATTAAGCGAGCCAAAGCTCGGCTCGAGCTCGGCTCACCAATGTTATCATCATCATTATCATTATTATATTATATATATAAAAACTAAAATTTTGTTTAGGCTCGTTTGGGCTTGCGAGCCTAAACGAGCTTTGTATTTCAGGCTCGAGCTCGGGCTCGATAACTAAACGAGCTCTATTTCAGGCTCGGGCTCGTTTAGGCTCGACTCGTTTGAGCTTTTAACCGAACCGATCACGAATAGCTCTCGAGTCTCTGGGCTTGTTTACACCCCTAACTATTCATAAGACCTATGTTAATTGTTATTATATAGGAATAATGAGCATATGATTACATATTGATTTATTGTACCATAGTTTGTTCTTTACTTAATAGTATTTTTGGTACTTGACGTTGTTAATTTTATTGGTGGTCTTGAGTTTGTTACGGATGTCACTTGAATATAGTTAGACTATCTCTAATATTACGTGCGTCTTTAGGCGTTCTTAGCTGCCACGTCAACCGCCAGATCATATCCTTACAAACCATTAAAAACCCCAATTTTATCACCAACCCTACAAATATCCTTACCCTTCTTAATTTCAACCTCATCATCTACCTACTACATACAATATTTAAACAAAACTTTTATGTTTTTTTTTTTACTTTGGGCCCACACTAAATGCAATAACCGGCATCCTATGGATAAAGTTTTACGATGCTAAAGGTAAGTAAGGATTTTGAAGGACGCCAATGATCTCTAGATCAAGTGGTGGAGGGCTTACATTTCTCTTGAGAGATGCAGGTTCGACTCCCACTTGGTGCAGAGTGAGGCATTGGTGGGCAATGATAGGAGACCCAGGGAAACCTGGGTTGGATCCTTGAGCCAAACGAGTTTTACCGGTAATTTCACCGTCGTGTCTACGGGCGGGTGGGTTACCGGGTTTTCCCCGGAATTGGTGGTGGACTTGGGTTACTCTCGGAGTACTCCGTTTGTCCAGTGGGTGCCCCGAGAATGCTCGGGATTGAGTTTGTTGACCGTTAAAAAAAAAAAAAAAAAGGATTTTGAAGGACTCCGAAGGCCCATCGGAGCGAGGTAGTCTTAGAAAAAGTATGGGTTAAATTTGTGTTTTAAAACATTATTATTATTTAAGTTTATTAACGGATGGGTTTTTTTTTACCAAACAGGATTCTACTGGGTAAACCCTAAAGCGCATCATTGTTCCAAAAAACTGAGCAACTCCATTCCAGTTCGCCATCGTTTCTCCAATCATTCTTCCAGAAACCAACCACTGATCAATCTGTTTGTTCTTCAATTGCGGGATAAGGATTTTTTCTTTGAGGTGAGATTTCTGGAAATTATACATTTATTCAGTTTAATAGGGTTTATATGTTTCAGATTAGGGCTAGTTTGCGATGATATTCAAATTCGGTTGCCATTTGGTGTGCCCACCAACTGTTCGACAAATTGCCTATATAGGAACCGTTGTAATCGTTTGCTTCTGTTCGATGGATGCCCTTCCTTGTTGCAATTTGCGCAACTTTGAGCTTATCTTTTAAACATGTTTGACATTCATTAGATATAACCTGTGCAATTTAATATTTAAAAGTTGTTTTTAAGTTATTTTTTATGGCAGCATATGCATTGGTGTTGTTTTTTTTTTGCTTCTAGTTATCAATTTGGGTCGGTTTAAATCTATTTCCCTATATGAAGTATACATTATATGGTTATCGGGTTCGAGTTAATCAGGTCGGTTTAAATCATGTCGTGTAGATGCATATAGAGGTGCACTGAATGTTGGTGTCTATCACTTATGCTTGGATTGGACATAGGTTGTCGAAGGCACAACTGTACCTCGCTTGTCGCTAGAAACAAGGCATAAAAATGCTTATATTACTGAAAAATAGTTGCAGGAAAAATGAGAAAGATATAACACTAGCATAGAAAATTTGAAAACTAAACCACATGTTTATTAATTTTTTTATTTTTTTTTCTGATTTTTTTATTAAATTTTATTTATTTTTAGCCCATTATGACTCAAACCCATCCTGACCCAAACCCATCCTAATCCATAACCTGCCCAACCCACCCACTTTGCCACTACTAGTTTTGAAAAATGCTTGCAGATCATAAATCTATAAAATAAGAAAAAAAAAAAACTTAGAAAGAACAATCCGCTCTTACAGTTTCTGAGTGATTATTTTACTTTTTAAGTTTTTGGATTCATTTGGGTCACAACAGAAGTTAGAAACAGGTTACAGAACCAATGGGCCACTTTTAAACTGTTGATAAATTATGATGGGTCACGGGTCCAAACGGGTTGTGTAACCTTTGTTCATCGTTTTGCTTGAGAGGGCCGAGAGGATTCGTCTTCCATATCCATCTTCTCTCAAACCTTGATTTTGAGTCCCCCAAATTTAAGTTTTCAGGTCTGTTTCTTATCTAATTCTCTTGATTTCACATTAAAGTTTCATCAATCTTACTTGATTTGTAAGGGTATATAATAATCTAGGTTAGAAAACAGGTCTACCGTACCTAGGGTTTCAACTTTCATACGTTTAGTTAATTTCAATGGCATCATAGGATTAGACGTTGCAGTTTTTTTAGATGATCACAAAAAATAGGTTATTATTATGCCTCTGTTTTGGTAAAGACACTGTAGATTACCTTGTTGCTCAAAGTTGAGATGACATATGATATAGTTATGGCTTAGTTAAATCTACAAATGTTTAGATGTCATAGTTTTTAGTGCTAAGTAATACTTGTAATTGTGTTCAGTATACTGTATACTGGTTGTTTACGAAGTATAAAAGAAAATGAAACACGTTAATGGGTCAACCGGATCTTGGTTTAAACATGCGCGCACAATGCGCGATGTGTTTGATGCGGTCATGGAAACACATCATTGTGGTTCATGTGATGCGTATGCCATGCGGCTGAAGCGGTGCCTTATGTAGTTGACCAGTCTTTGAACAAACTAGATTGTCTATTGCAATGGGTCCGAGTTTTTCAAAGCGGGTTAAACGAATATGACCATTGAGTGAGCAATGGGTCTGAGTATTTGAAAAAGTTAAGACTAAGACTTCCATCTCCAAGTTTAACTCAGACGTAGCTCCCTTCTTTTTGGGTGTGAAGCACCACTCCTATCGTCTTGAGTCTTAGTATACCCCCAGAGGGACTTGAACCCTCGTTTTCTCCCCATTATTTGAATCAATTTTTCGTTTTTTTTTCCTGATCTTTCGATTTTCTGTTCATCGTTGAACAAATCTGACCAGAGATGATCAGAATGTGTTATATTTTTGTGTTGAAAAGTTAACAAATAACAAGTTAAATTAGACTATCATTGAACAAATCTGACCAGAGATGATTAGAATGAGTTATATTTTTGTCTATGCAGTTAATGCGGTAAAATAGCGGATAGTGGTCAAGGTCCGCTATATGATGTATAGTTTATAGCGGTGGTATAGCGGTGATATAGCGGTAATTTTTATACCATGCATAATTTATGTATTTATGTGTATATATATATATATATATAGAGAGAGAGAGAGAGAGAGAGAGGGATCCTACGGAAAGTGTGTTTTTCCTAAAAAGTGTAAAAAGTCATAAAACACAATAATTTCAGGCATAAAACACACCTAAAATTCACAAATAATAGAATGAATATTACGAAAACACCATATTCAAACTCTAATAGTCCATAAAAACTTCAAACACACCATCGTAGAACTATGAATATAAAACACACAATGCTAAACAACATAAAACACAATAATATTTGTCATTCCACAATCAGAGCCTTAACATCTAAAACACAACACAAAACCCACATACATGATGTTTTAGTAATCTTCATCATATTATTTGTGGGTTTTTGGTGTGTTTTATGATTGACATTATGGTGTTTTATGACTTTTTACACTTTTTAGGAAATTTAGACTTTCTGGCCAACTCCTATCCTATATATATATATATAGGTAAAGTGTACTGTACAATATTGCTTATCGTACATTATGTACGCTTCAATCTCAGCCGTCAGATCATCTTCCCGCATTTTAAAATCGCATGTTGTTTTTTTTTATAACAATTTCGCATGTGATAATTTTTGATGAATTCGCATGTTTTTTTGTACCAATTTCGCATGTGATAATTTTGATGAAATAGCATGTTTTTTTTATAACAATTTTGCATGTGATAATTTTTGATGAATTCGCATGTTGTTTTTTTGTACCAATTTCGCATGTGATAATTTTGATGAAATAGCATCTTGTTTATTTTTGTAACAATTTCGCATGTGGTAATTTTGATGAAATCGCATGTTAAAAAACCAACATGCGAAATTGTTACAAAAAAACAACATGCGAATTCAATGCGGGAAGATGATCGGACGGCTGAGATTGTAGCGTACGTAATGTACGATAAGGGCATTTGTACGTTAACCTAACCCTATATATATATATATATATATATATGAAAAAATATATATAAATTCACAAGTATGAGAACTAAATATAAACTAATGAAGATGGAGGGGGTTATATGTTAAAATACCCAAACTTAAATAACCCTAAACATCCTCACTTTCATCATACGCCGTTTTCCCACTCCCCGTCTCTTCTTCACTGCTGCAAGAGGAACGGTCGCATCCACATTCACACTGTTCCCAGATACACATTCTTTAGACGATGGTGATGATGGATACTTTGTTCCGGTTACAGCAGGTAAGGTAAGGTTTGATTCAGCAACTTCGATTAGCCACCATTTCTTCTCTATTATTACCTAGGAACTAAGGACCAAGCAATACACTCTTCGACTTGGGTTTTTAATGAGTTGAAGCTATAACCGCTATATAGGTTTCCAAATAGCGGCCAAATAGCGGTATTTAGCGCCGCTAATAGCGGAACCGCTATAGGCCACCGCTATTTGGACCGCTACACACCCTGAGGTCCGCTAACCGCTATAGCGCCGCTACAGCACCGCTATTGACTGCTTAGATTTTTGTGTTTAAAAGTTAACATATAACAAGTTAAAATTAACTATAATTTTTTTTTGTTTGAGTTTTCTTAAAAGTAAAAAGCTAGAGCATCGGCTTTTGTGACCAAAATTCATCGGAGCACCTTGCCCCTTATAACACCAAGAACCGGACTGTATGTTGAACTTGTATGATAATTACCAATCATTATGAGATTTTGATGTGCAAGGGTGTTTTGGTCAAACACACTCTTATTAGCTGGAACATTCATTCTTGCTGCCTGCAAGTAGATTATCAGTTGGAAGATCTGTGAACGCATAATCTCATCTTATTATTGTTTTATGTTTTAGTTCTAATGATCTTAGTTATTATGCTCTTATGCTTCATCTTTATTCATTCATATGCGTACATAACTAGTTCATTACCTATGTTCTTATCCTAAGGTTTCATTTGTTGAATGAAGAGATTATACAATCCATTATTTTTAATGAGAGTTTATATTGGACAGATTAAAAATGGACGATACAATGAAGCAATTTCAAGAAAAACTAATTGAAATCGAGACAGAAGCAGAGAATCTCCTACTTGCACGACACGAGGTAACTAAATTTCCCTCACTTTAACTAGAATTTGTCTCATATTTTAAAACTGATGGACTTTTTTTATAATAGTTAGTTGAGATTGATAGAATGAGAAATGGGAACAGGGAAGCGTTAACTGCATTAAGGAAGCGGGCCCGGACCACAGTAACTAGTGTCCCTTCACCGTTCGAGTTGGTGATGAAAGAAATTGATGAATCAAGGCCTTTAGTTAAGGAGATTTGTGCAACTTGCGGGAATCACGATTCTAAGGAAAAAACATGGATGATGTTTTCCGGAACCGATATATTTGCGCGGGTCCCGTTTCATGCAGCCCATACCATCTTGGAGAAAGGTAACGTTGTTACTACTTGGGGTGAGCAGAAAACCGAAATAACCAAACCGTAACCGGAAAAACCGAACCGAAACAATAACCGACGGTTCGGTTCTCGGATTTTTAATAACCGAAAAATTTGGTTCGGTTTTCGGATAACCATTTTCAATAACCGAAAAAAACCGAATCGATAAGTTACAATAGTAGGTCTAGTCCACATATCTTTATGTTTAAGTTTAAGTTGTTTAAGTGTTTGACCCGTGCTAGTAGGAAGTATGAATTTTGTTCTTGAATGTTAAGTATTTATAATAAAAATATCAACATGTTTATTTATAATTGAAATGATTTATCTATTGTCTACAAGAAATAACAAAATTTAATATAAAAATTAAATGATCTTCAAAGTATTATAAAAGAAAATGTCTAAATAAAAATTTGGAGAAACATAAAAATAGATTAGAAGGTTAGGCTTAGTGAATAATATTAATTAGAAAGGTTAAATATAATAACTTAAGTGTAAACATCTAAGAAAGATAAAAGATTTTTGAATTTTGGATTATACTATTTATTTTTGAATGTTATGTAATTTTGTTCTAAAAACCGAAAAAACCGAACCGAATCGTTGCTAAAACCGAAAAAAACTGAAACCAAACATTCGGTTACGGTTTTGGTTTCGGTTTTACCATAAAACCGAACCGTGCACACCCCTAGAACCACATCATTAGATTACCAAACGGTGAAGGAGATTTACTTTTGTATTACATTTGTTTTGAAATGTAGATCAAACGAAGCTAGACTACGATGTTAAGAAGCTACAAAGTTATGTAAAAGAGAAGTCTTTTTTTATATCGGAACAAGGTGTTCTTGCTGACAAGATCGGTCCAGGAGTTTTGAAGTCGATGGTCACATTACAAGACAAACCAAAGTGAGTGTTTTTTGTTATTGTAGATTTGTTTTGGATTGTTTATGTTAAACACAAGATGGTGTTTATGATCTTAATATTTGATCACCAGTCGAAACATTTTTCTTAAACCATTGCCTTACTGTTGTGATCCCAACAACCTTATATGTGTTTCAGGTGAGTTGAAAGTTTACACAGATGCCCAACAAACAGGAAATGTATAAATTTCTATTTGATTAATCGCTTTGCTAGGTTCATATATCACAAACCTTTTCTTTTTACAAATTATAAAAAGTGATCAGTATTATTGTAAAACATTCTAAATCCTTTTTAAACAAATATTTCAGAAGCATGTTTCTCGAAGTATATTTCACAATATTGACGACTTAATATCAATGTACTGAAAACTGAATTTGTTGCATTGCTAGTTCACTTGTCAAACCGGTCAGGCAGGGCATCCGGATTTAGAAATTGGAAAACATTATAATTAGTTAAAAATATACAATGTTGTAGAGATCGCTAGCCGTTAGTCAGCCGGTGAGGTACCACCTAAGGATTAATCGGGTTGGGCTTTTTATGTATAGTTTTACAATTTTATAAAAATATGTAGTTAACGTTATACTTTTTATATACAAATTTACAAGTTTGGGGGTATATGTAAACTTATGAAAGATAGAGGGGTTAAATGTTAAAAAACCCAAACTTAATTAAATATAACTCCACCATCTTGTTCATTACACGCCACTTCTTCCCCTCTCTCTTGTTCATCAGACATGACGCCCCATAAAGAAGCCGTAGCCCCAATTTTGGTTCAATGTTTGTTTGATTTGGTTCAAATTGAGGTAAGAACTCATTCCATTACATCGATTTGGTCCAATTTTGACCGATTAGGCCCGATTTTGGGTGACTTTTGACCGATTTCTCTTTACTTTGACCAATTTTGACCACTGCCACCTAGTTTGACCGATTTGCCAAAATTCAGGCGGCACGCCTCGATGACCAATTAATCACTGCCTAGACGTGATTTTTACAACCTTGAAAATATAAGATTATATTTGCATTACATAAAATATAATGCTATATCAATTAAAAATTAAAAACATGTAACTATTTATTTTCATGACATCGGTAAGCTCTTTTGAAGCCATCAAAACCTAAAGTAATAAACTGCTTGTGTTAAAGCTCTATAAATATTATAGACGACTAGACATTTTGTTAGGCTGGTTCTTGTGGGTTAACTAAAGCTTTGTTAACGGTGCCACGTAGGCCGTTAACGACCGCTACACCGCGCCCTTCAGTTAACCATGGTAGTGAATGGAGATTTTGTTAATGGGTTAACTATGTTAATACGAAGAAAATGTAATGATGGTAGGGCCCACCCCAATCTAAACCGATCACATGTCTTGCTTTATTTATTATTTTCTGTTTTTTATATTTTATCGGTATTAGATGTTTAGTTAATCCAAAGTTCTACAGCTTTTTGATATGACTGCAATGCTAGTTGTAGGAGACTCTTGTGTTCTCAAGGGATCATTTTTTTTTTTTTTTTTATAATTGTAAACCTGGTTGTTTCTTTATGTATTAATAATTAACTAGTGAGATTGCCTCGCGCTTCGCGGCGGGAATCAATCGGTATTAATTCGATTTGTTACGGTACCGGCATTTGCTATAGTATCATTCCAAAGAGGAAACATAATATCAGTCGAAAACAACAAAAACGAATATCAATACCAGTAATGAACTAATAATCTTGTTCAGTTGATATTGGTTATGTTCGTTTGCATTCTTTGTTTATTATATTTCAACATTGCAATATTTTTTTTTTGAAAAAGGACGTTGTATCGCTATTGTACCAAACCGAATTGAAACCGATTAAACAACAAATTTATCAATCGGTACCAATATTTAATTTTATTATTAATCCTTTCCATAAACTGTGACACCCTACCGTTACGATATTCTACCGAATGAACCGGACGAAATAGGTACCGATATGCATTCATTTTTATAGTATTTTGTTTGATAACACATACTTTGACCGTATCATAAAAATAATATAAGAATAAATATGATTAAAATCAATTAAAGTAATAAAGAAGTAAAATAATGAAAACTAAAAGAACCAATATTAAATAAAATATTGAAGTACTGTTCATCGTAACTTTCTATTCATATAGATAATGTGTTACTTAAAAATAAAATTGGATATAGTGTAGAGATGGCAAAGTGGGCGAATCAGAAATGTTAGGTTATATCTTTTGAATGCCACCTCTTAGCGCAAGCTGCGTTATATCTAACCCTGTTGGTTATTAGCGTATTAACGAGGTCTTGTGGGTTTTCTGATAACGAGTTCACTCTTAAAGAGAAGAAGATGTTAGGTCATTGGGTGAAATAAGTAAAGTGTAAACTTCACGGCTGCGGGGTGTGGGGGGCTTGGGTTGGAGGCTTTGCTCGACACGTGGCGATTGTGGGCTCTATCGGACCACTAAAAAAACTGGGGTGTGAAAGCGGCGTGGGTTAGCGGCGTGGGGATGCCATGTTGGCTGACTTTATATTTTTTATATACTTGAGATTTATAAAATAAAATAGAAACTTATATTATTTTTTTTTAAATTACATAACATCCTAAAAATTAAGAAAGGATTGAGTTGAATCTAGGGTTTTCTTTCTTTTTTTCTACGTCGAGCTAGATTAGGGTTTTGTTGGGATTGAACCCTATCAGAGGAACAGATAATTAAACCAAAATGGTCTGATGAGTGTGATATTCTTGAAAATTTCAAGCCAATGGACTTTACATCAACTGATGGTGTTAAAGCTCCAAAAGCTAAAGTCATTCCTCTTAAGGACATCCCAGCAGTGGTTAAAACCTCTGCTGCAAAGGAGTCTGAAAAGAGGAAGAAGAAAGAAAAAATTGATAACTTGTTTTGTGAATTCTGTGAGAAAAGGAACCATCTAACAAAAGATTGTTTCCACTTAAAAGCTTATGATATAAACAAAACAAGTGTCATAGTTTCAGCTGAAAGCTGCATTGTCTGTGGTGAAACAAACCACAAAACTCAAGCATGTGTGTATCTCAAAAACTTTGATATCAAAAAGAATGAGTACCTTGCTAAAACATCCTTGAGTCCATCAGCATCACCATCGGTCAAATTCACAAAGAAACAACCACTGTTTGTGCCAGTTCAAACAGCTGTCACAAAACAGCTGAACCAAACATCTGTCAAAAGAGATGTTCAGGTTACTGATGTGTGACAACCCTCACAAAACCAGGTATCCGTACGACTTAATTAGCTATTAACTGTTGCCTAATTACTGTGCTTAACTGAGATTTCTGATAAACTGCTACTTGATTGTTGATACATGTACATGTCTGCATCATACTTTGATTTTTTCCTGTCACTACATTATTTATTTACTGAACTCTAGTGACAAACTTGATGCACAAGAAGCACAGTAGCACTAAACGGATACACAGTGAACATGCTGATATAACCAGCATCAGGCAAACACTGCCTCTAAAGGCTTGAATGAGCCAGAATTATTTTACTACACCCATAGTGTGTGTAAGGATACAAGGGTTGTATGATTACGTCTCTAGGAATAAGATACAGAGATTTGGATGTGCCTAAAACATACTTTAAGCACGAAACACAGCACTTTTATCAACACACTAGCTTCTAGCTAATAAATAAAGTGCCAAAATATGAGGAATTATTCCTGACACTTTGCAGAATAAATTGTGTCGCTAAAAATATTATTTATGACGCTTAAAGGATATCTTAAGCACTTTAACGGATTACTATCCGACCGAACAACCGGACAATACCCGGAACATAAAAATATTGCCAAAATTAATATTGGTATTTTTCTGAGCCAGTTAGGGTCCCCGATTACCCTAACACCCGCTTTCTAATGCATTAAACAACTAACGGGGTTAGACCTCTCACTTAACGCACTTAACCAAACTGAACCGTAACTGAACGATTGGAAACGAACTGGATACCATTACATTCTAATGAAATCGGCCAACTAGTGGGACCCGGGGAGAGTACACCTTTGAATATTTAATTAGATTTCGCGAAGACCGAGACGACATTCTCTATAAATACCCTCACATCTCACACACACAAACACACACACTTCACAAAACTCTCTCTCTCCCTCCCCCTTGCTCCCTCTCGGCCGAACCACACACCCACACCCAACCATTTTTCGGTTCTTGATTCACCCATTCCAAGTCCATACAAGTGTCGGGGATCACGTACAACGAAGCTTGGAACAAACGGAACGCCAAGGACCTCTACCGTTTGCTTTTATCCACGCCGTATTCGACTAGTTTCTTCCCTAGCCTCGAGCTAGAGGTATATTGTTTAAAACTCGTTATTAGTCATGTTTAAAGTGGTTAAAAGGATTTTTATCGGTTAAATGTCGGTAACCCGCTTCATGAATCTTTAAAGTCTACTAAAAAGTGAAAATCGTTGGATAAAAGAACATAACGCGTGTAAATGTCGTAGTATTTGAATATGTTGGTTTTTATGGCCCGATCTATGATGTGGTGGCTCTCATCATCGTTTAACCCGACTTTGTTAAGATCACGTATCTTGACATACACTTGTTTCTTTTGTACGAGGGTTAAAAGGTGAAACTCCACCACACGGGAAACATGAACTTGTGTAAAAATGTTTTAACGTGAAAAATAGTATTTAAAACGAGCCGATCTACGTATGTACAAGTGGTATATTCGTAGGACCGGGTGTCGAGAAAATCATGTTTTATAAAAATTGTTTAACATATGTGATTTTTATAGTCTACAAGTGTATAAACACTTGTGAAACGAAAGATCCGACAAAATAACAATTTTTATAAAAATTGTCGGAAGTTGTAAAGAGTGATTTGTTCCAAAAACGGGGTTTTTGCAAGAATAAACTATTTTATACCTAGATCCACTAAATACAACGAGATCTACATAATAGTTTTAGAAAAACTACAAGTTCATGTAATATTGCGATTTTACATACTTATCGACTAGTTTGAAGTATTGGAAATTGATTTGAAGAATTGTTGAAATGGTTTTGTAAAAGAAAATGATACGCTTGAAAGCGTGGCCACCTCCAGTTACAGGGGAAACTCTGGCGAAATTTTCTAAAAATATAACACTTAGAATTATTTACAAGTGTTAGACTACTTTGACATGTTTTCAAATATATTTCGCCATGACTTTATTTATAAATAATCGGAGGTGGGATTTTCACAAAACTAAACGTGATAAATATATATATTCGGTAAATATATTTTGTCACAACACTGTTTATGATTATTTTGTGAAAATGTATAAATATTATTTTTAGAGTAAAAATAATATTTACTAACTTGTCAAACCCAAAATAATACCAACGCTTATACGACAAGCATAAAAGTTACAACGGTAATTTCTATTACCACCTAATCATTTAAAACGTAACTTACGCATTACGCGGAAATATTCACCGACACGTATGTTGTCAACGTATTATTTTGGAAAATATCATGTAAAGAGAAAATATATTATTTTTGAGAAAAATAATTATATTTTGGAATGAGAAATAAAAATATATTAAGTGGGACTTAATGAGATAGTATAAATACACATGTATTTAAATCCCCCATCCTTGGGAAGGAAAGTAAAATACCAAGTATGTACACGGAACGGTTGTCTAACCGTCTCCTAAAAATATAAGTTATAAAGCTAAGGCACGGCCATCCGTCTAATAGAATTAGCACCTGTAGGTCGTTGCACAGCTTCGGATATTCGGATCACTTGGTAGAGATACGCATTCACTGTGAGTTCATGTCCCCCTTTTCTCTAACTGTTTTCAGTTTACTTAACTGCGGGGGTGAAATACATGTTACTATGATTTACGAGTACTTTACAACGGTATGTTTAACGTAAGGAGGTGTTATACGATCATGTGAGTGGATAGGAACAACATGGGGCCATTAGTCCTCATGGAGGGACCGAGGGACAGGAGCGGTAGATCTATCTGGGTGTAGCGAGCCCAGCCCCCGGCCAAACTAGAAACGGACCGTGGGGTGACTTTGTCCACATACTTTGCCGTGGCGAAATCTGCTAGGTTTGAGTCTCCCTATTTGCACTTCACATATGTCAGTGGCCTTGCAAACCATTGATGATCACAAGTCCTCTTACACTGCTACATACCACAACTATTTTCATACTCACAAAGGTTTTACATACTCACTTACGCATGAACTCGCTCAACATTATTGTTGATTTTTCAACTCACATGTATTTCAGGAAATTAAACGGATCTGGCACGGTATGGAACGTTTTCCGCTGCACTAGTCATGAAGTCATCAGGGTTTAGGGTTGTGTCTCTTACCTGGACAAGACACAATCCCTAAATCACGTTTATGTTTTGTTATAAGTTGTATTGTTACTGAACAAGGTTATGGTTGCATGTTAAAAACAATGGTATTGTATGATGTTTTCAAAAACTTAATGGATGACTTGCATGGTTTTTAAATTCATATAGCTTTGTTATGATTAAGCTATGGTATTAAGAAGTCACACAAATTAACCACGCTTCCGCAAAGCCAGGGTGTGACAGCTTGGTATCAGAGCTCTGATCATAGCGAACTAGGATTCATTCTCGAGTCTAGACTATGATCACTAGGGCTCTCACGAAAACATTTTTCTGCATACCACTTAAGTCCAGATCCACAAACTTTTTACAAACAAATGTTGAGCACGTATTATTCATTATTTTAGGCTCAGTCTGGGAGGCTGAGGATCAGGCTAGTGGGACTAGGAGTGTTGGCTAGTGGGACTAGGAGTGTTGGCTAGTGGGACTAGGAGTGTTGGCTAGTGGGACTAGGAATGTTGGCTAGTGAGACTAGGAAGGACAGTCTGAGAGGCTGGGAGGCTAGTGGGACTAGGTGGATTATGTGATTATTATCTGGTAACTTATGTGACTATTTGATTCACTGATTTTGTGCTTATTCTGTGTTATGTTACAGACCCATGGATTCACCAGCTACAGGTGGATCAGGTACCACTGGACCCCTACCGTTAGTGTCAGACGATGTTATGTCTTCGGAGCATGAGGTGCACACCTCAGACTATACTAGCACCGACGACGACGACTTCCAGCCGTTCGCGTTACCTGACGGCGCCGATGAGCACGCTGATGACCCCTTACCCTTCGCCTTACCCGAGGATGCCTATGAGCCCATTGATGGCGACCCTGCTGAGTACCTCCCTATTGTTGCGATTCCGGCACCGATTCCTCTTGCTGCTTACCCTGCTTATGAGCTTATGCCAGACGCCGATGCCGACGGCGACATCGAGCTTTACGAGGACGAGCCATTTGAGGACAAGGATCCTGACGTAGCTCCTCTACCTGCTGGCGGTCTCTTGATGATAGCTGACGCTCCAGCTGGAGACTCGCCCATTCACTCACCAGTCCCGGACTCTTTAGAGTCTGTGGCATCTGTATCATCTCGTGGGGCGAGCGCGCAGCAGTTTATTCACGACTCAGACCCTGATCAGGCGTCTTCAGCTGCCCCTATTCCGAGCTACGCGTTTGAGCATGATGAGATCGAGGATTCTGACCCTGTTTTCCCTTCAGGATTTGATCCTGACCATGATATCGAGTATATTCCTATGGATGAGCATATAGAGGACCCTGATGATCCTATCGATCCCATTGACCCAGATTTTGACTTTGACATGGCGTTCGACGACCCTGAGCCTGCCATAGCCCCAGAGCAGGCAGCTGCTTTTGACCCTTTACCTGAGCATGACCCTGTTCATGCTGATTTTCCTCTTGAGCCTGTTGATGCTGACCCTCATGTAGGTGTTCCTGTGATCGAGGGCGATCATGTTGCTGCTGATCCCATTGTTCCTTTACCCGTAGGTGACATACCTGCTGATCCTGTTATTGATCCTGTCGATCCTGTTATTGCACCTGTTGACCCCGTTATTGCTCCTATCGATCCTTTACCCATCGAGCCCGAGCACGCTCTTTTTGCTGAGCACATGGATCCTCCAGATGAGGAGGCACAGCACGGGTGGATACCGGCGGACGAGGATGTTCCACCGTTTCCCCCACATCACACTGGCACACATCATACTGAGTTCCCTTTTCAGATCCCACCGTTTATTCCTCCAGCGGGGCCTGGAGAGGGCTCTTCAGCCCACCCTTTCGGTCATGTACCGATGACCATGCCATTCATGCCTCAGATAGCATCTATCCCATCTTCTGTTGCACCTATCGATCTTACCAGCACGCCATTACTTTGGTCATCTTCCTCACCCATGCCACCCACAGATCCATACCACCCATTTCATTTGGGCCATACCATTGAGGATCTTTTGATGTCGTTTGTACACCAGCACGAGTCACATTCACAGCGACTCCAGGAGCTCGAGAGAGCTCAGTTGTCTTTTGTTCCATATCTTGGTCAGGCATCTTCGTCATTTCAGCCTTTTCGATCATTTCCTCCTGATATTGCTGCCCGACTTTCGACCTTGGAGCAGCAGGTTGCGTCCATGATCCGTACTCAGCAGGCGATGGAGGAGGACTGGTACCACTTACGTCGCTTACTTTTCGCTCACTTTCCCCCTCCCCCACCCCCATCCGCATAGGGCTCATTGGTACTGTAGTGGTAGGCGATGGTGAGACGACCGCGATTGTGACTGCACAGATTTTTGGAGACCATCTGACGATACAGATTTTTGCTGATATTTGTTGTTGTACTGGTTGTATGTGACACTGATGTGATGTTGTTTTGACAGGGGTGATGTAGCCCCTATTTGATTTATGATTGTATGATACAGTTACGTGCTGACACACTTGCTACACTTTATGGTCTCGATATATAACAATCGCCGTATTCTCACCATATCTGTTTCACTTGATTGCTTATTTATGTTTTGTGACATGGGATGTTGTGTAGATGATATTTGTGACATGGGATGTTGGGACATGGGATGTTGTGTGTGATATATTGATAACATGAGATGTTATATGCTATTACTATTACTATATACGTATGTTATTATGGCCTAATCGACGTACGCATCTTTAGAAGATGGCACCAAGACGTCAACCGCAGCCGATGCCCACTACTCCTGAAGAACTACAGCAAGTTATTGCTGCCGCCATTGCTCAGTATGCTGCCTCGCAAGAAGGACCAAGCGGAAGTAACACGAACATCAACGGCAACCAAAATCCTCCTCATGGTAAACCTAAGTCATTAAGACATACCATGGCATAAATGGATTCCTTTAGCAAATGCTAATGCCGTTCCTATGACATGATGTATGTGCAGGGTGCACCTACAAACAATTCTTGGACTGTAAGCCCATCAACTTCGACGGCACAGGAGGTGCTGTTGCTTTCGTTCGCTGGGCAGAGAAGACTGATTCCACCATCCGCATGAGCAAATGTGCGCTCGACCAGCAGGTCACTTACATCTCAGGGCTGTTTCTAGACGGAGCCCTATCTTGGTG
Organism: Helianthus annuus; assembly: GCF_002127325.2. NCBI lineage: Eukaryota > Viridiplantae > Streptophyta > Magnoliopsida > Asterales > Asteraceae > Helianthus > Helianthus annuus. The sequence continues at coordinate 154,700,013 of NC_035448.2, forward strand.
GAACTTACAAGTGGAAACACTAGGCGAAGCTGCCGCCTACGCCCTGACTTGGGCCGAATTGAAAGAGCTTATGCGCAAGAAGTATTGTTCCCGTGCAGAAATTCAAAGATTGGAGACTGAATTTTGGCACCTAAAGATGGATGGACCGAAGGTTGCAGAGTACGTCCAGAGATTTCATGACCTTTCTCAAGTGGTTCCTTACATGGTCACGCCTGAATACAAGCGAATTGAGCGCTTCATTTGGGGGTTAGCTCCCCAAATCATTAGCATGGTAACCTCCGCCAGACCGGCAACTATTACGGAAGCCATTGATTTGAGCGTGGCTCTCACTGAGGAGGCAATTCGTTTAAACAAGTTTGATGAAGTCAAGGCGAAGAAGACAGAGACTCACGTTGAGTCCTCAGGAGATAACAAAAGGAAGTTTTCAAACTTCAAACAAGGAGTCAGTATGGCAGTAAAGAAGGGAAAATCAGCTGGTAGTACCAAGAAAGGGAAAGGGTACCAGGGCACCCAGCCCAAATGCAACAACTGCCAACGCCACCATGCTGGCAATTGTAACGTGAAAGTTTGTGAATCTTGTGGAAAACCGGGCCACTCAAAGGAATCATGTTGGGCTAGTACAGGCCGAGGAGGCCAGGGAGGATATATGAATAGAAACGATAATCGTGGTGGTTTGGGAAATCGCCCACAAGGGAATAACCGAGGCTACAATGCAAATCAAGCCGGAACTGCCAATCAAAACAACCCGCCAGTTGGGGGCGGTGCAGGGAATGGAAAAAGATTAGGATGTTTTCATTGCGGTGACGTTGGGCACTTCAAGAAGGATTGCCCAGGATTGAACCAAGCCCGTGGAAGGGTGTTCCAGATCGGTGCACAGGAAGCGCGCCAGGATCCCAACGTTGTTACTGGTACGTTCCCTGTAAATCAACGTTATGCATCTGTTCTGTTTGATACTGGTGCCGACTATAGCTTCGTATCACTAGAATTTAAGAATATACTTGGGCTAGCCGCTAATAAGTTAGACATTCCCTACGTAATCGAATTGGCTAATGGAAAGTTGGTAGAAGCCAATGATGTGATCAGAGGCTGTGTGATTGAATTAGGAGAACGCGAGTTTACTCTAGATCTACTACCAGTCCAGTTGGGAAGCTTCGACGTGGTAGTAGGGATGGATTGGTTAACGAGAAACAAGGCTGAGATAGTGTGTCACGAAAAGGTTATTCGTATCCCTACCGGTGATGGTGAGACCATTGTTGTTCATGGAGAAAAGCGTGAGACGCCGTTAAGGATGATTAGTTGCCTGAAAGCAAGGAAGTGTTTGAGGAAAGGATGTGTTGCTTTTCTAGCACACATTGTGGATAAGAAGGCTGCTGAGCCGAAAATCGAAGACATCCCTGTCGTGAGGGAATACCCAGAAGTCTTTCCAGAAGACTTGCCTGGCTTGCCACCTCAAAGGCAAGTGGAGTTCCGCATCGACTTAGTACCAGGCGCCGCGCCTGTGGCTAAGGCACCATACAGACTTGCTCCGTCTGAGATGCAGGAATTGTCGACACAACTTCAAGAGTTGTTAGACAAGGGTTTTATCCGACCAAGCTTCTCGCCTTGGGGAGCTCCAGTTTTGTTTGTCAAGAAGAAGGACGGAAGTTTCCGCATGTGCATCGACTACAGAGAGTTGAACAAGCTAACGATCAAGAATAGGTATCCCCTGCCAAGAATTGATGATCTGTTCGACCAGCTTCAAGGTTCAAGCTTCTATTCAAAGATCGATCTTCGATCTGGATACCATCAACTTCGGATACAGGAGGAGAGTATCCCGACGACAGCTTTCAGAACTCGTTATGGACACTACGAGTTTCTCGTTATGCCGTTTGGTTTGACAAACGCACCTGCAGTGTTCATGGATTTGATGAACCGAGTTTGTAAGCCGTACTTGGATAAGTTCGTGATCGTATTCATCGATGACATCCTGATTTACTCAAGGACGAAGGCTGAGCACGAGCAACATCTTAGAACTATTCTGGAACTGCTAAAGAAGGAACAGTTGTACGCCAAGTTCTCTAAGTGTGAGTTTTGGCTAAGAGAAGTGCAGTTTCTTGGGCACGTGGTGAATGGAGATGGAATCCACGTGGATCCAACCAAGATCGAGGCGATCAAAGATTGGGAAACGCCAAAGACGCCAACCGAGATTCGGCAATTCTTGGGTTTGGCTGGCTACTATCGAAGGTTCATCGAGGACTTCTCGAAGATCGCTCAACCGTTGACGCTCCTCACGCAGAAAGATAAGAAGTTTGATTGGGGAATCAAACAGGATGAAGCGTTTCAAGTGTTGAAGGACAAGCTTTGTAACGCGCCAATCTTAGCTCTACCGGAAGGTACCGACGATTTTGTGGTATATTGCGACGCATCGCGTCAAGGATTGGGTTGCGTGTTGATGCAACGTCAAAAGGTTATCGCCTACGCATCACGCCAACTGATGGTGCACGAAAAGAACTATACCACTCATGATCTGGAGCTAGGCGCAGTGGTTTTTGCTTTGAAGATCTGGAGACACTACCTGTATGGTACGAAGTGCACAATCTTCACAGATCACAAAAGCCTACAGCATATATTCAACCAGAAGGAGTTGAATATGAGGCAAAGACGATGGGTTGAATTATTGAACGATTACGACTGCGAGATCAAGTATCACCCAGGGAAGGCGAATGTAGTCGCCGATGCCCTAAGTCGTAAGGAAAGGATCAAGCCCCTAAGGGTTAGGGCTATGGAAATGATAATCCAAACCGATCTCTCCTCGCGCGTTCGTGCAGCGCAGAAAGAAGCTCTCAAGGAGGAGAACCTTGAGAAAGAGTATCTCCGTGGGATGGAGAAGATATTGGTGCCAAACGAGGAAGGAACATTATGTTTTGAGAAAAGGATTTGGGTTCCTCTATTTGGTGAATTAAGGGAAGTTATTTTCAATGAAGCGCACAAGTCACGATACTCTATCCACCCGGGATCGGATAAGATGTACCAAGATCTCAAAAATTACTATTGGTGGCCTAGGATGAAAGGCGACGTTGCAATTTACGTGAGCAAATGTTTAACGTGCGCTAAGGTCAAGGCGGAATACCAGAAGCCCTCGGGACTTCTGCAACAACCTGAGATTCCCAAGTGGAAATGGGAACAAATCTCAATGGATTTTGTCACAAAACTGCCAAGAACGCCAAGAGGCCATGATATGATTTGGGTGATTGTTGACCGCCTAACAAAGTCCGCACACTTTCTGCCAATCAAGGAGAAAGACAGTACTAGTAAACTTGCGGAAATTTACTTGAGAGAGATCGTAGCACGACATGGAGTACCCCTCTCAATCATCTCTGATAGAGACGGAAGGTTTGTGTCAAGGATATGGCAATCCTTCCAAGAAGCTTTTGGCTCACAATTGAATCTGAGCACAGCGTTCCATCCGCAAACTGACGGCCAGAGCGAGCGAACGATACAGACTTTGGAAGACATGCTGAGAGCATGTGCTATGGATTTGGGCGGTAGCTGGGATAAACACTTACCTTTGGTCGAATTTTCATACAACAACAGCTACCACACCAGTATTGGTGTCGCGCCTTTTGAAGCCCTTTACGGACGCAAGTGTCGATCACCACTATGTTGGGCTGACGCAGGTGATAGGCAGCTTGCCGGTCCCGAAATCGTCCAAGAGACGACGGACAAGATTGCGCAGATTCTTAAACGCATCGAAGCCGCTCGCCACAGACAAAAAGCCTACGCGGATCCAAACCGAAAGCATGTGGATTTTCAAGTTGGAGAGATGGTGTTATTGAAAGTATCACCCTGGAAGGGTGTGGCACGCTTTGGGAAGCGTGGGAAGTTAAATCCACGCTACATTGGTCCTTTCAGAATTCTAGAAAGAATTGGAACCGTAGCATACAAGTTGGACCTACCTGCTGAATTAAATGGTGTTCACGATACATTTCATGTATCCAATTTAAAGAAGAGTCCAACGCAAGTTGAAGTTGCCATTCCTATCGACGAGATTCATGTTGACGACACGCTCCACTTCGTAGAAGCACCTGTCGAGGTCACAGATTGGAAGGTTAACAGGACCCGCCGGAGCAGTGTCAAACTCGTCAAGGTTCGCTGGAATGCCAGACATGGTCCTGAATACACCTGGGAGCGTGAGGACCGGATGAAAGAGAAATACCCCCACTTATTTCCTAAAAACTCTGCATCTACAAGTAGAACTTAAATTTCGGGATGAAATTTATTTAACGGGGGGAGAATGTGACAACCCTCACAAAACCAGGTATCCGTACGACTTAATTAGCTATTAACTGTTGCCTAATTACTGTGCTTAACTGAGATTTCTGATAAACTGCTACTTGATTGTTGATACATGTACATGTCTGCATCATACTTTGATTTTTCCTGTCACTACATTATTTATTTACTGAACTCTAGTGACAAACTTGATGCACAAGAAGCACAGTAGCACTAAACGGATACACAGTGAACATGCTGATATAACCAGCATCAGGCAAACACTGCCTCTAAAGGCTTGAATGAGCCAGAATTATTTTACTACACCCATAGTGTGTGTAAGGATACAAGGGTTGTATGATTACGTCTCTAGGAATAAGATACAGAGATTTGGATGTGCCTAAAACATACTTTAAGCACGAAACACAGCACTTTTATCAACACACTAGCTTCTAGCTAATAAATAAAGTGCCAAAATATGAGGAATTATTCCTGACACTTTGCAGAATAAATTGTGTCGCTAAAAATATTATTTATGACGCTTAAAGGATATCTTAAGCACTTTAACGGATTACTATCCGACCGAACAACCGGACAATACCCGGAACATAAAAATATTGCCAAAATTAATATTGGTATTTTTCTGAGCCAGTTAGGGTCCCCGATTACCCTAACACCCGCTTTCTAATGCATTAAACAACTAACGGGGTTAGACCTCTCACTTAACGCACTTAACCAAACTGAACCGTAACTGAACGATTGGAAACGAACTGGATACCATTACATTCTAATGAAATCGGCCAACTAGTGGGACCCGGGGAGAGTACACCTTTGAATATTTAATTAGATTTCGCGAAGACCGAGACGACATTCTCTATAAATACCCTCACATCTCACACACACAAACACACACACTTCACAAAACTCTCTCTCTCCCTCCCCCTTGCTCCCTCTCGGCCGAACCACACACCCACACCCAACCATTTTTCGGTTCTTGATTCACCCATTCCAAGTCCATACAAGTGTCGGGGATCACGTACAACGAAGCTTGGAACAAACGGAACGCCAAGGACCTCTACCGTTTGCTTTTATCCACGCCGTATTCGACTAGTTTCTTCCCTAGCCTCGAGCTAGAGGTATATTGTTTAAAACTCGTTATTAGTCATGTTTAAAGTGGTTAAAAGGATTTTTATCGGTTAAATGTCGGTAACCCGCTTCATGAATCTTTAAAGTCTACTAAAAAGTGAAAATCGTTGGATAAAAGAACATAACGCGTGTAAATGTCGTAGTATTTGAATATGTTGGTTTTTATGGCCCGATCTATGATGTGGTGGCTCTCATCATCGTTTAACCCGACTTTGTTAAGATCACGTATCTTGACATACACTTGTTTCTTTTGTACGAGGGTTAAAAGGTGAAACTCCACCACACGGGAAACATGAACTTGTGTAAAAATGTTTTAACGTGAAAAATAGTATTTAAAACGAGCCGATCTACGTATGTACAAGTGGTATATTCGTAGGACCGAGTGTCGAGAAAATCATGTTTTATAAAAATTGTTTAACATGTTAACAAATGTGATTTTTATAGTCTACAAGTGTATAAACACTTGTGAAACGAAAGATCCGACAAAATAACAATTTTTATAAAAATTGTCGGAAGTTGTAAAGAGTGATTTGTTCCAAAAACGGGGTTTTTGCAAGAATAAACTATTTTATACCTAGATCCACTAAATACAACGAGATCTACATAATAGTTTTAGAAAAACTACAAGTTCATGTAATATTGCGATTTTACATACTTATCGACTAGTTTGAAGTATTGGAAATTGATTTGGTTGATTTGAAGAATTGTTGAAATGGTTTTGTAAAAGAAAATGATACGCTTGAAAGCGTGGCCACCTCCAGTTACAGGGGAAACTCTGGCGAAATTTTCTAAAAATATAACACTTAGAATTATTTACAAGTGTTAGACTACTTTGACATGTTTTCAAATATATTTCGCCATGACTTTATTTATAAATAATCGGAGGTGGGATTTTCACAAAACTAAACGTGATAAATATATATATTCGGTAAATATATTTTGTCACAACACTGTTTATGATTATTTTGTGAAAATGTATAAATATTATTTTTAGAGTAAAAATAATATTTACTAACTTGTCAAACCCAAAATAATACCAACGCTTATACGACAAGCATAAAAGTTACAACGGTAATTTCTATTACCACCTAATCATTTAAAACGTAACTTACGCATTACGCGGAAATATTCACCGACACGTATGTTGTCAACGTATTATTTTGGAAAATATCATGTAAAGAGAAAATATATTATTTTTGAGAAAAATAATTATATTTTGGAATGAGAAATAAAAATATATTAAGTGGGACTTAATGAGATAGTATAAATACACATGTATTTAAATCCCCCATCCTTGGGAAGGAAAGTAAAATACCAAGTATGTACACGGAACGGTTGTCTAACCGTCTCCTAAAAATATAAGTTATAAAGCTAAGGCACGGCCATCCGTCTAATAGAATTAGCACCTGTAGGTCGTTGCACAGCTTCGGATATTCGGATCACTTGGTAGAGATACGCATTCACTGTGAGTTCATGTCCCCCCTTTCTCTAACTGTTTTCAGTTTACTTAACTGCGGGGGTGAAATACATGTTACTATGATTTACGAGTACTTTACAACGGTATGTTTAACGTAAGGAGGTGTTATACGATCATGTGAGTGGATAGGAACAACATGGGGCCATTAGTCCTCATGGAGGGACTGAGGGACAGGAGCGGTAGATCTATCTGGGTGTAGCGAGCCCAGCCCCCGGCCAAACTAGAAACGGACCGTGGGGTGACTTTGTCCACATACTTTGCCGTGGCGAAATCTGCTAGGTTTGAGTCTCCCTATTTGCACTTCACATATGTCAGTGGCCTTGCAAACCATTGATGATCACAAGTCCTCTTACACTGCTACATACCACAACTATTTTCATACTCACAAAGGTTTTACATACTCACTTACGCATGAACTCGCTCAACATTATTGTTGATTTTTCAACTCACATGTATTTCAGGAAATTAAACGGATCTGGCACGGTATGGAACGTTTTCCGCTGCACTAGTCATGAAGTCATCAGGGTTTAGGGTTGTGTCTCTTACCTGGACAAGACACAATCCCTAAATCACGTTTATGTTTTGTTATAAGTTGTATTGTTACTGAACAAGGTTATGGTTGCATGTTAAAAACAATGGTATTGTATGATGTTTTCAAAAACTTAATGGATGACTTGCATGGTTTTTAAATTCATATAGCTTTGTTATGATTAAGCTATGGTATTAAGAAGTCACACAAATTAACCACGCTTCCGCAAAGCCAGGGTGTGACATGATGCACCTCCTGCCAATCAGTTCAGAAAAGGCAAGGAAAAACAGTCTTACCAAAGGATTCCACACGTTTATGAGGTCTACAAAAAGCCCTCTAAACCCAGAGTGAATAGGCATCCTTTTGGGTATCAGCAGGTGATTGGGCAAGACCCTCAACAGTGGTTAGCAAGAAACAGTACTAAAATTGTCCAAACGCCTGACTTAACCACTGCTCATCACACTGCATCCATACCAGACACTGCTGAATCCCCATCCAAAGCCATGTTGGCTTTGGAGTCCTTAATGAACTAATCCTTTTACTTCATGTGCAGGGAGCTTCTGCATGCTTTGATAGTCTGTGGTATGTAGATAGTGGAGGCTCCAGTCACATGACATTATGTAAAGCCCTCCTCAAAGACTTTAAAATCCATGGAGGGGATGATATATCCTTTGGAAATAATAGTAAAGGGAAAGTTCTGGGGTCTGGAACAGTGCAATCTGGAAATGTAAAATTTGAAAATGTCAATCTAATAGACAATCTGAAATTCAACCTTCTGAGTGTATCACAAATGAGTGACAAAGGGTTTGGGTCATTCTTCACAAAAGATTGTTGTAGGATTGTTGGACCAGAAATGATCAAAAAGATTGAAGCAATAATCAAAAATGGTCAAACTAAACTTGTTGCTCAAAGAAGTGGCAATGTTTATGTTGTTGACATGTCAAAAGAGTGTCCCAGAGCTGATGCCTGTCTGTTCTCAGCTGTCTCTAACAAAGAGACAGAACTTTGGCACAAAAGACTGGGGCACACAAATCTTAAGACAATAATAGAAATTTCAAAAAATGGTTTGGTAAGAGGCCTACCACAAAAATTGTTTTCATGTCCTGAACATTGCATTTCCTGTTTAAAAGGAAAACAACATAAAAGTTCTTACAAGTCCATTGAAGAGTCCAAAACAACCCAGTGTTTGCAAATGCTACACATGGATTTGTTTGGCCCAGTTCAAGTCATGAGCCTTAAAAAGAAAAGATATTGTTTGGTTATAGTTGATGACTTTTCTAGGTTTACATGGACTTTCTTTTTGCACTCTAAAGATGAAACTGCAGGCATTTTGCAAGACTTTGTGACACAGGTTGAAAAGCAATTTGACCTTCCAGTGAAGAGCTTTAGAAGTGACAATGGCACAGAATTTAAAAATAAGGAGTTGGATGCCTTCCGTGTGAAGAAAGGGATTGTAAGGCAGTACAGCAACCCTAGAACACCAGAGCAAAATGGGGTTGTTGAAAGAAAGAACATAACTTTGATTGAGGCTGCCAGAACCATGCTTGCAGATTCAGGTTTGCCACTAACTTTCTGGGCAGAGGCAGTAAACACTGCTTGTTATGTCCAGAACAGAGTCTTGATAAACCCCAGGCACAAAAAGACTGCCTATGAAATTCTGTATAAAATCAAACCACTGATCTCATACTTCAAGGTGTTTGGCTGCCCATGCTTTATTTTGAACTTAAAAGATTCCATTTCAAAATTTGCAGCCAAAATTGATTGTGGTTATTTTTTGGGATACTCAACCACTGCCAAGGCCTACAAAGTGTTCAATGCACGGACCAAGGTAGTGGAGGAGACTTTGGATGTAAAGTTCAATGAACTTTCATCAATGAAAATCCCAGCAAATCCTGCTGATCTGTTTGATCTTGAAAAATTCACTTTTGAAAATACTGCTGTCAAGACTAACAGTGCAGGTCCAACAGAGGATACAACACCAGACTATGGGTATGAAATCATCATCCCTCAAAGGTCTGCTACAAATGGAAAAGCATCAGTTGTTCAAAACAGCTGTCAAAGCTCAACCACTGCTACCTCAACAGTTGTTGATCAAAGTAGCCCATCTACCACTACTTCCACATCCTCAAACACTGCTGACAAAAGTCCTCAAACAGTGGATAAAAGTCAGCAGTGGTCCACTCCATTACCACCTATTCCACCACCTTTTGAAGCCACTGCTGGGTCATCAAAGTCTCCAGCAGTGGTTAGCTCAGATGATACACATTTGCAGCCTTCACCAACAAATGCCATCATACCATACCAAGGAGATTTAATCTTCTTGAGATCTCATCCACCTGATCAAATCATTGGCAACATCAATGAAGGGGTGCTCACAAGAAGCCAAACCCAAAACATTTGTCTTTTTGCTGGATTTCTATCACTCCATCAGCCAGTCAAGTACCAAGAGGCACTAAAAGACAACAGCTGGGTAGAAGCCATGCAAGAGGAGCTCCAACAATTTAAGAGATAACAAGTATGGGAGCTTGTACCACTGCCAAAAGAGGTTAGTCCCATTGGCACAAAGTGGGTCTTCAAGAACAAAACAGATGAAAGGGGCATTGTTGTCAAGAACAAAGCCAGGCTTGTGGTTCAAGGTTACAGACAGGAAGAGGGGATTGATTATGATGAAACATTCGCCCCTGTTGCAAGATTGGAAGCTATCAGACTGTTCCTAGCCTTTGCTGTCAACCACAACATGAAGGTGTTTCAGATGGATATCAAAAGTGCTTTCCTCTATGATACATTGCAAGAAGAGGTGTATGTATGTCAACCTCCAGGCTTTGAGGATCCATTTTATCCTGATCATGTCTACAGGCTAAACAAAGCCTTGTATGGCCTGAAACAAGCACCTAGAGCCTGGTATGAAACTCTTTCCAACTTTCTACTCTCAAATGGTTTCAAAAGAGATACCATTGATAAAACACTGTTTCTTAAATGGAGAGGGAAAGATTTAATGATTGTCCAAATTTATGTGGATGACATTATTTTTGGAAGCACATGTACCAAAATGTGTGAAGAGTTTAGAGAACTCATGACAGCTGAGTTTGAAATGAGTGCAATGGGTGAGCTGCAATGCTTTCTTGGTCTCCAAGTACAGCAATTGCAAAATGGAACTTTCATTCATCAAAGCAAATATGCTAAAGAACTTTTAACCAAATTTGATATGAATGATTGTAAACCATGCAACACACCCATGGCCACAAATAAGCTGGTCATGTCTGATGAAAAGGATGAGCTGATTGACCAAACACTTTATAGAAGTGTCACACCCCGATTTCCACGTGTCTCACCGGTGGGCCCGATGGGGGATTACCGTGACGTAGTTGGCAACAATATAGTCAAACCATACAATATATATGAATGCACAGCGGAAGCAAAAGATAAATATATTATATTCCGAAATAAAGTAATATCCAAGTATTACAACGGAAAGTAAGGGATCCACAGGCAGATCTATAAACATTGTTCTACAGACTTTAGACGCCTAGAACTTGCAAGATTCCTTATTAATGTCCTGAGCAGCTTCCAGCCTATTACGTACTTGTACCTGTCACTTAGACTTTTGAAAATACGTCAGTTTTCACTGGTAAATACACTCAACTGACTCATTTGAAAAGAGTTTAGGAAAATTGGTTTAGATGCACCAGGCACAAACTATTTTGACACTTTGATTAAAATGCACAGAGGCAAAATTAATCTTTTATAACTTGAGACAATCATAATTATGATCTTGTATACAAATTTACATGTTCGTTGTACGTTCAGGGCCCGATGTAGAAACCGAGTCAAGATTAACAGACACGTCACAAGTATAGGCCCACTGAGCGTGAGATACCGTTTCCCTTATGCAACTGTCAGGTGTATGCCTACACCCCGTGCATAAGGCGTGACCATTTTATAATACAATGATGTCAAGGATATCCGGGACATGGTCATTAACCCCTAAAGGCTTTTATTTCAAACAATACAGATCAAACCGGGTTACCTCAATAATTTAATCACAATCCGATTAAATATTCAATACCCGACCAAGCGGTATTATTATACCGTATCCCAAGCCCGTATAGGGAAAATAAGTTAAGAGTATTTACCTGAGCTAGCTCCTGTCTTAAATAGCAAGAATAATAACTCAGTCGTATTCACTTAAGTAAGCGTAGGTACAATTTACCGGAAGGCTCTAGTCTGGAACGATGGTATAAATAACCAATTAGGATGCTAACGGGTCTTTAATTAAGCCTAAGCTTAGACCGGTTAGTCTTAAAGAATTGTTACGGTTTAATCGCGTGAAAGGCGAAAACCGTGAATGGAGTGTGATTTTGACCCAACAAGTTTGAAGACTTGTTTTATATGGGTATAATAATCATACTCTGGATTTTGGGGTCAAAACAATATAGTTTGACCCGTTTCGGCTAAATTATGTAAACTAGTTACATAAGCCGAACCGTGCGCGCAAAAGGCGCAACGGGTATCCGTTAGAGTCCTACACTATTTTCCTAAGTCAATATCCTTTAAAGAGGTTGTGGTATCAGTAGGATACCTTCCATAATGCCCGTAACGAGTTTAAGTTAATAATATGCCCCGAAGGGGTATTTCGGTCTTTTTAAATATTATAAAAAGGGTTTCTGAGTTCTACAGGAAATCTGAATTTCCCGAACAGTTTATAAAGTCCAAAATACTTTATTTATTATTTAAAATTAGTAGCAACAGGAATCGGGTCAAAAGACCTTGTAGAACTCAAGTTATGGCCGAAAGGGTATATTCGGTATTTACCGAACCGTTGCCATAACCGCAGGTTATGAGCAGGTTAAAAATAATTAAAAATCTTTAAAAATCCCAAAATATTATTTTACAACAGTGAGTAAAAGGTTTGGTGTCGAAGTCCGGGTTTAGATAGGCGTTATGCTAATTGCGCTATTTAATTACTAAAGTTTCGCAATTTGCGCTAATTAGCATAACTCATATTCTGGACCTCGGATTGACGTGAAATTTTAGGGACATGCTTAGAAATCAGTAACCAAGGTCATGATCCTTTCACATGTCCGAAATTCTCGTTTTAAATTAAAAAGGGCGTTACGGTCAACTTTTAAGCAATTAACGGAAATGCGTAAAAGACTCGGACGAACAACGAACCGGTCACAGAGGGTTATACCATCATGTAACCTGGTCCTAAGAGAGATTCCTAAGACATATCTAAATCAAAGTTTAACGGGTCAGAACTGGAGTCAATGCAAAAGTCAAACTTTTGCGACTTTCGGTTCCGAATCGGGGTCAAGACAATAAATGGTCGGATCAAACGAGCTTAGACTAGTTTATATACTTATTATTATGTTTTATGAACATCAAAACAGGTTACACATCACCTACATTACAGATTATGTATAAAATCGCAAAATAGCTTTCTGTTGACTTTTTAAGTGCACGTTTGACTCGACATTTGAACTAGTTAGAATGGTAATCAGGGGGAACCTTTTTAAGGGTTTATTACCCACTTAAATACCAACACATAACTACTTTTGATTCGACAATTCACTGGACCATTCGTGATTTATCGCAAAGTCAATCGTTAGTTAGGACGGATTGACTTTTAGGCTAAACTAAGCAAAAACTAAACCACAAAAGGGTTAGACAACTTACAGAAGCTTGTGCACGACTTAGGATGATAGAAGAACACTTGAGAGCTCCAGGAATGATTAGAAGATGTGTTTAGAGGTGTGTTTCATTTGTGAACTAAGGATGGCCTTTTATAGTGAAAATTTCACCACAACTCCTTGACACACAAGTCTACCAACTGACCACAACCTTCCATCATGTGTTCCTAATGCTTAGGGGTTGTTTAGGGGTCAATTGGAAGGATTTAAATGCATCTCATGGCGTTTAGAAGGCTGAACAGCCAAGTTAAGCATTTTTCTGCACCTGGGACCTTCACGCGGCCCGCATGAAAGATCAGGCAGGCTTGTACGCGGGCCGCCTGGATCTTCATGTCAGGACGTATATTTGCAGAAGGCTCGCGGCCCGCGTTAACTTACTCTAAACGTTTACGCGGCCCGCATTAGGTCTATTTTTCAAGATTTCTAAATCTTTTGTAATGATTAATGAAATCTTCGATAATTAATAACCTGACCTTTCGGGTTTGAAGGGGTAACTTTGCGATATGGCCCTTGGTTAATTACAATTAAGGGCCTCGTGCCTTTTACCCGCATTGTTAAGTCCCCGGTTAGTTTGTTAATTATCCAGAAAGCCTTAACTCTCATTGTTGACGCTTTTAACCCCTCTCGTGCGAATTTGATCATAACTTTCTCGTTTTAAAACGGAACTTCGCGAAATTTATATAGTACATTCTAGTGAGCGTATTTTACTGTTACAAAACCTAGGGTTCGTCAAAGGGTCACTCAGAGGTATAATTAAACATGTTGACACAGTTAACCCCTGCAGCTTGTAATCTCTCACTTTCTTCCGCGTTTCGTTTCCGTACGATCCATGATTTATTCGTTTGAAGGTACGAGCATCGCTTAGGGTTACTATACAGTATATTTACCCTTTGTTGGCATCTATAACCCTCGAATTTACTTACTTTCGAGGTTTGCCAACTTTAGTCCTTTATTTAATATCTAATGCCACGTGTAAGCCCATGACACGTGTTAACACATTATTGGACACAAAATTTCGAGGTGTTACAAGAAGCATGATTGGGTCCTTATTGTACCTAACTGCATCTAGACCAGACATCATGTTTGCAACATGTGTCTGTGCAAGAAGTCAATCAGCTCCCAGAAAATCAAATCTCATTGTTGTAAAAAGGATTCTCAGATACATAAAAGGTGCTCCCACACTTGGTATCTGGTATCCAGCTAATGGGAATATCAAGCTTTCAGGTTTTTCAGACAGTGACTTTGCTGGATGTCACACCACAAGGAAGTCCACTTCAGGAGGGTGCCAATTTCTAGGTGATTGCTTAGTCTCTTGGCAAAGCAAAAAGCAAGCAGCAGTTTCAACATCCATTGCTGAGGCTGAATACATTGCTGCTGCGAGCTGTACAGCCCAACTCCTGTGGCTTCAAAATCAGTTGCTGGATTTTGGTATCACTACCTTAAAGACACCACTCATGTTGGACAGCCAGGCAGCAGAAAATATCATAAAAAATCCAGTTTCCCACTCTAACACAAAGCACATCGACATCAGACATCACTTTGTGAGGGATTGCTATGAAAAAGGTTTGATTTCTCTGCATCATGTCCCAACTAAAGACCAGCTGGCAGATGTGCTCACAAAAGCACTTGATACAGCCACTTTTGAAAGCTTGGTCTCTAGGATTGGGATGCTAAACATGGAATAACAAGCAACATCTTGTTTTTCTATGAATAAAAGCAACAAAATGTTTTCAGAAAATCAAAAATCCATCCTTAAAAATAGCTTAAAAATGAAAATTTCATTAAAATCCTTAAAAGTCTGCCATAACTACTGATTGTTCAAAAGTCTGCTCTACTTCAAAAAGTCTGCCCACTGCTGAAAGGCAACCTCTGTTCTCTCATTCCTTGATAACCATTGTTGTTCAAAAGCAGTGTCTTATCCACCGATATGCTATCCACTGATAGTGAAAATCATCCACTGCCCCCTTTCCACTTCTTTCATCAGTTGCTTTCACCAAAAGTACTGTCCTTCATTTTCACCAGTGGTTGTCACGTGGGCCGTACATAGCAGTCAGACCTTTTGTAACGGCTGCCACGTCAGCATTCATTCTCTTTCCTATAAAATTCCCCACTCACCACCAAAACAGGGTTTTACTGTCGAATTGAATTCTTAAAAATTCTCTTCTCAAAGCAGTTTTTCTTCTCATCTCTCACAAATTTCTTCGATCGTTCGTTTCAAAAATGACAAAATCGAAGTCCTCTGCAAAACCCGCATCAAAATCATTGAAAACAGCCTCTCAAAAGGCAACTTCCACTGAAATCTCATTCAAAAAATCTCACAATCTCCTGGGTCTTCTCACAAAACCAGGAACCACAGATGTTTTCGATTCCATTATTACCATCATGGCAAAATCAAAGTACAAAACTTTGCTCACTGCCGATGCACCAATCTATTTGGCGACCCAAAGAGAGTTTTGGAAGAATGCAACCCTTGAAAAACAAGGAGACATTGCAACCACCATTCACTCTTCTATAAAGGGTAAAACTGTCCAAATCACGCCACAATCCATCTCCGAAGTCTTTCAACTCGATGACCAGGCAGGTAAAACTTCCTTCACTAAAAACGAGTTGCACATTGACTTCATTGAAAGAGGGTATGAAGCCACCATGATGAAGAAACTGACCTTAGAAAAAGGTTATTTTCCTCCTGCACCCAGATTCCTATTTCATACCCTCCTACTATGTGTTTCAAACAAAACCACTTCTTTTAATGAGATCCCTATAAAGATTCAAAATCTGGGATATGCAATTCTTCAAGAAGAAAATTATAATTATTCTCGGGAAATCTTTAAAGATTTGGTTAATAATGTTGAAACCAAATCATTCTTACTGTTTCCAAGGTTTTTAAGTTACTATTTTGAAAAGAAATTCAGTAAGGATGATTTAGCTTTAATAAACCAAGGTGAAATAACTGTAATAAACTGCCTAACATCTGAAACTTTTTCACGAATGTTAGCACCTTGCAAAACACAAGCAGGGGTACCTGAGCAGAATTTAGCAGCTACCACTACTCCTCAGGTATCTGCTGCTGAGCCTACTGCTCTAGGTGATCAAAGCAGCAGACCAACTGTTTTGAAACCCACACCTACAAAACCCAAAAAGCTTTACAAAAAGAAAAATCAAAAACCCCCAAACCAATCAAAACAGCAACTCTGGAGGATGAGATACCAGAGTTAATGCCTGTGACAACACAAATGTCACAAGAAACCACTGCTGCTTCTTCCTCACAGCAGTTGGTACAAATATCTCAACCCATAACCATAACTCCTCCTGCTTCTTCACAAAAAGAACAGGTTGTACACAAAGGGCCACCACATTATGATGCTCTGGATACACTCGTTTCCATCATCCACAGCTCAATGCCCGGAGCAAATCCACTTTCTACACCCACCATCACATCCTCAATTCCACCAAAAACACAACTGCTGTTGGATGCAATTGATTTGAACCAGGCATTACTCAGTCCTTCTCAATCACCTATCAACGAGAATATACTTCAACAAATGACTGAGCCTGTTGTATCATTCTTTGCTAACCCACCAACACAACCTGAGGAGGTTACACCCATTGAGTTACAAGTAACTCTTTGTGGTAATCCAAGTGAAGCAGCCACTACAACTGTTGAACCCACTGGTTTACAGTTGGACAGTGGTTACATCAATAAGACTTCCTTGGAGGCAATTCCTTTTATAGCACCTCTGCCAACCACCAGTGGATTTATTTATCCTACTGGCAACATCAAAAGGTTGTCAAGTGTTGAAGGAAGAAGACCCCAGTACCAAGAAAAAGGGGCATCAGTGGTTAATGTTTGGAGTAAACTTCCTACTTCAACCACTGAAATAACCACTGTTAGTGGGAAATCAGATGATTCCATTAAATTGGGTGATGATTTAAAATACCAGAAATTGACGGCTCGTGTTGAAAAACTTGATAACTCTGTTGCAGAGCTCAAAGATATGCTCCAACAGTTGTTACAGGTACAAAAGGTACAATCCACTGCTGTTCCACCTCAAGCACCTGCTCTCTAACAGGCACCTGCTACAAATGAGCTCTGGAATCTTTTTCAACCTTTTCTCCATCATCAAGCACAAGTAGCAGATCAGCAACATGAAAAACATGTTCAAGAGCTGAGAAATGCGATGGAGTCTAGGTTCAAAGACACTCAGGCTGATCTAAAGGCTCTCAAAACTCAGATCCTGCACAACTCTGGCACTGCTCCTCCACCAGTATTCTTCATTGACCAACTCCCCGAAGATAATGCCAAAAAGGGGGAGAAAATTCAGGAGTGGAGGAGGAAAGGAATAACAGATGGTCTCTACCTTGCACCAGAAAATTCAAATATGACCAAAAAGATTCCTTTGCCAGATGGGAGTAAGAAAATTGATGTGACCATAAATGCACTTGAAGAAGCACTTGCATGTGTGAAAAGGGATAGAGAGGCCAAAAAGAACGCCAGGGTGGATTATCCGGATCAGGGTACTTCAGGGTCAAGAGATAATGAAAATCTTATTGATGAAAAGAAGAAGCCTACTAGAAAAGTAAGGCTACCCAAATCCATTCCGGTCAGACGTTCAAAGTCTGCTAAAAAACCACCACCTAAAACAGCTGTTGTAACTCCTGGTGTATCAGCTGCTGTTGGTACTTCAGTAGTTTCATCATCTGCTCCTACTTCAACACACACCATCTCAACACACACTACATCCACTGCTTTACCACCATCACCACCAAAATCAAAATCACCTCCTGTCAAAAGGCAAAAGACAGCAGTTGTTATAACTTCTGCTATAAAGACAACAGTGGTTGGAATACCAGTTGTTTCAACAACTGTTAGTCTATCACAAACCACTGCCACTACAACCACCTTTCCATCCAAAACATCATCAGTCCCTCCTCAAATAAAGAGGAGAAGGCTAATTCCTAAAGATGATGTCACTACACCATCCCAAACATCTTCAAAACCTTTAGCTCTTGTCGAAATACCAAAACCAGTCCCACTCTCTTCTGTTCCAATGCACAAGCCCTTACCTCCTACAGGTGTTCAATTTCCTCTTGAACTAGAAGCTGTTAGAGAAGAAATAAAATCTTTCTATACTGAGGATGACCCTGCCAAAAGGAGTTTGCCTTCAATCAAAGGATATCCCTGGCCCACAAACATTGAAGAATATTTGAAGATAAAGGCCAAGCAAGCAGAGGATATCTCGAAAAGAAACACACAAGGGAAATCTGACAAAAAAGTATCAAGATACTACCAATATCTGCTCACACAAGTCAGTTCCCTAGAACGTTTTGCAAAGAATGTCAGTCAACAAATTTCAGAAAGAGCAGCTGAAACTCTGAAGAAAGACTACATTGAAAGCATTATGTTTCACAAAAGATACAAAGGAGAGAGACACATGTACAAAGAGTGGACTGTTCCTGAACTTGAAGTTGAAGCTGCAAGAATTCAAGACATGATAAAAAGGAAAGTCACTCACACTCCTCCTGATTGGGCAAAGTTCAGAAAGAATGTACCTGATAAGCAAATGGAACTAAAGAGAATGAAAGAAGAACTGGTTGTTGCTGATTTTGGTACAAAAAGACAAATTGCTAGATGGAAAGAAGATGTGGTCAGGTCAACCTACAAAAGGTTGGAGGAATTAAGAAAGAAAGATCCAAAAATTCCTCAAAAACCTGACTACCCTGAAGCAGCGGTTTCAAAAGGACCATCAAAGCTGCAAATCAGGAGAGCCACTGCTCCAGCTGGTAATGCCATCTACAAAAGAAGGAAACAAAGCCAGTTAGGAGCTGAAACTGTTCAAGAAATTCTTACTGGAAATGCTGTTGTAAAAGAAGGCTTGTTAAGAACGTTAAAAGAAGAACTTGAACAGGAAAACTCTGCTACCACTGCCCAGCCAGTGATGAACAGGCCAGCCTCACCAAATACTTCTGCAAATAAGCATCTCCCAAGAAACCCACCAGGCTCAAAAATACAAAAGTGGGCAACTGACAAATAGACCTGCGTATTGACTTTGCTCAGGTCTGGTGGAGAAGTGGAGAAAATATCAAGGGAACAAGCTCTTGGCCTGAGTCTTGAAGATTTGCAGGATCTCCTTGATCTTCCACTTAGCAGGGATGATGAAGATACAGATGCCCTTGACTTTGAATTACAATTTAAAGGTCAGATAAGGGAGCTGTTAATGAGGCAATAAAATATCCACAAATAATGAAGGGTTTTGGCATTATCTGTTCCAGGGGGAGATTGTTGGGATTGAACCCTATCAGAGGAACAGATAATTAAAGCCAAAACTGGATCAGAGCAGTGGATTCTGAATAAGCAGATGCTGATATACAAATCTCTCCCCTTGAAAGTGATTACAACTGCTGATGACCTCCTATCTGCTGATCTTGCTAAACTGCTGACCCATAACTGCTGCTCAACTAAAGATCTGATGGAAGACTAAAGTCCTGCTGATTCAATCTACTGCCTTGAATCAAGCACTGCTGATCCGGACAAGTGCTGCTGGGTTCACAGCAGTAGAAGGTTGCAGCAGCTGTTCTAAAGTCTGTTTTGTAATAGAATGTATTAGCAGTAGTTAACACAAGCAGTGTCTGTGTAGATCAGAGGTTAGAGTTTGTTAGGAGGTTAGATGTCATTTTCATGGTGACGTCAGCAAAGATGCTCAGTAGTTTGCAAGTGCCTATAAATAGTTCAGTACTTTGTACTGTTCTATTAGCTCTTTGCATCATTCGTCTTCTTTGCACGAACAAACTACTGAGCTCTGGCTGAGGGGGAGTTTGCATTCTTACATCAATCATTGTAATCGTAGTTGAAATAAATTCAATCTTTCGGTTCTCTGTGTAAAGATGTTTGATAAAAGTATTACTCTCGTTTGATTGTATGCAAAGTTTGTTTTCACAATAATTTCCGTTGCACACTCATCCATATTCATCTTATTTTCAAACATAAAATACAATCAAAATCAAACTCAGATCCAACAGGTTTCTTTTTGCGTTTGGATTGGCTGGTTGTTCTTGATTTCACGTTGTCTTACTTGCATGGAGGGAAGAAGTGATGGTAGTTTGGAGTTCGATGATCCTGGTACACGTAAGGAGGATGGTGGTACAATATCATTGCGAGGAATTGGATTAAGGGTTACGAATGTTGATGTGAACCCTATGATGCCTAGGAGAGGTTTGTTTTCGACTTCTGATCCGTCGATCTTGGATGGATTGGCCAAGATATCGAAACATGCGGGTAATCAGCAAGTGAAGTTTCCTACATTCGCAGATTTCAGGAAACCGGTTCAGGTAAACCCTAGTGAGTCTGATGTGCATGAGGATGGGAATCTGGATACACGAACTGATGTGAGTAAGAAGGATGTACCACCGATGACTTTTGCTAGGGTTGTTCAGGAGGGAAAGGATGCCGTAAAGATTAACTTCAGACACATGGAATCTATGGATAATGTGGAGGGTGCGGAAGTTGTAATTCCAGTCTCTTCTGTTAAAGAAGTTCATGAAAGATTTGAGAATACACTTTATGGCTACTTCTTGGGGAAGAGGCTACCATATCCGGTGGTGGACTACTTTGTCAAACATAATTGGGCAAAGTATGGATTAGTGTGGATGATGATGAATGCAAAAGGTTTCTTCTTTTTCAAGTTTAAAACGAGGAAGGGAATGGACCTTTTGATGGAGGAAGGGCCTTGGATGATACGGAATGTGCCAATAATTCTGAAAGAATGGTCTCCATCAGTTACTTTAACAAAGGAGGAAATCACGAAGATACCGGTTTGGGTGAAAATGCATGATGTGCCAATTCCAGCTTTTACGGAGGATGGATTGAGTTTACTTGCATCTAAGATAGGAGTGCCGAAAATGGTAGATTCTTATACGGCATCAATGTGTTCCGAGTCCTGGGGGAGAAGTAGTTTCGCTAGAGCTCTTACTGAAATTAATGCTGGAATGGATTTAAAACGAAGTGTGATGGTTGTGGTTCCAGCTATGGATGGTAATGGGTACTCGAAATCTGAGGTGAAGATTGAATACGACTGGGAGCCATTAAGATGTCCAACATGTTGTGTGTTTGGACATGATCATAACACGTGTCCCAAGAAACCGAACCCTATGAATGCTGATTCAGAAGCGAGGAATAATGATTTTCAGGAAGCAAAAGGAAAAAATAAAAAAGGTGGGCAACTGACTTTCCAAGTTAAGCACCAGAAGCAAAGGATGATTTATCGACCAGTTGTTAAGACCAAGTCTGATGGGGATAAAGCTTCTTCGTCTCGGGTGGTAGTTTCAAACTCGTTTCAAGCTCTTCAGCAGGAGGATTTGGCCACCGAGGAGGAAGCTCGGAAAAATGATGTTGTCGCAAAACAGGCTGGGAAGAAGGTTCAATCAGATTTGAATGATACTCGGAAATCAGGAAGGTATGATGGTAACCGAGATGAGATACTTGTGGATAATGTGTATTTAGACGATTTGCTTGCTGATATTCCGAAGTTTATGGAAAACAAAGCTGATAATGTCGAGTCTGAGGGTGCAAGCACACCCGGTCAAGGGAATGTCCATGGGTAGTATAGCTTCTTGGAATATTAGGGGATTGAACCGTTCTCTAAAACAAAAGGAGGTTCGGCAGGTTATTCTGGATAATCACCTTCAGGTTTATTCTATAATGGAAACCCACGTAGATTCGGCTAATGTTGTTAGCGTGTGTAAGAAAGTGTGTCATTCGTGGAGCTGGGCTACAAACTCTACCTGTTGCTCAAAGGGTACGAGAATTATGGTCGGTTGGGATGCTACGATGGTGGACGTTATGGTACTTTCTCAAACTGATCAGGTTATCCATACCCAGATTGTCTTTAAAGTGGATCAAAAGTCTTTATTTTGTTCCTTTGTTTATGCTGACAATTATTATAAGAATAGAAGAGACTTGTGGCAGAACCTTCATGTTCATCACTCGTATATTCATGACAAACCTTGGGTCGTCATGGGAGACTTTAACGCTTCTTTATTCATAAAGGATATGCATTCTGGCTCGTCTAATGTAGGGGTTGGAACTAGAGATTTTAAAGAGTGTATTGATGATGTTGAGTTGTTTGATGTTAATTGTGCTGGGCTGCATTACACATGGACGAACAAACAGCAAAACGGAAGGACTATCTATAAGAAATTAGACAGGATTCTGGGTAATATTCATTTGACTGATGCGTTTCCGGCTGTTGCAGCGTATTTTCATCCGTATCGGATTTCTGACCACACTCCGTGTATCTTCAAGCTTCCTAATATTACTAGAGATAAACCGAAACCTTTTAAATTCGTGAATCTGGTGGCGGATAAGAAGGGTTTTATTGAAGAAGTTAAACGGGTTTGGAGTATGGATAAACATGGGTATCGTATGTTTCAAGTGGTGAAAAAGCTTAGATTGTTAAAATCCCCGCTTCGGAAAACATTGTTTCAGCAAGGCAACTTACATGAGAAAGTTAAGGTTACGAGGAAGGCTCTAGATGATTGTCAGGTTGCTATTGATAACGACCCGTTAAATGATGATTTTATTGAGCAGCATGGCCGTTTAATGTGTGATATAAGGAGGCAGTTCATGATGAAGGGGTTTACTTGAAGCAAAAATCTAAAGTGGAGTGGCTTGAATTAGGTGATACGAATTCAAGGTTTTTTCACAATGTTATTAAAGCCAAAAACCATCGAAGTCTAATTTCTTACATTAGAGATACGAATGGCATCCTGCATGAAGGTGGATCGGTTCCACAAGCTCTGGTGGACCATTATGCTAAGTTTTTTGGAACCGTGGGGAATATTGGGATGCAGCCGACGCCGGATTTGTTTTCTAGTGTCTTAACGCATCAGAAAGCTGTTAACATGGTTTGGCATGTGACGGATGAGGAAATGAAAGTGGCTATGTTCTCTATTGCAGGGAATAAGGCTCCGGGCCCGGATGGCTACACCTCGGTGTTCTTTAAGAAGTCGTGGGATGTGATTGGAAATGATGTGTGTTGGGCGGTCCGTGATTTCTTTAGTAATGGAAAGTTGCTCAATCAACTAAATCATACGGTTATATCGTTAATCCCGAAGGTTACCACCCCGTCTTCTATTACGGATTACAGACCGATTTCGTGCTGCAACACTTTGTATAAGTGCATAAGTAAGATTCTTACTAACCGAATGAAAGAGGGGTTATGTGACATCGTTGGTTTTAATCAATCAGCTTTTGTTCCTGGAAGGCGTATTTCAGATAATATATTATTAACTCAAGAGTTGATGCACAACTATCATCGTAACTATGGACCGCCAAGGTGTGCATTCAAAGTTGATATCCAAAAAGCTTACGACACGGTTGATTGGATTTTTCTGGAGCAGACTATGAGGGGCTTTGGTTTTCATTGGAAGTTTGTTAAATGGGTTATGGCATGTGTTACGTCAACTTCTTTTTCTTTGGCCATTAATGGTAATCTCCATGGCTACTTCAAGGGAAAGCGTGGATTGAGGCAAGGGGACCCGATGTCTCCTTATCTATTTACATTGGTCATGGAGGTCCTCACATTGATTCTTCAAAAACAGGTGTCCATTTCGAATCAGTTCAGATTTCACCATCAATGTGAAAAGCAACGTATAATTAATCTCTGTTTTGCGGATGATCTATTTTTGTTCGCTCGGGGTGATCATAATTCAGCTAAACTTATTCTTGATGCGTTAAATTCTTTTAAGAGCATGTCGGGCCTTGTTCCTATTATGAATAAGAGTACGGTCTTCTTTGGGAATGTGTCAAACGCAATCAAGGAGAGGATCAGGAGTATCATTCCATTTGAGGAGGGAGTTTTGCCTGTCAGGTACTTGGGGGTTCCTCGTATCTCGACTCGTCTTCTATATAGTGATTGTCGGAGATTGGTTGAAAACATGGAAAATCGGATCACTGACTGGAAGAGCAAGTGCTTGTCGTTTGCTGGAAGGCTTCAATTGGTCCGCTCAGTTCTCTCGTCCATGCACATTTATTGGGCTTCGGTTTTCATATTACCAAAGAGGATTATTGTGACAACCCGAACTTCATGGTTAGTGTCTTTCAATCCTGCGATTCCGATTCCTCATTATTATTATCACTTTGCACACTCTTTGCTTTAGTGAATCTGTTAATCGCTCGGGACTCGGTTAAACTGGTTAAACATAAATGATTACCGGGTGCGAGTGAATGTGTATGTGGGCTTCTTGTATACCGAATTAGTGTAGTTGGGCCGTAATCGTTCTTAAACCACCTTGGGCCGGTCGCTGGTACATTGGGCCGTCAAGATCATGAAGCAAACAATGGCCCATCTCTTTCCCTCTTATGTATACGTAATATACATGGGACTTATTAGATGATCCATTGCAAACCCTATATTCCTCCTAAGTACGTTACGGCAGTAAAAACCCCTCCCCTTCCTCGAAGTCATTGCCATCCGATTGCAATAATCCAGCTCTCATCTTGTATCTTGGTTAGTTATTTTATATGAATATTTTAGTTATTTGAAATTGATGATCATTCAGTAATAGTTAAATAATCTTGCAAGCCTTTAATTGAATTATATGTGGGTTGTATGTTTTACATGTGCCTGATGATTCTTGTAATAGTCCCTATTTGATGATCATGTGTGTATGCGATTGATGTATCTAGTTAGATATATATGTATGGGCATATGATGTCAATCTGATGATATTGACTTAATATTCGATGATCACATGGTGGGCCAAATAGCATGAGTGTTGGAATATGTCAGTATGTGTTTGAAAGTTTATAACTCTCATTAGAAAATGGTGTCTACCCTTGCAAGATTAATAGGCTTGTTTGAGTATAATTATTATGTTTGTATAGCTAATTATTTGAGTGCACAGTCTGCACATGATGGGGGAATATAGTCCACATATAATTTAAAAGTATGAGTCCCACTCATATTTAATTCATGTCCAAACATGTATATTCACACATTTGATGACAAACTGTTCGTATGTGGTGATTTATACAAGCCCACACTTAAATATATAATTATCAAATGAATTGATCAAATTGAGAAATATGATCTAGTTAATTGTCTGCATATATATTATGTTACTAATATAGAGGATAAGGGAACCGACGGGTAATAATGTGGAAACGAGGCTACTATTTATATTTTGAATGATAGTTAAATTGAGTGGGACAGGTTACACAAGTGGGGGTAAAACATTTAGGTTCTTATGAAAATACCAGGATGTAATCATAACTAAACAAGGGTAAATGTTAAATTGTAAACGGGGTTTTCACTTGGTCCAAGGCACACGGTTGGGCTCTTAGGGGACTGGGAATTAAATAACAACCCAATTTAATCAATATAATGGGCTGATGGGTTCCTGTAACCTGGGCCGATTAGTGGTAGGTATATTGTTTATGTATGCATCATGTGTTTAGGGCCCTAGTCACATTGAATGACAAAACTGTTAAGTTGGTGTGGTTATATTTATGCATATATATCATTTTGGGGTGCACCATACGAATAGCTCAATGAGATGTTAGTTGTTAGCTTACATGTGATGTGTGAATTTGGGGCAGGAACATGTATCGTAAATGTACTATCGCTCGGATGCTTCTATGACATGCGTGATGTTATATATGTTTGATGTGAATCCTAAGTACATGAATTAGTTGTAACTGACTGTATCGATAACCCTTTTAGGGCGTGGTTGATCAAACTGATAAACGAGTAAATAATCTTACCGAGCGAAACCAAGGTGAGTTCATTGCATTTTCTCAAGCATGCGTCCCGGTGGTTTGGGACAACTGGTAAACATTTGGAAGGGAAACTTAGGGTAAACAACTGGAACATAGAAACAATCATCTACCGGATTGCCTGTAAGGCAATGGGGTAATTAGTTGATAGCGCTATTAGGTTTGGCACCCTCACACCGGGCCGTAAGGACGGGCGTGAACTAATTACTGGGACAACTTGTGAATACATCGCGGATATAAGACCTCCTACAGCTTGTCAAGGTTGTTTGATACCTTGACTTTGACCAATGCCTGGTTATGGGCATTGGGGTTAGGCATTCCCATCATTGACCTGCATACGGTACAATAATCAAATCGGTCGTTAAGGGGTACCCACTCCCCGGATACATATGGGCACACTCCCTAGGGTATCTAACGTGAACGACATCGTAACACAACATTGAATCGCATTAACATACATCTGGTAACAAAACACGTTAACAAAACCTTGAACTCACCAGCGTAGTCTGACAAACTTGTTTGCATGCTTGTAGGTCGTTAACCTTGGAACATGGACTTGCTATCTGGGAGTGCTGGAGTGGTCATGGATCGAGACTCTTGGATTCACTTATAAACAATACGTTGATTTTGATTATTATTATGAAACGATTGCTAAACGATTACATGCTTCCGCTACACAACTTTTGAGAATTGATATCATGTTGACATCTTATTTTAGTAATTAATGTCATGACTTATTTAAATATTTATCATTGGTTCAATGTGATTGGTGGCTCGAACTCTGTTGCGTAACACGCCTCGCGGGGTTTCCGCAGGTGGAATTTTGGGGGTGTTACAATTATTCTTGAACTTGAACAGAAAATGAAGAGGTTTCTTTGGGCTCAAGCTAACGATATCAAGGGTAAATCTAAAGTTAACTGGGAAAGGGTTTGTAAACCGCATAGAGAAGGGGGTTTAGGGATTCGTCGTATATCAGATATGAATAATGCTCTTATAACAACTCATGTTTGGAGTCTACTTACACTTCGTGAGTCCCTCTGGGTGAAATGGATACATTCCTATCGCATCCGGGGTAGAAGCTTTTGGGACCTGCCGCTCAGACAAAAAGCAACATGGAGTTGGAGAAAGCTGCTAAACATTAGGCTGGTAATTCAACAACACTGTTGGACCAAGTTGGGTAATGGTACTACAACATCAGTTTGGTCTGATAGATGGGATGACGTGTGTCCGTTGAGCTCTTTTATTACGCCAAGGGTGATAGCGAATGCGGGTTATACGTTACACACAAAAGTAGCTTATATAAATGATAACGGTATGTGGGAATGGCCTAACGGTTGGACAGATCAGTACCCGAACCTTCAGACCATGTCAAACTTTGTTTTAAATCCAACGGTTCCGAATAGACTATTTTGGCGGACCAGAACTGGTAGAGAGGTTGATTTTAGTGCGTTTGCGGTTTGGGATGATATTCGAGTGGTGCGTGATGAAGTTCCATGGACGGGTATGGTATGGTTTTCTCAATCGATTCCTCGCCATTCGTTCTTCATGTGGTTACTGGTAAACAAAAAGTTAAAAACTCAAGATGTTATTAGATCATGGTGCGTGTCGGGTAATGCTAATTTCAATCTACTTTGTTGCTCGTTGTGTACGGTTGGCTCGGATTCCCACGAGCACTTGTTCTTCGAGTGCCAATATGCATCGCAGGTTTGGAGTGGTATTAAAGAGAAAGCTGGTATGGATACGGTTCATAACTCTTGGGATAGTATCTATGATCACCTTGAACGGTATGCTAAGTCAACATCTGCTCGTCACATTATTGGGAAGCTTGTGGTTAGTGTTGCGGCGTATTTTGTGTGGCAGGAGAGGAACCAACGTCTTTTCTCATCAAGGAAAAGGAGTGCAACCAAGCTTATTGAGGTGGTTTTAGCAACGGTTCGGATGAAACTGCAATCTATGCGATTCAAGAGGACCAATCAGATTCATGGGATTCTTCACGAATGGAGCTTGCCTCGCGGGTTACTTATGGAAGATGATGACTGTGGTTAAATTTAGTAAGTCCGTTGTTTTGCTGTTTGCTAGTTGCTTGGTATACTTTGTTTTGTCGTTTGCTTTTTGCTTGTAAACTCTATGTATGGTATGCCATGCTAGAGAACTGTGGATTAAGTTTTTTGTCCACACTTGGTTTGTTTTGGTTGATTTATAAAATTCACCGGGGTAACCCTTTACCAAAAAAAAAAAATCCTAAAAATTAAAAAAAAAAACTGCTTATTAAATCCTAAAAAATTCTAAAAAAAGTAGTTAATAATTAAAAAAATTACAACGTTCTATAAATGTTAAAGTGGGGAACCCACTTAAATTCTGGATTCCCGTCGTGCCTCCACTCGATCTTCGTGATCTCCATTCGATCGTCGTGGCTCAGGTACCCCGCAGGGACACGATCGAAACAAACTTTAAACCGATCCAGCTCTGGTTTTAATTCACGCCACTTGTGTTGGCAGACGTTTAAATTGTGGCGATTGTTACCAACGAGTTGTTGGTATTGTTGGAACGCTTGTCCCCAATACAAAGTTTGACCGTACGTTGTGCATCGACGATTGAAGTGACAAGCGCGATCTCCTCCTCCTCCGTCCAGTGCACTATTTTCGGTTTTGTTGTTTGGTTGAAAAAAAATCGAAAGTTTGGTTTGAGATAGGTTGAAGAAGTCTTGTAAAACTTTGTAGGTCTGGGGGTATTTATAGGTAAAAAATTTGTAAGTTTTTTTTTTAAAAAATTGAATTTTACCATTGGAACCGCCATGCCCAACGACTATGATTAACGGTCCAAAATTTAACATCCAATCATCGCACTCCCTCGCCCCACGCTCGGCTTCAAAGCGACGCTGGCTGGGATACGCCAAAGCCAACGCTGATCCAGAGTGGGTTAGCCAGCGTTGCCTGGCTTCCCCCGCCTCATAAACACCCCCACAACCTAATAAAAAGCATATTTGCATATCCATATTCTTTCGTTTGGATTTCCAAAACTAAGCATTTATTATAAAAAAAATATACTAGAATCATTATCGATACGTTGCGCCGGATTTGAAATTTTTATTTTTTTAACAACTTGAGAATTGGAATTGCGAACTTTAATAAATAAGACTACACGGTGTGGAGGGCCTTGAAGAATGGACGTTATTCGACATGGGACGTCACGTCTGCATGCATCAGAATAGTGGCGTGGTGGAAAAAAGAGTTTGTGAGAAGGGGCGTGGAAAAGGACGTTATTCGACACATGTCACCTATTTAATATTATTATTTTCTTTTTAAATATTATATAAAATCAATTAAACTTAATCACATAAATTTAAAAAATAAAAAAAACATAAATTTAGAAAACTATATAAAATAAAAAAATGACATAAACTTTAATTTTCGTCTTTGTTTTCGTCATGGTCGTCTCGTGGAACACTCCAAATGTGTTCAACTAAATCTGCTCGAAGGTTGTGATGTGTTGTATTATTTTTAATTTCATTCAAGTTCGATTCTTTTTTTTCCTTAACTTAATTTTTATACTCGCAAACTGTGCATCCATCATCCTCCTAAATCATGTTATGTAAAATAACACACGCGTACATCACATTTCGAATTCTAGGTTTTTCCATAATTCTACACGACACTTTCAAAATGTGCCATCTTGATTGCAAAACACCAAACGCTCGTTCGATGTCCTTTCGTGCCGCCATTTGAGCCCCGTTAAACTTAGGTTGCTTTTCGTCTAACGTTGTTCCCCGGGAAATGATTTTACGAACACAGCCTAATCCGGGTATATACCGTTCGTTAGATAATAACCACATGGTCGTTGAAAAAAGTTATAACCATTTATACTCCGCACCGTTAACAAAAAAAAGTTCCTTTCGGCCCAACACTGTTCATATGGTTGTTGAAAATTGATGATTGATTAAAAATATTTATAACGTTATTTCCAGCAGGCATACCAAAAAATGCATGCCAAATCCAAAGATTTTAAGATGCAACCGCTTCGAGCATCATAGCCGGTTTTTTTATGAAATCTACAAATAAATAATGTTGTCTATTTAGGAACTTACATGAACAAATAAAAAACTTAAGTAAATTAAAAAAAAGATAAAAATAACATACCAGGACCCCGCCACTATTTACCTCACCCCATGTCGCTGCCCTAGTATAAACATTTTATGAAGTTTTGAGATGAATGATCGAGTTTAATTGTAACATCCCGACTTTTCGAGCATTATATACCTATACTAGGTTATATACCCGTGAGTTTCACGGGTTATGGGTTGTGTTAAAAAAATATATTTACAAAATAATTTTTTTATATGATTTCTTAGAATAACATGCAAACTCCCCTGCAAAGCATGATATAAACATGTAACGGAAAAAACAAAAATATAAAACCTTTTCTTCTAAACAGTTAAACGGGTCAACCCAAACCTGGACCTGTTTTCAATACGGGTCAATCCGAACCCGACACGTTTTTTTAAAACGGGTTGTGTTAATTGACCCAAACCTTTTTCTTTCATGTCAGGTTTGTGGATCGTGTCAAAAATAGCCGCCCCTAAAACATCTATATGTGATACATAAGACATTTTATTCGACCAGCACTATGCATAGGTGCTTAGTTCTTGAACAATCACAACCAAAAAACTAAAAGCATTTAAATGGGTAAGAAGCAAATGCAAATGTCAGTGTATTCTCAAATCTATATAGGCTACAAGTCAACCTAAAATCAATGCAACCAACCAAACACAATTACAAAAAAGACCAACATTTTAACACAATCATACCCTCAGAATCTGCAGCTTCGATGCAAAAGCAATGGCAACTAAATCCGGTTGCGAAGACGACCACTGCAACTGTTCAATCTCGGCACCCGCAGTACACGCCAAAACCGGATCCACCCCTTCTTCAATCAGCTGCCCCATAGAACTCAAATCCCAAATAAGCGCTTGCGAATCATCACCCGCAGTACAAATATGACACGAACTACGCGGCGCCCACGCAATAGCATTCACAACCGCCTCATGCCTCTGCAGCTCCACAACCGGCAACGTCGGAAACCGAATATCCAACAGAGCCAACTTCGCGCTATCCATTATAATCGTCGCCATATACCTCGGATTTTGCTTATTCCACCCAAGCCGAACCAACGGCGTATCCGGCTCAGAACTCTCGTAAATAATCGTCGAATGCTCCTAATGTCGTAAATCGAACACCTTCACTGACCCATCAGCCGAAACCGAGCCGAAACAACTTCACACAAACCGGTTGTTGTTTCTTTATTAACACTTAACACTGGTGGAGGCCCTCGTGCATTCCCTATTCACAAACAATATTTTGAAACAATAAACTGAATTGTATAGAATACAAATTGTAAATGAAACTGAATTGATTAAAACTACCATTGAGCAAAGTCTTAATGCTTCAGTAGAACTTAGAAAACACTCTACACTTTGGAAAGGAGTGTAACCTGGCTTTTATAAAAATTATTTTGACCCATCTTGCAAAGAACAACCAGGAGCGACCCGTTTACCCATAAATGAATCAATCTAATACATATGTTATTGTCAAATGAACATCTTCATATATTGAAGGCATGTTGGGAGAAAGTGTAATGCCCATAAATTTAAAATCATTATTCTAGAAATAAAAAGATAATAGTAATTATAAACCACTAGAAAACCCTAATTAAGACACCCAAGCATGTCAATCAAGCAAGTAGATAGGCATGTCAATCAAGCAAGTAGGTAGGCATGTCAATCAAGCAGGTAGGTAGGCATGTCAATCAAGCAGGTAGGTAGGCATGTCAATCAAGCACGTAGGTAGGCATGTCAATCAAGCAGGTAGGTAGGCATGTCAATCAAGCAAGTATGTAGGCATGTCAAGCAGGTAGGTAGGCATGTCAAGCAGGTAGGTAGGCATGTCAATCAAGCAGGTAGGTAGGCATGTCAAGCAGGTAGGTAGGCATGTCAAGCAGGTAGGTAGGCATGTCAATCAAGCAGGTAGGTAGGCATGTCAAGCAGGTAGGTAGGCATGTCAAGCAGGTAGGTAAGCATGTCCCAAAAATTAGTATAAATAAAGGACATTGGGACTTGATCTGGGAAGTTGAAACGACGCTCATAAGTTCTGTGTACGTCGAGTTATAGTTAAATCAGTCCACAACACACACTAATTCACGAAGTGCTGCCGCCATCAGGGTAATAACTCGATCGCTATTACGATTCATTTTCCGACTGATCAATATATCCAATGGATGTTCAAGTGCCGCCCACATTAGGGTTATACTTTGTCGTTCGTCATTAATTCGATGAATGAGTTTAAGTATCGTACTTTGTCATTCGTCGTTAATTCGACGGATGTTTAAGTATCGCACTTTGTCGTTCGTTGTGAGAATTTGATCTCGTGAGTTATCGTAAATGCTGTATTAAGTTACTAACCTAGTTTGTGTGCATGTTATTTAAATTAGGTTAAAAGATTAATCAGTAGTCTAAACTCTGCCCATATAAATCTAAAATATTAGCACAAGGTAGCTTCACTTTGGAGTTATTAAGGTACGGATCCTTACCCCACTCTTTATTGCTTCATATTCAAATTGTTATAAAACCACTAAATTACTATATCTGTTAAAAACTCCTCACGTCTTTGATTATCGATTCATTTGACAGTCCGTTCGATTCCTATCCTAATCATTTGATTTAGCTTTCATGTCATGCGATAGTATTATGTTATACTCATTATCGCATGTTCCAATATATGTTCCGTTTTGTTATGAAAATAAGTTTTGTAAGTTATGTGAATAAGACCATTTGTACTCTGATACCCTGAGTATCGCTTCTCGTGGAGTGTCCCACGAGCATGTTGTTGCGGCATCGACATCATGTGCTCCATCCGTGACGGAGAGATCAGTTCACGACGTCTCTTAAGTACAAGTGTGGTACATAAGGCTATTAGGAGGCGTATGGATCGATCCTAGAATTTAAGTATAAGGAGGTGGATAACGGGTATGCCAATTCGCCATCTCATGTGATAATTATGCAGGAGTAGCTACCTGTGTATTGTCACGTTTTAAGTTTGCTCATGTGTACATCCGTAAGATATGATTATGAAATTATGTTCTTGCATCGTATCATTTTCGCATAAAGTTCCATCCGGATAAGATTTCATATAAAGCATTATCTATTTGAGCCTAAAATTCCGTACTGAGCATTCGGCTCATTCCGTAAAAAATTTTGTATATACAGGTCCACAGGTTACTTTGGGAGGGGAAAAGAGAGAAGAATAAAGCCTAGGAATAAATCTGAAGATGTTAGTTAATTAAGATGAATGTCTCCGCTTGTATATTAATCTTAATTTTAATGGTCGTGTGATTGTATCCTTATCAAATAAATAAATGGAATTATGACTTTTGTTTATGTTACCGTTATTGTGACACGTCAGCCCTTCCGGGTTGGGATGTTACAGCTATGGTATCAGAGCAAAGGCTCTTTCCTGTAGAAAACTTGAAGATAGTAATTAAGACCTGTGAGGAATGGGTAGATATCTATGATAGGATTCAACTTGATCTCTTATTTGGTTTAACTCCTATGTCTATTCTTATAGATGTCTATGTAGGAAATATCAGTACTAATAGTCACTCTAAGTATCTGTAAGTCTCTATTGACTTTTCGTACGGTAAGATATTTTATTAAGATACGTTATAAAAGGACCATTAGGGCACATATATAAGGTAATTGACAAGTATAGTCATGACCTTAGTTATGAATTTCAGATACACATGTGTGGTTAGGAGATTCTGGTTATATAAGTTAGTAACTCTGCTATAAAAGTTTCATTTCTGTTACTTATGCAATAGGTTATATTCTTATTTGAAAAATTTCGAGGACGAAATTTCTTTTAAGGGGGTAATAGTTGTAATGCCCATAAATTTAAAATCATTATTCTAGAAATAAAAAGAATAATAGTAATTATAAACCACTAGAAAACCCTAATTAAGACACCCAAGCATGTCAATCAAGCAAGTAGATAGGTATGTCAATCAAGCAAGTAGGTAGGCATGTCAATCAAGCAGGTAGGTAGGCATGTCAATCAAGCAGGTAGGTAGGCATGTCAATCAAGCAAGTAGGTAGGCATGTCAATCAAGCAGGTAGGTAGGCATGTCAATCAAGCAAGTAGGTAGGCATGTCAAGCAGGTAGGTAGGCATGTCAAGCAGGTAGGTAGGCATGTCAATCAAGCAGGTAGGTAGGCTTGTCAAGCAGGTAGGTAGGCATGTCAAGCAGGTAGGTAGGCATGTCAATCAAGCAGGTAGGTAGGCATGTCAATCAAGCAGGTAGGTAGGCATGTCAAGCAGGTAGGTAGGCATGTCAAGCAGGTAGGTAGGCATGTCAATCAAGCAGGTAGGTAGGCATGTCAAGCAGGTAGGTAGGCATGTCAAGCAGGTAGGTAAGCATGTCCCAAAAATTAGTATAAATAAAGGACATTGGGACTTGATCTGGGAAGTTGAAACGACGCTCATAAGTTCTGTGTACGTCGATTTATAGTTAAATCAGTCCACAACACACACTAATTCACGAAGTGCTGCCGCCATCAGGGTAATAACTCGATCGCTATTACGATTCATTTTCCGACTGATCAATATATCCAATTGATGTTTAAGTGCCGCCCACATTAGGGTTATACTTTGTCGTTCGTCGTTAATTCGATGAATGAGTTTAAGTATCGTACTTTGTCATTCGTCGTTAATTCGATGGATGTTTAAGTATCGCACTTTGTCGTTCGTTGTGAGAATTTGATCTCGTGAGTTATCGTAAATGCTGTATTAAGTTACTAACCTAGTTTGTGTGCATGTTATTTAAATTAGGTTAAAAGATTAATCAGTAGTCTAAACTCTGCCCATATAAATCTAAAATATTAGCACAAGGTAGCTTCACTTTGGAGTTATTAAGGTACGGATCCTTACCCCACTCTTTATTGCTTCATATTCAAATTGTTATAAAACCACTAAATTACTATATCTGTTAAAAACTCCTCACGTCTTTGATTATCGATTCATTTGACAGTCCGTTCGATTCCTATCCTAATCATTTGATTTAGCTTTCATGTCATGCGATAGTATTATGTTATACTCATTATCGCATGTTCCAATATATGTTCCGTTTTGTTATGAAAATAAGTTTTGTAAGTTATGTGAATAAGACCATTTGTACTCTGATACCCTGAGTATCGCTTCTCGTGGAGTGTCCCACGAGCATGTTGTTGCGGCATCGACATCATGTGCTCCATCCGTGACGGAGAGATCAGTTCACGACGTCTCTTAAGTACAAGTGTGGTACATAAGGCTATTAGGAGGCGTATGGATCGATCCTAGAATTTAAGTATAAGGAGGTGGATAACGGGTATGCCAATTCGCCATCTCATGTGATAATTATGCAGGAGTAGCTACCTGTGTATTGTCAGGTTTTAAGTTTGCTCATGGGTACATCCGTAAGATATGATTATGAAATTATGTTCTTGCATCGTATCATTTTCGCATAAAGTTCCATCCGGATAAGATTTCATATAAAGCATTATCTATTTGAGCCTAAAATTCCGTACTGAGCATTCGGCTCATTCCGTAAAAATTTTTGTATATACAGGTCCACAGGTTACTTTGGGAGGGGAAAAGAGAGAAGAATAAAGCCTAGGAATAAATCTGAAGATGTTAGTTAATTAAGATGAATGTCTCCGCTTGTATATTAATCTTAATTTTAATGGTCGTGTGATTGTATCCTTATCAAATAAATAAATGGAATTATGACTTTTGTTTATGTTACCGTTATTGTGACACGTCAGCCCTTCCGGGTTGGGGTGTTACAGCTATGGTATCAGAGCAAAGGCTCTTTCCTGTAGAAAACTTGAAGATAGTAATTAAGACCTGTGAGGAATGGGTAGATATCTATGATAGGATTCAACTTGATCTCTTATTTGGTTTAACTCCTATGTCTATTCTTATAGATGTCTATGTAGGAAATATCAGTACTAATAGTCACTCTAAGTATCTGTAAGTCTCTATTGACTTTTCGTACGGTAAGATATTTTATTAAGATACGTTATAAAAGGACCATTAGGGCACATATATAAGGTAATTGACAAGTATAGTCATGACCTTAGTTATGAATTTCAGATACACATGTGTGGTTAGGAGATTCTGGTTATATAAGTTAGTAACTCTGCTATAAAAGTTTCGTTTCTGTTACTTATGCAATAGGTTATATTCTTATTTGAAAAATTTCGAGGACGAAATTTCTTTTAAGGGGGTAATAGTTGTAATGCCCATAAATTTAAAATCATTATTCTAGAAATAAAAAGAATAATAGTAATTATAAACCACTAGAAAACCCTAATTAAGACACCCAAGCATGTCAATCAAGCAAGTAGATAGGTATGTCAATCAAGCAAGTAGGTAGGCATGTCAATCAAGCAGGTAGGTAGGCATGTCAATCAAGCAGGTAGGTAGGCATGTCAATCAAGCAAGTAGGTAGGCATGTCAATCAAGCAGGTAGGTAGGCATGTGAATCAAGCAAGTAGGTAGGCATGTCAAGCAGGTAGGTAGGCATGTCAAGCAGGTAGGTAGGCATGTCAATCAAGCAGGTAGGTAGGCATGTCAAGCAGGTAGGTAGGCATGTCAAGCAGGTAGGTAGGCATGTCAATCAAGCAGGTAGGTAGGCATGTCAATCAAGCAGGTAGGTAGGCATGTCAAGCAGGTAGGTAGGCATGTCAAGCAGGTAGGTAGGCATGTCAAGCAGGTAGGTAAGCATGTCCCAAAAATTAGTATAAATAAAGGACATTGGGACTTGATCTAGGAAGTTGAAACGACGCTCATAAGTTCTGTGTACGTCGAGTTATAGTTAAATCAGTCCACAACACACACTAATTCACGAAGTGCTGCCGCCATCAGGGTAATAACTCGATCGCTATTACGATTCGTTTTCCGACTGATCAATATATCCAATGGATGTTTAAGTGCCGCCCACATTAGGGTTATACTTTGTCGTTCGTCGTTAATTCGATGAATGAGTTTAAGTATCGTACTTTGTCATTCGTCGTTAATTCGATGGATGTTTAAGTATCGCACTTTGTCGTTCGTTGTGAGAATTTGATCTCGTGAGTTATCGTAAATGCTGTATTAAGTTACTAACCTAGTTTGTGTGCATGTTATTTAAATTAGGTTAAAAGATTAATCAGTAGTCTAAACTCTGCCCATATAAATCTAAAATATTAGCACAAGGTAGCTTCACTTTGGAGTTATTAAGGTACGGATCCTTACCCCACTCTTTATTGCTTCATATTCAAATTGTTATAAAACCACTAAATTACTATATCTGTTAAAAACTCCTCACGTCTTTGATTATCGATTCATTTGACAGTCCGTTCGATTCCTATCCTAATCATTTGATTTAGCTTTCATGTCATGCGATAGTATTATGTTATACTCATTATCGCATGTTCCAATATATGTTCCGTTTTGTTATGAAAATAAGTTTTGTAAGTTATGTGAATAAGACCATTTGTACTCTGATACCCTGAGTATCGCTTCTCGTGGAGTGTCCCACGAGCATGTTGTTGCGGCATCGACATCATGTGCTCCATCCGTGACGGAGAGATCAGTTCACGACGTCTCTTAAGTACAAGTGTGGTACATAAGGCTATTAGGAGGCGTATGGATCGATCCTAGAATTTAAGTATAAGGAGGTGGATAACGGGTATGCCAATTCGCCATCTCATGTGATAATTATGCAGGAGTAGCTACCTGTGTATTGTCAGGTTTTAAGTTTGCTCATGGGTACATCCGTAAGATATGATTATGAAATTATGTTCTTGCATCGTATCATTTTCGCATAAAGTTCCATCCGGATAAGATTTCATATAAAGCATTATCTATTTGAGCCTAAAATTCCGTACTGAGCATTCGGCTCATTCCGTAAAAATTTTTGTATATACAGGTCCACAGGTTACTTTGGGAGGGGAAAAGAGAGAAGAATAAAGCCTAGGAATAAATCTGAAGATGTTAGTTAATTAAGATGAATGTCTCCGCTTGTATATTAATCTTAATTTTAATGGTCGTGTGATTGTATCCTTATCAAATAAATAAATGGAATTATGACTTTTGTTTATGTTACCGTTATTGTGACACGTCAGCCCTTCCGGGTTGGGGTGTTACAACTATGGTATCAGAGCAAAGGCTCTTTCCTGTAGAAAACTTGAAGATAGTAATTAAGACCTGTGAGGAATGGGTAGATATCTATGATAGGATTCAACTTGATCTCTTATTTGGTTTAACTCCTATGTCTATTCTTATAGATGTCTATGTAGGAAATATCAGTACTAATAGTCACTCTAAGTATCTGTAAGTCTCTATTGACTTTTCGTACGGTAAGATATTTTATTAAGATACGTTATAAAAGGACCATTAGGGCACATATATAAGGTAATTGACAAGTATAGTCATGACCTTAGTTATGAATTTCAGATACACATGTGTGGTTAGGAGATTCTGGTTATATAAGTTAGTAACTCTGCTATAAAAGTTTCGTTTCTGTTACTTATGCAATAGGTTATATTCTTATTTGAAAAATTTCGAGGACGAAATTTCTTTTAAGGGGGTAATAGTTGTAATGCCCATAAATTTAAAATCATTATTCTAGAAATAAAAAGAATAATAGTAATTATAAACCACTAGAAAACCCTAATTAAGACACCCAAGCATGTCAATCAAGCAAGTAGATAGGTATGTCAATCAAGCAAGTAGGTAGGCATGTCAATCAAGCAGGTAGGTAGGCATGTCAATCAAGCAGGTAGGTAGGCATGTCAATCAAGCAAGTAGGTAGGCATGTCAATCAAGCAGGTAGGTAGGCATGTCAATCAAGCAAGTAGGTAGGCATGTCAAGCAGGTAGGTAGGCATGTCAAGCAGGTAGGTAGGCATGTCAATCAAGCAGGTAGGTAGGCTTGTCAAGCAGGTAGGTAGGCATGTCAATCAAGCAGGTAGGTAGGCATGTCAATCAAGCAGGTAGGTAGGCATGTCAAGCAGGTAGGTAGGCATGTCAAGCAGGTAGGTAGGCATGTCAATCAAGCAGGTAGGTAGGCATGTCAAGCAGGTAGGTAGGCATGTCAAGCAGGTAGGTAAGCATGTCCCAAAAATTAGTATAAATAAAGGACATTGGGACTTGATCTAGGAAGTTGAAACGACGCTCATAAGTTCTGTGTACGTCGAGTTATAGTTAAATCAGTCCACAACACACACTAATTCACGAAGTGCTGCCGCCATCAGGGTAATAACTCGATCGCTATTACGATTCGTTTTCCGACTGATCAATATATCCAATGGATGTTTAAGTGCTGCCCACATTAGGGTTATACTTTGTCGTTCGTCGTTAATTCGATGAATGAGTTTAAGTATCGTACTTTGTCATTCGTCGTTAATTCGATGGATGTTTAAGTATCGCACTTTGTCGTTCGTTGTGAGAATTTGATCTCGTGAGTTATCGTAAATGCTGTATTAAGTTACTAACCTAGTTTGTGTGCATGTTATTTAAATTAGGTTAAAAGATTAATCAGTAGTCTAAACTCTGCCCATATAAATCTAAAATATTAGCACAAGGTAGCTTCACTTTGGAGTTATTAAGGTACGGATCCTTACCCCACTCTTTATTGCTTCATATTCAAATTGTTATAAAACCACTAAATTACTATATCTGTTAAAAACTCCTCACGTCTTTGATTATCGATTCATTTGACAGTCCGTTCGATTCCTATCCTAATCATTTGATTTAGCTTTCATGTCATGCGATAGTATTATGTTATACTCATTATCGCATGTTCCAATATATGTTCCGTTTTGTTATGAAAATAAGTTTTGTAAGTTATGTGAATAAGACCATTTGTACTCTGATACCCTGAGTATCGCTTCTCGTGGAGTGTCCCACGAGCATGTTGTTGCGGCATCGACATCATGTGCTCCATCTGTGACGGAGAGATCAGTTCACGACGTCTCTTAAGTACAAGTGTGGTACATAAGGCTATTAGGAGGCGTATGGATCGATCCTAGAATTTAAGTATAAGGAGGTGGATAACGGGTATGCCAATTCGCCATCTCATGTGATAATTATGCAGGAGTAGCTACCTGTGTATTGTCAGGTTTTAAGTTTGCTCATGGGTACATCCGTAAGATATGATTATGAAATTATGTTCTTGCATCGTATCATTTTCGCATAAAGTTCCATCCGGATAAGATTTCATATAAAGCATTATCTATTTGAGCCTAAAATTCCGTACTGAGCATTCGGCTCATTCCGTAAAAATTTTTGTATATACAGGTCCACAGGTTACTTTGGGAGGGGAAAAGAGAGAAGAATAAAGCCTAGGAATAAATCTGAAGATGTTAGTTAATTAAGATGAATGTCTCCGCTTGTATATTAATCTTAATTTTAATGGTCGTGTGATTGTATCCTTATCAAATAAATAAATGGAATTATGACTTTTGTTTATGTTACCGTTATTGTGACACGTCAGCCCTTCCGGGTTGGGGTGTTACAGCTATGGTATCAGAGCAAAGGCTCTTTCCTGTAGAAAACTTGAAGATAGTAATTAAGACCTGTGAGGAATGGGTAGATATCTATGATAGGATTCAACTTGATCTCTTATTTGGTTTAACTCCTATGTCTATTCTTATAGATGTCTATGTAGGAAATATCAGTACTAATAGTCACTCTAAGTATCTGTAAGTCTCTATTGACTTTTCGTACGGTAAGATATTTTATTAAGATACGTTATAAAAGGACCATTAGGGCACATATATAAGGTAATTGACAAGTATAGTCATGACCTTAGTTATGAATTTCAGATACACATGTGTGGTTAGGAGATTCTGGTTATATAAGTTAGTAACTCTGCTATAAAAGTTTCGTTTCTGTTACTTATGCAATAGGTTATATTCTTATTTGAAAAATTTCGAGGACGAAATTTCTTTTAAGGGGGTAATAGTTGTAATGCCCATAAATTTAAAATCATTATTCTAGAAATAAAAAGAATAATAGTAATTATAAACCACTAGAAAACCCTAATTAAGACACCCAAGCATGTCAATCAAGCAAGTAGATAGGTATGTCAATCAAGCAAGTAGGTAGGCATGTCAATCAAGCAGGTAGGTAGGCATGTCAATCAAGCAGGTAGGTAGGCATGTCAATCAAGCAAGTAGGTAGGCATGTCAATCAAGCAGGTAGGTAGGCATGTCAATCAAGCAAGTAGGTAGGCATGTCAAGCAGGTAGGTAGGCATGTCAAGCAGGTAGGTAGGCATGTCAATCAAGCAGGTAGGTAGGCTTGTCAAGCAGGTAGGTAGGCATGTCAATCATGCAGGTAGGTAGGCATGTCAATCAAGCAGGTAGGTAGGCATGTCAAGCAGGTAGGTAGGCATGTCAAGCAGGTAGGTAGGCATGTCAATCAAGCAGGTAGGTAGGCATGTCAAGCAGGTAGGTAGGCATGTCAAGCAGGTAGGTAAGCATGTCCCAAAAATTAGTATAAATAAAGGACATTGGGACTTGATCTAGGAAGTTGAAACGACGCTCATAAGTTCTGTGTACGTCGAGTTATAGTTAAATCAGTCCACAACACACACTAATTCACGAAGTGCTGCCGCCATCAGGGTAATAACTCGATCGCTATTACGATTCGTTTTCCGACTGATCAATATATCCAATGGATGTTTAAGTGCTGCCCACATTAGGGTTATACTTTGTCGTTCGTCGTTAATTCGATGAATGAGTTTAAGTATCGTACTTTGTCATTCGTCGTTAATTCGATGGATGTTTAAGTATCGCACTTTGTCGTTCGTTGTGAGAATTTGATCTCGTGAGTTATCGTAAATGCTGTATTAAGTTACTAACCTAGTTTGTGTGCATGTTATTTAAATTAGGTTAAAAGATTAATCAGTAGTCTAAACTCTGCCCATATAAATCTAAAATATTAGCACAAGGTAGCTTCACTTTGGAGTTATTAAGGTACGGATCCTTACCCCACTCTTTATTGCTTCATATTCAAATTGTTATAAAACCACTAAATTACTATATCTGTTAAAAACTCCTCACGTCTTTGATTATCGATTCATTTGACAGTCCGTTCGATTCCTATCCTAATCATTTGATTTAGCTTTCATGTCATGCGATAGTATTATGTTATACTCATTATCGCATGTTCCAATATATGTTCCGTTTTGTTATGAAAATAAGTTTTGTAAGTTATGTGAATAAGACCATTTGTACTCTGATACCCTGAGTATCGCTTCTCGTGGAGTGTCCCACGAGCATGTTGTTGCGGCATCGACATCATGTGCTCCATCTGTGACGGAGAGATCAGTTCACGACGTCTCTTAAGTACAAGTGTGGTACATAAGGCTATTAGGAGGCGTATGGATCGATCCTAGAATTTAAGTATAAGGAGGTGGATAACGGGTATGCCAATTCGCCATCTCATGTGATAATTATGCAGGAGTAGCTACCTGTGTATTGTCACGTTTTAAGTTTGCTCATGGGTACATCCGTAAGATATGATTATGAAATTATGTTCTTGCATCGTATCATTTTCGCATAAAGTTCCATCCGGATAAGATTTCATATAAAGCATTATCTATTTGAGCCTAAAATTCCGTACTGAGCATTCGGCTCATTCCGTAAAAATTTTTGTATATACAGGTCCACAGGTTACTTTGGGAGGGGAAAAGAGAGAAGAATAAAGCCTAGGAATAAATCTGAAGATGTTAGTTAATTAAGATGAATGTCTCCGCTTGTATATTAATCTTAATTTTAATGGTCGTGTGATTGTATCCTTATCAAATAAATAAATGGAATTATGACTTTTGTTTATGTTACCGTTATTGTGACACGTCAGCCCTTCCGGGTTGGGGTGTTACAGCTATGGTATCAGAGCAAAGGCTCTTTCCTGTAGAAAACTTGAAGATAGTAATTAAGACCTGTGAGGAATGGGTAGATATCTATGATAGGATTCAACTTGATCTCTTATTTGGTTTAACTCCTATGTCTATTCTTATAGATGTCTATGTAGGAAATATCAGTACTAATAGTCACTCTAAGTATCTGTAAGTCTCTATTGACTTTTCGTACGGTAAGATATTTTATTAAGATACGTTATAAAAGGACCATTAGGGCACATATATAAGGTAATTGACAAGTATAGTCATGACCTTAGTTATGAATTTCAGATACACATGTGTGGTTAGGAGATTCTGGTTATATAAGTTAGTAACTCTGCTATAAAAGTTTCGTTTCTGTTACTTATGCAATAGGTTATATTCTTATTTGAAAAATTTCGAGGACGAAATTTCTTTTAAGGGGGTAATAGTTGTAATGCCCATAAATTTAAAATCATTATTCTAGAAATAAAAAGAATAATAGTAATTATAAACCACTAGAAAACCCTAATTAAGACACCCAAGCATGTCAATCAAGCAAGTAGATAGGTATGTCAATCAAGCAGGTAGGTAGGCATGTCAATCAAGCAGGTAGGTAGGCATGTCAATCAAGCAGGTAGGTAGGCATGTCAATCAAGCAAGTAGGTAGGCATGTCAATCAAGCAGGTAGGTAGGCATGTCAATCAAGCAGGTAGGTAGGCATGTCAATCAAGCAAGTAGGTAGGCATGTCAAGCAGGTAGGTAGGCATGTCAAGCAGGTAGGTAGGTAGGCTTGTCAAGCAGGTAGGTAGGCATGTCAAGCAGGTAGGTAGGCATGTCAATCAAGCAGGTAGGTAGGCATGTCAATCAAGCAGGTAGGTAGGCATGTCAAGCAGGTAGGTAGGCATGTCAAGCAGGTAGGTAGGCATATCAATCAAGCAGGTAGGTAGGCATGCAATCAAGCAGGTAGGTAGGCATGTCAAGCAGGTAG
Source organism: Helianthus annuus (assembly GCF_002127325.2). NCBI lineage: Eukaryota > Viridiplantae > Streptophyta > Magnoliopsida > Asterales > Asteraceae > Helianthus > Helianthus annuus. Next base: position 154,743,822 of record NC_035448.2, read on the forward strand.
GTAGGCATGTCAAGCAGGTAGGTAGGCATGTCAATCAAGCAGGTAGGTAGGCATGTCAAGCAGGTAGGTAGGCATGTCAAGCAGGTAGGTAAGCATGTCCCAAAAATTAGTATAAATAAAGGACATTGGGACTTGATCTGGGAAGTTGAAACGACGCTCATAAGTTCTGTGTACGTCGAGTTATAGTTAAATCAGTCCACAACACACACTAATTCACGAAGTGCTGCCGCCATCAGGGTAATAACTCGATCGCTATTACGATTCATTTTCCGACTGATCAATATATCCAATGGATGTTTAAGTGCCGCCCACATTAGGGTTATACTTTGTCGTTCGTCGTTAATTCGATGAATGAGTTTAAGTATCGTACTTTGTCATTCGTCGTTAATTCGATGGATGTTTAAGTATCGCACTTTGTTGTTCGTTGTGAGAATTTGATCTCGTGAGTTATCGTAAATGCTGTATTAAGTTACTAACCTAGTTTGTGTGCATGTTATTTAAATTAGGTTAAAAGATTAATCAGTAGTCTAAACTCTGCCCATATAAATCTAAAATATTAGCACAAGGTAGCTTCACTTTGGAGTTATTAAGGTACGGATCCTTACCCCACTCTTTATTGCTTCATATCCAAATTGTTATAAAACCACTAAATTACTATATCTGTTAAAAACTCCTCACGTCTTTGATTATCGATTCATTTGACAGTCCGTTCGATTCCTATCCTAATCATTTGATTTAGCTTTCATGTCATGCGATAGTATTATGTTATACTCATTATCGCATGTTCCAATATATGTTCCGTTTTGTTATGAAAATAAGTTTTGTAAGTTATGTGAATAAGACCATTTGTACTCTGATACCCTGAGTATCGCTTCTCGTGGAGTGTCCCACGAGCATGTTGTTGCGGCATCGACATCATGTGCTCCATCCGTGACGGAGAGATCAGTTCACGACGTCTCTTAAGTACAAGTGTGGTACATAAGGCTATTAGGAGGCGTATGGATCCTAGAATTTAAGTATAAGGAGGTGGATAACGGGTATGCCAATTCGCCATCTCATGTGATAATTATGCAGGAGTAGCTACCTGTGTATTGTCACGTTTTAAGTTTGCTCATGGGTACATCCATAAGATATGATTATGAAATTATGTTCTTGCATCGTATCATTTTCGCATAAAGTTCCATCCGGATAAGATTTCATATAAAGCATTATCTATTTGAGCCTAAAATTCCGTACTGAGCATTCGGCTCATTCCGTAAAAATTTTTGTATATACAGGTCCACAGGTTACTTTGGGAGGGGAAAAGAGAGAAGAATAAAGCCTAGGAATAAATCTGAAGATGTTAGTTAATTAAGATGAATGTCTCCGCTTGTATATTAATCTTAATTTTAATGGTCGTGTGATTGTATCCTTATCAAATAAATAAATGGAATTATGACTTTTGTTTATGTTACCGTTATTGTGACACGTCAGCCCTTCCGGGTTGGGGTGTTACAGCTATGGTATCAGAGCAAAGGCTCTTTCCTGTAGAAAACTTGAAGATAGTAATTAAGACCTGTGAGGAATGGGTAGATATCTATGATAGGATTCAACTTGATCTCTTATTTGGTTTAACTCCTATGTCTATTCTTATAGATGTCTATGTAGGAAATATCAGTACTAATAGTCATTCTAAGTATCTGTAAGTCTCTATTGACTTTTCGTACGGTAAGATATTTTATTAAGATACGTTATAAAAGGACCATTAGGGCACATATATAAGGTAATTGACAAGTATAGTCATGACCTTAGTTATGAATTTCAGATACACATGTGTGGTTAGGAGATTCTGGTTATATAAGTTAGTAACTCTGCTATAAAAGTTTCGTTTCTGTTACTTATGCAATAGGTTATATTCTTATTTGAAAAATTTCGAGGACGAAATTTCTTTTAAGGGGGTAATAGTTGTAATGCCCATAAATTTAAAATCATTATTCTAGAAATAAAAAGAATAATAGTAATTATAAACCACTAGAAAACCCTAATTAAGACACCCAAGCATGTCAATCAAGCAAGTAGATAGGTATGTCAATCAAGCAAGTAGGTAGGCATGTCAATCAAGCAGGTAGGTAGGCATGTCAATCAAGCAGGTAGGTAGGCATGTCAATCAAGCAAGTAGGTAGGCATGTCAATCAAGCAGGTAGGTAGGCATGTCAATCAAGCAAGTAGGTAGGCATGTCAAGCAGGTAGGTAGGCATGTCAAGCAGGTAGGTAGGCATGTCAATCAAGCAGGTAGGTAGGCTTGTCAAGCAGGTAGGTAGGCATGTCAAGCAGGTAGGTAGGCATGTCAATCAAGCAGGTAGGTAGGCATGTCAATCAAGCAGGTAGGTAGGCATGTCAAGCAGGTAGGTAGGCATGTCAAGCAGGTAGGTAGGCATGTCAATCAAGCAGGTAGGTAGGCATGTCAAGCAGGTAGGTAGGCATGTCAAGCAGGTAGGTAAGCATGTCCCAAAAATTAGTATAAATAAAGGACATTGGGACTTGATCTGGGAAGTTGAAACGACGCTCATAAGTTCTGTGTACGTCGAGTTATAGTTAAATCAGTCCACAACACACACTAATTCATGAAGTGCTGCCGCCATCAGGGTAATAACTCGATCGCTATTACGATTCATTTTCCGACTGATCAATATATCCAATGGATGTTTAAGTGCCGCCCACATTAGGGTTATACTTTGTCGTTCGTCGTTAATTCGATGAATGAGTTTAAGTATCGTACTTTGTCATTCGTCGTTAATTCGATGGATGTTTAAGTATCGCACTTTGTCGTTCGTTGTGAGAATTTGATCTCGTGAGTTATCGTAAATGCTGTATTAAGTTACTAACCTAGTTTGTGTGCATGTTATTTAAATTAGGTTAAAAGATTAATCAGTAGTCTAAACTCTGCCCATATAAATCTAAAATATTAGCACAAGGTAGCTTCACTTTGGAGTTATTAAGGTACGGATCCTTACCCCACTCTTTATTGCTTCATATTCAAATTGTTATAAAACCACTAAATTACTATATCTGTTAAAAACTCCTCACGTCTTTGATTATCGATTCATTTGACAGTCCGTTCGATTCCTATCCTCATCATTTGATTTAGCTTTCATGTCATGCGATAGTATTATGTTATACTCATTATCGCATGTTCCAATATATGTTCCGTTTTGTTATGAAAATAAGTTTTGTAAGTTATGTGAATAAGACCATTTGTACTCTGATACCCTGAGTATCGCTTCTCGTGGAGTGTCCCACGAGCATGTTGTTGCGGCATCGACATCATGTGCTCCATCCGTGACGGAGAGATCAGTTCACGACGTCTCTTAAGTACAAGTGTGGTACATAAGGCTATTAGGAGGCGTATGGATCGATCCTAGAATTTAAGTATAAGGAGGTGGATAACGGGTATGCCAATTCGCCATCTCATGTGATAATTATGCAGGAGTAGCTACCTGTGTATTGTCACGTTTTAAGTTTGCTCATGGGTACATCCGTAAGATATGATTATGAAATTATGTTCTTGCATCGTATCATTTTCGCATAAAGTTCCATCCGGATAAGATTTCATATAAAGCATTATCTATTTGAGCCTAAAATTCCGTACTGAGCATTCGGCTCATTCCGTAAAAATTTTTGTATATACAGGTCCACAGGTTACTTTGGGAGGGGAAAAGAGAGAAGAATAAAGCCTAGGAATAAATCTGAAGATGTTAGTTAATTAAGATGAATGTCTCCGCTTGTATATTAATCTTAATTTTAATGGTCGTGTGATTGTATCCTTATCAAATAAATAAATGGAATTATGACTTTTGTTTATGTTACCGTTATTGTGACACGTCAGCCCTTCCGGGTTGGGGTGTTACAGCTATGGTATCAGAGCAAAGGCTCTTTCCTGTAGAAAACTTGAAGATAGTAATTAAGACCTGTGAGGAATGGGTAGATATCTATGATAGGATTCAACTTGATCTCTTATTTGGTTTAACTCCTATGTCTATTCTTATAGATGTCTATGTAGGAAATATCAGTACTAATAGTCACTCTAAGTATCTGTAAGTCTCTATTGACTTTTCGTACGGTAAGATATTTTATTAAGATACGTTATAAAAGGACCATTAGGGCACATATATAAGGTAATTGACAAGTATAGTCATGACCTTAGTTATGAATTTCAGATACACATGTGTGGTTAGGAGATTCTGGTTATATAAGTTAGTAACTCTGCTATAAAAGTTTCGTTTCTGTTACTTATGCAATAGGTTATATTCTTATTTGAAAAATTTCGAGGACGAAATTTCTTTTAAGGGGGTAATAGTTGTAATGCCCATAAATTTAAAATCATTATTCTAGAAATAAAAAGAATAATAGTAATTATAAACCACTAGAAAACCCTAATTAAGACACCCAAGCATGTCAATCAAGCAAGTAGATAGGTATGTCAATCAAGCAGGTAGGTAGGCATGTCAATCAAGCAGGTAGGTAGGCATGTCAATCAAGCAGGTAGGTAGGCATGTCAATCAAGCAAGTAGGTAGGCATGTCAATCAAGCAGGTAGGTAGGCATGTCAATCAAGCAAGTAGGTAGGCATGTCAAGCAGGTAGGTAGGCATGTCAAGCAGGTAGGTAGGCATGTCAATCAAGCAGGTAGGTAGGCTTGTCAAGCAAGTAGGTAGGCATGTCAAGCAGGTAGGTAGGCATGTCAATCAAGCAGGTAGGTAGGCATGTCAATCAAGCAGGTAGGTAGGCATGTCAAGCAGGTAGGTAGGCATGTCAAGCAGGTAGGTAGGCATGTCAATCAAGCAGGTAGGTAGGCATGTCAAACAAGCAGGTAGGTAGGCATGTCAAGCAGGTAGGTAGGCATGTCAAGCAGGTAGGTAGGCATGTCAATCAAGCAGGTAGGTAGGCATGTCAAGCAGGTAGGTAGGCATGTCAAGCAGGTAGGTAAGCATGTCCCAAAAATTAGTATAAATAAAGGACATTGGGACTTGATCTGGGAAGTTGAAACGACGCTCATAAGTTCTGTGTACGTCGAGTTATAGTTAAATCAGTCCACAACACACACTAATTCACGAAGTGCTGCCGCCATCAGGGTAATAACTCGATCGCTATTACGATTCATTTTCCGACTGATCAATATATCCAATGGATGTTTAAGTGCCGCCCACATTAGGGTTATACTTTGTCGTTCGTCGTTAATTCGATGAATGAGTTTAAGTATCGTACTTTGTCATTCGTCGTTAATTCGATGGATGTTTAAGTATCGCACTTTGTCGTTCGTTGTGAGAATTTGATCTCGTGAGTTATCGTAAATGCTGTATTAAGTTACTAACCTAGTTTGTGTGCATGTTATTTAAATTAGGTTAAAAGATTAATCAGTAGTCTAAACTCTGCCCATATAAATCTAAAATATTAGCACAAGGTAGCTTCACTTTGGAGTTATTAAGGTACGTATCCTTACCCCACTCTTTATTGCTTCATATTCAAATTGTTATAAAACCACTAAATTACTATATCTGTTAAAAACTCCTCACGTCTTTGATTATCGATTCATTTGACAGTCCGTTCGATTCCTATCCTAATCATTTGATTTAGCTTTCATGTCATGCGATAGTATTATGTTATACTCATTATCGCATGTTCAAATATATGTTCCGTTTTGTTATGAAAATAAGTTTTGTAAGTTATGTGAATAAGACCATTTGTACTCTGATACCCTGAGTATCGCTTCTCGTGGAGTGTCCCACGAGCATGTTGTTGCGGCATCGACATCATGTGCTCCATCCGTGACGGAGAGATCAGTTCACGACGTCTCTTAAGTACAAGTGTGGTACATAAGGCTATTAGGAGGCGTATGGATCGATCCTAGAATTTAAGTATAAGGAGGTGGATAACGGGTATGCCAATTCGCCATCTCATGTGATAATTATGCAGGAGTAGCTACCTGTGTATTGTCACGTTTTAAGTTTGCTCATGGGTACATCCGTAAGATATGATTATGAAATTATGTTCTTGCATCGTATCATTTTCGCATAAAGTTCCATCCGGATAAGATTTCATATAAAGCATTATCTATTTGAGCCTAAAATTCCGTACTGAGCATTCGGCTCATTCCGTAAAAATTTTTGTATATACAGGTCCACAGGTTACTTTGGGAGGGGAAAAGAGAGAAGAATAAAGCCTAGGAATAAATCTGAAGATGTTAGTTAATTAAGATGAATGTCTCCGCTTGTATATTAATCTTAATTTTAATGGTCGTGTGATTGTATCCTTATCAAATAAATAAATGGAATTATGACTTTTGTTTATGTTACCGTTATTGTGACACGTCAGCCCTTCCGGGTTGGGGTGTTACAGCTATGGTATCAGAGCAAAGGCTCTTTCCTGTAGAAAACTTGAAGATAGTAATTAAGACCTGTGAGGAATGGGTAGATATCTATGATAGGATTCAACTTGATCTCTTATTTGGTTTAACTCCTATGTCTATTCTTATAGATGTCTATGTAGGAAATATCAGTACTAATAGTCACTCTAAGTATCTGTAAGTCTCTATTGACTTTTCGTACGGTAAGATATTTTATTAAGATACGTTATAAAAGGACCATTAGGGCACATATATAAGGTAATTGACAAGTATAGTCATGACCTTAGTTATGAATTTCAGATACACATGTGTGGTTAGGAGATTCTGGTTATATAAGTTAGTAACTCTGCTATAAAAGTTTCGTTTCTGTTACTTATGCAATAGGTTATATTCTTATTTGAAAAATTTCGAGGACGAAATTTCTTTTAAGGGGGTAATAGTTGTAATGCCCATAAATTTAAAATCATTATTCTAGAAATAAAAAGAATAATAGTAATTATAAACCACTAGAAAACCCTAATTAAGACACCCAAGCATGTCAATCAAGCAAGTAGATAGGTATGTCAATCAAGCAAGTAGGTAGGCATGTCAATCAAGCAGGTAGGTAGGCATGTCAATCAAGCAGGTAGGTAGGCATGTCAATCAAGCAAGTAGGTAGGCATGTCAATCAAGCAGGTAGGTAGGCATGTCAATCAAGCAAGTAGGTAGGCATGTCAAGCAGGTAGGTAGGCATGTCAAGCAGGTAGGTAGGCATGTCAAGCAGGTAGGTAGGCATGTCAATCAAGCAGGTAGGTAGGCTTGTCAAGCAGGTAGGTAGGCATGTCAAGCAGGTAGGTAGGCATGTCAATCAAGCAGGTAGGTAGGCATGTCAATCAAGCAGGTAGGTAGGCATGTCAAGCAGGTAGGTAGGCATGTCAATCAAGCAGGTAGGTAGGCATGTCAAGCAGGTAGGTAGGCATGTCAAGCAGGTAGGTAAGCATGTCCCAAAAATTAGTATAAATAAAGGACATTGGGACTTGATCTGGGAAGTTGAAACGACGCTCATAAGTTCTGTGTACGTCGAGTTATAGTTAAATCAGTCCACAACACACACTAATTCACGAAGTGCTGCCGCCATCAGGGTAATAACTCGATCGCTATTACGATTCATTTTCCGACTGATCAATATATCCAATGGATGTTTAAGTGCCGCCCACATTAGGGTTATACTTTGTCGTTCGTCGTTAATTCGATGAATGAGTTTAAGTATCGTACTTTGTCATTCGTCGTTAATTCGATGGATGTTTAAGTATCGCACTTTGTCGTTCGTTGTGAGAATTTGATCTCGTGAGTTATCGTAAATGCTGTATTAAGTTACTAACCTAGTTTGTGTGCATGTTATTTAAATTAGGTTAAAAGATTAATCAGTAGTCTAAACTCTGCCCATATAAATCTAAAATATTAGCACAAGGTAGCTTCACTTTGGAGTTATAAAGGTACGGATCCTTACCCCACTCTTTATTGCTTCATATTCAAATTGTTATAAAACCACTAAATTACTATATCTGTTAAAAACTCCTCACGTCTTTGATTATCGATTCATTTGACAGTCTGATGACTGTCGTAAGGGTCAATCAAAAACCTAATTAAACTACGTAGATAGCGTAAGTAGGGTATCGTATCCACGGGGAATTTGTGGTTAGCGTTAAAGAAATTAATTAAAACTAAATTATCTAAATCGGGGGTTTGTTTGTTTGATTGCAAAGAAAACACGATTTGTCACGAAAAGTGTTATCAATATTAAGAAGAAGTAACCTCCACCCGGAATCCCGAATACCCGTTTTAATATAAAAATCCGTTTTCTGATTCAAAACACCACATAGACATGGTCTCGGAATTAATGAATTTGATTAGTTAATAGGGATAGTTTTTAAGATTCACTATGCAACCTAATAACCCGTTTGATTGCATCAATTACCCACCAATTTACCAACCCGCTAACAACGCAAGGAAGTTGCCAATACGCTTAATAAACGACAAGTAATTCAAACACAAGAAACGTTTACCAATAATCCAACACAAGTGGTCAAGCTGTACCAGTTTACAAGAATCAGAAAAACAGAAAATTATATCAAACCGTGTAAACGTTCATCCGGGCAGAAGTCACAAAAAGTTTAGCCGCTCATGGTAGTCTTCGCCGCGTCGGTTGTCATCCCAAGTTGGTTAGATTCCATAGAATAGCTTAAACGAAGAATAAAACTGCTCAATTTCGTCCCTGATGTGTTCGACGGCTCTCTCCCAATCGAATCCTGTGAAAAAGTGCTTTTTAATTCTTATGTAGCCGACTTCCTTTATTAATCCAAGCCCACCGACTTCACAAATTGTTGTCACACAAATTTGTATATTATCATGACCCAATTATTTTTGTTGAAGCCCACATCCATTTAATTACGTCATGCCATATTGCCATGGCCCAACATAATTTCTCTCTTTAATCAGCCATTATTTTCTTTTAGGAATCTAGAATTCCTAATACACCCTTGATCCAAATTTCATTAATCCTTTCACGTTCTCATTTGACAGACATGATTCGAGAAACTCCAGCGGGACGCGGAAGATCTTTGAGCACTTGTCGCGTGTTTGCTTAAGATGCCGGGATTGATTTCTTCCATTTCGCGTCCCGTGTTAACCCGTAGAGTCCATTTTTTGAGCTCGGTTCTCTCATTTAGCTTCGTTTCGTACCTGTTTAGAACAAAACACCAATACACCACGTAAATATATAATCTAACACGGATGACACGTTTAACATACTAAAACTCAATGCTATCTAATACAAAATAGCGTATATTTTGACCTGACATCACATCCCCACACTTATCTTTTTTCGTCCCGAAAAATTATTCGCAATGGAATCACAATCAAAACAAATGGCTTTCAATATATTCAATTATTTTATTAAAACAAATCACATCACACGTTAACCAAGATTGTGAATATACGGTCCACTTAAACCCAACCGCCGGTTTCAAAGCCCTTATTTTCGATCTATTAAGTTCAAGTAATTTATAGTTATCTATGGATCCCACACTCAAAAGACTACGACTCCACCTATTCCCGTTTCAAGCTTATGAGATTAAAAGATATTAAATCCACCGTCTTATATAAAAAAAACTCTTATGTTAGTCCGATTAAACTTTATGATGGAAGAATGGATGATATTGCGAGCTTACATGCTTTGTATACGATCAGTTTAGCGGACATACGCCACACGAGTCACCATCCCCATGGTTAATGCCATAAACCTCACGTTTTTTTTCTTTTTACATGTGCTCAGATGAATGGATGGAATATATTTTTTTTTTCAAGGCGCCACACTGTTTCGGATTTGTTTTCACAAAAAGAAACAGGTGTGCCAGTTTAGTTTAATCGGAGAAACTTGTAAGTTTTTTACTTATGACGTACCCCTTATACCTTCCACAGTTTCAGTTTTACCATAGCTCCTAAGGCGGGAACCCACAAGACTCCTATTTTAAGTTGTTTTATATCAAATCTAAGGAACCTTTCAACCAGCTGGGCCTACCCACATATCCTAAATTAGACGTGTGACCGATTATTTATTATCTCATATATATAGTAATCAAATACCAATGAACTGATTATACCTATCATCTTCCATTTTGTGCAAAAACCTTCACGGGACATTTTCTATTTTTTTAATTTTTTTTTTCGATTTTTTTTTACGACACTAACACTAATTACGACACACTAGACGCTAGTCTCCCCTCCCCACACTTAATTCCTTCATTGTCCTCAATGGAGCAAGAAACTAACGAACTAAAAAAAATACAACCAAAAAAATGGAACAGACTCCCCTGATTTGACGCGGTTGAGTCTTCTAAGCCTTGTTCCACCGCAACCGTATAGCATTTCATTCGCGGTTGCTTCAACACGAGACACTAATCACTTTCGTCCAAATGGAGATTAAGTATGGACAAAAGTGATCGCCACCTCCTCAGACTTCCCCACACTTGGGTAAACGCATCCGTGAAGATAATTAAAACCTGCAAGAACACACACGCAACACAACACAACACAAAACAAAACAAAACAAAACAAAAATACAATACTCTACATCCTCGGGCTGCCTCCCGAGAGCGCTAAGTTTTAGATCTTCAGCCAGATCGTACCTGATATGCGCTACGGTGGTTTCAATGCACATTTACCCCTTGTATTTCCAATGAACGCACGGAATTTTACATGCCATCTCCATAAGCTCGTCAGTATAATTGGCATGTTTAGAAAGCACCTGCGGGTTTGGTTGATCCACTTCACGAGATATACACCGATGTCTTGTAGCTTCGCCCTATTCATCTTCTTCCTCGAACCCCCTTCCCCACACTTGTTAATTGGAATGATTGATACGGGAAGAGGTTTGATACGCACATTTATCTCATCAGACTGCTGCTCTGCCTCATCATCCTCACACACCATCTGATCCACCAGTGACTCTTCATCAGATAAAGGATTCATTGGTGTGGTATTATCCTCCACAACCTCCTCCTCCATGTGAGAATAATCTCTAATATCATCAGGTAAAGGTGAGAGACGCTCTTCTATTTCTATCTTCATTTTTAACATTTGACACTTAGAAACTAGACAGCTGATTCGATATTCATCGGAAAGGTTGGGTGTTGATAGATACTGCTCGAGTTTGGACAAACTCGCTTCCAACATAGCAAGCTTTTTCTCCTCCTCGGTCTGATAAGTATAGACACCCTCGGGCTCAGAATACTCCTCGGGATGATACTGTCGGTATCCCTGATACGGTCTTGAGATGTTCGCATCCATCATTTTTTTATTCCAATACTCTGGATTTTCCAAATACACCGCGCACACATCATCATAATTATAAGTATGATTACTACCGCAACAGAAACATTGTCCATCCGTCCTTGGTTCATAATAAGGATCCTCGTCCCGATCCCATCCGTCCGAGTAATAACCATCCTCCACCGTTGTATCAGAATTATAGAAATATGGTGGATAGGAAGAATTCTCATAGCAAGGCATCGGTGGTTCTTCCAATTTCACTTTTTCCCGTCTAAATCGGGCCTCGTGGCAACCGATACACGGGTGAAGTGGTTCCCCGCACAACTTGCATGTAGAAGAGCCGCAAAATATTGTAAGATCTGTCATCCTGCACAAACGCAACTCAACTACCCACGTAAATCACGAACAAATCAGATAAAACAAAAAAATATATATATTTTTGGGTTTTTTTTTTAGATTTTTTTTTAAAGCAAAAACAACTAACTAACTAACTAACTAACACTAAGCGCACTAATTCCCCGGCAACGGCGCCATTTTGATGACTGTCGTAAGGGTCAATCAAAAACCTAATTAAACTACGTAGATAGCGTAAGTAGGGTATCGTATCCACGGGGAATTTGTGGTTAGCGTTAAAGAAATTAATTAAAACTAAATTATCTAAATCGGGGGTTTGTTTGTTTGATTGCAAAGAAAACACGATTTGTCACGAAAAGTGTTATCAATATTAAGAAGAAGTAACCTCCACCCGGAATCCCGAATACCCGTTTTAATATAAAAATCCGTTTTCTGATTCAAAACACCACATAGACATGGTCTCGGAATTAATGAATTTGATTAGTTAATAGGGATAGTTTTTAAGATTCACTATGCAACCTAATAACCCGTTTGATTGCATCAATTACCCACCAATTTACCAACCCGCTAACAACGCAAGGAAGTTGCCAATACGCTTAATAAACGACAAGTAATTCAAACACAAGAAACGTTTACCAATAATCCAACACAAGTGGTCAAGCTGTACCAGTTTACAAGAATCAGAAAAACAGAAAATTATATCAAACCGTGTAAACGTTCATCCGGGCAGAAGTCACAAAAAGTTTAGCCGCTCATGGTAGTCTTCGCCGCGTCGGTTGTCATCCCAAGTTGGTTAGATTCCATAGAATAGCTTAAACGAAGAATAAAACTGCTCAATTTCGTCCCTGATGTGTTCGACGGCTCTCTCCCAATCGAATCCTGTGAAAAAGTGCTTTTTAATTCTTATGTAGCCGACTTCCTTTATTAATCCAAGCCCACCGACTTCACAAATTTTTGTCACACAAATTTGTATATTATCATGACCCAATTATTTTTGTTGAAGCCCACATCCATTTAATTACGTCATGCCATATTGCCATGGCCCAACATAATTTCTCTCTTTAATCAGCCATTATTTTCTTTTAGGAATCTAGAATTCCTAATACACCCTTGATCCAAATTTCATTAATCCTTTCACGTTCTCATTTGACTGACATGATTCGAGAAACTCCAGCGGGACGCGGAAGATCTTTGAGCACTTGTCGCGTGTTGCTTAAGATGCCGGGATTGATTTTCTTCCATTTCACGTCCCGTGTTAACCCGTAGAGTCCATTTTTGAGCTCGGTTCTCTCATTTAGCTTCGTTTCGTACCTGTTTAGACAAAACCACCAATACACACTAAATATATAATCTAACACGGATTGACACGTTTAACATACTAAAACTCAATGCTATCTAATACAAAATACGTATATTTTGACCTGACATCACAGTCCGTTCGATTCCTATCCTCATCATTTGATTTAGCTTTCATGTCATGCGATAGTATTATGTTATACTCATTATCGCATGTTCCAATATATGTTCCGTTTTGTTATGAAAATAAGTTTTTATAAGTTATGTGAATAAGACCATTTGTACTCTGATACCCTGTATTGTCACGTTTTAAGTTTGCTCATGGGTACATCCGTATGATATGATTATGAAATTATGTTCTTGCATCGTATCATTTTCGCATAAAGTTCCATCCGGATAAGATTTCATATAAAGCATTATCTATTTGAGCCTAAAATTCCGTACTGAGCATTCGGCTCATTCCGTAAAAATTTTTGTATATACAGGTCCACAGGTTACTTTGGGAGGGGAAAAGAGAGAAGAATAAAGTCTAGGAATAAATCTGAAGATGTTAGTTAATTAAGATGAATGTCTCCGCTTGTATATTAATCTTAATTTTAATGGTCGTGTGATTGTATCCTTATCAAATAAATAAATGGAATTATGACTTTTGTTTATCTTACCGTTATTGTGACACGTCAGCCCTTCCGGGTTGGGGTGTTACAGAAAGGCTGCAAGTTTGTGTACTTTGCTAGCAGAGCAGCTAATATGGTAGGACCAGATTGCATTCGTTTTGTGTTTGGATACAGAAAATTAAAATTGCAACGCTAAAATTACAACAATATCTCAAGTGCCAAAACAAATATATAACGTAAAATAATAGAAATTATATTGATTATTAATATTATTATTACCTTGTCAAATTGAACGGGTATCTTTTTCTTTTGTAATCTCTCGAGCATTTTCATCTAAGTATGCAAGAGAAATAAGACCGACCGCCCTACACAATCATAAAAGGCTGTGCTGCCTACTCTATTTATGTAACTTGCCGCATCCTCCACATAAGAGAAAAAATAGATTTAAACCCCAAAAATAGTGCATGGTAAGACTGCAAATCAGATGTGAAAAATTCGAGGAATTAAGTTGCGAACGACACAATGTGAGTCAGATATAAAAACCAGGCTAAAAGAGGAACGTGTCAAACAGACTGTTATTTGTGAGTCGTCCAAAGTATACTTCTTTAAATTGTTATTGTAATATTTCTACTCAATTATAATGAATGGATTAACACATTAAACATTAAGAAAAAGTGTACACATGAACTATTTTCCATTTTGACCCATACGAAAAAAACGTGTTTGAATCATTTTCTATGTGGGATCCTTCTCTTGTTCACAATGACCAAACCATACACGTGGAGGAACAAATGTGTCCTGCTATTATTTAGGCTTCCTTATTAGAGACTTCAATATATTTGAATTATAATCAAACTAAATATAGTTATTTTCTATTTCGTATTTAAAACTTAAAAACAAAATTACCAGCTTTGTGAGGGAGAACAATCCAGATACATCTAGTAGCATAGTTTTCAATGAGGTTCTTGAGTTTTGCATCTTCTTCCAATGGCGGATCTAGAAAAAACGTCAAGGGGAACGTTTTAAAAATTTCTTTTCTATAGAGGCAGCGAAATCGAAAAAACGTTAATTTTTTCCAAAATTTACGCTACCGTTGGAGCGTCAAGGGGTAGCAGGAGCTACCCCTTGTGTCAAGCTATATACGCCCATGTCTTCTTCGGTAGACCAAGGACCCCTCTTTACATTTTCTTTATCATAACATGGAGCCCTGCCCATCTTTCACTTCAACAAAAGATAGCATTTCATATAATGAGGAGTTGCATTTTCATCTTCTCCGATAGCAAGGTAACAACCTGAGGATCTTTATGAATCAAGACCCCATCTTCCCCATATGCATTCTTCAAAAACACAACCCAATTTGAGAAATTGAATCATTTGGCGATACAATCGATGCAGAGATTTAACATAAATTCAAGCGAAATAATCAAACGATTAACGGATTAGTACATAAATAGTGTTTCAGAAAAAGTAAAATTTAATTAATTAAAAAACAATTCCAATTTACCCATAATATGATAATCTAAGCTTTATAAAGTAAATAAAAGTAACAAATTGTTCATGTTTACATGTAATAGAAGAGGAAACCAGATAAATAAACTAATCTGTAGTCCTGTAGCAACATTTGACTTTTGAGGTTAAGTAGACAAATTTAAAAATTGTTATCTATGTGCTTTTGATGCAGCGCGTGAAACGAAAAAAATGAAGATTACACGTTGATTCTACGAATACCCGTGTAGCTCTTCCCCAACCCCCAAACTGTAACCCCAAAGGCCACGGAATTTGAAGTGAAAAATCAGTTTTCTCAAAATTCAATTCTGAACTTCTCATTAGCTTTAGCAACATATAAATAAAGACTGAAATTCGAAACGGGCCTAAAAAAGATAACGGGCCAAACACACGGCCTAAAACAAAAAGCCCAAAATAGTTCAAAAAACATAAAAATGCAAATAAGTAATAGAAATAAGCGTTTTTTTGGCCCGGACGATGACCCAAACCGCCGTAGGCGTTTGCAGCAAGATGGAGCTCGTTCTCGCCTTCGAATCGCCTGGTCGCACGTCCCAAACGGACCCCCATAGCCCAAGTTAGGGCCATTTTAGTGAAGGCCCTTTTCTTACGCGGTCTTGGGCCTCCAAGTACATAATAGCCCGTTCCTCCACACTTGGGCCCACATCAGCTTTACTCTCAAATCCTAAAAATTTTGTTCCTGTAATCAAGTAAGCAGGTCCTTAAATTCTTTAATGCAATCCTTTGTAGAACAAAATACACCTCAACCATTTTCCATTTAATTTATAAACATCTTACATATTATGTACAATTAATTGCTCACTTTGATGTAAGGATCCACACTTTATAACCATTTGCCATCTACTGTTTCAACCATACGTATTGGTAACCAAAGTATCACTCATATGACAAAAAATAAAAAATAGACATATAAAAAAACGAATAGCAATTTTCATGAGATGGAGATATAAGTAATAAAAATACAGGTAACCACAATATCACCCATATAACACAAATTAGATGAATCAAAAACAACTTTTTAAATGAATAGCCAATTAGTAGGTAGGTATCACCTTGATATGAATCTTTCTTTCAATGCTTTAAATCTTGTAAAAGCATCGTGCTTCCCAACTTTTGATGTCACTGTACCTTCAATACCTGAAAATAATTTCTTAGAGGATGATTAGAAAGGTTAAAAAGGTCACGAATACATTCCTAAACCTAAGAGTACCATACTTGATTATGACTATACAAGCCAAATGTGTACATATGCAGCCAATATATGGACCGAAACCAAAACTTTTCATACAACAACCTATAATATGATCACAAGCATACACAAAATTTTATATGCTTCCACTTTTCTGGCTATGAACCTTTTGTAGTGAAGATCAATTGGTAAAATAATAAAAAAAAATAATAATAATTT
The DNA here is from genome assembly GCF_002127325.2 of Helianthus annuus. NCBI lineage: Eukaryota > Viridiplantae > Streptophyta > Magnoliopsida > Asterales > Asteraceae > Helianthus > Helianthus annuus. The sequence goes on from NC_035448.2 coordinate 154,760,207, forward strand.
ACAGATCCAAACATTAATAAACATTATTTTAGGGTATTTGTTTATCAAAAATCGAAAATCACAGGCAACCAATCGCCGATAAACTTAACAACATTAACAGGGGCAAGCACATACCGACAATTAACATGAGTGTCAATCCCTAAATTCCCTCTCTGGTGGAATCTTTGATGAACAGATCTGCGACTGTACATCATTCTCTGTAATATCTATTATCTGCGTTTGGATAAGGTTTACTTCATATCGGCGGACGGCACAGAAGCATAATCACCGGATATGTTCATCACAGCCGATGAAGTTGAAAACATTAAATCATACCAAGGATTTTAAGAACTGAAAGGAATATTAAAGTTTATAAGGGAACAGTGTAACAAAGGAACGGAGAAGATGCATATTACAAAATCAAATGTTGTGGTGAAGATTGTTGGAAGTAGAAACTCACCTTTGAAGAAAATCGGCGTTGTTGAAGGAGCCTGAGAGATGATGGAGAGTTGTTTAGGGTTTGGAGTGAAAAGATGAAATGCAAGCCCGTCACACAATTGCTCTCATCATCAAAACCCTAGATGAAGAACAAACTCAGATCCCACACCGGTTCTGTATCAAGTCGGAAGATGAAGATGAAGATGAGGATTTTGATTCCACTCTAATATTGTAGATCAACAACACATCTCTACATCTCTCATCTCTGATTCTTTTTCCTTTTGAATCCACATATCCAAATCCACATCTTTGAGGGAGAGAGAGAAAGAAAATGAAAAAGGCTCGTAGTTTGAAATTTGAAAAGGGCTCACGTGATGAGTTACAGAGCTGGTCAAAATTCAGACTTTTGTCTCAAGCCTGTTGTTATCTTCTCACAGCTTTAAAAAAAAAGAAATCACAGTAAAATGACAATAGGAGAAGCCAGGGATTGCCATGTAGGAAAGAGAGTAAAATGGTGGCTTGTGGTGTTGACAAGTAGGATTTTGAAGGTTTGATTTATTATAATAGAGAGATTAATTTTAAACATAACTGAACAACAGTGTTTTAACGGAAACGACATTAACGGCGCAACAACTTTACTTCCTCACTTTGTTATCATCTGGAATCCCTCACTTTGCTTATTCACCTAGAAATTAGAGTGAGAAAGAGACACGGAAGAAAGAACTCGAGAAGTATGTAGAGATGGTAAAAAGCAAGAGAGAGGGTAGAGTGATGGAAGAGGACCCAACCATGGCCTCCGGCGGGAACAAACCCGCTCGATCCAACCCCAAATGCATAACCTAGAAACCGACAACAGTCACAAGTAGCAGCAGCAGGGTGAAAACCCATCAACCGAATCACGGCTTACGAGCAGTCGTCGGAGGGAAAGGCTCCGACGCTTCATTTACTCCCCATTTCATCGTCGACGAAAAATCTATCTGATGACGGTGGTGAGACGTCGTTATCAACCGTTGGCACATAAACACATAAATGATACCCCAAAGCCATCTTCACTTTCATTCATTTGCTCCCCATTTCACCAGAGAACAACAAGAAATTGGAGGTGGTGTTGAGCAAGATCGGTTGAAATTAAAGGTGAGAGATGGTGTATAGTTAATTTGGGGAAATTAGGTGAATTGCACGAAAACCGATCAAGGGTTTTAATGCACAGTTTGCTCTTTTGGTAGAAATATAAAATTATAATGTGCACATTTGGTAGTTATATGAAGAAAAATGTGTGAAATGCTATAACCATCTCTTCTGATACAATTCACTCTGTAATATGTTATACATTTATTTGTGGCAATACTAGATTTTATAGATGAGTCAATTCTTTATTTTAGTAACTGTCATAGTAATTACAACAAATATTACAATGAAAAGGATGCAAGCAATATTACAAAAAAAAAAAAAAAAAAAAGATGTCCCAAAAAAAAAAAAACTAAGTTGCGATTCCGTTATTTTAGTAAAATAATGTCACATGCTTTTATTTTTATTTACGTTATTCATCAAAAGCGGACATGTCAAGTATAATGATATTTTGTAATTACCGTGGCGAGCCTCACCGATAACATTTGAACAACATCGTTACTGGTATCTATATCGATTGTTATAGATTTCTTGACGTGTCTACTTGTGTTTTGACGAACCAAACCGCTTTTGATCGAATAACAACGATATCAATACTATCTTAACTAGTACCGGTATCAATGTCATTTATATAGTTATTACGTTAGATATATAGTCGATACCGATTCGGTTCGCAATGGTGCCGGTACAATACAAACACTCAATATAGTAACAAGGTTTTGACGTAAACTTTTTTTCGGAAATGAGTTGGGTGCTTATTTTATGTACACTTCTATGTTTAATCATATTCTACTTTTTGTCTTTTTTATTAACCAGATTACTTTTCTACCCTAACTTTTGATACAGTTATCATATAGCCTATAAACTTCAATAAAGTTGATATATATTCGACTTCGTCCATGTTTTACGTCACATGAGTCATTTGGTGTTAGAAATTCGTGTTTTTACGCGTTTTTTCTGATTATTGTCGTCGTTCGGTTAGCACGGGCTTACGGCCCCTACCATGGTTTTACGCCCCCCGCCCCGCAACGCGGGGGGCTTAACACTAGTTTATATTAAATTATAATAATAGATAACTGAAAATTTCAATTCTAGATAAAAAAACATATAAGTAGGTTTCATAATATATAACTACGGATCAAATAATTAAGATTAACATTACAAAAATAACGATCTACAGACCAACTTCTTCATCATCACAATCTACAGGACTCACTTCTTTGCCACCAGGCTCTTCCCTCTAGTCCTCTTCAACTTCAATCTCATTTACGAACAACCACCAAGCAAAAAAAGAGAAATTCAATTCTAGAAAATCGTAACGGTGAAACAAAAGCGTTGCAAAAAGTGAAGTTCCACAAATTCAAACCTGGTTTATGCAGATCCACTGAAGTTCAAATTAGATCAAGAAAAACAGATTTTTAAAGTTGGGATCGTTTGAGGGAATTTTTAAAGTTGCGATTATTATCGTTAACAACAGGTGAAACTTAATATTATTAAAATCCAATAACCCATATTTTAATATATTATAAGCTAAAAAATGATATAAATTTAATTTCGCTATCTAAGTTAGAGAATATTTCATTTTCTATTAATTTTAATTATATCTTTTGTAATTTTTTTTAGAATTAGCAAACTAAAATTTAAATAAAGGTTATAATTTTTCTTTGAATTTGCAAACTAAAGTTTAAAGAAAGATTAGTTGAATTAAATTTTTCAAAATTTTTACAAATCAAATGATCAAAGTTTTATATTTTTAATATTTGAGTTAATTACACCGTTAGTCTCTGTGATTTATGGAAAGTAACAACATCAGGTATTAATACTTCAAAGTAACAATCTAAGGTTTTAACTTTTGATTTTATAACATCATAGGGCCTTAAGACTAACGTCCGTTAAAAAGTAACTGAGAACTTAGTACCCAATCTTGAACTTGGGAGAAACCGCAGGGAATAACCATAAAATTAACTCTTGTAATATATAAAACACCATTTTTCTTATTTCTCTTATTATTTAATTAAACCTTTTTAATTATGTATGTAAATCATTTTTTAAATAATTATACGTAATTGACGTATTAAAGCTAATTTGAAGCCACTTTAGCAATTAGCTTACAAGTAAATTAACGGAAATATTTCACAAAAATGATAACCAAGTTTTCGTAGTGTTTCAATTAGGTCACTCATAAAAAAATGTTCTAATTAACTGATTAAAGTTTATTTTATTTGCTAATTTTATATAATTAACATGAATGGGAGGTAAACCATCTTAGGTGACATTTATTTTTTATTTTTTTAAATATGTTGACATATTTTATTTAATAAAAGAGAAAAATAAAGTTAATCATATAAAAAATAGATACACATTGTGATCATTCAGTACTATCACACGACCACCTAACCGTTGAAGCACCATTGTGCCATCGAACCATTGCACCACCCAATTGTCACCCAACGTAGCATCCAACCGTCGCACCACCCAACACCGTCGCATCGTCATGCCATACTACCAGCATACCATGGAACCACCACCGACACCATGTCGTGGAACCACCATCGGCATCGTGTCGTGGAAGCATCCAACCATTTTTTGGTGACCACCATGCAAATGAGAATTTAGTTCTTGATGGGTATAAAGTGATGAATGGATGAGAATAAAGATATGCTAAACTTCATAGAAATTTAGCTCAAACTAAATTGTGATGAATAGATGGGTATATGATGGATATAAACTTCATATTTGCTTTATTGTTTGATGACCACCTTCAAACTAAACTTCATATTGATTAACCATGTGCGGTTTTTTTTAATAAAGTTGAATTTAGTCCTGGATAGATATAACCATTTGTAAAAAGACTTAGAATAAAAAGTTACTTATTTCATGGTTTCGAAAAGTTTTTTATAACTCATATTGACAATTTTGGATTTTATAAATTAGAGTGCTTTGGTTAGTCCTCATTTTTTTTATTTTTTAGTTAACTAATAAAAAAACATAGTTAAAGAAAAAGAGAAAAAAAAATATGTGTTTTAAATACTATCAGAGTTAGTTGCGAGGTTAATTCTTGTGGTTTCTCCAAAGTAACAAGATTGGGTACTAAGTTCTTAATTGACAAAAATACTCTAAGTTTTCAGTTAGTATTTAACAACCGTTAGCCTTAAGGCCCTAGAATATTACAAAATCAAAAGTTAAAACCTTAGATTGTTGCTTTAAACTATAAGTACCTAAGGTAGTTACTTTCCATAAACCACTAAGTTAGAAAAAAATGAAAAGTCTCTCCAACTTAGTTCCCGCTCTGGCACTCTCTCTCAATAATTTGAATTTTTTTTATTTCCCCACCCCCAAATTAACTCCCCTACATCTAACCCTATCTACTCACTTCTCCCATTCCCAATCGATCAATGATTCCTCTCCACCTTTTCCCTCTAAGGGTGAACGGGGTGGGTGCAGGGAAGGCACTGGTGAACGAGTTTGTCGCGTGGCAACACCGCCGCTGACCCTAACCACCTTGGTGATTGAGTAAAGAAGCGGTGAGTATTTACCGCATAGAGGAAGAAGAGAGAGTTGAATAATGGTGGGTCCTCTCTTTTCAACCAATCATAATTTTTTTTTTGTTTTTTATATTTAAAAAAAATTAGTTTACCCCTCCTAATAAAAAAATGTGATTGGGTGGGTGGAGACCCTTCCACCCTAAATTGATCAACGCAAATTAGTGTCACGATCTATAGCTCGCAAATTAGTGTCTCGATCTATAGCTCTGGTGGAAACCGTCATCGCTCATTAAGATAAGTTCAATCTCTCTTCTTGATTTCTTTTTGTTTCCATTGAAATTTTCTGTTGTAAGTTGTTTTGTTTAGTGTGGTTAATTTACTTTATATCTAGATATTTGGAGATTGTTAGATTTACTTGTAGTCTTTGCACACAACTTATATGATGAAATGCCATAGAGAGCAAAGTAAGATGTCTTGACACTGAATTATTACAACAGAACGAGGCGTATCCTTTGCTATTAAATCGAATCCTAATTGTTCCAGCAATTGCTAAAGATTCATGAAACCACTCCATTGGTTAGTACAATTGTCCATACTTTCTTTTTGCAAGAAACACATTTGCTTTAATATGTATATATTTAATAAACATATTTTATAAACAGCATTGTTTTTATTTTAAGAGAATTGGAATGTTGATTTTACTCCTTATTTTGTTGGTTTCAACAAGAAAATGAATTTGAATTGAATAACAACATAAGGAATAGAATCTACATTCTAATTTCATCCAAATTTTATTCCATTTTGCAAAACAAACACACCTAAATTACAAATCAAATTTCAATTTCTACGTGAATTCCCATTCCAATTCCATTACAATCTATGAAACGAACACTACCTTATTGTTTCTAGAAAACTGAAACATTATGCAACATAAATATCACAACATATGTATATTATCTTCTTATCATCGTGTACCTCCAATGCACTCATTAACTCCAAACATTTCATAGTGGTCACCATCTTCAACTTGTTCACTTTCTGAATCTTTGAAGAAACCACTTATAATACCTTCTGGTTACATGATCCCCACAAACGAGTGCAACTATTAGCCCACTTACAAAACCAATAAGTATAACAACCCAATCAACTCCATCGGGGAAAGTGTCTTCTTCGAATGAAACTTTTGAAGGCTCGGACACTTTTGCATCCCCACATTTCATGGATAAAGGGTTTCCACACAACGCCTTATTTCCCATGTAAGAATCGTTCGAAAAGGTATTGAATTGTCTACCTTGTGGTATGGGTCCAATGAGGTTGTTGTTGGATACATTTAGGAACTCAAGGAAATTCAGTTGTACCAATTCTTGAGGTATCACTCTAGAAAGCTTGTTACTAGAAAGATCAAGCGATTCAAGACGTATGAGATTCCCCATGGAGGGTGGGATGACACCTGAAAGTTCATTATTGGAAAGGTTGAGCAACTGAAGACCAGTGAGGGTTTTAATAGACTCTGGAATCTTCCCTCTAAACATGTTACTTGAGAGATCAACTGCATAAAAGGTTTTTATAATCTTCTGATACTCCATATTTACACCTTTGTTGGTCAACTGAATCGAGAACCAATAATCTTTCCACATCCGAGGCATGGACATATATGTTGGATTGGCCTCGGTCTCCTTCATTGCTGACCACACTTGAAAATACTGATGTGGTAAATCACCCGAAAATGAATTGTATGAGAGGTCAATTATGCGCAACAATGGGAAGTTGACATTGATGTCACTTGGTATTCTTATAATACCATGAAATTTGTTGAACCTGAGAATGAGAACTTGTAGCTTTGAAAGTGTTCCCAACCAGAAGGGGAATATGTCTTCTATAAAGTTATGTCCAAGATCTAGGAACTGGAGTGATTCACAGTTCTCCAATGATCTAGGTAACTGCCCCTCCAAATTATTTTCACTTAAATCGATCATCTCAAGCTTACTTTCATTGGTGAATACGTTGGGTATGGTTCCTTGCAAAGTGTTGCTTCTAAGATTCAACACTACCAAAGAATTGCTTATTTTCTCCAAGCAAGGAGGAATCGAGCCGGTAATGTTGTTGAACGACAAGTCAAGCAAAGAAAGATACAACAAGTCACATATGGATGGTGGAATCTCTCCGGTCAGCATGTTGTGACTCAGGTCCAGTGTCTCTAAACTAACCCAAGAAGCGACTGGTGAATGTTGCTCAAAACCAATTAGGAGATTTTGGCTAAGTGAAAGTATACTCAGTGTTTCTTTGCTAATGTTCCACATCCATCCGGGTATCAGGCCCTCAATTTTATTGTTAATGAGGAACAAATATTCTAGTTCTTGTTGAAACCGTAGAAATTCAGGAAAGACTTTCAAGTTGCAGGATTCCATCCATAAAGCTGTAAACTGCGGTTGAGTTTCATTTGTATGGCTATCTTTGACCGAAAGTGTGACATTGTTTCCATGTAGATCCAGATATTTAAGTTTCTTAAGAGAAAGAAAAAGATGAAAGTCTGTGGTGGCATTGTTACCATCCAAATAAAATTCTTCTAGATTTTGGAGATTGAGCAATGAACTTGGAAGTTCTCCTTTTAACTGATTTCCAGAAAGGTGTAAGCTTTTAACTTGTGTGAGATTAAAAAACGATGATGGAATTTCACCATATAGATTGACATAACCAAGATCCAAATAAGTCATCTTCTTTAGCTTACCGAACCAATCAGGCAACTTCCATCTATCAAAATTATTATTGGAAAGGATCAAATCTGTGAGGTTTTCAAACCTTTCTAAAGAGGGAAGGCTACCAGTGAACTCATTATGAGAAAGATCCAGCAATGTAAGTTGTGTCAGATTCGAAAAAGAGGATGGTATTGTACCAATCATGCCATTATTACCGAGGTGAAGTTCTCTAAGTTGTGTCTGATTCCCAATAGATGACGGAAGGCTACCAGTGAACTCATTATGAGAAAGATCCAGCAATGTAAGCTGTGTCAGATTTGAAAAAAAGGATGGTATTTGACCTATCATGCCATTATAACTGAGATGAAGTTCTCTAAGCTGTGTTAGGTTGCTTATAGATGCAGGTAGAGTCCCCGTGAAAGCGCAACTACTTATATCCAAGATGTTCAAGTGTGTGAGATTCCCGATTGAAGCTGATATGGATCCTTGAAAATGTGTTCCCGCTATAATCAGATGTTTAAGTTCACTATTACAATGAATCTCGGGGATATAGCCGGTAAGGTCGGAGTTACCTGAAGAAAGTAAAGAGCTCTCATATCAATCATGAATCAAGTAAGTAATACAATGAAATATCCTCTGTATATATATATATATATATATATATATATATATATATATATATATATATATATATATATATATATATATATATATAGAGGATGAATCTAGATGCTAACTACCATAGCAAACTCTAAGCACACATACAAAAACTAACCCATTTGTATACACATGAATCATCTATATACACTAATATGCCCCCTCAAGATGAACGTGGGAATCCACGTGAAGCTTGGACCGCAGAGTGTCAAAACCAACTGAAGACAACCCTTTGGTCAAAAGATCCGCCAGTTGAGCAAAAGTAGGCACATATCGTACACAGAGAGTCTGTGCTAACACCATATCACGAATAAAATGCAAGTCAATCTCTAGGTGTTTCGTGCGCTGATGAAACAGAGGATTAACTGCAAGATAAGTAGCACCAATGTTGTCACACCAGAGAGTAGGTGGACAAGAGGAAGAAATATGAAGCTCACTCAATAATGACATAACCCAACGAATCTCAGTAGCAGTGTGAGCTAAAGCAAGATACTCAGCCTCGGTGCTAGAACGAGCAACAGTATGATGTTTCTTGGAGCTCCAACTAATGAGGTTGGGTCCAAGAAAAACACAATATCCAATAGTCGACCGACGGTCATCGGGGCATCTAGCCCAATCAGAATCAGAATAAGCATGTATATCAAGACTATCAGATCGTCGAATACTCAATCCATGAGAAATCGTCCCCCGAAGATATCGCAAAATACGCTTGACTGCAACCCAGTGACGATCAGTAGGTGTCTGTAAGAACTGTGACACCTTACTAACCGCATAAGCAATCTCGGGGCGAGTCAAGACCAAATATTGTAAAGCACCAACTGTACTCCGATATAAGGTAGGATCAGACAACGGAATACCTGTATGACAGGAAAGCTGACGTCCAGAAACTACCGGAGTAGATAAAGGTCTACACTCAGCTAGACCAGTGCGCTGTAATAAATCAAGTAGATAGCGTTGCTGGGATAGATGTAGAACATCATCAGTAAAAGTAGCCTGTATACCCAAAAAATATGATAAAACTCCCAAATCCTTGAGCGCGAACTGTGAATGTAAGCACTCAATCAATCCAGTCACATACTCAGAAAAGCTCCCAATAATAATAATATCGTCCACATAAACCAAGACATAACTAATCACCGAATCCCGACTATAGACAAAGAAAGAGGTGTCAGAGAGACACTGAGTAAACCCTCTAGAAACAAGAGCCGATAATAGCTTGGAAAACCAAGCTCTGGGTGCCTGCTTTAGACCATAAAGAGCCTTCTGTAGTAAATAAACATGATGAGGTAGGGAAGAGTCAACAAAGCCTGGAGGTTGTGACATATACACAGTCTCAGATAAATCACCATGAAGAAAGGCATTGTTGACATCAACCTGCTTGATGACCCATCCACGGGAAAAAGCAACAGAGAGTACAAGACGAATAGTAGTGAGTTTAACCACCAAGCTGAATGTCTTAGTATAATCAACACCCTCATTCTGATGAAAACCCTTGGCAACAAGTCGGGCTTTGTATCGACCACATAACCATCAGGATTATGCTTAATCCTATAAACCCACATACAACCAACAATGTTGGCATCAGTGGAGTCGGAACCAGACGCCAAGTCTGGTTGGCATGTAAAGCACCAATCTCAGAACGCATCGCATCCCACCAAACTGAGTACTGTTGAGTCTGTCGAAATGTGGAAGGCTCAATGGTGGGAGTAGTAGATACATGAAAAAGAACATGATCAGGAAACTGATGCGACTGCCGTGTATGATCACAAGATCGCGTAACCATCAGGTGAGTTGGAACAGGGGGAGGAGGAGAAGGGGGAGAAAAAAGAGGTGAAGGAATATCAAGAGATGAGATATCATGAGAAGATGAGGAAGGGATAATAGGAGGAGATGAAGAAGAAGAAGAAACATAAGTCGGAAGCGAAGGAGGAGGAATGAAGAAAGGAATAGAACCTGAAGAAGCCGTGGGAGTAATAGAACTCCCTGGAATGTCAAAAATCGACTCATGGAATCGAACATGTCGAGAGGTATACGTACGAGAAGTATGAGGATCGTAATAGAGATAACCGAGATGAGATGGAGCATAGACAACAAAGATACAAGGGGTAGACTTGGGTGAAAGTTTACCCGCTCGAGTATCACCTAGAAACGGATAGCACAAACACCCAAAGGTACGAAGAAGAGAGTAATCGGTCCGAGATCCAAATAGAACCTCGTAAGGAGATGAGTCATGAAGAACCGGTGATGGTAACCGATTAATAAGGAAGGCAGCAGTGGCATATGCATCATACCAGAATTTCTTTGGTAGCCGAGCATGAAACAATAAAGCTCGAGCACCTCAGAAAGATGGCGGTTTTTCGGCTCAGCAACCCCATTCTGTTGGGGAGTATAGGGGCATGAAATGCGATAAGCAATGCCAGAATCTGAAAGAAAACGAGCCATAGAACCATGAATGAGCTCAGGAGCACCATCACACTGAAGATGTTTGATGGTACAAGAGAAGAGGTTCTCAACTAGCGGTTTGAAATGCCGAAAACAATCAACCGCTTGAGAACGAAAAGTCAAAGGATACATCCATGTAAATCGACTAAAATTATCAATGAAAGAAATGAAATATCGGTATCCATCTCTAGACATAACAGGCGAGGCACCCTAAATGTCACAATGTATAATATGTAAAGGTAAAGTAGAGTGGAATACAACTGATGTAATAGGTAGTCTAGTCGATTTTGAAACACTACAAGCAGTACAATATGTGTGTTGGGTTTTGTTTGTCAGATGTAAAAATGAACATCTAGACAAAACATCATCAGACGGATGACCCAATCGAGAATGCCAAGTCGCATGAGAAACAGAAGTGAAAGCAGCAAGTGAGTATAGCTGATGCGGACTACCATGCGTGTGATGAAGGAGCTGTCCATCAAGAGTCTGAATGGACAGACCAAGATATGAGAAAACAACAGCTATAGGATGATCTATCACTAACTGTGTGATCAATAAAAGGTTCTTGGCTAAGCCAGGAACCACAAGAACATATCTAAGAGTAAGAGTACGATCAGATAAATGAATGTGGCAGTGCCAGTGTGAGAAATAGTAAGAGCCATACCATTGCATACAACGACTCGCTCAGAGCCGGTGTAGGGAGTAGCATCAAATACAATAGAAAAGTCGGCAATCATATACATAGTGGCGCCAGAGTCGGGTATCCATGAATCAACACGCTCGCATAACCCAAAAAAAATCTGCCGATAATCCAAAACGTGGCCCAAATCCACTAGAATCTGCTATGGTGGTGAGCTGACAAAGAGAAGAGGTTGGCCCACTTGTAACATTAGTTTGTTGAAGATTGTTCGGCCCAAATGAATTAATATGTGGCTGAGTCCACACTGAAATATTAAAGATTTGTGAGCCTGAGTCCAAAATGGAACCTCCATTATCTCCAATGTTTTGTGAACCAAATGGGCCATGAGATCCAATTGAATAACTACGCATATTCAAATGTTCACCACCAAAAACATTTTCTGTAAAACCCTAGAATCATTATCTGAGTGTGTTATACAACCATTCTCTGTAAATTTCAGATGGCATCCTCCATTATTCTGCCATTGTCGACCATCACAATCTCGATCAATACCACAACCACCACCACTAAATTGATGATAATCTTGAGCATTGTTGCCGTTGTTCGGACTAAATCGATTATAAAACAAATCCTCAATTTGATTCCATAGTGCCGAGGAAGAATTCACACCATTTGTGAGGTGAAGCAAAGAAGGAGACACACTACCTCTCAGAAAAACAGAGACAAAATCATCAGATCTGATCCACGCTTCTCTTGCATTTGAGTTAACGGGGGGTGGTGCAATCTCGTGATTTAGAAAATGTAATAGACCGAGAGCCTTTAAAAGAGTAAGAATTTGATGCCTCCAATTCAGAAAATTATCATTATGAAGCTTAATTGGCATGAAACTGGTGATATTTGGTAAAGTTTGTGTAGAATTTGAAGTGAAATGAGTCATGTTTGAAGAAGAATTAGAGTTTGAAGATGCTGCCATGAATGAAGAAAGAAGAAGAAAAGAAGCTCAAAAAGTTGATCGAAAAAAAAACGAAGAAGATGACCGGAGTTGATGAGTTTGGCTGGAAAATACTGCCGGAATTCTAACTAACTGGTGGAAGTTATAACAAAATAGATCGGAGTTGAAAGATTTTGGCCGGAATTGTAACAACTCTCCGGAAAATTAACAGAAAGGGCAGAGCATGGCTCTCATACCATGAAGAAGGTAAAGAGCTCTCATATCAATCATGAATCAAGTAAGTAATACAATGAAATATCCTATGTGTATATATATGGATTAGGATCAAATACAAAGGATCCTAATTGTAAGAAGGGTACAAAGGATCCTAATTTTGCCAAGGGGGTGGGGGTGGGGGTTTAGGTTTTTGGGTGGTGGTGAGGGTGGGGGGGGGGGTTAGGTTTTTTAGGGTTTTTTTGGTGAGGTATAGTTTTTTTTTTTTTTTGCCGTGGGGGGGGGGGGGTTAGGTTTTTGGGTGGTGGTGGGGTGGTGTGGGTGTGGGTGTTTAGGTTTTGGGTGGTGATGTAGTGGGTTTAATTTTAGGTTATTGGACACCTGTCACTCTATAAATCCTTCTTACATTTCTTACAATTAGGAGCCTTTGTAGAATAACTTAACCCGTGTGTATATATATATATATATATATATATATATATATATATATATATATATATATATATATATATATATATATATATATATAGTGGAGAGTTCAAATGAGAAGAAACTTTTTGAAAGAAGAAAAAAGAAGAAATTTCAACCAATAAGAATGTTTCATTTTACTTCATTTAATATAAGTATTTAATGTTACTATAAGGGTAATATGGTAAACCTACAAAGATCATTAATTAGTAGTATTTCTCTTTAATAGCTAACTACATTAAAATTTGTAACTTATAGTATTTATTAGTATTCTACATCAAAATCTCTATCCCACCCTTATTAATTAAAGCATTAATTCAAACTAGACAAAATTTATATCTTGATTCACAATCATTGATCAAAAAAATATAGGGTTTAGATTAATTTATTTTTCTTCTTGCAAGAAGATTCTTCTCAAATGAACCCCCCCTATATATATATATATATATATATGTGTGTGTATAGAGGATGAATCTAGATGCTAACTACCATAACAAACTCTAAGCACACATACAAAAACTAACCCAACTGTATACACATGAATCATCTATATACACTAATATTACCTTGCACATCAAGAAGTTGTAGTGTTGGCATGTTAAATATACTTGTTGGGAATTCACCACGTAGCCCGCAATTACTAATAACCAGTGACGTCAACAAAGAGGAATTTACCAAGCTATCAGGTAGTTCAGAATCAATGTCGACCCATGAGAGAAAGAGTTCTCTTAGAGTCTCACTTGAATTTTGAACAAGATTTTGGAAGTCGGAACTTTGCAGCTTTAGCTTTAACCCGTAGTTTCCTGTTAGATCCAAGGAAACCAAATTCCTAAGCTGTGAGATTTGTTTTGGGATCTCTTCACTGAAGGCAGAATATGACAGATTCAGATATGCTAACTGTGAGAGTCGTCCTATTCCAGATGGAATTTTAGAGTAACAAAAATTGTTATCAGCAAGGTTAAGCGTATGAAGATGAATGAGGTTGAAGAGACTGTTGTTGGAAGAGATGGGGCCAGATAGAAAGCTGCTGCTCAAGTCGAGCCCGATCACATGACCTAAGCTGCACTCGACCCCATCCCATAAGCAGCAATGTCGTCTCGCACCATCTGATTTCCACGAAGCAACCTTTGAATGATTGTTAATAGACATGTTCTCTTTGAATTGGAGTAACATAGAGCACTCATCAGCATGGCTCAATGAAGAAACCTTATTGGCCAAGGCCAAGGCAGATATAAGAACATGTAGTACCAGTAGCATAAACACATGAATAGATTTAGCCATGATGTTTTGAAGATGAATATAAGTTTATGGAGACGAAGAATATTTGTTCATTATATAATCAACTTCCATGAGTAGAGAAAGAAAAAAATAAACAAAACAAAAATCGGTCAGAAAATAGAAGAAAAAATCAAAGTCTAAAGCTAAATTTATGATGTTGATGGGGGAAAATATAGCATAAAACTGAAAAAGAAAATGAAATTAAAAAAAATGAATACAATAAAACTCATACGATTATATTCATTCTACGTAAAATATATAAAGCATGTTTTCCAAAGTATTAAAACACAATAATTATTATGTATTTTGTTTTTCAAAATGGGTTTTATTTTATTTTATTTTAAATATAGGTTGTCCAACGAGATTAAAGAGGAGAGACAAACAACTCTTTCAAGAACAAAATTTTGGTAATATTTTTAATTCAACTCTTTTTTGGTAAATAAGACCGAGCGTGTGGGGTTCATCCTCGGGCCGGCGAGCTTCGGCTAGGGCCAACACAACCAACCCTTTGGGCCTGTTAGCGTCGCCTCTGTCTTCCCCTTGCCGCTTGCAACGGGGCTATCACATACACACACATATACATACATACATATATTGAGGCCCATTGCCACACCCATCCCTTTAGGCTCATCCCCACACTTGCTTACGTGGACGGACGCCTACGTGGCGGATCATTAACATATCAGCAGTTGAAGAAATCATGGGAAACGTGTTCCTGTAAATAATAAACATGGTGAAACTTTTATACAACTTTTATTCGATTAACATGGTGAAACTTTTATACAACCTTTATTTGGTGAACATGGTGAAACTTTTATACAACTTCAATTCGATAAACATGATGAAACTTTTATACGATATAAATAATTCTCTGTTGGTTTTAAGAAAAAAGAATACCATTGTATAAAAGTTGCATTATTTGAGATATATCACTGAAAACTTGCTAAAATTGGATGTGTCGACATGAATACTCTAAAATAATGGGAAGGAGACAAGTAATTTTTAGTGGTTGACGTCTTGACTCGTGTTGGTAGAAATGGATGTGTGGAAATGATAACTCTGAGTTAAATGGGAAGAGGACAATAAATCTTTAGTGATTCTGTTCACAAAGCATGCCTCTCTAAGACAAGACGGTGTGGGGCTTGGTGGGGAGGGTGGGAAGCTGCCTCTCTAAGACAAAACGGTGTGGGGTTTGATGGGGAGGGTGGGAAGCTCCTTCACGCCTGAAACATCGCCCGTCCAAGGGTTTGGAGATGGCGAGGGGTAGCCGGGAAGGGCTTGAGGATGGTGACGGTGTGGGGGCAAAAGGGAAGACGACATGGTGAGGTGTGGTTGGTTGTTGTGTTTATAGCCGTTACCAACAACTTTACTAAAAAAATATATTAAAATTAAATTTAATCGTTTACTATATAAATCACACAACATTCAACCATTTTGCCCAATTCTCCTCTACCACACTCCAAATTTTATACAAATTCTTCTACTTTTATAGAAAAAAACAAAATGCATCCCCAAAACCGTTTCTTTGACCAAAACAACCCATATGGTCGGCCCGAAATGTTAAAAAGAGAAACCACAAGAAGAAAACCGATGAGGAGAAGGCTCAAGCCGGTGACCGAGTTGTGGTAAAATGGACATCCCAGGAAGAAGTAGTTTTAATAAAATCTTCGATACACGTATCGGAAACCCCAGTTTTTAGTACTTTTATTTTATATTTTAAAGAAAAAATATATATTGTTTTTTTCGTTATATATATATTTTTCTAATCTGTCATTTTTAAATAGGCACTGGCGTGAGCGAGGGTGTATATGTTTTTTCTTATATATTTTTAAGTACTTTTTACTTATTTATTAAGTGCACCTATCGTTGGCGTAGTGTAGTGATTGTAAGATACCGAGGTCGTCCAAGGACACATGAGCTTTTATTACCGAATTATCGGCAATGTCTAACCGACCCACTTTTTGAGAAAAGATTTTTAATAAGAAAAATAAAGAAAGAAACTAAAGTAATAAAAGAAACAAATAAACAAGATAGAATCACTTGTTTCCGACTTCATCTTTCATGTAAGTTATTAATGCAAAAATGTGGTATGTCCCACTTTTGGAGGCAACGCTACCCTCGACCATATTGGTCTGAGTCAGCAGGGATACAGTCCCGCAAGGCCGATTTAAAGTTTTAACAGTAGTTTGTTTATAAGGGATTCAAGTCGTTCTTACTTCCCCCGATTTGATACTATCTACCTCAAAGGAAGTCCTAATAAGCTTTAATCAATTCCTCGCAGAATCTATACACTGAACGAGGTAAGAACTTTACCCAAACCACCCTTCTAACCCCCTTACAGGCAGTTAACGCGTTTCATATAGACCGTAAAGACACTAATTAGTGAATCAACAGGATAAAGTTCCCTTTCAATATAAAAAAGCTAGTTATTATAATATAGTCATTAATACAAACCGAATTAAAAAGTTAACCAAAGATTGGAAATCAAAAGTAATACATAAAAGATTTTATTTTCACCAAGTGATGTAAGAGATTAGCCAAGCATAACTATAGTTTGACAAAGGCTCTTACTATCAATCTTTGATCCCGAGACTACTACACACTCGAAATTCTAACGATTGTAGTGGATGATGGTGGTGGAGTGGTGGCAAGTGTGAGAGAAATGGTTTGCCAAGAGATGGATTACAATTGAACCATACACCCCTATTTAAAGCTGGAAACAAAGGCTTTACATGGCCTTGTGCCTGGTGGGCACGGCCCCGTCGCCATTGTACTTGCTGTACTATTTAAGGACCGATATTTGAGATATCAGTTATTGCGGTGGGATATCAAAAATTTTAATATCATTCTAAATTTATATGTATTGCAATTTAACACTAACATATCAATATACTCACCTACTGACGTTGTTAATCACTCTGACGCCGGAAACTACACACAACGTTGAGATTCCGATGAGTAAAACGTCACTCATTTATCCTATGACCATTATCACTCGGATTCCGCTCTCTACATCCGATTAGCAACCGCTTGTAACCACAACGATGCTTGCACAAGCCAGCGCACCGCTGGTGCGTTCAGAGTCAGAGATCGTGACTTTAATGGCTCAGATGGAAGGTATGAAGACTAAACTCCGTAAAATTTGACTGTTGATTCTCGAGGAAAGGCTGGTCGCGAGCCAAGAAATACTGCAGCTGCGCTGTAACACCTCGAAATTTTGCGTCCAATAATGTTTTGACACGTGTCATAGGTTTACACGTGGTAATAAATGCTAAACAAGGACTAAAGTTGACAAACATAGAAAGTATGTGAATCTGAGGGTTCAAAATGTCAACGAGGGATAAATATACTGTACAGTAACCCTAAATGATGCTCGTACCTTCAAACGAATGAATCATGGATCGTACGGGACGAAATGCGGAAGAAAGTGAGAGATTACAAACTACATGGGGTTAAATGTGTCAACATGTTTAAATTATACCTCTGAGTGACCCTTTAACGAACCTGAGACTTTGTAACAGTAAATTACGCTCACTAGAATGTACAATATAAATTTCGCAAGGTTCCGTTTTAAAACGAGAAAGTTATGATCGAATTCGTATGCGAGGGGATAAAAGCGTCAACTTTGAAAGTTAGGACTTTCGGGTAGTAATAAACTAACCGAGGACTTAACGGCGCGGGTAAAAGTCACAGGGCCCTTGTGCGTAAATAAACGAGGCCCAAAGTGCAAAGTTACCCCTTCGAATCGCCAAAGGCCAGTGCAATAATTAAAAAGATTTGAAAATCTTGAAAAACAGGTCTCAGGCGGGCCGCGTTAAAGAAACAAGGGACTTTACGCAGGCCGCGAGCATAGGAAAGATATGGGCTCTGACATATGGATTCAGGCGGGCCGCGTAAAAGTTAAGTAATCTCTTAAGCGGGCCGCGTCAATGCCCCAGATGCAGAAAAGTCGGACAGAAGCACTGTTGAGTGTTTTAACCGACTTATTGAGCAATAATGAGAGCATGGGCGCCCCCTAAACGTCCCCTAGCACTCAGGGACACATGTTGGTGATCCAAGAACACTTGTAGGCCTTGTTGTGATGATCTTATGCATCCTAAACTAGTATAAAAGGACCTTATGTAGCAACATTGTTCTTCACACCTTCAACTGCTTTCTTGATCACTTCTGGAGCTCAAGAACTCTCACTACTCATCCCTGGTCGTGCATAGGACTCTTGTAAGTGTGCTCCACCCTTTCTTGGTTAAGTTTTGCTTAGTTATAGCTTAAAAGTCAAACCGTCGTAATTAACGGTTGACTTAACGGTTAATCACAAATGGTCCAGTGATTAGCCGAATCAAAGGTAGTTATATGTTGGTAATCATGTGGGCTTTAAACCCCTAAAAGGGCACCCTCTGATTCCCACTCTAACTAGTCCAAATGTCGAGTCAAACTTGCTTAGAAAAAGTCAACAGAATGCTAACTTTCGATTTTATGCATAATCAGTAATGTAGATGGCGTGTAACCTGTTTTGACACTCATAAAACATGATAATAAGTATTATAATTGGTCTAAGCTTGTTTGATCCGACCATTTACTGTTTTGACCCGGTTCGGAACCGAAAGTCGCAAAACTTTGACTTTTGCTTTGACTTCAGTTCTGACCCGATTTGGTATGTTTTAGATATGCCCTAGGACTCTCTTAGGACCAGGTTACATGATGGTATAACCCTCTGTGACCGGTTCATTGTTTGTCCGAGTCTTTTGCACATTTCCGTTAAATGCATAAAAGTTGACCATAACGCCCTTTTTACTTTAAAACGAGAATTTTGGACATGTGAAAGGACAATAACCTTAGTTACTGATTTCTAAGCATGTCCCAAAAATTTCACGTCAATCCGAGGTCTAGAATAGGAGTTATGCTAAATAGCGCAATTACGGAAACTTTAGTAATTAAACGGCGCAATTAGCATAAAGCCTATCTAAACCCAAATTTCGACACCAAACCTTTTATACACTGATGTAAAATAATATTTTAGGATTTTTAAAGATTTTTAATTATTTTTAGCCTGCTCATAACCTGCGGTTATGGCATCGATTCGGTAAATACCGAATATACCCTTTTCGGACATAACTTGAGTCCTACATGGTATTTTGACCCGATTCCAGTTGCTACTGATTTTATATAATAAATAAAGTATTTTGAACTTTATAAACTGTTCGGAAAACTCAGATTTTCTGTAAAACTTGGAAACATCTCTTATAATCTTTAAAATGACCGAAATACCCCTACGGGGCGTATATTGGGATTAAACTCGTTACGGGCATAATGGAAGGTATCCTACTGATACCACAACCTCTTTAGAGCATATTAACTTAGGAAACTTGTGTAGGACTCTTACGGTTACCCGTTACGCCTTTTATGCGTACGGTTCGGTTTATGTAACTAGTTTACATAAACTAGCCGAAACGGGTCAAACCTTATCGTTTTTATTTCAAAATCCAGAGTGTGGTTATATTACCCATGTAAAACAAGTCTTCAAACTTGTTGGGTCCAAACCACATTCCATTCCCGGTTTTTCGCCTTTCACGTGATTAAACCGTATTTATCCTTTGAAACTGACCGGCCTAAGCTAAGGCTAAATTAAAGACCCGTTAGGATTCTAATAGGTTGTTATAAACCTTCGTTCCAGAATAAGAGACCAGTAAAAGATACTTGCATTTGTTTATTGAGGTTATTACTTGCTCAGGTAAATACTTTTAACTTATTTTCCGTTATACGGGCTTGGGTTACGGTATATAAAAATACCGCTTGGTCGGGCAATTGACCCCAACTCATTAGTAGTTGGGTATTATCAATGTGACCCGTTTAAAAATTTGTTTTGTTGGCTTTACGCCTTTGGGAGCTTAATGACCATGTCCCGGATATCCTTGGCATCATTTTACGAAATGGCCACGACCTTGACACGCGGGTGTAGGCGTACACCCGACAATGTGTCTATATTTATAAAGGTATAACCGTTGGTTTTCCCGCCACGGCTTTATGCTTTGTGGCGTGTCTATTAACCTTAAACCCGGCACGACCCGGGCGACTGAACGCATAGTGAACATGTAATTCTTTTACAAGATTTAATTGATTAATTATCCCAAGTTATAAAGAGTTTGTGCCTTGTGCATTCAAATCAATTTTATTAAACCTCTTACAAAAGTGTCAGTTGAATGTATTTACCAGTGTAAACTGACATATTTTCCCCAAAAAGATTAAATGCAGGTTCTACACGAAATAGGCTGTCCACTCCTTAGCATCATTAGAGTCTCGCAAGCTTGGGATGCCATTATCTGTTGAACAATATTTCTATTTTTATTTTGATCCCCTGTGGATTCATTTCGACTACTTGTGATACTTGGATATTACATTCGATAGTTGAAATATATCTATCTTTATGCTTCCGCTGTGCATTTAAATATTGTGTGGTTTGACTATATTGTTGCCAACTACGTCACGGTAATCCCCACAGGGCCCACCGGTGAAACGTGTGGAAATCGGGGTGTGACAGGTTGGTATCAGAGCCAACGTTGAGTGAATTAAACACTATCCTTATGTGTTTAATCTCAATGACACAATTGCACATACTTGAGTCTAGACAAGAACATAGGACAAATTCGAATTGTTATTCTAGTTTTCCTTTTATTGTTTATTGTGATTTAAAAGTTTGTTAAGCAGGAAATATGCCACCAGCAATTAGAAGAGGAGGAAGAGGCAAAGGGCCGATCACTACTCACAATGATCACGAGGCCGGACCTTCGCACATGCGAGCTCCTTCTAGCACAAGGAGTGAAGAACCTCAGAGGTGTAGGAGGAACCTCTTTGAGCCCGCAAGACGGTCTACCTCACATAGTTCGACACCTTCATACCGTCACTCTTTTGGACCAAATTCGGAGAACGAGCCCAGTAACCCTCAACCTTCGTTTATACCTCTCCAGCATTCTGTTTCGTACCCTTCCTATGGCGATCCCACTCCTTTCTTCCAAGGCCAGTTCAACCCGGCTGATTATGTCCAAGAACCAATAGGTTATAACCCTTTAGGACCCAAAGACCATTTCTCCGAAGATAATGCGGTAGATATGGACGAGGACACGGGTCCCATCGAACCTGCAAGAGGTACTCCCAACCGTCCTATCGAGATCTCTGATGGGTCATCCTTTCATGGAACACCCTATCAGGGTCCAGACAATTACCAGGCGAGGTTTAACCAGTGCGAGTGGTACTTTACACCCTCTCACCATTCATCACCTCACCAGCAGCAGCAGCAACAACAGGATCCTTCCAAGGATGCGCGTTTCGTGGCAGTTACGCCACCGCCTCCACCGCCACCAGTTCAACAAGCACCTCCAGATCCGCCAAGGCGTAGGAGATCAGGCGCGCGGATGTCCACCCGAGGAGGGGAATTTCACTTTAGCACCCCTCGCCACTCGAGTGCAAGTCATTTTCCGCCATTGCCTGAAGAACCACAAATGGGTGAACCTTTGAGCCACCCTGCAGAGGTGAATTCTGCACTAGTTGCACCACCTCCACCACCATTCGGCTATGATAACCCGATACCTGCGTACGCCGGTTCCACCGCGTACAACCCGTTTGAGTTGCCGACTCACACTCACTATAATTATGCTGACCCCGACCCATATTTGGTAGCGGCCAATTACAACGCCCTCCATCTCGAAGGACCTTATGGAAATCCTTGGGGATTAGGATACGCAGCTCATGGGTATCCAGCACCTACTAGACCTCCGGTTCAACAACCGTCGCAGCAGCCACGTTTTTCCCCACCGGAGCAGGAAGAAATCCTTCACCGTTTAAATAGGGTAGAACGAGACTTTGAGCAAGAACATAAGAACAATCGTGGATTCCTTAAAGGCCTAGCAAACCTACTAAAGGGAAAGAAGAAGCGAGATCATTAGTCTTTATATGTTCTATTGTACTTTCTATTTTAATCAAGTCCCTGTGTGGACATTTATTTGTTTTAGTCCCTGCGTGGACTTGCCTTTCAGTCCCTGCGTGGACTTATCTTTTGTCCCTGTGTGGACATCTATCCTTGTATTTGGTCCCTGCGTGGACTTGTTTTCTGTAAACCTCTGCGTAGGTATTTGTCTATTGAAAGTCCCGTTTAGGGCAGTGTGTAATCATTATTATGTTTAATGGAGTGTTAAGGTTATAAATTTCATTTTTGTCATTTTAAATACATTATTATATGAAATAAATTAAAAATCATTCCTTTTTAATTAAGTCTGCCTAAATAAAGAATCTTAATGGTAAGACCTAGCCTGGTGTCATTATAAGACCCGGCCAAGATGGTGAGACCTGAGTAAAAGGTTCAGATTCATGTTAACCTCTGTAAACATGTTAACATTCTTGGCATATGTGATTCGTTAAAATCACACGCGTCATTCTTATATAAGAATCCTTCAAAGTATTCCAAGACCCAAGTTAATGATTTATAAATCATGGGTTAAATCATCCATTAGTGATGTAGTGCCTACGGGCCATACTTATTGTCATATAAGACAAAAGACAGTTGTAGTCTATGACTCCCTGTCAGAAAAGGTAAAAGAACTATGGTTCAACCCTTCATGCCTTGATTCTCTGAAATCCTGGCTGATAATATATAAAACGTCCTTGTGACTAGGCTTTTGTGCCACTAACAATATTATTTGTAACTAGGATAAGTTATATTCAAATCCTAAATAAAAGTGAGTAACAAATTAACCAAATATACTCTATGTTTACCATGGTTAATGAATTGCCATGAAAGACAATTCCATAATAAACTCCTAAATAAAATTCTGTCATATTCTTTGTAGCGGATCAAGATCTCAAAATGGCTGACCCAAATGGAGCTAATAGTCATTCAAAGGAGGATGACGATGATAACGCCCAAATTCATATATCGGGCGCAGAATTAAAAGCTTTGGTAGACGGCGCTGTGAAGACGGCCTTGGATCGGTAGTACGAAGAATATAGCGAGTCTCGAAGCAGGACCCGATCTGCACCACACTCTAAACCAAAAACCCATTCTGAGCATCCCAGCAAACCACCCTCGACCCAGTCTAAACCTAAGAAGGATGACGATCGACACTCATCAAATGAGAATAGTGTCCGTCCTAAGAAGATAGTGGTCGATGATGCACCTCGCGCCAGGGGTTGCACGTATAAGTATTTCGTTTCCTGCAATCCACGAGATTTTACTAGGGAAAAGGGCGCGGTGGATTGCATGACCTGGCTGGACGAAATGGACACAGTGGTGGACATTAGTGGTTGTGCTGAGAGGGATGTGGTGAAGTTTGTATCGCAATCATTTAAGGGTGAAGCCCTAGCGTGGTGGAGATCATTGGTTCAAGCCTCTGGGAAGGCTGTTTTGTATAGCATGTCATGGGAGGAATTTATTGCTCTCATTAAGGAAAACTACTGCCCTCAGCACGAGGTTGAGAAGATAGAGTCTGATTTCCTATCACTGGTCATGAAGAACCTGGATTGCCAGGCATATCTCACGAGTTTCAACACCTTGTCAAGATTGGTTCCGTACCTTGTGACCCGGAACCCAAACGGATCGCGCGTTTCATTGGGGGTTTGGCCCCAGAGATAAAAGCTAGCATAAAGGCTTCTAGACCTGCTACATTTAGATCCGTAGCAGATATATCTCTATCTCTTACACTGGATGCAGTAAGACAGAGATCATTACGAAATACTGACACGGAGAAAAGGAAACATGAAGATGATGATTCACGTAGGTCAAGCAAGAAGCACCGGGGGAATCGTGACCACAAGAAGGGATCGGAGACCAAGAAGAATGACCGACAGTCGGGCGATAGGCCCAAGTGCAATGTTTGTAAGAAGCACCACTTCGGAAAGTGCAGATATGAGCAGAAATCCCAGCCGAAGGCATGTGGGATTTGCAAGTCCTCTGAACATAGGACTCTTGAGTGCAAGAAACTCAAGGATGCAACTTGTTATAGTTGCAACGAAAAAGGGCACATCAAGACTAACTGCCCGAAGATAGTGAAGAAGGCTGAAGAAGGGAAAAAGACCAATGCCAGGGTCTTTAAGATGAATGTTCAAGAGGCAATCCAGAACGACAACGTCATAACCGGTACGTTTCTTATCAATGATGTATTCACAAGAGTTTTATTTGATTCTGGAGCAGATAAATCCTTTGTGGATGATAAATTTTGTGAGTTGTTAAGGTTGCCTGTTAAAACCTTGGATGTGAAATATGAAGTAGAACTAGCTGATGGGACTATGGGAACAGTCTCAACTGTTTTAGATGGATGTGTTATATCCATTAGGAATCACTCATTTCCTTTATCCCTGTTACCCTTTAAACTAGCTGGTTTCGACGTAGTATTGGGTATGGATTGGTTATCGCATAACCAAGCCCAGATTATGTGCAACAAGAAGCAAGTGGTAATCAAGACTCCGTCTGGAGAACCACTTACCATTCAGGGAGATACTCGACATGGATTGCCTGCACAAGTATCTATGCTAAAGGCATCCAGATGTTTGAAGAAAGGATGTGTTATTTATATGGCACAGGTGACTATTGGTGAGGAGAAACCCAAGATTGAAGATATCCCAGTCATCTCTGACTATCCTGAAGTTTTCCCGGAAGAACTGCCTGGTTTGCCACCGGACAGGCAAGTGGAATTCAGTAGCGACATCATTCCAGGAGCCGCTCCTATTGCGAGAGCACCTTATAGATTGGCACCCACGGAAATGAAGGAATTGAGGACGCAGCTAGATGATCTGCTAGCCAAAGGTTTTGTTAGACCAAGTTCATATCCTTGGGGAGCACCAATCCTGTTCGTCAAAAAGAAAGATGGTTCGATGCGTCTATGTATCGATTACCGTGAGCTGAATAAAGTTACGATCAAGAATAGGTATCCTTTGCCCAGGATCGACGATCTGTTCGATCAGTTGCAAGGAGCGAGCTACTTTTCCAAGATTGATCTAAGGTCAGGCTACCATCAATTGAAGGTCAAGGAGGAAGATGTGCACAAGACTGCATTTAGGACTCGCTATGGTCATTTCGAGTTCCTCGTGATGCCTTTTAGGCTCACTAATGCACCTGCCGCATTCATGGATCTCATGAAACGCGTCTGCAAGCCGTATTTGGATAAATTTGTCATTGTCTTCATCGATGACATCCTCATCTACTCAAAGAGTCAAGCTGACCACGAGAAGCATCTTCGATGTATTCTTAAACTGCTTCATCAAGAAAAGCTTTACGCCAAATTCTCTAAATGTGAATTTTGGCTACGAGAAGTTCAATTCCTTGGACACGTAGTCAGTGAGCGTGGTATCCAAGTGGATCCCGCCAAGGTTGAAGCCGTCATGAATTGGCAGGAGCCGAAGACGCCTACGGAGATTCGCAGTTTCCTAGGTCTAGCAGGATACTACAGTCGCTTCATCGAAAATTTCTCAAGGATTGCTGAACCCCTAACTTCTTTAATTAGAAAGAATATAAAGTTTAATTGGGGCCCTAAGCAGCAAGAAGCTTTTGATATCCTCAAACAGAAACTAAGCAATGCACCTGTGTTGACATTGCCGGAAGGAGTGGAAGAATTTGTAGTGTATTGTGACGCATCGCACACCGGGATGGGTTGTGTGCTTATGCAAAGGGGCAAGGTGATTGCCTATGCTTCACGACAATTAAAGGTGCATGAAAAGAATTACACCACCCATGACTTGGAGTTGGGTGCCGTTGTATTTGCACTAAAGCTATGGAGGCACTATTTGTATGGTATTAAGTTTGTGATCTATTCTGATCACAAAAGCCTCCAGCACCTGTTCAATCAGAAAGATTTGAACATGAGGCAGCGACGCTGGATGGAAACTCTGAACGATTATAACTGTGAAATAAGATACCATCCAGGCAAGGCCAACGTAGTCGCAGATGCCTTGAGCAGAAAAGAAAGAGTGAAACCAATTAGGATCAATTCCAAGAGCATTGAAATCAAGAACAGTCTGAATGAGAGATTGTTAGCTACACAAAAGGAAGCTGTGTTAGAAGCTAACTATCCTAACGAAAAGCTAGGAGTAACTGAAGATCAGTTATCCTATGGCAAAGACGGAATTCTGAGATTGAATGGAAGGATATGGGTTCCTGTTTATGGAGGTCTTCGTGACGTTATCCTTCAGGAAGCCCACAGTTCCCGATATTCCGTTCATCCTGGAGCTGATAAAATGTACCAAGACTTGAAGGCAAACTTTTGGTGGATATGCTTGAAAAAGTCTATAGCCACCTACGTAGCAAAGTGTTTGACTTGTGTGCAAGTAAAAGCAGAACATCAAAAGCCGCCAGGCTTGCTACAACAGCCTGAACTTCCCGAGTGGAAATGGGAAATGGTGACGATGGATTTCATCACCAAGTTGCCAAAGACAAAGAAGGGAAACGATACGATATGGGTAATAGTTGATAGACTGACCAAGTCAGCACATTTCCTACCCATAAAGGAGACTCATAGCTCTGATATATTAGCCCAGTTGTTTGTAGATAAGATTGTAGCCCTTCATGGCGTGCCTGTGTCTATCATCTCTGATAGAGATACCAGATACACATCACACTTTTGGAAAAGTTTCCAACAATCTTTGGTCACACGTTTGAATTTCAGTACGGCTTACCACCCTCAGACAGACGGACAGAGTGAGCGTACAATCCAAACGTTGGAAGACATGCTTCGTGCATGTGCGATCGACTTAGGTGGTAGTTGGGATAACCACCTACCATTGGTCGAGTTCTCCTATAACAACAGCTACCACACGAGCATTAAGGCTGCACCTTTTGAAGCCCTATATGGTAGAAAGTGTAGAACGCCCGTTTGTTGGGCAGAAGTTGGAGATGTCCAGATGACAGGACCTGATATAATATTTGAAACAACGGACAAGATTGTCCAAATTCGCGATCGATTGAAAGCTGCCCGAGACAGGCAGAAAAGCTACGCAGATTTGAAGCGTAAGTCTTTCAATTTCGAAGTAGGCGACAAAGTATTGCTTAAGGTATCACCCTGGAAGGGGGTGATGCAATTCGGTAAGAAAGGCAAGTTAAGCCCGAGATACATTGGACCCTTCGAGGTAATCGAACGGGTCGGATCGGTTGCCTACAAATTAAACTTACCGGAAGAGCTCGGTGGTATCCACAATGTGTTCCACATCTGTAACCTGAAGAAGTGTTTCGCTGACGAATCACTGGTTATACCGCATACAGATGTACACATCGATGAGAGCTTAAAGTTCGTTGAAAAACCTGTGTCGATCGAGGATCGACAGGTTAAGAAGCTTCGCAGGAAGTATATACCGATAGTGAAGGTAAAATGGGATACCCGTAGAGGTCCCGAGTATACGTGGGAGGTAGAGTCCACGATGAAAGAAAAGTACCCTCATTTATTTCAATAAATCTCGAGGTCGAGATTTCTTTTAAGGGGGTGAGGATGTAACACCTTGAAATTTTGCGTCCAATAATGTTTTGACACGTGTCATAGGTTTACACGTGGTAATAAATGCTAAACAAGGACTAAAGTTGACAAACATAGAAAGTATGTGAATTCGAGGGTTTAAAGTGTCAACGAGGGATAAATATACTGTACAGTAACCCTAAATGATGCTCGTACCTTCAAACGAATGAATCATGGATCGTACGGGACGAAATGCGGAAGAAAGTGAGAGATTACAAACTACAGGGGGTTAAATGTGTCAACATGTTTAAATTATACCTCTGAGTGACCCTTTAACGAACCCGAGACTTTGTAACAGTAAATTACGCTCACTAGAATGTACGATATAAATTTCGCAAGGTTCCGTTTTAAAACGAGAAAGTTATGATCGAATTCGTATGCGAGGGGTTAAAAGCGTCAACTTTAAAAGTTAGGACTTTCGGGTAGTAATAAACTAACCGAGGACTTAACGGCGCGGGTAAAAGTCACGGGGCCCTTGTGCGTAAATAAACGAGGCCCAAAGTGCAAAGTTACCCCTTCGAATCGCTAAAGGCCAGTGCAATAATTAAAAAGATTTGAAAATCTTGAAAAACAGGTCTCAGGCGGGCCGCGTTAAAGAAACAAGGGACTTTACGCGGGCCGCGAGCACAGGAAAGATATGGGCTCTGACATATGGATTCAGGCGGGCCGCGTAAAAGTTAAGTAATCTCTTACGCGGGCCGCGTCAATGCCCCAGATGCAGAAAAGTCAGACAGAAGCACTGTTGAGTGTTTTAACCGACTTATTGAGCGATAATGAGAGCATGGGCGCCCCCTAAACGTCCCCTAGCACTCAGGGACACATGTTTGTGATCCAAGAACACTTGTAGGCCTTGTTGTGATGATCTTATGCATCCTAAACTAGTATAAAAGGACCTTATGTAGCAACATTGTTCTTCACACCTTCAACTGCTTTCTTGATCACTTCTAGAGCTCAAGAACTCTCACTACCCATCCCTGGTCGTGCATAGGACTCTTGTAAGTGTGCTCCACCCTTTCTT
The DNA here is from genome assembly GCF_002127325.2 of Helianthus annuus. NCBI lineage: Eukaryota > Viridiplantae > Streptophyta > Magnoliopsida > Asterales > Asteraceae > Helianthus > Helianthus annuus. Next base: position 154,789,085 of record NC_035448.2, read on the forward strand.
GGTTAAGTTTTGCTTAGTTATAACTTAAAAGTCAAACCGTCGTAATTAACGGTTGACTTAACGGTTAATCACAAATGGTCCAGTGATTAGCCGAATCAAAGGTAGTTATATGTTAGTAATCATGTGGGCTTTAAACCCCTAAAAGGGCACCCTCTGATTCCCACTCTAACTAGTCCAAATGTCGAGTCAAACTTGCTTAGAAAAAGTCAACAGAATGCTAACTTTCGATTTTATGCATAATCAGTAATGTAGATGGCGTGTAACCTGTTTTGACACTCATAAAACATGATAATAAGTATTATAATTGGTCTAAGCTTGTTTGATCCGACCATTTACTGTTTTGACCCGGTTCGGAACCGAAAGTCGCAAAACTTTGACTTTTGCTTTGACTTCAGTTCTGACCCGATTTGGTATGTTTTAGATATGCCCTAGGACTCTCTTAGAACCAGGTTACATGATGGTATAACCCTCTGTGACCGGTTCATTGTTTGTCCGAGTCTTTTGCACATTTCTGTTAAATGCATAAAAGTTGACCATAACGCCCTTTTTACTTTAAAACGAGAATTTTGGACATGTGAGAGGACAATAACCTTAGTTACTGATTTCTAAGCATGTCCCAAAAATTTCACGTCAATCCGAGGTCTAGAATAGGAGTTATGCTAAATAGCGCAATTACGGAAACTTTAGTAATTAAACGGCGCAATTAGCATAAAGCCTATCTAAACCCAAATTTCGACACCAAACCTTTTATAAACTGATGTAAAATAATATTTTGGGATTTTTAAAGATTTTTAATAATTTTTAACCTGCTCATAACCTGCGGTTATGGCATCGATTCGGTAAATACCGAATATACCCTTTTCGGACATAACTTGAGTCCTACATGGTATTTTGACCCGATTCCAGTTGCTACTGATTTTAAATAATAAATAAAGTATTTTGAACTTTATAAACTGTTTGGAAAACTCAGATTTCCTGTAAAACTCAGAAACCTCTCTTATAATCTTTAAAATGACCGAAATACCCTTACGGGGCGTATATTGGGATTAAACTCGTTACGGGCATAATGGAAGGTATCCTACTGATACCACAACCTCTTTAGAGCATATTAACTTAGGAAACCTGTGTAGGACTCTTACGGTTACCCGTTACGCCTTTTATGCGTACGGTTCGGTTTATGTAACTAGTTTACATAAACTAGCCGAAACGGGTCAAACCTTATCGTTTTTACTTCAAAATCCAGAGTGTGGTTATATTACCCATGTAAAACAAGTTTTCAAACTTGTTGGGTCCAAACCACATTCCATTCCCGGTTTTTCGCCTTTCACGCGATTAAACCGTAATTATCCTTTGAAACTGACCGGCCTAAGCTAAGGCTAAGTTAAAGACCCGTTAGGATTCTAATAGGTTGTTATAAACCTTCGTTCCAGAATAGGAGACCAGTAAAAGATACTTGCATTTGTTTATTGAGGTTATTACTTGCTCAGGTAAATACTTTTAACTTATTTTCCGTTATACGGGCTTGGGTTACGGTATATAAAAATACCGCTTGGTCGGGCAATTGACCCCAACTCATTAGTAGTTGGGTATTATCAATGTGACCCGTTTAAAAATTTGTTTTGTTGGCTTTACGCCTTTGGGAGCTTAATGACCATGTCCCGGATATCCTTGGCATCATTTTATGAAATGGCCACGACCTCGACACGCGGGTGTAGGCGTACACCCGACAATATGTCTATATTTATAAAGGTATAACCGTTGGTTTTCCCGCCATGGCTTTATGCTTTGTGGCGTGTCTATTAACCTTAAACCCGACACGACTCGGGCGACTGAACGCATAGTGAACATGTAATTTTTTTACAAGATTTAATTGATTAATTATCCCAAGTTATAAAGAGTTTGTGCCTTGTGCATTCAAATCAATTTTACTAAACCTCTTACAAAAGTGTCAGTTGAATGTATTTACCAGTGTAAACTGACGTATTTTCCCCAAAAAGATTAAATGCAGGTTCTACACGAAATAGGCTGGCCACTCCTTAGCATCGTTAGAGTCTCGCAAGCTTGGGATGCCATTATCTGTTGAACAATATTTCTATTTTTATTTTGATCCCCTGTGGATTCATTTCGACTACTTGTGATACTTGGATATTACATTCGATAGTTGAAATATATCTATCTTTATGCTTCCGCTGTGCATTTAAATATTGTGTGGTTTGACTATATTGTTGCCAACTACGTCACGGTAATCCCCCACCGGGCCCACCGGTGAAACGTGTGGAAATCAGGGTGTGACATGCGCTTAGATCTCTCTCGCCGCAACCAGAACCGTCCACCCTCGTAACATCAACCGTTCAACCAAACATCCATCTCGTTGTTTACCAATTGTTTTAACTAATCGTTGTAGTTGTTAACAGAAGTGTATCGATTTCTATGAAATAAAACAGATAAGATTTTCATTATTTCTTTATATCGCCACCGTCATCTTTGTCGTGATGACGCCGATGACAGTGTGACCGTATACGAACCTAACTGGAAAATACGGAATGGCGGTGGAACTTTCGTTGTTTCTTTAGATTGCAACCGAACGAAATGGCGTTGTGGCCATCAGATCAAATTGGGCTTGACAGTAAATTGCATTTTACGTCCTTTAACTTTGATCCAAATTGTAGGCTCTGTCCTTTAACTAACAAAATTACACTGGATGTCCTTTATGTTACTGTTTTTCATCAAGCGGTGTCCTTTTCTCTAGCCCAGTTAACTTTTCATGTTAACTCTTAAGACGCGCCACTCACATGAGAGCATAATGGGTATTTTCTCTTAATTTGTTGTTAATATATATTATTTTTTAATTAATTTGTTTTAGTTATTAAGTTAAAAATAACCATTATGCCCTCATGTGAGTGACAAGTGTTAAGAGTCAACAGAAAAAATTAACAGGATTAGGGCAAAAGGACGCCGCCTGTTGAGAAAAAGTAAAATAAAGGACATCCACTGTAACTTCGTTAGTTAAAGGACATCACCTACAATTTGGCTCAAAGTTAAAGGACGTAAAATGTAATTTACTCTTTTTTTATTAATAACTAGGTTAGAACCCCGTGTATTACACGGGTTTAATAAATATAATCTTATATAGTAAATAAAAAATAATATTTTTTTAAAAACCTCTTTTATAACACATGTTGAGTAAATATAATTTATATATTAAATAATAAAAAGTTATATTTTTAAGAACCTCGTGTATTGTACGGTTTGAATAAATGTAATTTTATATACCAAATAATAAAAAAGTTATATTTTTAAAAAACATTGTGTATTCATGGGTGAAAGAAATGTAATTTTATATACTAAATAATAAAAAAGTTATATTAAAAAAAAACTCTGTGTATTGTACGGGTTAAATAAATCTAATTTTATATAGCAAATAATAAAAAAAGTTACATCTTTAAAAACCCTGTGTAATACACGGGTTTATCTATTGTTAAAAAAATCTTTCTAAATCAAAATGGATTTTTTTTATATTTTTATCCATTAGTTTTTTTTAAATACAATTTTCTTATTATTTGGTATATAAAATTATATTTATTCAATCCGTGTAATACACGAGGGTTTTTAAGAATATAACTTTTTTTATTATTTGGTAAACAATATTACATTTATTTAACTCATGTAATACACGTCGTTTTAAAGATATAAATTTTTTATTATTTGGTATATAAAATTACATTTATTCAACCCGTACAATATGATTCTTATAGATATAACTTTTGATTATTTAATATATAAAATTACATCTATTCAACCCGTGCAATAAAGGATGTTTTTAAAGATTATTGTTTTATTATTTAGTATATAAAGTTTATTTATTCAACTCGTGTAATACACGGGGTTATAACCTAGTCATTATTTATATTAAATATAAATTAGAAAATCTATCAACATCCAATTTGTTTTTAAAGATACGACGTTTTAGTATTTTGGTATATAAAATTACATTTATTTAATCTGTGTAATACACATGGTTTTTAAAGATATATTTTTTTATTTGATATATAAAATTATATTTATTTAACCCGTACAATATATAGGGTTCATAAAGATATAACTTTTTTATTATTTAATATATAAAATTACATTTATTCAACCCGTGTAATACACAGGGTTCTAACCTAGTTATTATTTATATTAAATATAAATTAGAAAATATATCAACATCCAATTTGTTTTTCTCTTTGGGTCGTTTCGATTCTTTGACATAAATATTGTAGAATACCGAATATATGTGGCAAAACATGTTATGCGATATTATTTTTGTATAAATAATTTATATTAATTTAACTAGGTTATAACCCCGTGTATTACACGGGTTGACTAAATATAATTTTATATACTAAATTAAAAAAATTATTCTTTAAAAATCTCGTTTATTACAGGGGTTGAACAAATATAATTTTATATATTAAAATTATATCTCTAAGAATCCCATGTATTGTACTGAATAAATGTAATTTTATATACCAAATAATAAAAACACGTGATTTGTACGGGTTGAATAAATCTAATTATATATACTAAATAATAAAAAAAATTATATCTTTAGAAACACTGTGTATTACACAAGTTAAATAAATGTAGTTTTATAACCTTGTATATTACTCGGGTTAGATAAATGTAATTTTATAAACTAAATAATAAAAAAATTATATCCTTATAAACCTCGTGTATTATATGGGTTGAATAAATCTAATTATATGTACTAAATCAGCATCATCATACTCAGTAAATCCCACCAATAGCAAAGCTAAGGTAGGGTCTGAGGAGGGTAAGATGTAGAGGCTGCTTTTAGTGAGGCCCCCGGCTCCATAGTAGTTTTGCATCAAGCCTTGGACATAAAGCACATAACACTTAGCAATCGGGACAAAGACCGATTAGTGCATGTTCCCTTTTGTCTTTCTGTTATCAACGCCACCACATGATGATGATGGTGCATTATTAACCGTCCACCGCTTTTAACGTTATTTTCACGAACTTAGTAAAATAACATTAAAATTAGTGCAATTTCACTTTTGCCCTCCGAGCGTCCACACATATATATTATATTCGCATACCGCAAGCGGGGCGAATATATGATGTTCAATGTTTATAAAAAAATATATAATATGTGCAACGTCTTAAATGTTTGTTGTTAGAATCAAATCAATATTATGAATAAATAAGAAAGATAAAATACGAAGGGAAAGAAAGCATTATTTAAAAAATATCTTTAATTTATAACTTAAATTTGAAGATAATATATTATTAGACAAAATAGTATATTTATAGCTTAAATTTGAAGATAAAATATTATTAGAAAAAATAGAATGATTCTATCCGACATTCAAAGTAAGATAAGATTTAATATTAATTGATTGTTTATTATTTAATTAATTGATATAAGATAAGTATTAAAATGCAGGAAATTACAAATGTAGACGTCTTCAATGAATGACACGTGTCACTTATTGGTTTCTTTTATTATATAGTATAGATAGATATAGATTAATATTTAATAATTTAAATTAAATAATTATTATCTATAATTAAGGATGGTCTAGAATAATGACAAGTGTTCAAAGTTGGTTTCTTTTATTATATAGTATAGATAATTAATATTTAATAATTTAAATTAAATAATTATTATCTATAGTTAAGGATGGTCTTGAATAACAATAAGTGTTCCAAAGTTGGTTTCGTATAGATAGATTAAAAGTATAAAATCACAAAATTGTTACGAACCCAGCTAGAAAATACGGAATAAATGGTCCATAAGCCTTAAACCCAAACAAAGCCTGTAAGCCCCCCTTAAAGCCCAATACCTTAAAAGCCCAAATTTGGAATCAACAGATTATGTTGTTTTATAATAAGTCTACCACAAACCTGCTTGCAATTTATCAAACACATAGTGGGCTAGGCAAAGAAACCCCTATTGAGGAATTCCAATGCAAAATCCAGAAGTCGTGCAATGCAATAATGGAGTTGTGAACAAAGATAACTTAATGATAAAGAAAAACATTGGATGATCATGATCTGTTAAGTGTTGGGTGGGGATGCCAATGATGCCATCGTAACATGGTTGAGGCATTCTGGTTTTCCCCTTGAGACCCGGGTTCAAGTCCCACCCATTGCACTTTGGGTGGGGGCACTCAACTGGCTAGGAGATCTTTACGGGGTTTTCTTCAGTTGAACGTCGTGTCACTCTCTGTGCCAACGTGGGCCCTGTTGAAATGAATGACCATTTGGCCTTAGTAGGGCCAAGCTTCCAATGGAAAGGTGCGATGAGTCGACGTAGATAATTTGTCTTTATAGAAAAGCATTGGATGGGGATGAAAAGTTACCCTAACTTTCATAATACAATTAGATTCATTGCAATGATTCAAAAACCGGAAACTGATTGGAATTTATAAATGGTGAATATATTTATTTCAAAAAGTAAAAGAAATTGGTAGGAAAGGGGGACTTGAAGTTTGAGGAGTTGAAGTTTAAAAAATAAAATAGTGAAAGAAATTGTTTGTAGAAGTTGTCTTTCAGAAAAATAAAAGAACTATTTTACTCACAAAATTTGGTGAGTACAACTAAAAACCAATAACATTGTGGAAGTTTACCTACATTGCTCAAAAGTTATCAGGTGTAGAGTCGCGTAGAATCACGATGGTTTGACTGCTATCGTAGTTTTTTGTGGAAGTTTACTTACGTTGCTCAAAAGTTATCAGACGTAGAGTCATGATGGTTTGACTGCTATCGTAGTTTTTAGGAAGTGATCCATAAATTTTAATTATATATGAGTTCTTTTTTTTAATGGCCAACTAAATCACCAGATAAGCATCCTGAGATGCCCTCAATCGAGCAAATGCATCCCCTCCTCCATAACGGTCAGAGTTGGATGCATACCCGAGCCACCAAGCCACCAGTTCCGGGAAAAACCTGCTACCCGAAGGCCTACTGCGGTAAAACCCGGTTCGGCTCATTTTGAACTGGCGAAACTTCATTGCCATCATCAATGTCATTCAAAGTGATGCTAGTGAGAGTAGAACTTGGGACCTCAATGAAAGAAACTAACTAACCAATAGACCAACTTGTCAACGAATTATATATGAGTTCTAATAGGTAAGTGTCTATGCTAGCACTACTAGAAAAGGGGACAATTTCCTACAGAAATTTCCTACACAATTTTTTTCGTCACAGATTACAACATCTTTATGACGAATTTCCTACAAAAAAAAATTTCATGATTTTGTTACAAATTTTCGATGCATCTATGATGAAAAACAAGAAAACCCTAATTAATTGACAGTTGCGTCACAAATCTGTCAGAAATAACCTACAAAAGGTTAATTATTATTCTTTACCGAATAAATATTTATATAAGCCAAATAAATAAGGGAAAATAATATCGTTTCCTACACATTTGTGACGAAAAATAAGAAAACCCTAATTAACTAACAATTGCATCACAAATCTGTCAGAAATAATATCGTTTCCTACACATTTATGACGAAATATTAATTTTTTAATTAACTTAAACCGTCCGTCGGAATTCCGTCACAACTTGTGACAAGTTTCTGACAAAAAATAAGAAAACCCCATTTAATTGAAAGTTGCGTCATAAATCTGTCACAAATAATCTACAAAAGGTTAATTATAATTGTTTACCGAATAAATATTAATATATGCAAAATAAATAAGGGAAAATGATAGCTTTTCCTACACAATTCTGACAAAATATTTATTTATTAATTAAAATAAACCATCCGTCAGGATTGCGTCACAACTTGTGACACATTTCTGACAAATATCATTGTATCAATACAATTTCCTACGCATTTATGACAAAATGCTTAAATCCATTGCAAATTGTCATAAAGGCGTAGGAAACAATCCATGTATCAATACAATTTCCTACGCATTTATGACAAAATATAGATTCATAAACCATCCGTCGGGATTGCATCACAGCTTGTGACACATTTCCGATAAATATCCTTGTATCAGTATAATTTCCTACGCATTTTTGACAAAATGCTTAAATCCATTGCAAATTGTCACAAAGGCGTAGGAAACAATCCATGTATCAATACAATTTCCTACGGATTTATGACAAAATGCTTAAATCCATTGCAAGTTGTGACACATTTCTAATGACATTTAAGGATTTGTCACAAATATGTAAGAAACAACCTATATAATTATTCTTATTTTAAATATTAAATGTACGTAACTATGTGGACGTATGCATACGAGTATAATGTGAGTATCTATATATATATATATATATATATATATATATGTATTTGTGTATGTGGGTATGTTTGTATGTGTACGTATATGCACGTTTGTATCTATATGGGTACGTATGTATAGGTGTATGTATGTATGTATGAATGTATGTATGTATGTATGTATGTATGTATGTATGTATGTATGTATGTATGTATGTATGTATGTATGTATGTATGTATGTATGTATGTATGTATGTATGTATGTATGTATGTATGTATGTATGTATGTATGTATGTATGTATGTATGTATGTATGTATGTATGTATGTATGTATGTATGTATGTATGTATGTATGTATGTATGTATGTATGTATGTATGTATGTATGTATGTATGTATGTATGTATGTATGTATGTATGTATGTATGTATGTATGTATGTATGTATGTATGTATGTATGTATGTATGTATGTATGTATGTATGTATGTATGTATGTATGTATGTATGTATGTATGTATGTATGTATGTATGTATGTATGTATGTATGTATGTATGTATGTATGTATGTATGTATGTATGTATGTATGTATGTATGTATGTATGTATGTATGTATGTATGTATGTATGTATGTATGTATGTATGTATGTATGTATGTATGTATGTATGTATGTATGTATGTATGTATGTATGTATGTATGTATGTATGTATGTATGTATGTATGTATGTATGTATGTATGTATGTATGTATGTATGTATGTATGTATGTATGTATGGTATGTATGTATGTATGTATGTATGTATGTATGTATGTATGTATGTATGTATGTATGTATGTATGTATGTATGTATGTATGTATGTATGTATGCATGCATGCATGCATGCATGCATGCATGGATGGATGCATGGATGCATGGATGCATGGATGCATGTATGCATGGATGTATGGATGTATACGTACATACATACATCCATACATCCATGCATCCATGCATCCATGCATCCATGCATCCATGCATCCATGCATCCATCCATGCATGCATGCATGCATGCATGTATGTATGTATGTATGTATGTATGTATGTATGTATGTATGTATGTATGTATGTATGTATGTATGTATGTATGTATGTATGTATGTATGTATGTATGCATGCATGCATGCATGCATGCATGCATGGATGGATGCATGGATGCATGGATGCATGGATGCATGTATGCATGGATGTATGGATGTATGTATGTACGTATGTATGTATGTATGTATGTATGTATGTATGTATGTATGTATGTATGTATGTATGTATGTATGTATGTATGTATGTATGTATGTATGTATGTATGTATGTATGTATGTATGTATGTATGTATGTATGTATGTATGTATGTATGTATGTATGTATGTATGTATGTATGTATGTATGTATGTATGTATGTATATGGATGGATGTATATGTATGTATGTATGTATGTATGCATGTATGTATGTATGCATGGATGGATGGATGCATGGATGGATGGATGCATGGATGCATGGATGCATGGATGCATGGATGCATGTATGTATGTATGTATGTATGTATGTATGTATGTATGTATGTATGTATGTATGTATGTATGTATGTATGTATGTATGTATGTATGTATGTATGTATGTATGTATGTATGTATGTATGTATGTATGTATGTATGTATGTATGTATGTATGTATGTATGTATGTATGTATGTATGTATGTATGTATGTATGTATGTATGTATGTATGTATGTATGTATGTATGTATGTGTGCGTGTGTGTGTGTGTATGTGTGTGTTTATGTGTGTGTGTGTATGTGTGTGTATGTGTGTGTGTATGTATGTATGTATGTATGTATGTATGTATGTATGTATGTATGTATGTATGTATGTATGTATGTATGTATGTATGTATGTATGTATGTATGTATGTATGTATGTATGTATGTATGTATGTATGTATGTATGTATGTATGTATGTATGTATGTATGTATGTATGTATGTATGTATGTATGTATGTATGTATGTATGTATGTATGTATGTATGTATGTATGTATGTATGTATGTATGTATGTATGTATGTATGTATGTATGTATGTATGTATGTATGTATGTATGTATGTATGTATGTATGTATGTATGTATGTATGTATGTATGTATGTATGTATGTATGTATGTATGTATGTATGTATGTATGTATGTATGTATGTATGTATGTATGTATGTATGTATGTATGTATGTATGTATGTATGTATGTATGTATGTATGTATGTATGTATGTATGTATGTATGTATGTATGTATGTATGTATGTATGTATGTATGTATGTATGTATGTATGTATGTATGTATGTATGTATGTATGTATGTATGTATGTATGGATGTATAGATGTATGTGTGTGTGTGTGTATGGATGTGTGTGTGTGTGTATGTATGTATGTATGTATGTATGTATGTATGTATGTATGTATGTATGTATGTATGTATGTTGTAGGTCCACTTGGAGGATCAAGATAACTTACTTCCTTGTTTGTTAACACAAAAACGAGTGTGGAATCCACGTAATGCAAACCAAAACAAAATAGAGCAAACACAAGTAACCAAAGATTCAGAGACTTTGATTAAGTGAAGAGAATCAATACACACATATATATAGTGTTTACAACTTTCACAGGGACTCTCTTGATTGAAATGTGAAACAAGTATCTGCTTATATAGGCCCCAAAACCCAGTAACCCTACGAAGAAGGTTACTGGGCCACGAACAGTTTTCTGTTTTGATGTAACTTAACAAGTTTTCTGGACTTTATTTATATATCTTTTTTAAAGAAAAAAAATAAAATAAGCTTCTTTAGAATCCACCTTACAAAACATTTTAAGGTAAAAACAGTGATCTGAAGAAACAGAAACATTTTGTGTTCATGAAACATCAACTCTTCATGCGAGCGGCATTTATTTTGCTTCACGGAACTGTATTTCGTAGGGATGAATCTGTTGGAAATTTGGTGAATGGATATTAAATATATTTATAATTTAATGAAATTATAAATATTAATTAGAATATTCATGTGGTAAATAAAAGAGTAACTCTTGAGTATTTAATTAGTTTTATTAGAGTTTTTAATTCTCTAATTAAGTGACTAATTAAGTGAATAATTAAGTGAATCCTTTCACTAGTCTTGTTCAAATAGTAGGCTATGTGTTTTTATTTTTGAAACAACAAGAATAGGGTATTGCTTGATACATGAAGAATACTAGTAGTATGAACACTTGAACGCCAACTAGAGAGATGAGTACTCTCTACTTGTTTCCACCACATGAGTTCAAACACTACAATTACCGGATGTAACCTTGGGCCGGTGAGCCATCTCCGGCAGTACAGACTGCTTCGGCTGTTGTACCCTGGGAGACAGACGCGTCATCTTTAGTAGAGGCGCGAAATCTGTTTTAAGGGAAGCGTGTTGAACACGTGCCTCAACCAAAATCGTCAACGTTTTAGTGTGCTCTTTGTTGCAGTCAAGGAGTATTTTTCAAGACTCAAGATGATGAATACTCGAGTCTAGGATGCTATCAAGTGCGCGTGAAGAACCCACCAGAGATGCGGCTTCAATCAAGATTGGTATATATAATTATATTTATATTCTTTTATTTAGTTATTGCAACCGGTATTGTACAATGATATTTCCTACGAATAACGAGAGTCTCGTTATGATATATTTTGTAATTATATTTTACAAAAGGTGAACCTATTTCCTACAAACTTAAAACAGATTTCATGAGATTGTTGGTACATTCTTAAAAACCTTATATATAAGGATTTTGGGTTTACGAAAGGATTTATAATAGAATAAAAAAAATATTTTTAGAAGTTATGATCTTATAAATATTTTTTTTGGGGAAATATGTATGTACTACAACTTGTTGTGTTTGGATTTTTTGAGACTGAGATAAAATCTTAAATCTTATACCGTGGTACAAAACGAATAGTTTTGGTTCCAACGTTTGGTTTGAAACGATTTTGGGAATCGTTAATTTTTCTAACTTTTGTGTTAGATCGGGTTTATTAGTGTAAACCATACGTTTTTTTGTAAACGTTAAATTCTCTTCAGTAGAGTTTTTTTATGTCTTTAAATAAGAGTTTTATGTTACTTGATTAGAGTTTTATGTCTCTAATTAAGTCTCTATTTAAAGTAGACTTTTCATCCACCAATGGATTGATATGAACAAATAAGTCTTATAATGATTTTTGTAATCATTTGTCTTCTAACATGTGTGTTAGAAACATTTATGAAACGCGTTAGTTTGGAAGCAATTTTTAATTGTTTAGTTTCTAACGTGGGTATTAGAAATTACTTATTTATTTGAACCATATATGTGCTTTTAGCAAGTCGAATTAACATTTTGTGAAAATGTTAATATTTCTAACGTGCGCGTTAGAATTTCTTTCATTTTAACATGATTGTTAAAAATGGTTAAAATACAAATGCTTTGAAATGTTTTGTGTAGACATTTTATATAAGCAATTTGTTGTAGCATTGTTTTAATGCTTTGTATGATTTAGAAATAAAATATCATACATTGAAGTTGATGTTTGATTGACTTCAAGGAATTAAATCACCGTAAAGTGATGGTGTGGTATTTATATGAATTTAATGAAATCAAAATCATTTACTAGACTCTTCATATGGAAGATAAACTCTTAAGGAGAGTTTCAAGTCAATTTATTAGTTTTTTATTAGAGTTTATATCTCTAATAAAATCTCTAATAAAGTGAGACTTTTGGTAGAGTTTTAATGATGACATTTGATGAGTTTTATTAGAGTTTAAATTTATAATTATTGAGACTCTTAACTCTTCATATGGTGAAACTCTTGAGTAGAGTTTTAATGATGACATTTGATGAGTTTTATTAGAGTTTAAGTCTATAATTATTGAGACTCTTAACTCTTCATATGGTGAAACTCTTGAGTAGAGTTTTAATGATGACATTTGATGAGTTTTATTAGAGTTTAAGTCTATAATTATTGAGACTCTTAACTATTCCTATGGTGAAACTCTTTAGTAGAGTTTTAATGATGACATTTGATGAGTTTTATTAGAGTTTAAGTCTATAATTATTGAGACTCTTAACTATTCATATGGTGAAACTCTTTAGTAGAGTTTTAATGATGACATTTGATGAGTTTTATTAGAATTTAAGTATATAATTATTGACTCTTAACTCTTCATTTGGTGAAACTCTTGAGTAGAGTTTTAATGATGACATTTGATGAGTTTTAATGATGACATTTAATGCTCTAATTTGGTCATGTTTGGTATATATAAAATGACTTAAATTTTCTAACACATGTGTTAGAAAATGTGTATCACGAATACGAGGTTAGAGATTGTTCATAATGAACAAAAATGTTTTATGTAAACATTTAATTGCCTATGTGAGCATTAAAGATGATGAGAAATGGTTCATTTTATAAACTATATATTTGGAAAACGTTTTATGCAAATGTTCGATTCTATAATGTGCTTGTTATAACGTTTTTTTTAACATGCGTGTTAGAAAATGTTATTTGGTGAAAAACAACTTGGTGTTGTTGTGAACAAATTTAATTGTTCAAGTTTACTACTTAAATGTAGTATTTGTAACAACTTGGTGTTGGTTTGAGCATAATTGTCCAAGTTTAAAGTTTAAACATGAAATGGGGAACTTCTACTTACAAGTGCATGGAGTCATATTGAGGGAGTACCTCAAGACATGCCATGAGACGATATTGTTAAGAAGATTTCGGTCAGATTTTAAAGTGTTGAAAATAAAAGCACTTTACTATTTAATGTCTACAAATTGTCTATGTTCCGTTTAAATTTCAAAAGTGAGTGGCACTTATGATTTAGTTTCCAATGTATTTTATTGTTTTGTGTTCAATATCTTCGGATAACACATGCAATTTTTTACAAAGAAATAAATCACTAATGGTTGTGACGTATAAATTATTTTTGTGGAAAATAATTATAACGTCGGTTATATATTGTTTAAAAGAATATGGTTTTAAACGGATAGTACATGAAAATACTTGGACATAAATAACTTGAGAGTTGTTACATTGACTAAAAGTCCAAAACAAAATATCAAATGTATTACCACATCATGAGTGAGTAATGAAAGAACATAGTGAGTGTATTGAGATGAAATACACTAAGGACATTCATGTCGACATACATCATTAGAAGTCGTTGGAAAATTCACAAGTGTGTATTCTAACATATGAAAGTAAAGTACTATATGTTATTGTATACCTTTAATAAATCTTGCGAGATTTATAGGTAGATGCGTCTACCACTTGATTATTGTTAGATCCATATGGAGATTTTACCTTCATTTAGGAGAGCATCCTAAATATATATATCTCCTAATGAATAACAATAGATGTGTGCAAATAACTTATGGCAAATTATGAATGCCATGTTGTTGAGTGTCGATCTAGTTGACTCTATCTCATACATAATAGTGATTGTAGACGAGAAACATTCATCTTGTTGGTGATGAATGTGTTTACCAAGTGACTTGGATTAAGACTTATGTTTAAGTACTTATGAGTCAATGGTAGAATGTTGGAGATCAAAGGTAAACAAGTTATGTTCCTTAAATGAATGATGAAATTTAGCTATGTGCTATATACAATAATTTGTGAGACTTTCCTAAATATTGATGTTTTAGGATTATGAATAAGTCTCATTATTTTGTCTTAACAAGGGATGAATGTTGCAAAGTGATATTATGATATCCTTAGGGCTGTGAAGAATCAGAATGATGCATCTTCTGTTCACATGCTAAAGTATTATAGTCTAAAGCATGCTAGACTAGTACTTGGTTAATTATGAGTCTTGACGGAGACTAATTAACTCTAAACATTCAAATGTGTATGAACACAAAAAGAATTTGTGTATAGACAAAGTTGAGAGAGAATTTTCATTCATTATAAGGAAAAGACATGTAACTTTAATGAGTTTGTTCGAAAAGCTAATGAGGAGAACTCATTGTCTAAGCTTATTCTAGATGTTAAATTAGAATTATTCTAAGTTGGTGACAAACTTATGACAATGGCAAGTGTTTCTTTGGTTAGATCAGAAGCTTATGTAAGCTAATGCAGTATGAGTTGAATTCACTGATACAATGAGGTTGATCTTGTTCAATCATATGTGTATAAATGTCGTCATAAGTGAAGTTACGGAAATGTTGATCAAATGGCAAGAAATGTGGGGGATGATCCATTTAGAAACAACCCTATAAGGGTATGTAGAAATGGTTTTCATTACCCAATCTGGATGATATCCTATAACACTTAAATGTGGGGGTGTCTTGCATTTGTATCATAAAAGTTTGGCAATAAGGATTTTGTAATCCAATCTAATATTGCAAACAGACGACTACGTGGGGGACACAAAGGTCGCAGTGCATAATGGAGATGTGTTTGCCTTAAATGATAAGCGTATCTTACAAAGACATATATTATAACCAGATTCAGATGGCCACTGAGGTTATAGTCTTAGAAGTTGACAATAGGCAAAATTAACTTATGAGTTAATAACACATCATCACAACTGATCTCAAATACGCAAAGGTATTTGCTAATGTTATGGATCCAACAACCTGAGGGTTTATTAGAGATCAAGTTGTGGAATGGGACTGAAGCCCTTGAAAAATGAAGTTCATATGATGGAAACCTAACTCAGTAGACTGGAGATCCCAAGAATTAAGTTCAATAGGAAAACCTAATTGTATGAATAAGCGAGGTCACTATGGGGGAATAACCCTATGCATTTAAAAAGGTAGTTTATTATAAAGATTAATAAACTTCCTAGTCCATTCCTAAAAGTGACAAGTGTGAGGCTAAGCATAATATGTGGTAAATGATTTGGATAGATCATGATAACCACAATGCTTTTAATGATCTAAGGAGAATCACCTATGTTAGAGAGAAGTGGGGTCGCTTCGAATGGAATTGAGGGCACAATTCCTAGAGCTCTCGCAGAACCAGGAATGTGTTCCATGACCATTATTGGACACGACTATGAGGAGATGACCCGGCTAGGGAGAGTCTTGTGTGAAGTGTATTGTCGTCTACACAAACGGCAGACAAGTTCAAAGACATCAAGATCTACTCAGAGCTAGTGGGCTAAGTGCATTTCATGAGCGAAGGTTCAAAGGGTAACACCTACCTATCGTATGCAAAACTCAACTGTCGAGGTTACATTGGAAATTTTAAGTGTTTTGAATGATCTCCATTCATGTGGGGGATTGTTGGAAATTTGGTGAATGGATATTAAATATATTTATAATTTAATGAAATTATAAATATTAATTAGAATAGTCATGTGGTAAATAAAAGATTAACTCTTGAGTATTTAATTAGTTTTATTAGAGTTTTTAATTCTCTAATTAAGTGACTAATTAAGTGAATAATTAAGTGAATCCTTTCACTAGTCTTGTTCAAATAGTAGGCTATGTGTTTTTTTTAAACAACAAGAATAGGGTATTGCTTGATACATGAAGAATACTAGTAGTATGAACACTTGAACACCAACTAGAGAGATGAGTACTCTCTACTTGTTTCCACCACATGAGTTCAAACACTACAATTACCGGATGTAACCTTGGGCCAGTGAGCCATCTCCGGCAGTACAGACTGCTTCTGCTGTTGTACCCTGGGAGACAGACGCGTCATCTTTAGTAGAGGCGCGGAATCTGTTTTAAGGGAAGCGTGTTGAACACGTGCCTCAACCAAAATCGTCAACGTTTTAGTGTGCTCTTTGTTGCAGTCAAGGAGTATTTTTCAAGACTCAAGATGATGAATACTCGAGTCTAGGATGCTATCAAGTGCGCGTGAAGGACCCACCAGAGATGCGGCTTGAATCAAGATTGGTATATATAATTATATTTATATTCTTTTATTTAGTTATTGCAACCGATATTGTACAATGATATTTCCTACGAATAACGAGAGTCTCGTTATGATATATTTTGTAATTATATTTTACAAAAGGTGAACCTATTTCCTACAGAATCTATAATATTTGGGAAAAAATATATATATCATGGTTGTAATACGCGTAAACAAGAATCACATTAAGGGCATGTTTGGGTAAGCTTTTTGAAACAACTTATTGACTTATTGGCTTTTTGAAAAGTCATAAGCTCTAAAATGATGTTTGGCAAAGAGGGTGTATGTGAGGGGGGAAAAGCCAATAAGTCAATAAGTCACAAAATCCCGACTTTTCCAAGAAGCCAATAAGTCAATAAGTTGTTTCAATAAGCTTACCCAAACATGCCCTAACTTGCCTGAATAAATCCCTCCCTCCATAAGAGCTTATACGTCAACCAGTTCATATCAACACCATCTTTCCTGTTTGATGAAGTAGAAATCCCAAGGAATAGAAGACTTTTGTTCAAGTGTCCCGATCTTCAAAAGTTAAAACACATTTACCAACCAATCACCGTAAAGGCATATCAGTCATTCACATGCAGTTTACCCGTACCTCACCAAAACATTTTATTCAATTCGGTTTAGGTGCAGTAGAAAAACAAAATATACACACAACAAATTGTTACCTCTGCTGTTAACATGATTCTAGGAGTAGTTCGTAGCTATAAATCAAAAGAAAGAAACAACCAGCCTTCTTATTCTTTGTCATCAGAGGTCCCCGGTGTTGTGCGGCTTTGTAACTAAGATAATGGTCGCGGTTGTTCATTTTTCACCACAATTCTCCCGAACAGATGTCATTCAAAAGTTCAGCACAATACCCAACAAACACCCTTAGAAAAGCTTAAACTATTTTTGAAAAAAAAATCACATGAAAAAAAATAAATATGAAAAAAAGGAATTGCTTAACCTTTGATTGATTTTGCATGTAAGTGTCTTGCTAACCAAGTTCAGCATCACTCATCTTACTTCGTCAGAGAGAGAAACACAAAGATGTTTCTGAATGGTCGTTTGGTGGTTTGACAATGGCCATGATTGTTCATGAGTCGATTTCAAGGATCATTATATGATTGGCGAGTAAGTAAAGCAACATTGGCTTATGTGGTTGGTGAGTAAGTTGGAAGGTCGAATGACAAGATTTAAGGGGAACGAAGATGGTTAGATGATACATGTAATAGAATTTTAAAAGAGTTTAATTTTAATTACTAACAAGTTCGTTTCAGTTGTTTCAAAACGGTAAATGAGTTAACTCTCAATCATGGCTAGAGGTTTTCACCTTTAAATCATTAATTTCCATTCGAAGGAAGATGCTCTTAGGGACAAAGAAGAGCTGCTTAAAATGGATAATTTGTGTGATTTGAGGGACCTTTCCGAAGAAGCGCAATGGATTAAGGAGGAGTGCCTTAAAAACATCAAGGAAAGGGATTTTTTGGCTGCCCTAGATCTTAGACAAAAATCTCAGTGCCGGTGGGCGATGGATGGGGATGAGAACACTGTTTTTTTTTTTCATAGACTGATTAACAATAGATAAAAGAGCAACGGTATTCCGGGGCTGATCATTGAAGGCGAGTGGGTGTCTAACCCAAAGGCAATTAAAAAAGAGGTCCTAAGGTTTTTTAGAGACCATTTTTCTGAGTTGAACAGTCATAGGCCGTCTCTGAATTGCAATAGTATTAATAAGCTTTCTGTGGAGGAGTCTAATAGCATCTCAGGTCAGTTCCTCGCCTGTGAAATTAAAGAGGCGGTTTTCGAGTATGGGGGGATAAAGCTCCAGGCCCCGATGGGTTTAATTTTAATTTTCTAAAGCACTTCTGGGGGTTATTTGAGTCCGATTTCAGTAGCTTGATGGCTAATTTTCACGGTACTGGGAAGATTAATAGGGGGCCAGTGCTTCGTTCATCACCTTAGTCCCTAAGATTAACGATCCGGTGGGGCTTAACAACTACAAACCGATTAACCTGGTTGGAATTATCAGTAAAGTGATCTCGAAAATTCTTGTGAACTGGCTTAAAAAGGTGATTGGGAAGGTGGTGTCCGAGTCTCAAACTGCATTTATTAAAAATAGGTTTATTCTCGATAGCCCTATGGTTCTCAGCGAGGTGTTATCTTGGCTGAAGAAGTCGGGTAGGAAGGCGTTCGTGTTTAAGATCGATTTTGAAAAGGCGTACGACAATGTGAATTGGGGTTTCCTGCTTAATATTATGGATCAAATGGGGTTCTCGCATCATTGGTGTAAGTGGGTGAAAGGTGTGCTTGGCTCAGCTAGATCTTCGGTGTTGGTTAATGGCTCTCCGACCTTTGAGTTTCAGTGCCATAAAGGGTTGCGGCAAGGCGACCCTCTCTCTCCTTTCCTATTTCTTCTAGTTATGGAAGCGTTTTCTTTCATAATTAATAAGGCGTGCGATAGTGGTGCTCTCAAGGGGACCCGTCTTCCTAATGGGGGCCCGTTGGTTTCCCATCTCCTCTATGCGGATGACGCATTGATCATCGGAGAATGGAACTCGGAAAATGTTAAAGTAGTGGCTAGAATTCTGAGGATTTTTTACGCGTGCTCGGGATTGAGAATTAATCTCCATAAGTCGAATTTGTATGAGGTGGGGGTGGAGGACGAGGAATGCTCTCAAATGGCGGAGATGGTGGGATGTTTAAAAGGGGACCTCCCTTTCAATTATTTAGGTATTCCTCTGGGCGCAAACATGAATCGTATAAAAAATTGGGACCCCGTTGTCAATATTTTTCAGCAGCGTCTTTCATCTTGGAAAGCGAGTTCCCTTTCCATTGGTGGTCGGGTAGTCATTATTAAATTCGTTCTTGAGAGTTTACGGGTATATTTCTTTCTATTTTTAAAGCCCCGATTAAAGTCATTGAGAAATTGGAAGTTTTGTTGAAGATATTCTTATGGGGTGGTTCGGATGAAGTGAAGAAAATTCATTCGGTCGCATGGGAAACGGTCACCCGTCTGAAAAAGTTGGGAGGCTTGGGCTTAAGCAGGGTGAAGGCGGTGAACGAGGCTTTGTTACTTAAATGGGTATGGAGATTCCGAGAGGAAGAAGGAAGTCTATGGAGGAAAGTTATCGTGGCTTGTCATGGTAATAGAAGAAAGTGGGCTTTCCTCCCTTCTAGCTCGGCTTTAACTGGAGTGTGGAAGAACATTAGAAATCTAGACTCTAAAGTTAAAATTAAAGGGAAAAGTTTTCACAATTATATCATAGGGATGGTGGGTAATGGGGAAAGTATACGCTTTTGGATTGATTCTTGGGCGGGTGATGTTCCGTTGATGCTCAGGTGGCCTAGATTGTTTGCCATCAAAGAGAAAAAAGACTGTAGAATCATTGATCGGTTCCCGGTGTGTGCCGGTGATGGAGAGTGGAGATGGCGGTGGTCTAAGACAGCTCTTAATGAGCTCGAATCAGCTGACTTAGAGGATTCTTTGTGTGCGGTTCGCAATTTTAATCTCACAGCTAGGGCGGATAAATGGAGATGGTCCCCGGATGCGTCTGGCTCCTTTTCCACCGCCTCGGTTAAGAGGTTAGCTTTGGAGGAAGATGGGGAGGTTCTCGGATCTGGTTCTAGGTGCTGGAAATGGAAAGGCGGCTAGATCCCGTCTAAATGTAAGATTTTTATCTGGCGAGCGGCTATTGATCGTATTCCCACGAGGTTAGCGTTAGCGAGAAGGAACATCCCTATAGATTCGGTGGTTTGCCCATTGTGCGGTGAGGTCCCGGAGTTTGTGGATCATATTTTTTCGGAGTGCATCATTGCGGTTCAAGTTTGGCACAAGCTGAGTGTATGGGCCAAGATTCAGCCCATTTACGCGTTTGAGTTCAAGGATCTGCTTATAAGCCATAAAGGGCTTGGGCTGGGTAAGAAGGCTAAAGACATTGTTCGGGGTCTTATCGTGGTGGTATGTTGGTGTATTTGGAAAGCCAGGAACGAGAAAATTTTCGCAAACGGTAGAGGTAATAGTGAGGATATTTTTGGGGAGGTTAAATCGTTGGGTTTCCTTTGGTTAAAGTGTAGATCCATGCATAGACGTATTGTTTGGAGAGATTGGTGTAATTACCCCATGTATATGTTGTAGTTTAGTTTCGGTGTGGGCTGTTTTTTGCCCGGCCGACCGATTGTTAATGAAATTGTCCTTTAAAAAAAAGTTATAATTTTGATTCATTGATCCAAAATACGTGGGTCGGATATGTCAACTTCAGTTGTTCAATGAATTTTCATTCATATGAGTTATGACAAAGCTTTATTTATTTTATTACTATTTTTAAGGTTTTTTCATATACAATTTAAATGTTCATATTCTCTTGAGTTTTCTTTCTCAGTTAGACCAAGTTATAAAAGATATAAATAAATGCGGTCGGTAATCTATATAAATTTGTTATAAGCATGTTTAAAAGCTCAATTAGTATTATCTAAAGTTAAACCACTTACAAGAACACGGATAATTCATAGATCACAAACATATAAAATTTGATTAAAAAAAACCCTCACCTCAACTCTTACTTTTTAAATTTCAAAATCCATGTGCATTCATTCTAATTTGTGGAAATTACAATAAATTTAATCAACAATCAATTAAGTTAGACTCTTCACATGTCACCTTAACATTATTGGTTACAAAGGTGTCAAAATCCCTAAAATACCCCTAAAGTGTTTTAAATTTTTGGACAATGGACAAGTTTAGCCCCTCTAAAATAGGTTGGCTCTCTTGTACATGTTGCTTGAAGATGTGTACACAATATAAAATTATCATAAGGGTAGAAAACCTAGTTTGCTTAATAAGGTAGTATAGATATAGATAGGACCACTTAGTTTTAACAAAAGTTGTCAAGTCCATCCATTTCTCTTACACGAATAAAATCTGGCATTAAATGAGTGGTATTTTGCATGGATTTGACAAAAGTGCCCGAAACTCGAGGGTGATTTTGACGGTTTACTTTTTCTAACTTTTTATTAACATTTTCTTATAATTCATGCTTAAATTTTATATTCTGTAAATAATATTTTTGGAATTCCTTTACTAATCATTTTATTTAAACTATTAAAATTATATATATTATTTTTAAAGTTAAACAGTAACTTTCTTCTAAGAATTGACATTTAATTTATATAATTTACTTCAAATATTATCCAATAATTTCAACAAGAATTCTATAATATACATTTTTATAATATTTATCTTAAGGTTGTCATTTTTTGGCTTTTTAGGTAAGAATGTTTTTACAAATTCGATTTATCATGCACTTTAAATATAATTATTTATTTAAAAAATATTTAAATCTTAAGTAGATACCCTTTAGGTTGCAATGCAAATGCATAATATGATTTAGTTGTTAATAAGTTTTTCATTTTTGTGTAGGAAAGATTTGGTTTTCTAGGAAGAAATTTATGAATATAAGTATAGAAAATGATCTCATTTATCAAGATAAATTATGATCCTTGATAACAATGTCGGTAACAAAAACTATAGTTTGGTGATAAAAAATATTTTAAAGAATTTAAAAAAAAAAACGTTTATATTAAAAATGGTTTGAAAAAAAAGGTTATAAGAAAATAATAATAAAAAATTAGAAAAATATAAAAAAGAGTAAACTGCCAAAATCGTCTCTGAAGTTTGGACACTTTTGCCAGATCTATATACAATCAACGGTAGAGCTTGAATAAAAAATTAAGTGGCTGAAAGTCATGGGACTCGAAAAAGTTTTTCCTATCTCTATGTTTCGAGTAATATGTTCGGGTCACCGATTCAATTCGGATCGGGTCAAACAATAATAACTCCAAACATCTAATTTTCTTCATTTATTCATTTAAAGGGCCATTCATAGGGATGGCAAAAATACCCAAGCCCGACGGGTATGTCCGAAACCCGACACAAATGGGACGGATATACCCGATACCCGATGGGCATTGGGCCGGGTATTGGATTAGTTTTAAAAATTTTCGCGGGTATGGGATTAGGTGATACCCGACCCGATTACTCGAAACCACATACCCGTTTACCCGAACTATATACCCGATCTTATACCCGGTCTTATACCCGAATTTTTTAATTTTTATTTTGCATTTAGTGATTTATTTTAGTATGTTCATAATATGAAAAAAAATAAATTTTCTTTTAATATATATATTTGATAATAATATTTGTATTTTGTATGTTGTAAAGTATATACATATAAGTTAAAATTATTGTAAAGTTACTATTAATTCATGATAAAACTTATATGTATATAATGTAAATTTGTAATTTATAATAGTTGTTGTATAAATAAAATTATATAATACTTACAATAGTAAAAAAATGGATTTGGAAATCCCAACGTATATCTTGTAACAAACTAATGGGTATACCCGATACCCGTGGGTATACCTGATAACCGATGGGTAATTACCCGACAAATACCCGACGAGTATTGGGTCGGGTATGGGACACGATTTTATAACTGGGTATGGGTATGGGATTTCCAATACTCGACCCGAACCCAACCCATTGCCATCCCTAGCCATTAACATAAAAAAACTATACATATTTTTTTACAAACATAAACCTAAAATATTTATGATGATGTGAGAGAAATCGTAAGTACCTGGAAGAAGAATTACAACTCAGGCCAATAACCTTTAAGATTTTTGAATTCATCGATTATGGATTATGAATCAAATGAATCAAACTTATCAGTAATTTCTTTTCTAATGTAAATCATCAAGCTATTCGCGAGATACTCATCTAACATCCTATTGCGAAGGTGATTAAATATTTTCAATGCTGAAAATCCCATTTCTGTTGTTGTAGTAGAAACTTGAAGTGTCAAGATTAGCCGAACCACTTTATCAATCAAACAGTATGTCTCACGTTTATGAGTTTCCATAAGACTTCTGCATAGATTAAAAAGAGTTGATACACCACTTAGCTTGGTATTCTTTGTCATTTCAACATTAAAAAGCTCTAACTGACATTATAACCAGATCCTTTCATGTTCCATAAAATTTTCAGGATAATACTTCTCAACACGAAGACAAATCTGATCAACATTAATCTCTTTTGAAAATAAACTAGAACTAAGAGATAACAATTCCATCTCGTGCCAATTAAATCAACTACTCAACTCATGTATTTGTTTGTCCAATGTGGATGCAAACAGATCTACTCAGTATTAATTTCAAATGTAACATGAAGATCTCCTTTCGAGGCCGATACCGAGTAGAAGTATATGAAGTGTTCATATCCGACATTTGTATTTGATGCTTGTTACAAAAATAAGTAACTTTTTAAGTAAAGAATCCAATACATTGTTCATCATCCTCTCTTTTGTAAAAAGAATCAATAGTTTCTATCTTTCCCATGAAATACCTAGAAAAAAGAATCAATAGGATTTGCTTAAACTACAATTTCACCATACTTTTTCCTTAATTGATCATTTTCCCCAATTCCACCATTATAAATCGTAATTTTAGAATCCTTGAACAATAATCACAGTAGATGCAATGCAATGGTTAATCTTATATTAAATGATACAATTAAGGTCTAATACCCAAGTAATACGCAAAATTTCAATTCAATATTCATCCCTTAGCAACCTAATTAACAATCTACCTTCAAGAACTCAACAATGCCGAATGAGAAGCTAAAAAATGGATTACCTTGTTCGATCCGTGATTACAAGTCTCTATTCCTCTAATCGTTTATCTTCTTCCTTGAATCCTCCGTCCTTTGCCTGTGTGCGTCGAACAGCTACAGCCAAAACATAACCTTTTTCTTTTTTTGTTGATTGCGTCAAACAGTAGTAGTGAGCGCCCTTGTTCATGTTTTTTGTCTAAACAAGTTTCAGTTTTGATTAAAAGCCACCCTCAAGTAAATAGTTTAAAAACAAGTTTAAAATTTTATTAAAAGCCTTGTTCTTCACGTTTTTTTATAACTCAATACGTATATTTTTTTTGACAAGGAAATTAGGGGGCCAAGAATTTTAAGGCAAAATCAATTCAGGGGACGGACACAATACGAGAAAAAAAACAGGGGAAGGGGGCACCCCCTGGCTCTAACTATGTTGCGCCCCTGTTCAGAATACCCCTAATTTAACGTTAGTTTTTAACGCTGTTTGAAAAATGGATGGGTCTGACAACTTTTGTGAAACCTGAGTGGTCTAGTTGAGAAGAAAAAAACTTTTGGGATGGATCTGGCAAAACTGTCCTAGCCTCGGGGTGGATTTTGGCAATTTACTAGATTTTATTTGAACTATTGATAAATTATGATGGGTCCAAATGGGTAAGTTGTGTAACTTGGTCTCTTCACGCATCTTTGTTCATCGTCTTCAATATTCATCTTTTTCTCAAATCTGATTTTATATCCCCAAAATTTAAGTTTTCGGGTCTACTTCTTATCTATTTCTCTTGCTTTTACATTGAAATTTCATCATTCTTATTTGATTTGTCAAGGTATATAATAATCTAGGTTAGAACATGAGTCTATATATATATTGTCTTGATACATTTAGTTGATTATAATGGCATCACATGATCAGTTGCAGGCTTTTGAAGATGAACACAAAAGTTATGTTCTTGTTTTGGTGAAGACAATTGCTTTAGTGGTGGTTGATTAGCCACTATACCTTGTTGCTCAAAGTTGAGATGACATATAGTTATGAGTTAGTTAATTCTACAAATGTTGTTGAGATGCCATAGTTTTTAGTAGTGAGTAATAGTTGTTGTAATCACGTGTAGGATACCCATTATTTATAAAGTTCAAAAGAAAATGAAACGCATTAACGAGTCAACCGAACCTTAGTTTAAAGTTGTGCGCATAATGCGCAATGCGGTCACATCGTTGCAGTTGATGTGAATGTGATGTGATTCCATGATGTGCAGGTGATGCGCTCAAGCAGTGCCTTACGTGGTTGACCGATTTTTGAACATATTAGACCCTCAATTGCAATGAGTCCGAGTTTTCCAAATCTGACCATCAATTGAGCAATGTTTGTATTTGAACAAGTTAGACTATCATTCAACAAATCCTTTTGTGTTCAAAAGTTAACAAATAACAAGTTATAAGTAACTATAATCGACTTTTTAGTATTTTTTTAAATTGAATGCCTTGTGCATCGGCTTTTGTGACCAAAACGCATCGGAGCACCTCGTGCCTTTTAAAACCAAGAACTACACTATATGTTGAACTTGTATAATAATAACTAATCATTATGAGATTTTGATGTGCAAGGGTGTTTTGGTCAAACACACCCTTATTGGCTGGAAAATTCATTCCTACTGCAAGTAGATTTTTAGTTGGATGATATGTGAACGCGTAGTCTTATCTTTATTCATTCAAATGTGTACACAATTATTGCAGTTGCCTCTGGTCCTAGCCAAAGGTTTCATTTGTTGAATGAAGAGATTAGATGTTTGTAGTTTTCTTGGAAACAGGTTCTTCATCTAAAATTGTTAGTTGTTATGTGAGATATTTTGGAATGTGTCGCAAATTAAAAGCAAAGGAAAAAGAAGTTTGTATTAATGTACCAGTGGTGGTCTTCAGTGTTCTCCTCTTAATTGGCTTTGTAGTGGATGTGGTTAGAGGTAGTATTGGTGTTGATATGGATGTTTCGGTGGTAATTGCAGGAGATGAAAATGGTTTAGTAACTATTACGGATGTACCACCTTTATATGTGGTTCGGTGGGTGGGGTTGAAGGTGGAACAACTTGTTCTTTCCTCTTATTGACCACAATGGTGTAGGCAGTAAATGTGGATCGGTGAATCCTTGTTTTATGACCGTATTGGGACAACTAATCAATGTGAGGGAGGCCATAGCTTTATCAAAGAACTGCTATTGTGTAGAATGTCTCATTTACGATTGTTTTCTTTTTTGTAACATGTGTTCAACTGTGTGCACATAGGGCTTAAATGTGATTGGAACAATAAAAACAATCTATTATATGATCAAAATTTTACTAATTTTGGACCAAATCTATGATAAATATTTCTTATAATCAACATAGATGAAATGTACACCGTAAGCAATTAGTTAGGGCACATTAACACACATCTTATGACTTGTCTTGATTCACTAAATCAAGACATTGGCCTACTCATGGTCATGGTAAAGGCTAATGATCAATTTAAAGCTTAATATAATACACTCTTCGGGATAGAAAAGATATATGAATTTCTTATAAAATCCTCAAAGTGGCATTTGATAGCCACAATAACACCACCCTAGCCGAAGTCCAAATGGTCAAAAACTACATCATCAACCAATCTGAATTCCTCCCAAGCCACATCGGATGCTCGTTCGCATATAAATCTCAACGGTTAGACTTGGACGAGGAAACTGAACCGGAACTACTAGTGCGTCCAATGGAGAGAGACAAAAGCAAAGCGATGCACAACGAATCTCGAGCATCATCCTCTGAAAGTACTACATCTAATCCCAATAAAGTTGTCATTGTCAAAACTTTGGATGAAAAATTTAACTGGCGAATTGGGTTTGAGAAGACAAACGCATCGCGGTCGGCCTTGCTTTCCTCCAAAAAGACTAATCGGGTTTATCAAGCAAGATCAAGTATTTTTCGAGCAAAGGAAACAACAAATTCGTAAACGCCTCCACAAAACGTCTTTCAATTAGACTTTATTTTTATTCCTTTATAATGGTTTTTTAAGTTTGTTATATTTTATTTCTTTTTTTTAATTTTAATGTAACATTTATTTTAAGTCTCTTTTAATTTTAATGTAATTTTTAATTTGATATTAAAATAATGTAGTTTTATTTATTTATATGTCATTTACTTCTAAAAGGTATATTAAATAAAAAATCAAAAAAATATTATTAAATGATTACAGTGTAGTTTTTCAACAATACTTACTTATTAGACAGTTTAGTTATTGACACTCTGCTGACTTAACACCAAGATAAGAACACTTTTCATTAGCTATTGAAATCCATTGTTAACTAGTTTTTTAGCAGTGTCGCGCGTTGCGGCGACAACCTAATGTTTGCGACTTCGTTACATGCGTTACAATAATGACATTAACGTTTGACTTTGTTATATGCATGACATACAACAAAGCGGCTCACCGCGTTGTGTTGGCTCGTTAATCATAATTTTGCTATTACTAATGTACGTTATTAAGAAAATCATTTGAATATAGTGTTTGTACAGCCTTGATCAATCCCCGTATACAAAACTGAGTACAATTGTATGCTTCCTAAATCAAATGGTAACAAACTATAAAGAAATTATGAGAACAATGGCACCTTGGTTTTCTCCAGCAACCATCGTTTTTGGTTTTAGGAGCTTCCTTTTCCAAATACTCTTCTTCAATTGTTTCCTTGTGTGGAAAGTCTTTGGATAACCATTGGTATATGCATCTCCTTGTCTTCTTCAATACCAATTTCTTCATGTAGGAAGTCAATATGCATCATGTGTGCAGCACATTCCATTCCATTCCAATATAACTACCTCCAATGACAATGGCGGCTTCACCCATACACACTCTCTCATCATGTTCATGAATTTACTTACATCATCTAGATCGTGCACATAACATACAATTTCAGCATTTAACCCGCTTATACCAATCTCTTCATGTTTCAATGCCCATGACGAAACCTTATAATAATTCACGTAAATGAACTAATAACTCATGGTCATAATATATACATAGAATCCCATCAAAGTGGAAGATGACCATAAGCATGTCAGAATTCATGGGTGTTTCTCATTTCACAAATTCTGGTTATTTAAGTACCTAACGATAAGATAAAAATATTTTATTTATATTTTGTTGAATATAACACTGCATTTTGGGAATTAGTATATAGAAAACTCAGCAGTTATCTTCCTTCATAATAGAGTTACAAAAAATAAAAAAGTTGCAGATTAAAAGTATTGAAAATAAGGTAAAAAAGTGGGTTATTTTCCTTTAATAATTAGTTTTTTTAGATGATATGAAACTGATCATCCAAAATTTATTATTTGACCCTAGATAATAAGAAGTGCTATATCCAAACACCAAAAACTGATAGGTACATACTTTCATATCGCACATCCATACACCCCTTTTAAGTAGTACTCGTGCAAGCACCGATTGAAATGATGAGTATTTGTAGGTAATGGTTTCTCCGGTTGCCGTAAGAAGCGTTTTAAGCATCGTATCAACAAATATATAACTATGGTTCTCAGAATTAATTCAATTCCTGATGAAATTATGAAAGACAATAAACCATCTTTCCAAAATAATTTACACATACGAATAATAGTAATACGTGTATAATCAAAATTCAAGAGCATTTACCATGTATAGTGTAATGTCATAAACTTGTGAGGTTGGTTTTAACATCTCTTCATTGGACCATCAAAATTACAATAACCTTGTGAGGAAAAACACGTGAAATGTCATAAACTTGGGAACAAAATCTAGTTCCTGCTTCCACAATTAACGCCCAAAGATTCGAGGCTGATGCCATACAACTTGTGTATAAACTTTTGGCGATTTCATGTTGTTACACCTGCAAAGAACCAAGACCACAATGTGTTAAGCTTCTCCAAAACAATATTAATAAATATATATATATATATATAAATAGCTTGTTCCAATAATAGTCACAACTTCTCTAATGCAGTTCCTTGGAAGCATATCATTAAAATCGAGTCCAACTTGAACCGTGCAGGTTTGGACTTGAGAAGTATTATCAAAGGGTTTGTTGGGAACGGCTCCACAATCTTGTTTTGGCTCGACAGATGGGTTGGGTCATTGCCCCTGGCCTCGGCTTTCCCAATTATGCTTTGCCCCGAAAAGGACAAATTCTGTACCGTCTTAGGTTGGGGACTATGGAATATGGGGTGTCTCAAATGTGGGCTTGAAAAAGGCAGCCGGCTCTGGTTCCTGAGCTTTCTGACCTTTATAATATGCAGTCCAGTCCCTAGCCGGGGCTGTTACTATTTCTCTGGCCTCTGACTCCCAGATACTGAATCTGCCATCCTCTGGTAGTTTTCTGTTCAAAGTATAAAAAAAACACTTGTTAGTAAACACAGTATATGACCACATGTTCACTACCTAACACCCCAGCCTGTACCGTTAATCTTCAATTTGATTATTTCTAACATCTCCCTTGAATAAGTTAAATGCTCATACACCACTACTAATTAACACACTGGCTAATGATGTCATCTAACTCAACTAACTTGCTAATCTAGCATTTGCCTCATTCACATCTTCTATTCTTTCAAACACTTCACAATAAATCTACCAAAATAATCAAGAATCATAACCTAGTTACATCCATCTAAGTCAGCACAATTACAACAATCTACATGTTCCTGCTCAAATCAACAACACATACACAAATAAACACACTAAAATCACCAAATCAGCCATAACTATTCTCTAACAATCACAAAACTCAATACCTAACGTCTCTATATTCTCCTAACTTCAACTATACAGCCATATACCTGATCATACATGCAGGCCCATCAGAGCCCGACACATCACCCTTCGGACCTCCATGAAATCGTAGCCTTCTTTTTGCAACATCAGAAAACAGATCAGCTCGTCGGAACACTAAACGTCATTGCTGATGGGGTCGCGTCTTTGAAACCCTTTCCGTCGCGGTTACCAAGCAACGTAGGACGGCACATGCCATGGAGGACGATGGTGGTGACGTTGATGGTGTTCGTGGAAGAGAAAATGTTGCAACTCCAATCGATGTTGCATGGATGATTAACGGTTCAGACCGTATTTGTTGCTGCTGTTCTGAAAGCCGATAGGTGCGTGGTTGTGTAAAGGTGCAGTCGGTGAGCGACTGAATGAAGATTTGGCAAGTGATTCAGTGACAAAAGAGATGATCGGGGCAGTTTTGTCTTTTCGTTTGGTCGGTGGCTATGGCACCGATATTTGATTTTTAAGAGATATGGATAATAATTTACAACATACAACCTTATAAAAATTCAATACAACATATTATCATACTAAATATAAATCACCATTTATTTGCTATAAGTTTAAAACAAAATAAAAAAAGATAAATATCAGTTTACTTAAAATATGATTAGTAATTAGAATATAGGACCATAGTCCTCAATCGACTTTAATAACGAAGGAGCATTGTTTTCATTATCACCTCAAATACAATGGACTTAAACTTTGAATCACTTAACTTCACATAAAATTAAATTACTTATCAAATAAGTTTAACTAATATGTTAATCCTTTTGTTTTAAACTTTTCACGTTATAAACTTTGAATCACTTAACCTCACATAAAATTCAACTAAGTACTTATCAAATAAATCTAACTGGTATGTTAATTAAATCTAACTGATATGTTAATCCTTTTGTTTTGAACTTTTCACGTTATAATTAGGAACTTGTTTAGGTAACCAGGAAATTGTTACAATGCTTTTCTAAATGTGAAAAACATATTATAATAATAATAATAATAATAATAATAATAAACTATTTTAATCAGATATATATATATATATATATAATAAATGAATAAGGTTTGGGACACATGTCGTGTTGTGGTGCAACCTCACTTGATTTTTGGCGGGAAAATGGATGGGTCAAAATTTTTTGTTTATGGGTTAAGACGGGATCCGGAATTTGACCCGGTGTATATAAACCTTCTAAAATACCTAACCCTAATTTCATTCTATCAGAAGTCCTTCTCTATCGTCACCCTCAGAACCCTAGCGACGCATATGCATCTTCTTCAACAAATCCACAAATCTTCTTCAGCAAATCGACAATGGTGATTCCTAAGTTACCTTTTAACCATCGATTCTGTAGATTCGAGCTCGCAATCGAACCCTAATTTTTTTTTCAAATCAGCTATCTTTTTCGATTTGCGAAACAAAGGTATGCAATCAAGCTTTTGATCTTCCACCTCTTGATTTTTTTCATGGTAAAGTCGGTTTTTTTTCTTCTAATTGCTTACGTAATCCATTGATTTTGTAAGATTTCTATTCAATGTTTCATTGTTATAAATATGGGTTCTCACCAAAAACCCTAGCACTAATAATATTTTCTTTTTGATTAAACTCTATGGTGCGATGTCGTCGTTGCAGAAGTGGCTTTAGGCAAGATCATTGTCTCCAAAGCAATGATTTGCTGGAACATGATTAGGTTTTATTTGTTGTTTTCATTTGATGATTTGCTTTGATTCAACTTTAGATGTGAATTAGGTTTTATTTGGTGTTTCAGTACTAGGGATTAAATTGCTTGAACTTCCTAAAAAAAGTCTAGGGTTTGGTGGGGTCCAACCCAGTCTTATTATGATTTTTTTTTATAAATCCAGTGTTAAATGGCCCCGAAATTATCTACAAAAATATATATTAAGCTGATGTTTATTTTGTTATTTAATCAAACTTTTTGTATAACCTTATTTGATTTTTGACACTCAGTTACAGCTTTCTATATTCTTTCTCTAGGTTCTTGGATCATGTGATTCTTGGTTTGTTCTATAATCAATATCAGGAAACTGGAAACAATCAAAGTATTTTGGCCTCCGTTTGCTTAAGAAAACAAGGTGCAACTCCCATTCTTGGGTTTCTGTTAATCGACTATAAATATGTTGCTTACGTTGTTGTTTATGCATTTTATCAATGTAACGAAACCTAATTCATATTTGTTTTCTTCCTTTTGTACAACTTGTGTAGCAGAGATTTTGTAACACCCCGAAAACGGATTTGGTAATCAAACCCTGTAAATACTAAAAGACGGGTAAAGTACCGTTAGGGGTAAAACTAACCCAGTAAATATTAGGAATTAAATAAATAATCCCAATATTAATTAAAAGTGGATAAGAACTTTCAAGAAATAAAATGAATAAAAGGCCCAAGTTAACGGAACTTAAAATAAACGGGTTAGAACTCCCGGAACTCACTAAGTTAACTAGGGGTAATTAACCTAGTTAATTATTTGTTTAAAAACAATAAAGAAGCATGAACTAGTAAGCCTTTTATAAACCATGGATATTTGAGGGACCAAAGTTGGACAATTGCAAAGTGATATTACTAAAACAAAAATTAAACACCAAACACACACTTGTGTGTTTGTCTGGTTCGATAAAAAACACAGGGGGCGACCAAGTTCTTCCACCAAACCCTAGTTCATGCTAAATTGTCCAAATTGAAGGCCTAAATTTGTTCCAAAACGAAATCCAAGCAAAGATTAGTGATCTCCTTAGTAAAGGGATCATAAGGTATGTAGAATTTCATTGAATAATTTCATCTTGAACTCTAGGTGAACATATGAAATTCGACAATTATGTTGCATGATTGTTGTTTGGATGAATTTGGAATGAAATTGTGTCTAGGAATAAATCCTAGTCATTATATTTTTGAAATTATGCTCATTACTTGTGAATTCCATAATCACCAATATAGGTGATTAGTGGGTTTCGTAAAAGCATGTTTAACACTAGGATTATAGTTATCATTCTAGTATATTTTGAACTCTATGAAGTAAATTCAGAATTTGTTGATGTGAAAATTTGATATGAACTTGCTTAATTGATGTTAATCTTTGCTAAATGACAAGTTATGAACTTGATTGTAAATATATAAAAAAATTATGCCCACTAGGTGTTTGTTAAAATGCCTAAATGTAATCGCGGTCTACTCGGTTGTGTGTAAAATTTGATTATAATAGGTATTCGGATGAATGCTAGTGATATGATGAAACGGGTCTCACTTATAGAGGAGAACCCTTAATTCTAGTGAAATGAATGAATAGGAATAGTTTTGATGATCACTTGAACTAGTTAAAGTGTTGGAAATATGATAAACTCGGTTAGAGCTTTGTTGAAACCGGTGACCTAAAGATAGCGTCTACCGGGTTATTAAGGAATGCCTAATCTAGTTGATAAACCTGGTTGTGCATTTCATATACTAATGGGCATTTGACTTTTAAAAAGTCAAATAGACCTATAAAATGATGAATCATAATTTTTTTTAATATAAAATGCTTAAGGTGGAAGAATCGTAGTAAATTATGATTAATCTAACCACCTTGTGAATAATGATTATAGTTTGTAGCTTAACAAGCTAGGTGAAAGCTTGGGGAGGAAACGGGTCAAACGAATCAAGAAGGAAAAGAGAAGCGTGGTTGAATGCAAGGTAGGTAAAGCTTACACTCCCTATTTATAGAATGTCAAATCATTATAAGGGATTATGAATATGTTAGCTGATGCGTGCAAGTGTGTATATGCTTTAGATGTATTTTTTAAGCCCTTTTTACACTTTTTAGCCAAGTTTTAAATTTATAAAACACGATATTTACTAACACTAAACACACATATGGGCAAGTGCACCCATCGTGGACGTAGTATAGTGTTGGTAAGATACCGAGGTCGTCCAAGAACACAAGAGTTTTTAGTACCGGTTTATCCTCAACGTCTAATCAAATCAAAATGTTAGAAAAGATTTTTAAAACTAAGAAAATAAAACTAGCTAAATGCTGAAAAATAAAAATAAAAATAAAAAACAGATAGACAAGATGAATCACTTGGATCCGACTCGTGTATAGTGTAACCTTTGATTATTTTCGCACTTTTGCACTTGTTTAAGAGATTATCTTAGTTATTGTAGTAGGCCCCTCTTTTGAAGGTGACGTTACCCTCAACCCAGTAGTTTGAGTCAGCAAAGATACAATCCTAAAAGGTCGGATTATTGAAAGATAATTAATTAAGTTATTAATGCAAATTATGGTAGGCCCCTCTTTTGAAGGTGACGTTACCCTCGACTAAGTACTCTGAGTCAGCACGGATACAGTCCTAAGTAGCCGGGTTATAGTATTAATAGTAGTTTAACTTATGAGGGGGTCAAAGAGTTTGGATCCCCGCCATCCAATACTTATGGGTATTGAAGGAGATCCTACTAAATTTGACCCAGGTCCCTTGCAGGACCTCTAAACACTGAACAAGGGCAAGACTCTTACCAAACCGTTCCCTTAACCCCCGACCAGGTAGCCAACATACCTCCATATAGACCGTGGAGATATGAATGGTGAAAATCTTTTATTTTATATAGACGGTAAATTAATGTCAAGACACCACGGACAAATGATAAGGAAGAATCACCTTCAACATAAGAAACTAGTTATTAAAGTCATTGATACAAAACCAAATAAAAAGTGCAAAAGATTAAAAATAAAAAGTATTACACTAGACACTTGTCTACAACAAGTGATGTAAGAGACTTAGGCAAACATGGCCTTTGATTGTCAAGAACTCTTACGATCAATCTTGGATCCCGAGACGACTCACACACTCTATGATAGACAATGGATGATGGTGGCGGATGATGGTGTTATGGTGGTGGTGAGTGGTGGGTGAAGTGTGAGAGATGTGGTGTGCCAAGGGATGAGTTGAAATGGCTCCAAGCACTCCTATTTATAGGCTGAACAAAAGCCTGGGCACGGCCCCGTGTCCATCTGACACTCTCTTTCTTCATTGATTGTAATTCGCAATTACAATAAATGCGCCTGTAGGAAGCTGACCACGGCCCCGTGGTGGGCAATAGAAGCTTCTACCACTTTGTCTTTTGTGCCAGGGCTGACCATCCTGGATACGGCCCCGTGTTGAGCTGGACACGCCCCGTGCTGAGCTGGGCACACCCCGTGTTCAGCTGGGCACAACCCCATGCTCAACTGAGCACAGCCCCATGCTCAGCTTTCTTCTTGTTTTTGCTTTGGGAGATGTTGTCGAGGAGTCGGGCATGCCACGTTTCTTCCTTTTCTTTTTATTTATGTTGGATTTGGCTGCATTTTTTTATTCTTTTGTTCATCTAAGCTCTTTTAACCATGAAAATACAAAAGGAAGACAAAAGCACACTTTTTCCAACATTAGTACTTAAAAAGGGTTAGTTTTATGCCTCATTTGATGTAATTTATATGTTGCACTAGGTTATATACCCGTGAGCTTCACGGGTTATGGGTTATGTTAAAAAAGTTATATTTACAAAAGAAATTTTTTATATGATTTCTTATGAGTGGATAACCAATCATGTTTGGCAAACATTACCAATAAAGAAAATATACCATACAGTGCATTTATTTTGAGACAACCCGAAAAAGAAATTATTACATATATTTAGAGACCCTGGAAATTAATATATTAGGCTATCGGACCGAGCCCAAACCAATTCCTCTCTGCTGTAAGGCTGTCAACGTGGGTAACCCATTTAAAGCAACCCTCCACGCTAAAAAAATCACTTTCAAAAGAGACCAATTGTTCTGGCAGAAACATAACCCACTACTGAATGCACCAGACCTTTGTAGCTTGTAATGAAGGTTGCAAACAGTAAACTCGCCCGAGCCTTCTAAATAGCACCTCCACCTGTCTGGCCCTGACCCCGTATCCACTGCAGAAAGGGCAGAAGAAAGCCGTTCAATTCAGACACTTTAGCCTCAAAAAATTATTTTCAATCCTTACCCTACCTGATACTGAAACGCTTTTCACTTTCTCAATAGCACTTGTGCTTCTTTGATACCTGCATTATGCAAAGTTATGCAAACAGTTTTAGCATTAATCTTGAATTTATAATTCATTTGTATTAGTTAACTAATTATACAACTTACACATAGGATGTAACTAATATGCAGAGAAGCCAATCTGATTGAGAAGTACATGGTAATGAGCGGGTCGGGTGGTTCCCTAAATAAAAAACAACATATAATCCCATCATCATACGTTTTAAGCAAGTATAAAATTTGTGGTTTGATATATAACACTCACAATGGGTCCACTCTGAGCGCATAAGTAGAAGCCATTGTATTTAAGATGGCAAACTTTATTGTAAAAAATCGTTCATGTAACCAAAGGAAGAGTTCGAAATTTAGTTTTTGTTTGTTTAGTTATCTCAACATCACAACTTTTTAAATAAAAAAAAAATATTAAACCTGGTGGAAGAGTTGGTTTGGAAAAACTTGGTGTGATGTGTTTTTAAAGCCATAATCACCATAAACTTGGGTTCCTATGATTCATCAAAGAACTTGCAAGCCGCCATGACATACTCAAGGTAGATATTAAGCACCTGGTTAAACTAAGACTCACTTACCAGTCTTTGAAAATTATTATATTCTTCGGCTTCAGCTTAGGAGTACTTATATAGAAACCTTCCAATGGCTCTCAGCTCCCTGACATCACAAAACCATTACAACTTAGTAACAATTTATAAATTTTTACCTCGTTAGGCGTAGATAGGTGTGTGAGTTACCAAACCATCCAAAGTTCGTTCAGTCACTTGGGCTAGTTGACAATTCAGAAAAGATGTAGAAAAACAGAAGCTGGGGCGAGTACAGAAAAAAATATAAAAACCTGAAGATCGTGATCGACAACCAGAGGAAAAAACCACGTAAATAATGAGCATCTCTCTCTTTGTCAGTGAAGGCCAGACCTTTGTTATGATGTGGGTATCGCAACAACGAAAATCCACTATATAAACAGAAAGAGTTATTCATAAATTTTAAGTTAAATATATGACTGATGTCATGTACTAAAAGATAAGCGATATATTGAAGTCTTCGCCCTTTGGCATATGGTTAACACATCAAAATTCTCAAAATTTTAATAATAATAAATTAACTAACGGTAAAAGCATTTCCTTGTTCACTTCATGCTCATATGACATACATTCTGAAACTTCCTTCCAACCAGTATACAAATATACATTCTTTTAACATGATATTAACCAA
Source organism: Helianthus annuus (assembly GCF_002127325.2). Lineage (NCBI taxonomy): Eukaryota > Viridiplantae > Streptophyta > Magnoliopsida > Asterales > Asteraceae > Helianthus > Helianthus annuus. The sequence goes on from NC_035448.2 coordinate 154,827,016, forward strand.
GTAGGAAAATACATTACCTCCTCATATTGTGTATTGCTATTTGTTCATGAAATTCCAAACTTGGAGTTCAATTAATACACATTACACTCTATTCTATGCTTCTCAATCAATATAACAAATATAAGTAAAACTCGATATAAGATCACAAATATACAACCAATATTAGATAGGGGGTGGTATGAACTCACATTGGTTTCTCGTGTTCCTACATTGTGAATCTTCATATCACCTTGTTGACATCCTAAAGTCAAACATCATAAGTATGCATATATTATGCTTAAGTTCAACATTCATTAACCATATAACTAATTTCATGATTTTATCATTTATGCACACTCAGGTTAGGCACAATAATGTTTTATTTTACCCCAAACTAACGTGTAGTAGAGAATATGAACTACCAACTTCTTTAAAAAGTTCATTTGACCAATTAGAGAATATGTTGATACTGCCATGAAAAGATATAATTTTTTTCATAATACAACCTGGTTTCAACTCAAGCCTAGGGATGGCAATGGGTCAGGTTCGGGTCGGGTATTGGTAATCCCATACCTATACCCGGTTGTAAAATCGTGCCTCATACCCGACCCAATACCCATCGGGTATTTGTCGGTAATTATCTGTCGGGTACCGGGTATACCCGCGGATATCAGGTATACCCATTAGTTTGTTAAAAGATATATATTGAGATTTCCAAATACATTTTTTACTATTATAATTATTATATAATTTTATTTATGCAACAACGATTATAAATTAAAAATATACATTACATGCTTATAAATTTTATCATAAATTAATAATAAATTTATAATATTTATACACCTATATCTATATACTTCACAACATACAAAATATAAATACTATCATGAAATACATATGCTAAAAGAAAATATATTTTTTCATATTATGAACATATTAAAATAAATCACTAATAGATAAGGGTTAATGGAAAATATAAATATAAATTAAAAAGTTCGGGTATGTGATCAGGCATATAGTTCGGGTAAACAGATATGTGGTTTTCGGATAATCGGGTCGGGTATCGGGTATACCTGTCCCATTTGTGTCGGGTTTTGGGTCTACCCACCGGGCTCGGATATTTTTGTCATCCATACAATCAGGCCTGACCTTTTGGTCAAAAATCCGTTTTGACCCAATCCCAGTTCGACCTTACTCTCATTCATTAGTAAATCACTTAAATTCAATTTAAGAATAAGGCATGAAGCCTATTAACTTGATAAGAAGTTATAATGTCACTTCGTATATCAATTAATCACAATTTAAATCTAACAATATCATATATTCCATGAAGCTATAAGTTAAAACACATTTTAAATCTATCAATATGATATATCAATTAACAGTCCATATGAAAGCTAAAATATACTTTAAATGTGCACTTTAACTCTCAGAACAAAAAAATTGAGAAAAAAATTACCAGTTCAGTTGCTTCCACATTTATTATCTACTTTGATGGTTGTTTATACATTGTTTGCAAAGATGTATTGCTTTCCAACATGGCATCACAATCATATAAACTATATAAACTGATATTACATAATAAGGTTCCTACTAAAGGGATTTGATTACTTACAAAACTAATGAGATTTATCTCCAAAGCATATTAGCCATGGCTTGCGGGTTGCTGTGATTGAAAGGGATCCTGAGCCCACCACCTGATGATCAAATATAAATAGTGGATTGCTTTTAGTGACTGTAATGAAAATTATAACATTTCAATCACACACACAAAAACCTAAGAATAAAAAACATTAACAAAACATATTCTCATAAGAGCAACTTAGGTCACTTAGACTTATACGCCTTAGCCCATAAACAAAACATTTGTTTCCTCAGCCCACAAATACAAACCATGTATTAAAAAACAATTATAACAAAAAATATAACACTAAGTCTTTGAAATGAATGTTATGGCCATATTTTAACAAATACTATCAATTTTATAAGACAGAGATATAAAGAATTGATAAAATCGAAATGTGATTGTATGGTCGCTTTAAGCCAATAAATTAGAAAAAAAAAGGGATATCATTAGTTAGAGGGATGGTTTGCACATTGATTTCGAATGATACGAATTCACAAGCTTTATATTAAAATATATGTTACAAAATATTAAAAATTAATCTATAAATACGAATACATATATAGGACCCGTGCGGTTCAGTTGGTCACTTTCAACTGTTTGGACTGAGGCCCCAAAGAAGTTAACCGACAAATGAAGCATTTGAACGAACCTGATTCTGTGCAGTAGCAATCGTTGACCAATTCTGCTGGGGTTCTGTTGCAGGTGAATAGTCACTAACAAAAGCAAGTGTTCTTGATTCTTCGGGTACGTTTATCGCAACCGAAGGCGGCAGTTCTCTCATTATCCATAATACAAAAGCTGAAGGTACAGATGAACCTGGAGAAACATGTTGTTATTCCACTATATTTCAACTAAATTAAGGTTTTTTAAGAAAATGTGTCATTGTTTACCTATAAAATAGTATACGATCAGTAGAAGAGAGACATAGATCCCTCTAAAGCTCCGCCAATCACAATGATACAGCACCTACAAAAATTGACATGGGCCCGGCCCGGAAGAGAAACCTTGAGAAACATGAACCCAAGGACAAAAAGTACATACTGGTATATTTGTGAAAAAAGCAACAACCGAACTTGAGGTAAAACAAATAACAGAAACAATGGCAAGTCCAGCAACCTGCAAAAAAAAGAAGAAATTAAGAAAAGATGAAATTAATTCACAGCCCATCAAAGACTTGACATGTTGGTTATTAAATGCATCTAGCAAGTCAACAAATGGACATGTACGAAAAAGCCTAACCGGAAGTTCGATCGCCACCAAAACCCGAGTCTAAGTACCCGGCTCCATTCAGATGACTGACATCCCCCCATGATTTGATGACCTATTTGTCGGGATCCGATAAGTGTAATACATTGACTGTTCAGTATCCTTCCTGCTCGGTGTCCTGTACCTAAAGAAGCCCACTCATGAAGTGCTCTGATCACACCACCATGAGTCACCACCACAACCCGCTCCCCTATCATCTCAACAATCATTAATCTAAGTGAAAACTAAAACAGGAGGGTAAGACAAAATTTTACCTTGGTGTTTACTGCCAATCGCTTGCAATGAATTTGTACAACGTTTATAGAGTTGATTCAGGCTTTCACCACCACCCTGTATAAACAATAAATTGGTGAATGATCTTTTTTTTTCTTTTCTTTGTAAACAAAGAAAACACACCAAGTAAAAAAATAGGCTCTCCTTTTTATTAAAAAAAATCATAGAAAAGCATCAATAACATCTCTTAATTCGGAAATCTATAAGTTTAACCTCTAGGCATACAATGTTTATGTATACCAGCCAATCATTAAAGCCTAATGCAATCGTAATCTCAGATTATTAACACATAAATAATGTGTTATGGGTCAGTTTCTCCCCGACCGAGCTCGTTTCAAGCCTTGTTGACTTAAACCCTTTTTTACCCACTACACAACCCAACCGACCTACCAAATACTTGAAAGTTATATATAAAACACCTAAAACTGGACTCGGCTCGGGAACTTGAGACTTTCTCTGGTGGTTCAACAACTTGATCAATAATGTGATTCTCCTCCACATGTACACTTTCAATCAATAAAAAGATTCGGCATCAACAATAAAAATAAGTATAAAATAATTTAATCGCCCATTGTGTTTGATGACTAATCAAGAATAACATAGTGTAAAGTTAATTCCTATAAACAATCAAAATCAAATTAAAAATATTCATAGAGGATAGAGGAAAAGTACATAATTCAGATAACTTTTAAAAACTAAAAAAAGCATCTAGATTCTTGTTTGCTTAAAATAGACCAAACACTTATGAAAGATAGCAGATTATTTATCATAACACACAAAACTGATAAAAGTACATAAACACAAATCCATAAAAATTTAACCGAATTTGGTTTAAACCATTGCCAAGATAATATCAACTAAGCACACACAATTCATACACCTTTCTTGTTCTAACAGGGCCAGCTTGCAAGTTTAGTTTCATACTTCAATTCAATTTTAAATCAGTCCATAAATTAGATAATTTAAGTCACTTCTAATTGCCTAAAAGATATTTTCTTGTTTGAAATTTGTTCTTTAGAAAGAGCAAACTTCCATCCACTCAATAGATTATGATGTCTAACAAAATCTAATACTTTAATCACACATAACAATAAATGTATAGCACACAACATGAACCCATACTCAAATCTATAATACCCAAAATTCCAAAATCTTTCTAAACACTTATAAACATCGAACTATACATTATCCAGCAAGTGTTCGACGAAATGCCTGAAAGAAAAAACAAAAACAAAAAGGAATACCTGAAACCCGGTTGAAGGAGGTTCAAAACGGCCGAATTAGAAGGTTAGGTAAGGCGGTAGAAGGGACGGTGACAAAAAGGGATACACATAAGTCATTGCATCCTCTTATCATGACTATTAACCACAATAGCATCCACTTATCTCTTGCCGGAACCGGAGCTTGCGACGTCAACCACAGTCGTCACCGTCGTTTTGTTTGCGGCGGAACCCTAAACGTCGCCGCCGTGTCTCTTTCCTGCCTCTCTCTCTCTCTCTGCTGTAATTTCTTTCGAGCCAATAAGCAAAAGAACACTCAAAAACTTACCCTTGAAACTCCTATCAAAACCCAGTTCATCATTGCGCCTTCATCCTTCTTTCAATTATGACAAAATCAATACCTCTCAGCCTCTTGTTCATTTGATTGTAGCCCTCTAAAAGTGATTTAAGGTCTTCAAGATCTGACTAACTTTGCCTTTTAGGGTTTCTCTGGGAGAAGATGAAGATGAAAGAATAGTTAAAGAATAAAGGAGAGAGAAGGAGCTGCTGTAGATTTTAGGGTTTCGAGAATGAAGGAGAGAGAAGGGGGAAGAGAGCAACAAAAGGACTTTTCGAAGAGAGACACGTGATTTGAAATTTGAATGAAAATTTTGAAGCCTGATTTGACCGCCCAAACATTTCAGCAAGTTTGAAACATTAATTAATATACATAAAAATTGCAAATTCTCACAAAATTACACATAGGAAAGTATGACGTGGATTGGCTAGAAATTTGACAGCTAAGATCAGATTAATGGGGAGGCCTTCAAATGTTGACACCTAGGATTTATCACCTTTGGTTTATTATAATAGAGAGATTTTACACACATCAAATACCCCCACACTTGAATCTTTGTTTGTCCTCAAGCAAAACTCTTTAATATGTGGCTTACACTCCCAATTTGAATGGGTAGAAGAGAAGGTTTTGGGCTTGTCTTGAGTGTCGGGTATCCAAGATCTTTATTGGGTTTTATTTTTATACTATTTACAATCCTATTCGTTATGATTTATTTAGAACGTTTCATAGGATAAATTACTTATTAGGGCATAACATACCTTTTTAAAATTTCATTTATATACAAGTTCACATACCTCACGGGGGATCACTCAACACTCGGCCGAATGTGTATTTTTAGTGAATCACTCGAGAGCGGCATGGAACTTATTCCTACCATAAGCTTGCTAAGCAATCAATCCTCCTCCTTTTTAACTTTATACCTTTGTAAATATCAAGAGGACTTTTTGGGTGAAGGGTTAGGCTTGGGCTAAAGGTGGGTGGTTGGGTTAGTGGTTAGTAAAGGGCGAAAAGCGTCTGTTTTCGTAAGACTTTTTTTTTTTGACTTTTTATTTTAATGAAGCAATTTTTCAAACAAAGTTCTTTTTGATAACCTTGTTTGTTTATTTCTTTTGGCTTCATTATTATCATCATTTTTCTCTTTTTTTTTATTGATAAAAGAAGTTACAAGAAAACCGAGCTTTGTTACTAAAATAAAGGGTTTAAAATGAAAAAGGGTTTTGGTGGATAAAAGGGTGTTTGTTTTGGGTTAAGAAATGAAAAGGTTTAGGTTCAAAGGGGTTAACTAGGGGGATTTTGGGTAGGTGGTAAAAAAAATGAAAAATAATGGTGTAGAAAGAAAAAGGGTTAGTCCTAATGCCTCCTTCATTTACTTACTCGGGTTTAAGTTGGTAAGGACCGGGAATGTATCGTCGTGGCAAGTTCTAGAGTCGTAAGAACCAAGCGGCTATTCACACAAGAAATGAAAAAATGAGCATTTAGTTTAAAGATATGTATTTGTATGCTCAATAAAGGCTCAAAACTCACTTTTGTGGGAATGGGTTTTTAATGTGATCAAGTATATATAATCAAATTTTAATTAGACTTGTCATGCCTTTTCATAATTTTCTTATGTTGGTTCTTTTTATCACGACGCTATCGGTTGTAATTTTGTAAAAATATAACCTTTTTAGAACTTGTTATTCCCAAATTAAACCAAGACAAGTAAAAAAAACGAAAAGTTTTTGAAAAAATTTGGGGTGATTAGCGGTTCCAATAGAGTTTTGTGTAAGGCTTGTTAATAGGACTTGCAAAATTCAAGGTTTTAGCACCCCCCCCCCCCAACTTAAATTACACATTGTCCTCAATGTGTTCCAAAAAATAAGTTTTTCGGTTGATTAAAATGTGTAAAAGTGGGTTAAAAACAAGATTTTATGTTACTGGGTAGCTGAACACGGGGTGGTGTTGGCTGAGCACGGCCCCGTGTCCAGACTGCCAGTACCAAAAGTAAACAGAAGGCTGGGCACGGGGGCGTGTTCAGTGAGCACGGCCCCGTGTCTAGTTACCTGAACTGGGCATTTTCTGCAGAACCTTGGGCACGGGGCGTGTTGGGTGAGCACGGCCCCGTGCTGAACTTGTTGTAATGAAGAAAAATCGTCGGAAGGCTCTGTTTTTATGTATGGGGTGTTGGTTCAAGCTTCCCTTAGCATCCTTCACCATCCCGAGTGTGTTTTATTCCTGAAAATTAAAAACTAAACTAGAAAACATAAAGGTTAATCTAAACAAAACTACGGATAGTTCCGCGGAATGCCTCCGTGGTGCGCCACGTTTATAAGGGTCCTTGGCTAGACCCTCCTTATCGGGTGGTTCTGGCTCATCTTCAATTAGGGGGTCATCATTGCCGATTGGATATTTCATTGATCGCTCAAGATCGACACTTTTTTTAAATGCCCCTAATTGAATAGATAGATTATTATACTTCCGGTTTTTCAAAGCTTCGTGTGTTTTTTACAAAAGGTCGTCCCAACACTAGAGGAGCGTCATCAAGAATGACAAAGTCTGTTGGGATTACCATTTGATTTGTTTGGACCAAGACATCCTCAACTATAAGGATTAATTTTATTACTTTCCGATTGGATAGAAAAATGGGTATTTGAAGTGGAGAAAAATCACTAATACTTAGCTTTTCGAAAATGTAGTTAGGCATTATGTTAACACAAAGATTTTTATCGATTGTGATATTACTAATAAAGGAATTTTGAAAGAAACATGGAACCGGTGTAATGTTAATTTCAAATGGGTCTTCTTTTATTAGTGACGTTTGATCGTTAGTTAACTTAACACTTACCATTTCTTCGACTTTTGTGTTAGTGTTCAACTCTTTTAAAAACTTAGCATGAGTTGATACTAAACAATGATTTTCGAAAGAAGGCGACAAGAGATTAATTTCTTCAAAATTAGACTCTTTTTGAATTTTAACGTTATCGGCCTCACCTTTTTCGTTGTTTAGCTCATGTGTCGGTTTTTCACTTATTTGTTCTTCCATTTTTAACTCTTCAACTATCGTTTCTTTATTTAATTCTTCTCTTGCGCGGGACTCCTCTTCCCTTGCGCGAGATTCTTTAATGTATCGTTCGATAGTTTTAAGTTTTTCTACTATCCTCTCGGCTATGTCGATGATAGAGTAAGGATTGGGATCCTCAAAGCTTGAATCCGGTTGTTCGATCCATGGCTCCTCATAGTACCCATATGAAGTAGATGGTTCACACCATTGTCCTTCATTGTAAGCATATGATGGATAAGGGTCGTAATTTTGTTCTTCATAGTACTCATATGAGGTGGGTTGTTCACACCATGGTTCCTCATAATAAGTATATGAAGGTGGTGGCTCATATCTTGACTCCTCAAAGTATGAGTATGAGGGTTCATACCTTGGTTCATCAAAATACGAGTATGAAGGGGAAGGTTCATACCTTTGGTCTTCATAGGATGTGTATGAAGTCGATGGCTCGTACCTGTGCTCCTCATGATAGTTGTATGAAGTGGATGGTTGAAATAAGTTACAACATTGTACCGAGTGCGGGTTACCACAATTAGTGCAATATTCTCTCTTATAATCATCCTCCTCATAGGTGTAGTTGTAACCTCCTGAGTATTGATCCATAAGAATCACTCAGCAGACCACAACTGAGTCTCGGGACCAGAAAACAGAAACAAAGACGGAAACAGAGGCTGGACACGGCCCCGTGTCTGGTGAACACGACCCCGTGTTCAGGGTCTGTATCTGGGCGTTTTAATTAAAGTTACTGGTCTCGTTGAGCACGGGGGCGTGCTCAATGAGCACGGCCCCGTGTTCAGACTCTGTATCTGGGTATTTAACTAAAAATGTGCAGCACGGCCCTGTGTTCAGTGAACACGGCCCCGTGTTCAGGCTACTGTGAATGCAAACTAAACTAAAATGCAGAAAAATGTGCGCGCATTTTGAAAAAGTTTTGAAAAATAGATTAGGCCGTCGATTTAAGCTTTCTTAAAATCCTTGTGTCCCCGGCAACGGCGCAAAAAACTTGATGCGTGCAAGTGTGTATATGATTTAGATGTATTTTTAAGCACTTTTTACACTTTTTAGCCAAGTTTAAATTTATAGAACACGATATTTACTAACACTAAACACACATATGAGCAAGTGCACCCATCGTGGACGTAGTATAGTGTTGGTAAGATACCGAGGTCGTCCAAGGACACAAGAGCTTTTAGTACCGGTTTATCCTCAACGTCTAATCAAATCAAAAAGTTAGAAAAGATTTTTAAAACTAAGAAAATAAAACTAACTAAATGCTGAAAAATAAAAATAAAAATAAAAACAGATAGACAAGATGAATCACTTGGATCCGACTCGTGTATAGTGTAACCTTTGATTATTTTCGCACTTTTGCACTTGTTTAAGAGATTATCTTAGTTATTGTAATAGGCCCCTCTTTTGAAGGTGACGTTACCCTCAACCCAGTAGTTTAAGTTAGCAAGGATACAATCCTAAAGGGTCGGATTATTGAAAGATAATTAATTAAGTTATTAATGCAAATTATGGTAGGCCCCTCTTTTGAAGGTGACGTTACCCTCGACTAAGTAGTCTGAGTCAGCAGGGATACAGTCCTATGTAGTGTAGGATCGAATTCTGACCCGAACGAGTCTATCAGAGGAGTCTTGATCAGTTACAGGTGTGGAAAACAAGTAACCAACGTAGAAACAGCTAGATCTTCACTTAAATCACACTTTCGATTGATATAACAGCGTTTACATCCAAATCTCACACCGGCAGCACCTCGGTATGGAAAACAAGAACTCTCTACTGTGATTTCGCTCATTGTGCCTATTTATAGCCCTGAGTATTTCGCTCATATGGACATAATGTCCATAAAAGCGAAACCCCTTGTACACATAAGCAAAACCCTAAGCAATTGTCCCTATGAGCGAAACCTCATCACTAAACACATACATTTCCTAGTTTTCTCATAAAACATGCCCTAATCTAACATTCTAAGACTAAGACTCGATACAAGACGAAGTCGACAGATGCATGCACTAACAGACTCCTGACGGGTGGTCCATGGGACAACCCTTAAGTGTGTTAAAAGACGAGTGAATCCCTCATTTGATCATGTAATTGTCTTAAATTAGATAACTATGGTTGCTTGTGTTTCAGGTACATTTAGAGCTTAAAAGTATGGAAATAAAGCTTCGAATAGACACGACTGGATTGTAGATTGAAAGACGGAGAATAAATGAAAAAGATAAAATTTTGGAATTGAAGAATTAAGAAGATAACATGATAGAGGATGAAATTACGAGAACGTAGGCGAAAACGGTGAAGAAAACGGAGTTGAAACGAGAAAGTTATGAAGAAAACAAAAATTGATTGCTGAAGCCTACCGTAACTTACGGTGGTACCGTAATTTACGGTAGACTCTGACAAAAATTGATGCCGTAACTCAGTTTAAAGCCACCGTAAACCATTTTAAGCCACCGTAACTTAAGGTGGTACCGTAATTTACGGTGGAGGCCAGCGTGAAACTTGTAACTCCCTCATTTAAGGTTGTTTATGGTGCCTTTTCATAATCTAATCATTCCCATTCGTTTTGTAACTCCTAAGGGGCGAATTTGGGGTGTTCTAAGGTGTTCTTGAGTGATCTAAACATGAAGACTTTGTTTTTGATTCCAATGGACAAAGGTTCGATTGTGATAATGGTTCATAACACTATGAGCGGCTAGGTTTGCTTGGTGATCGTCTCGGATGTAAGGTTTTATTTGTGACAATTATGTTTGTTCTTTAATTTCTGGAATATTAGACTGTGCATGTGTTGTTAGTTTATTATGGTGTTTGATTGGTTGTTTGTAAATTGTTGATGTATGTTTGATCATAGTTCTAAACCATACGTTCTTGGTGCCGTTGGCAATCGAGATATCATGGGAGGGATTAGGGTTGGATATGTGTTGATTGGTCATCGGGTAACAACCTCGCGTTCTAGGAATCCGAGTACTTAGTTCCCTTTCATCACAAACAATTGATCTTACATGAGCCATGTCTATGTGGTTCTTTCTAGTTGAACATGAACGTTAGTTGTCCCTTAAAACCTGAAACTCGGGATGATCACTATCCTCTTATCTTGTTACAAAACTTAACCTTGATTTGTAATCTAATTTAGTTTAATTTAGTTAATTAAAACCAATCAACCCAAACATTGAAATTTATTTTTCTTTCAATTTAGTTTACTTTAGTGAAGTTAGACATACATCGAGATAGCACATATTCCACAAACTCCCTGTGTTTGATACCCTTTTACCACTATCTATAGTTGTTTTTGGGATTAAATTTGCGTGTACCTACGACAGCACGTCAAATTTTGGCGCCGTTTCCGGGGAGTAGTGCGCAACGTGTGTTATCTTATGTGTTAGTTTGAAAAAAAAAATAAAAAAAAATCAAAAAGATTTCTTTTATGTTCATGATTTACACTTGGTAGTTGAGTTGTGTTGTGCAGGATGACAGGGCATTACACAAATTTCAGCTTATTTACGTGTAGATTGTGCGAGGGTCCACGACATCCATGTATTGGTTGCCACGAGGCTCACTACAGGAGGGCACATGGAAAACCGGTGTCTTATGTTTCACAGCTTCCACCTCCATCATACGTTGACGATTATGAATCAGAAATGGAGGATGACTATTATTCATATGGATACGAGCGGGACGAGGAAGTTTATTATGAGGCAAGGATGGATGGTCTATGTTTTTGTTGCGGTCGCGATCACACTTATGATTATGATGTGTGCCCGGTGTATTCGGAAAACCCGAAGTATTGGAATAAAAAGATGATGGAAGCGCGCATCTATAGACCGTATCAGGGATATCGACAATATCATCCCAAAGAATATTCTGAGCCCAAGGGTGTTTATGTTTATGAGACCGAGGAGGAAAAAGAGCTTGCTGTATTGGAAGTAACTTTGTCCAAACTCGAGCAATATTTAGCAACACCCAACCTGTCCGATGTAGACCGAATCAGCTGCTTGGTATCTAAGTGTCATACTTTAAAATTGAAGATAGAGATAGAAGAACGCCTCTCACTATTACCTGACGATATTAGAGATTATTCTCACATGAAGGAGGAGGTTGTGGAGGATAATACCACACCAATGAGTCCTTTATCTGATGAAGAGTCACTTGTAGATCAGATGATGTGTGTAGATTATGAGGTAGAGCAGGCTGATGGGATGGATATGTGCACCGAACCTCTTCCCATATCAATGATTCAAATTAACAAGTGTGGGGAAGAGGGTTCGAGGAACAAGATGAGAAGGGTGAAACTACCAGACATTAAGGTATATGTCATGAAGTGGACTAGCAAAGCCCGTAGGAGCAGCTTTAACATGCCAAATATACTGACAAATCTATGGAGATGGCATGTAAATTTCCGGGCATTTGTTGGAAATGCTGCGGGTAAGTGTGCATTAAGACCACCATAACGCATATCAGGTGTGGTCTGGCTGAAGACCTTTAAACTTAGCGCTCTCGGGAGGCAGCCCGAGGTTGTAGAGTATTGTATTTGTGTTTTGTTTAGTTTTGTTTTGCTTTGTTTGGTTTTGTTGTGGTGTTGTGTTTGTGTTTTGGCAGGTTATTACGTTTCAATCCTAGTGGATGCAATGATTCAAGTGTGGGGATGTTTGGCAACATCCCCATTGAGATATCGGCGAATCCAAGAGATGTTTATGAACCGTTCCGATTACCGCAGCTGCATCACTACCAACACTACTGATTTACTAATCAGGTTGTGTCTTGTTCTCATTTTGTGCACCTTTGTATATATTCATGTTTAAGTTTACGGTTGGGCGGATGGGTGGTGTTTAATGTGTTTGATGTGTTTATGGATTGTGAAAGTTGGTGGTGTTTTTAGTTATATATATAAAAAAAACCAAAAAGAAATTTGTGGTTTGAGTTGAACAGCTTTTGGGTGATGTTAAAGAGTTAAGCGATCAAATCTTCCCAAAACCGTACATTGGGGTTAATGTATCCCAAGTGTGGGGATGGGGAGAAATTTTGAGGTTTTTGAAAATTTTTAAATCAAGCTAAACAGTGTGAGAATTTGAACACCGTGGATTAACCCCAAATGATGCACCGGCAACCCTTAATACCCTTTGTTCTTGGTGGGAGTTGAAGCCACACATGTAAATAAATAATACTTGTCTTGATGAGAGTGGCAACGGGTGGGGGTGCATAAGAACTTGTGCCTTAATACGGTTTGAGTCCTTAGTTGAATGTGAATGTAAAAAGGATAAGGGCAACTAGGTAGCCTCGTCTTGGTGAGTGCGAATGTAGGATTTGGGGGGTTGGACCTCATTAATTATATATATGAGCATGGTTGCGAGAGGGGCGGGGGTTTGGACATTTAGTTGCCCATTTTGTGCCTAAAAGCCGATCATTTGTTACCCCTTAGCTAGTTTCCCGAAAATTTACCCGACTTAACCCGGTCTTATAGTGTTAGTAGTTGTTTTAGTAGTGTGTAGATATGTTATAGTGTTATGTTGAATATTTGATTGAAAAAAAAAAGAAAAAAAAAGAAAAAAAAGAAAAAAAAAAGAGAAAAAAAAGCAATGAAAAAAAAAGAAAAAAAAAGTGAAAAAGCAATGAAAAAGAAAAAAAAAGTGATGTTGAGTTGTCTTGTATATAGAAGTTATGTCATGTTTATTGTTTGTTTCATTGTGTAATAAAAGACCGGGTTAAGTCCTTCGCTACTACATATATATTCCATTTCCTACCCGTACACCTAGCCACGTTACAACCTTAAAGCCCTTTGATTTGCATTCATGTTTGGCACTTGTTAGGAGAAGGACCGATTTAGGTACAAGCCTATAGTTGTGAACCACCCGCTTGCCTTTTGTGTGTCTAGCTCATAGTTGCTAGTGCTTACTTGTTGCCGAGATGAGAGACATAGCGAGGGGTGCATTGGTTGGGTGTTAAAAAGGGGTTAGTAAAAGGATTGTTTGTTTTTGCTTGGTTTACATTGATCGCTTGTTTTGAAAATGATTTGTAATGGGTTGCTTGGGGCAAGCAACGGTTAAGTGTGGGGATGTGACGGGTGGTCCATGGGACAACCCTTAAGTGTGTTAAAAGACGAGTGAATCCCTCATTTGATCATGTAATTGTCTTGAATTAGATAACTACGGTTGCTTGTGTTTCAGGTACATTTAGAGCTTAAAAGTATGGAAATAAAGCTTCGAATAGACACGACTGGATTGTAGATTGAAAGACGGAGAATAAATGAAAAAAAATAAAATTTTGGAATTGAAGAATTAAGAAGATAACATGATAGAGGATAAAATTACGAGAACGTAGGCGAAAACGGTGAAGAAAACGGAGTTGAAACGAGAAAGTTATGAAGATAAACAAAAATTGATTGCTGAAGCCTACTGTAACTTACGGTGGTATCGTAATTTACGGTAGACTCTGACAAAAATTGATGCCGTGACTCAGTTTAACTCCACCGTAAACCATTTTAAGCCACCGTAACTTACGGTGGTACCGTAATTTACGGTGGAGGCCAGCGTGAAACTTGTAACTCCCTCATTTAAGGTTGTTTATGGTGCCTTTTCATAATCTAATCATTCCCATTCGTTTTGTAACTCCTAAGGGGCGAATTTGGGGTGTTCTAAGGTGTTCTTGAGTGATCTAAACATGAAGACTTTGTTTTTGATTCCAATGGACAAAGGTTCGATTGTGATGATGGTTCATAACACTATGAGCGGCTAGGTTTGCTTGGTGATCGTCTCGGATGTAATTGTGACAATTATGTTTGTTCTTTAATTTCTGGAATATTAGACTGTGCATGTGTTGTTAGTTTATTATGGTGTTTGATTGGTTGTTTGTAAATTGTTGATGTATGTTTGATCATAGTTCTAAACCATACGTTCTTGGTGCCGTTGGCAATCGAGATATCATGGGAGGGATTAGGGTTGGATATGTGTTGATTGGTCATCAGGTAACAACCTCGCGTTCTAGGAATCCGAGTACTTAGTTCCCTTTCATCACAAACAATTGATCTTACATGAGCCATGTCTATGTGGTTCTTTCCAGTTGAACATGAACGTTAGTTGTCCCTTAAAACCTGAAACTCGGGATGATCACTATCCTCTTATCTTGTTACAAAACTTAACCTTGATTTGTAATCTAATTTAGTTTAATTTAGTTAATTAAAACCAATCAACCCAAACATTGAAATTTATTTTTCTTTCAATTTAGTTTACTTTAGTGAAGTTAGACATACATCGAGATAGCACATATTCCACAAACTCCCTGTGTTCGATACCCTTTTACCACTATCTATAGTTGTTTTTGGGATTAAATTTGCGTGTACCTATGACAACACGTCAACTCCCCCTCAGATGTTGACGAGTCTTAAGTGTCGAGTCTTCGCATCTTCAGTCTTCATCTGTCTCTGGGCCTCACTCTCTCAATCTTTTCTCGCAGGTCTTCAGACTCCCCCTTGCGATATGCTTGCATTTCTTCAGTTCATCAGCATCATCAGCTTTAGGATCGTTGTCTGGCTTTCCATCTAACAGCTTCTCAATATCAATCAGCCTGACTCTTCATGTCTCAAGATCATTGTCTGGCTACCTCCAATCAGAGTCCTCAGGTATTGGAACCTGGCTCTCATCTAGCTCGAATCTCAGGAACGAATAACCTGGCTCATCTTATCCTGCAAAAGCTCTACCTCAAAGTAAATTTCTCTCACATACATATTTCAAAATATAAACTTGCACTAACTCAGACTCTTCTTCAAAACCCAAACAAAATGATTTTTTATATCAATCTGATGAACCACTTGAAGGTTTGATAAAAATAATCAGTGTTAAAGCTAACTCCCCCTCAAATTATACTCATCATGTTTAGCACTCAGAATTTTGAAAACCAGCACTCCAATACCAGTTGTCAAAAATCTTTTTGAGTTTTTGAAACTTTATGCTAAAACACACTGAAAATCTTTTTGGATTTTGAAATAAAGAAACATGTAATGCAGTAAAGAAATATTTACAGACAATATTTTTGTGAGTTCGTGTAAAAGGATCATATCAGTTTTTGAGACAAGTCACCAACACTGTTAAGCTTCATTTCATTTTAAGTTCTAAACAATTCACCTAGATTGTCAGTATACTGGTCCATTTAAATTTTCAAACAAAGTTCAATTGATCCGAGATACGATGTTAATGTTTTAATGACTTGAACTTATCCGTGTGTCCCACTTCTTGAATATACTCCCGTATCCAGATCCCAATATTCAGTCTTACAGGTGAGTATACCACAGATGATATCTGTAAAGGGGTTAGATGCGAGGGCCGTGAGAGCTCAGGTCGATACTTCCGTATACGCAGAGAGATGACGGCTTCGACTTTTCGGTGTGTCCCCTTTAGAGGATCTTTTTTATTTCAACAGCAGTGACTATCAATTTTATTGTTTCATCAGCTTGCTGAGGGTGATGCTATGTTTCAAGCATTTGCGGAAAGCATTATCCGGGGACTAGGTCAGTACTTCCATACAGCAGAAGTCCCGGGATAATACCCCAGATATCACTGAGCATAAAGACCTAGTATCTCAGAATAAGGGACCTTTCAAACAAGATTTCAGGGGTTACCTATATATCCAAGAAGTTGTTACCCACATAATAAGCAAGTTTGAATTCTTAGGTTTATATCTCGTCACAATCTACTAAATGTGCAAAAACCTATTGGCATATCCGCAGTGAGATTGTTTATCACACTTTTAACTCTCCAATTCTTTAGCATGTTGTGATAGTCCACTGATGTACTATCATTTCCTCTTTTCACAACGAAACTCATTTTTGAATTTTATCATGTTTTTGGCTTTTTCAAATTTTCTAATGTTTTTGGATTTTCTGAAATTTTCTACTCCCCCTAAAATGCAAATACATTAAAGAAATTTGAAAACTATCTAAGCTCTTGACCCACTTGAAGAAAATTCAAAACAAACTGTACAGAAACATGACAACCGATATCAAATCGCCTCAATTCGCCATTCACTAGGCATAAACAATCTGAACTCCCCCTTTCACAAACCATTTTCTCATTTAGATTTCAAAACACTTAAGTTTGTTTTAATCAAAATGATTTTTCCGGAAAATGAGTTTGTTTTTACTACTTGTAAGTTTACCACTTGTTTAAGTACGGGGATATGGTTCATCATCTTGTCAGTTTTATCAACTGTAGTAAATCAAGTACAACTTAATGTCCTTGATTCACTGTTTGCAATCAAGAAACCTCTAAACCACATGTAAGAATAACCTCTTGTAGGTATAACCAACCAATACCAATTGTAGGAATGAGTCATCTACATTTTACCCATCAAAGTGTCGATTCCTGCTTCGCACTTACCAACCTGGAAGCTCCGGCGTAGTCATTCAACCTGTAAAATTTTAACAATTTCAAGCATTTTCAAAACAACCTAATTAAATGAAAGATGCCGATTCCTGATCCACGATTACAAACTTGGGATCTCCGGCAAGTCAGGTTTTTCAAGCAAAGAAAATGTCCACCCAAGCCTGACCAGCCTTGGGTGATTTCAATTCGGATTTAGTTGGGGTGTAAGTTGCTTTCTTTGTAGCGTAAAAGTCTTTTACCCCTTTCACCTTTCCATCAACCATTTTTTCGAAAATCTTCTTAACTTTCCCATTAAATGCTTTCTCAACATCAAAATTATCCTTTTCAGAATAATCCTGATTTGAGATTTCAGACTTTCCAACTTTCCTTTTAAAATTCTCAGTCCTTAATGGTGGAAAGTTCTCATCATCAATTGAAGGAACTGAGTTTTCATCACTCTCATCAAACTGTGGCTCCTCTGATTTTGTGGAATCAGATTCATTGCCAGATTTTACTTTATATTTCTTAACAACCCATTTTTGGTTGTCAAGTTTTACACTTCGCCTGTAAAATCTCTTCGAACACTCACCAACTTCAAATGTTGAATTTTTGAAAACTTTAAATTTTTCAGTTGGTGGTTCGGTTTTATCAACAATAACTTCTTTCAGTTTTCCAGAAACTCCCTGTTTTGTCTTGGTTGATTTGGGACAATTCCATGCAATGTGTCCAACTTCATTGCATCTGAAACATGTTCTGGTTTCTGTTCTCTGAACTTCATTCTTCTTTTTCTCAGCAAGAAATTCTTGATTTGACTGTCTCCAGAATGAGCTCTTCTTTTCCTCTTCAGCAGACGGTCCTGAAACAAATTTTGTATTTGTTTTAGTAAATTTTTCATTTTTATTGTTTTCTGGTGGAATAAAACCTAATCCTTTCTTTTTGTAGTTACGATTTTGGTTAGGTTTCTTTTGAGAACCAGAACCAAAATTGTAACTCTTTTTCTTGTTTAACCTTTGTTGAACTCTTGAGGTGTAAAATTTAGGTTTACCATTAAGATTTAAATCTTTTATTTCAGAAATATTAATTTCTGTAAGTTTGAAAACCTTTTTGATCAATTCATTTATAACACCTCTTATTGGAAACTCTTTATCAAAATATAATTTGTCAGAATCATTCAAAGTATACACAACTTCAAATGTTTCATCATTCAAATTAGATTTTGACAACAAAAACTCTTTACTGTAAACCCGTTTTCCCGATGATTTTGAACTCTTTTCGGACGAATTTGAACTCCCGGCTGACTGACACGAACTTTCGGACTCGGACTTTGACTCTGACTCCTCATCCTTCAGTTATCTCGGATTCTAACTTAATATTGACCGCCTGTTTTAATTCTTCTTCGTTATCTCGGATTCTAACTTAATATTGACCGCCTGTTTAACAAACACCCTGTTTCTTACTAGTATCCTTCTTCTTCTTTGACTTTGTTTCTTCACCTTTAAACGCTTCAAAACCTTCAACTGTTGGATAAATTCTATCGATTATGTAGTCACAACTTGTGTAACTTCGTAGCAATCTTCTGATTCTTTCATTCTCAGCTGCTTCACTATCCAACTTTTTCTTCCACTTTGCACATTCTTCTATGTACAAGTTGATCTCTTTCTGCTTTGTCATCATGGTAGCATTCATCATCTTCAAAGCTTTCTCTCTTTCAGAGTTAGTCTTCTCCAGACTATTCACATGTCTGTTCAATACATCATACGACTTTTTCAATTTCTTTACATCAAACAACAATTGTTCTTTCAACTTTTCTAACTCACTAAACCTCTCATCTTTTTCGATACATTGTTTACAAGACTCTTAATATGTAAGACAGGGTTTTGTGATTTCAACGATCTTCTCGACTTCAACTATCTTGTCAACTATCTTTTCAACTTCCACAATCTTCTCAATCACTTTGACTTCTTTCAATTCTTTTGCAGCTTTCTTCTCTTTCAGTTTCTTCAATTTTTCTGCAAAATAAAATTCAAAAGTGTCAGAAGATAAATGCGTTTTTCCAAGATTTATCTGTTCCATCTCTTCATCACTATCACTTGTTTCTGATGAACTGTTTTCAGATGAAACAGATCCTTCATCTTCACTTTTCTCTTCATCAGATAACACTTCCATCCATTCCTTCAGCATTTCTGGCTTTCGAATAATATGTGCAATAAACGCTTGAACATATGAATCAGCTAGAATAAACTTGTCCCAGCTAAAACCTTCAGCCATTTTCTCATCATCTTGATCAACGATGCCATAATAAGCTTTCCTGTTTGCATCCTCGATCATTCTTCCATGTGCCGTTTGAGCTTCTTTTTGTTGATGCGGTTGATGAGTGATTTGCTGATAAATGAATTTCCTATAATAATCATCTTTCCCTGACGACTCCTTTGCTCCTCTCGGCTCCTGATTCTTGCACTCTCTTTTAAAATGGCCTTTCTCCCTGCAACGAAAACAGATAACTTTAGATTTATCAAATCCTAGATTAGAAAGGTTTGCATCCAAGAAATCATTTCTCCCTGTAACCAATCTAAACTTTTCTACTCTCCTCAAAAAACTAGCTAAGGCCCATTTAATGTCCATCAGTTCCAGCTCCTCTGCATCGATTTGGTCATAATCTTCCTTTGTGAGCATCGGATTGCCAATTCTTCCGGCAATCAACCTTTCATAAGACTCTAATGCAGTGACCAATAATCCCATATGATGCTTTACTACTTCTTCAGAATAATTTTGTCCGTTTTGAAGATGTAGAGCTACATTGCACTGAATCAAATGCCCATTCCCAGCAGATGTACTTTGAACACTTGAAGGATTCACCGTTGAGAACCCACTAGTGTTGACTGATCCTTGACTGCTTGGTGTAGACTGATTTCCAGCACTAAATGCAGTTTGTATCTTTGGACTAGCTTCAGCAGTTTGAACATTTCCTTTATAGTACAATTTAATATCTTGTTGATGAGTTGAACTGTTCATTCTAGCAATTTTCTGCTGCTCCAGATCCTGTGCCTCCAGCTTCTCGATAAACTGTGCAATTGATAACCTGCTAAACTGTCCGGAATTCTTCAATATCATCAGATATGTACCCCATTCCTTTTGCGGTAACGCATCAGCAAGCTTTTCAACCCATTCTGCTGGAGTTTTTGTAATCTTCAACTGTGACATAGTGCGTACAAGATGACAGTATCTCTCAATAAGAGTCTTTGTTGTTTCACCAGGCATGCACGCAAATAGTTCAAACTCCTTTTTCAACAAAGCTGCTTTACTTTGTAACATTTCAGTACTTCCCTCAAATTTCTTTTTAAGAGCTTCCCAGATAGAATAAGCATTTTCATCATGTTGAAGCAACACAAATATATCCTCTTTAACTGCTTGTTGTAACAGATTGATCATCATTTTTTCTGCTTTGTAACTTTCTCTTTCTTGCTCCGTGAATTCTGAAATGATTTTACCGACTCCCACTGAATTCTTTGGCCTCTCATATTCAGTTTCGATGCTCTCCCAAGCTTTTAGATGATTCGAACCCAATTTTCAAACCGTTTCTTCCATCCATGATAATCCTCAATTCCCATAAGTTTCGGGGGTTTTTGCATTGTTCCGGTTTCAATTTCCATTGTCATTGTCTTAGTAACGTCGGATGGACTAGCCGGAGTTGTAGCGAACGCGTTGTAAAACTCAGTATCCATATTTCAATGTACGTAATGCAAACACAGGTACTTATGAGCGAAATCAGATGGTCAAGGTGTCCTGAAAAGCGAAATCAGGGTTATGTAGTGTCCTTAAAAGCGAAACCAGGTCTTGGGTTGACACAAAAACGAAATAGAGTCTCTTGAGTGGTCACAAAAGCGAAATAGGGTTTCTTGAGTGGTCACAAAAGCGAAATAGTGTTTCTTGAGTGGTCACAAAAGCGAAATAGGTCTTATGGGTGGTCACAAAAGCGAAATAGGTCCCCTTGGGTGTCCATATGAGCGAAATAGGTCACTTAAGTGAACTTTGGAGCGAAACCTAAAGACCCTATAAGCGAAATCACTGGTTGTCCGCATGAGCGAAACCTGTTCGAAGGGTAATTTGGACCATTTTTAGTGTGAATTTTAAGCTCAAACTTTCAGGGATTTGTCTATGGTCAATTTCCTTCAGTCTGTGAAAACTTGAACAAGTTTCGACCGTAAAATCTCGTTCTGATGAAGCAAAAAGGTGTAGAAGTAAGAATTTATGATGAAATCTAGCAAATCTCTGTAGAACTCCTCCTCCTGAAGCTCTGATACCACTTGTAGGATCCAATTCTGACCCGAACGAGTCTATCAGAGGAGTATTGATCAGTTACAGGTGCGGAAAACAAGTAACCAACGTAGAAACAACTAGATCTTCACTTAAATCACACTTTTGATTGATATAACAGCGTTTACATTCAAATCTCACACCGACAGCACCTCGGTATGGAAAACAAGAACTCTCTACTGTGATTTCGCTCATTGTGCCTATTTATAGCCCTGAGTATTTCGCTCATATGGACATAATGTCCATAAAAGCGAAACCCCTTGTACACATAAGTGAAACCCTAAGCAATTGTCCCTATGAGCGAAACCTCATCACTAAAAACATACATTTCCCAGTTTTTTCATAAAACGTGCCCTAATCTAACATTCTAAGACTAAGACTCGATACAAGACGAAGTCGACAGATGCATGCACTAACAAGTAGCCGGGTTATAGTATTAATACTAGTTTAACTTATGAGGGGGTCAAAGAGTTTGGATCCCCGCCATCCAATACCTTTGGGTATTGAAGGAGATCCTACTAAATTTGACCCAGGTCCCTTGCAGGACCTCTAAACGCTAAACAAGGGCAAGACTCTTACCAAACCGTTCCCTTATCCCCCGACCAGGTAGCCAACATACCTCCATATAGACCGTGGAGATATGAATGGTGAAAATCTTTTATTTTATATAGACAGTAAAATAATGTCAAGACACCACGGACAAACGATAAGGAAGAATCACCTTCAACATAAGAAACTAGTTATTAAAGTCATTAATACAAAACCAAATAAAAAGTGCAAAAGATTAAAAATAAAAAGTATTACACTAGACACTTGTCTTCACCAAGTGATGTAAGAGACTTAGGCAAACATGGCCTTTGATTGTCAAGAACTCTTACGATCAATCTTGGATCCCCGAGACGACTCACACACTCTATAATGGACAATGGATGATGGTGGTGGATGATGGTGTTATGGTGGTGGTGGGTGGTGGGTGAAGTGTGAGAGAGGTGGTGTGCCAAGGGATGAGTTGAAATGGCTCCAAGCACTCCTATTTATAGGCTGAACAGAAGCCTGGGCACGGCCCCGTGTCCATCTGACACTCTCTTTCTTCATTAATTGTAATTCGCAATTACAATAAATGCGCCTGCAGGAAGCTGACCACGGCCCCGTGTCCGCTGGGCACGGCCCCGTGGTGGGCAATAGAAGCTTCTACCACTTTGTCTTTTGTGCCAGGGCTGACCATCCTGGACACGACCCCGTGTTGAGCTGGACACGCCCCGTGCTGAGCTGGGCACACCCCGTGCTGAGCTGGGCACACCCCGTGTTCAGCTGGGCACAGCCCCATGCTCAGCTGGGCACAGCCCCATGCTCAGCTTTCTTCTTGTTTTTGCTTTGGGAGATGCTGTCGAGGAGTCGGGCATGCCACGTTTCTTCCTTTTCTTTGTATTTATGTTGGATTTGGCTGCATTTTTGCTTCTTTTGTTCATTTAAGCTCTTTTAACCCTGAAAATACAAAAGGAAGACAAAAGCACACTTTTTCCAACATTAGTACTTAAAAAGGGATAGTTTTATGCCTCATTTGATGTAATTTATATGTTGCATTTTACACACATCAAATACCCCCACACTTGAATCTTTGCTTGTCCTCAAGCAAAACTCTTTAATATGTGGCTTACACTCCCAAATGGAATGGGTAGAAGAGAAGGTTTTGGGCTTGTCTTGAGTGTCGGGAATCCAAGATCTTTATTGGGTTTTATTTTTATACTGTTTACAATCCTATTCGTTATGATTTATTTAGAACGTTTCATAGGATAAATTACTTATTAGGGCATAACATGCCTTTTTAAAATTTCATTTATATACAAGTTCACTTACCTCACGGGGGATCACTCAACACTCGGCCGAAGGTGTATTTTTAGTGAATCACTTGAGAGCGGCATGGAGCTTATTCCTACCATAAGCTTGCCAAGCAATCAATCCTCCTCCTTTTTAACTTTATACCTTTGTAAATATCAAGAGGACCTTTTGGGTGAAGGGTTAGGCTTGGGCTAAAGGTGGGTGGTTGGGTTAGTGGTTCGTAAAAGGGCGAAAAGCGTCGGTTTTCGTAAGACTTTTTTTTGACTTTTTATTTTAATGAAGCAATTTTTCAAACAAAGTTCTTTTTGATAACCTTGTTTGTTTATTTCTTTTGGCTTCATTATTATCATCATTTTTCTCTCTTTTTTTTTGATTGATAAAAGACGTTACAAGAAAACCGAGCTTTGTTACTAAAATAAAGGGTTTAAAATGAAAAAGGGTTTTGGTGGGTAAAAGGGTGTTTGTTTTGGGTTAAGAAATGAAAAGGTTTAGGTTCAAAGGGGTTAACTAGGGGGATTTTGGGTAGGTGGTAAAAAAAATGAAAAATAATGGTGTAGAAAGAAAAAGGGTTAGTCCTAATGCCTCCTTCATTTACTTACTCGGGTTTAAGTTGGTAAGGATCGGGAATGTATCGTCGTGGCAAGTTCTAGAGTCGTAAGAACCAAGCGGCTATTCACACAAGAAACGAAAAAATGAGCATTAGTTTAAAGATATGTATTTGTATGCTCAATAAAGGCTCAAAACTCACTTTTGTGGGAATGGGTTTTTAATGTGATCAAGTATATATAATCAAATTTTAATTAGACTTGTCATACCTTTTCATAATTTTCTTATGTTGGTTCTTTTTATCACGACGCTATCGGTTGTATATTTGTAAAAATATAACCTTTTTAGAACTTGTTATTCCCAAATTAAACCAAGACAAGTAAAAAAACGAAAAGTTTTTGAAAAAATTTGGGGTGATTAGCGGTTCGAATAGAGTTTTGTGTAAGGCTTGTTAATAGGACTTGCAAAATTCAAGGTTTTAGCACCCCCCCCCCCCCACACACTTAAATTACACATTGTCCTCAATGTGTTCCAAAAAATAAGTTTTTCGGTTGATTAAAATGTGTAAAAGTGGGTTAAAAACAAGATTTTATGTTACTGGGTAGCTGAACACAGGGTGGTGTTGGCTGAGCACGGCCCCGTGTCCAGACTGCCAGTACCAAAAGTAAACAGAAGGCTGGGCACGGGGGCGTGTTCAGTGAGCACGGCCCCGTGTCCAGTTACCTGAAATGAGCATTTTCTGCAGAACCTTGGGCACGGTCTGTGAACCGTAGCCTACGGTCGACTTCCAAACAAAATTTTTATTTTGTTTATTTGATGATATTGAGTTTTCGGGTCCGTTTAGACGGGTTCTAAGGTCTCATATACTAACGTTTGTGATAAATTTACAATGTAGGTGTGTTTGAACTTAGGATGGGTGAGGATCAAGCGACGAACATGAACCGAACACACGTTAAATGAAGCTTCCGCGTTAAATCTTGTTTTGTTTTGATAAAAATGAATTATGTAAACACTTAGCACTATATTTTGAATATTTTAAACATGTATAAATAATAACTTGACAAAGCTTTTGTAAAGTCGCATTTTAGTATAAAATGCGTATTTTATTGTTAAAATCGTGTCATTTAAAGATGGGTGTTACAAGTTGGTAATCAGAGCTCAAGGTTAAAGAGTAAAGTGTGTTCGGTTCGAGGCTTGATCGCAAACCTGGTAAGTTATATGTATATAAATGATTTAGCATATTAAAGTGTTATAAACAACACATAGGATTATTGTGTAATACACGTTACACCAATCAAATCGATAAAGGGTAGATATAGTCAACGAACTTACGTGTGTTGACACGTATAGTGGAAAGGCCTTGTATTATAATACGAGCGATTGTTGATGTCGATATTACTAATTTTTGTGAATGTTTTAATTGAAGGACACTCGCATCTGAAGATGACGAGAGTTGAACGAATTGCGGATATGACGGTGGAACGGTCCGAGGTATCACAAGCAGAGCATACTCATCAAGGACCAAAATCGTGTAGTGATTGCGAACAAGGTTAACGGCAAGAGAAGCTCGTTAGGGCAAGCATTACCAGGTGCACATTTTAAATTTAATCGCACAAATAGCAATATGCAACAAACATATAGAGAATAATTGTTGTATATGTAAATTAAAAGCTTGGAAAACCTGAATAGAACACCTATCCAGGATATTATTTCCAAGAAAATTAAATAGAGGCGTTACTTACATGGGGTGTAATGTGAAAGTTATAAAGGGTCATGTATATCAGGTGTTGATCGCTTACTCTGGCCAAGTAAGTAGTGAACACGTGGTACCATGAACTTTTATGATGGACATACTTACATCCAATGTAGTAAGGATGGGGTGAAGGGGACGAATTAAAACGGTACCCAAATGAATCAAATAAGTAAGATGTTTGATAGTAAACGTAAACGCAAGTCGGATGACGGAAGCGTATTACGTAAGAATAACGAGCCCGAGAGAAGGGATAAGGATCAAAGTAAATGAAAATACAGACCGACTAATAGGAATGCTAAAGTATAGGGATAAAAGTTTGACTGTCACAAGTGATGAAATTCACACGGACAAGTCAAATGAATTAAATAAAGAATAAAAGACTTAACTGAATAAAAGCGATGGATTTCGCTAAGACGACCAAATAAAATTAAAACGAAGATTTAATACATACCGGGATGGTTGCTTTGAAAGTGACTTGGCAAAATACCCGATAGATGGGTATGATTTTGAAAGTATGCGTAAACCAAGAGACGGGAACGCGAAATAGAAAGTCAAAAGACTCGGATTATGAGTCATGACTAAAAGACGATGAGAATTTGCAAACAGAACTTTTTATAACTACGTTCAACTATTTTAAAGTTGAACGGGTCGAATAAAGAATGAAGTTTGACGTTCACAAGTGATGAAATTTCACACGAACGAGTCGAACGAGTTAAATTAAGAATAACGCCTGGTAATGTAGACAGGAAGAACGCAAATTAGCGAAACAAGAATGTTAAAAACATTAAGATAAAGAACCTGGGTAACGGGTCGTAAAGAAGTATAGGTAAGAACCTACGGGTTATGTGGGTTAAGCGTGGGAACTAGTTATAATTCCCCGCATCAAATAATAATGAAAGGGAATAAATCCTTAGGCGTAAAATTCCTTGATACAAGTAAATGATATAAGACAAGGAGGAAAGAAAACGTTAAACTAAAATTCTGTTTTAGTGAGAAACAACGTTTTAGCAAACATAGATATTATGAGAGAAAATAGGAAAGGGTTAATATAAAAGGATTTAGGTCTTAACACCGATAGGTGTAAAAACGATATATTCGAAAAGAAGATTCTCGTTGACGAAAGGTTAATATAAACCTAAACATGATGTGACGCGATTACGGTCAAGAAAAGTAATGTGAAGTATAATCACATTGTAGCCCGAGCAATGGGTATAAAGTAACTGGACTAATAAGTCCAGTCAGTGAAACTGATTAAGGTTTCAAGATTAGCATGGAATAAACATACCTGATAAATTCATTTGACCAAACGGTCAAGGAGCGACACGGTCAAGTATATATAAAACAAAGGTAAACATGTACAAAAAGAAATGATGGCCCATGGGGCTTTATGAATGAAGAGTATTAATCGCGTATACTAAGCGATCATAAGACAACACAAACGAAGTGTCGGAAAGCCAAATCAAGCAAAAGCACGATTGAAAGATAAAGCTATAAGGTATGTGATTATATGCTTATGATAATTAAGATAATAACATTTATTAAACTATCTTAAATAATTAAGATGAAATTCAAGAAATTCGGTCTGCTCGTATGCGATGAATTCCATATAACTGAACCGAATGAATAAATTTGAAAACGAAAGAATTGTTGTTAAAAGTGAAAGATTTCGCTAAAATATCCAAACAGATTAAATTAACGGATTCATGAAGAATTCAATAGTCTAACAGCGATGGATTTTGCTAAGTTAACCAAACTCGTTGAAAATAACGAAATTTCGTTATTTTGAGTTTCGTTATTTCGCGTAAAATACGCGGATGTTATTAATAAAAAAAGGGTATTACCATACTTTTCTGGTAACACCAACAAAGGGTTAAAGTATGAGTAATGCTTAAAAAGGTTACTCAGTTTAAGTGTATTGGTTATAAAACTCAATAAACTGTGAAAGAAAGGTTTCGGGGACGAAACCTCTTTAAGGGGGGTAGACTTGTAACACCCCGAAAACGGGTTTGGTAATCAAACACTGTAAATACTAAAAGACGGGTAAAGTACCGTTAGGGGTAAAAGTAACCCGGTAAATATTAGGAATTAAATAAATAATCCTAATATTAATTAAAAGCGGATAAGAACTTTCAAGAAATAAAATGGATAAAAGGCCCGAGTTAACGGAACTTAAAATAAACGAGTTAGAACTCACGGAACTCACCAAGTTAACTAGGGGTAATTAACCTAGTTAATTATTTGTTTAAAAACAATAAAGAAGCATGAACTAGTAAGCCTTATATAAACCATGGATATTTGAGGGACCAAAGTTGGACAATTGCAAAGTGATATTTACTAAAACAAAAATTAAACACCAAACACACACTTGTGTATGTGTCTGGTTCGATCAAAAACACAGGGGGCGACCAAGTTCTTCCACCAAACCCTAGTTCATGCTAAATTGTCCAAATTGAAGGCCTAAATTTGTTCCAAAACGAAATTCAAGCAAAGATTAGTGATCTCCTTAGTAAAGGGATCATAAGGTATGTAGAATTTCATTGTATAATTTCATCTTGAACTCTAGGTGAACATATGAAATTCGACAATTGTGTTGCATGATTGTTGTTTGGATGAATTTGGAATGAAATTGTGTCTAGGAATAAATCCTACTCATTAGATTTTTAAAATTATGCTCATTATTTGTGAATTCCATAATCACCAATATAGGTGATTAGTGGGTTTTGTAAAAGCATGTTTAACACTAGGATTATAGTATCATTCTAGTGTATTTTGAACTCTATGAAGTAAATTAAGAATTTGTTGATGTGAAAATTTGATATGAACTTGCTTAATTGATGTTAATCTTGGTTAAATGACAAGTTATGAACTTGATTTTAAATATGTAAAAAAATTATGCCCACTAGGTGTTTGTTAAAATGCCTAATTGTAATCGCGGTCTACTCGGTTGTGTGTAAAATTTGATTATAATAGGTATTCGGATGAATGCTAGTGATATGATGAAACGGGTCTCACTTATAGAGGAGAACCCTTAATTCTAGTGAAATGAATGAATAAGAATAGTTTTGATGATCGCTTGAACTAGTTAAAGTGTTGGAAACATGATAAACTCGGTTAGAGCTTTGTTGAAACCGGTGGCCTAAAGATAGCGCCTATCAGGTAATTAAGGAATACCTAATCTAGTTGATAAACTTGGTTGTGCATTTCATATACTAATGGGCATTTGACTTTTAAAAAGTCAAATCGACCTTTAAAATGATGAATGATAATTTTTTAATATAAAATGCTTAAGGTGGAATAATCGTAGTAAATTATGATTAATCTAACCACCTTGTGAATAATGGTGATAGTTTGACGCTTAACAAGCTAGGTGGAAGCTTGGGGAGGAAACGGGTCAAACGAATCAAGAAGGAAAAGAGAAGCATGGTTGAATGCAAGGTAAGTAAAGCTTACACTCTCTATTTATAGAATGTTAAATCATTATAAGGGATTACGAATATGTTAGCTAATGGTTAAAATGTGGTGTTCCGACATAATTGATACGGCTCGGAATAAGTAAAAAAAATGATGGAAAACCATGATAGATGGTAAAAATGGGTAAATGGTAATATAGTCATGGAGTGACAAACATACAACGAATTTTGAAATGTTGACCTATGGGTAATTCAGAATAATGAGAGGGGTAAAATGGGAATTAGTCACGTGTCGACAAAAGTAAGTTAAGGTTAAAAGATACCCTTCGACGTAAGACGAAATGGGTTAAATAACGAAATGATAAATATGTATATATATATATATATATATATATATATATATATATATATATATATATATATATACCATTCAAATACATATGCAAAACATTTGGTTGTTTAGACCAAACAGGTTAAATGGTGGTTATTAGCGCCATTTGATAAATAACGACTAATGAGTATTTTTGATTCTAGTGCTCACAGGATAATAACGGCTTATGGAAATTTGCATTGCTATAAATTAGCAAAATCATTAATGCAAGGTATTAAAACCGGTCAATACTTGACCCGAGCCAGGTACGCATATTTTGTATTGTAGTTAGAAGAGATATTTTGGTCAACTATTAGTGTAACACCCCGAAAATATAAAACAGTATATCATAATTATGAAGCATAAATAAATGGGGGTTTACTAACTAGTAATTCTAACCTAGTTAGTTAACTAGTCTAAAAATAGCTTAAAAGGTGATTAAAAGTTACCTAACTATATGTGGAACAAAATGGAGGGGCCCTAGTTGTTAAAACCTCAAACTTAATTAGAAATAAACCAAACACTCCAAAATTGAAGTGTTGGTCGACCAGAAAGGAGAAGGGGGCGACATCCCCATTCCAAAAACCCTAACTTCACAAAACAATCAAATTGAAGGCCTAAATCTGGTCCAAACGAAAATCCGAGCATAGAATCGTGACCCTCATCACAAGAGGATCTCAAGGTATGTAAAATTTAAGAATTTCTCTCAACTCGAAATTTTCATGAATTGGAAAAATTCTGAAATTAGGGATGCATGTGCATGTTATGATGATTGAGGAACAACTATAGTGTCTAAGGACAAACCCTAGATTGATAGAAGTTGAAAATCATAAGAAATTTTGGGTGAATCCATAATCACCTTGGTAGGTGGTTAGTGGGTCATGTGTATTTGGATGAACACTAGAAAGTAGATTGTTAACCTAGTGTAATTTAGCAATCTGGAAGTGATTTCAGCAATTAGAAGCTAATATACATATAAATTGGTTGAATTATATGAAAATAGGATTTAATGATAAACTAGAGATGTGAAGTTTAATCATGTAAAAATCTGCCTATGAAGTGTTTGTTGAAATGCCTCTATGAAGGCTTAAAAACTGAAATTTCGAGTTTAAACGCATAATCATGATGTTCGGTGTATTATGCGAATTATGATTTGAAGAGAGTTCTAAACATATCTTGAATTGAACTCTATAGGACAAGATACCGGAACGTCGAGTGGACAAGCCGGTGGTGACTCACGGTTGAAGGGCGTGCGCTAAAGTATGTAACTTGACCCGTTACATTAAGTAAATTTGAATCATCATAATTTGCTTAGTTGAATTTTGGGAATAAAGGTTGCTATGAATTTTAGGCGATGGTATCGCTATATTGAACAATTGGTCAAAACTTGGCTAGAACTCGTTGGTAGTCGTCAAAAGGAAGAAATTCCGTAGACGAGCCAAACGGGTCGGATAAACAAGTAAGGCATGGTTAATGCTCCGGATTGAGATAGATTGATTTGTTGATATTGGATATTATATAACATATTAGAATTTCGAGATTTAACGTATTGGTATCCTAGAAAACTAAAATCCGAGAGTTTGGGTTTTTGGTGTAATAACCAAACCAAACAAAAACAAAATTTCCAGGTGTTACCGTAATTTACGGTGGTACCGTAAATTACGGTAGAGGTCAGAGTTTTATGGTGGTTCACTACTGTTTTACGGTGGCCCCAAAAATTTCCAGGACTCACCGTAACTTACGGTGACACCGTAAGTTACGGTGGAACCAGAAAACAAATCTTTTATTTTTTTATATTATTTGATGTTGGATCTCATGATTATGTGTTGATCAAAAATGTCAAAACTAATATTTTAATGGTTTTGATTCTAGGTGTTTAGATGGATTGTACGGATGGTGGTCAAGCGATGTAGAAGAACCGAACACGATTTGTTGAAGCTTCCGCTATGTTTTGAACTTATTAAATAGTTGTTCTTGGGTTGTAAACTAATTCTTAAACGTCTTAGTATGATCTACCTTAGTCATTAGTTGACTAAGGCGTATCATACTTCCGAAACTTATGTTAATTTATCATCTTTTGGTATAAATTAGTAATTAATTCTAGTATAAATTTAAGGGTGTTACAAGTTGGTAATCAGAGCCTAAGGTTGTCTACAAAGTGTTCGGTTCAAGCTTGATCGACCGTCCGGTAAGAACTAACTTCTGTTAATAAATTTTGTATTACGTAAAGAATGAGAAATGAACAAATATGCATGAAAAGAGCAAGTAAGCTCATTTAAATACAAGAAATCAAAAGCAAGAACGATCAAATCAAGTTGTGAACTTGATTGAATCAAAAGCAAGAACGATCAAATCAAGTTGTGAACTTGATTGAATCAAAAGCAAGAACGATCAAATCAAGTTGTGAACTTGATTGAATCAAAAGCAAGAACGATCAAATCAAGTTGTGAACTTGATTGAATCAAAAGCAAGAACGATCAAATCAAGTTGTGAACTTGATTGAATCAAAAGCAAGAACGATCAAATCAAGTTGTGAACTTGATTGAATCAAAAGCAAGAACGATCAAATCAAGTTGTGAACTTGATTGAATCAAAAGCAAGAACGATCAAATCAAGTTGTGAACTTGATTGAATCAAAGCAAGAGCGATTAAATCAAGTAGCAAGAACGATCAAATCAAGTTGTGAACTTGATTGAATCAAAAGCAAGAACGATCAAATCAAGTTGTGAACTTGATTGAATAAAAAGCAAGAACGATCAAATCAAGTTGTGAACTTGATTGAATCAAAAGCAAGAACGATCAAATCAAGTTGTGAACTTGATTGAATCAAAGCAAGAGCGATTAAATCAAGTTATGAACTTGATTGAAACAAACAAGTAAAGCATGTGTTATAAATGGAATGTTTTAACAACTTGTGTAAACATTTCAGAAATAGAGATGGCTGATAAAGGTAACGATGATGCGGTGCCAAGAGTCACCGAACAAGTGAGAGAGGTGATCGCCGAAGAGGTTGGAAAGGCGATCGAAAACAGTTTGACATGCTTCATTGATAGAATTCAAAACACAGTTTTATCAATGGTAGAAGATAGAATCAAGAAACTAGAAGACGAATCAAATATAACAAAGGAAAAGCATGGAGGACGAAAGCCTTGTTCATACAAGGAATTCATGGCTTGTAAACCACCAATATATAATGGAGAGGTTGAACCAATAGTGTGCCAAAGATGGCTAAGTGATATTGAGGGGGTATTCGAGAGGACCCATTGTGATGTAGAAGACTATGTAGCCTATGGTACGGGTCAACTAAGAAATCAAGCAAAAGATTGGTGGGATAACAAAAAGAGAGAGATCGGTATTGAAGGTGCTAAGGTTATGACTTGGGAAGAATTCAAGACGCCATTTCTTAAGCATCATAGCCCCAAAGCGGTTGTGAATAAAATCAAGGAAGAGTTCATGCAACTTAGGCACAAAAACGAGACCATAGACAAGATTACGGCAACGTTCATGGATAAGATGAAGTTCTGCGACGATCTAGTGATGAACGAAGAACAAAAGATATACTACTATCATAACATGTTAAGCGCCGAATATAGGGAATTTATCACCCCTTCCAAATACGAGACCCTTACCGAGATTATAAATGCTGCTCGGGAAAGGGAGATCGAATTGAAAAAGAGCATTGAAAGGGGTGAACGGAGAGCGCAAGATCTGAATCCAAGCCCTACTAAGAAGGCGCGAACAAACAAAAGTGCGAAGAAATCCGATACAAAAGGCGGGTCGCCAAGTTGCAGGATCTGCGGGAAGGGTCATAAAGGCGAATGTCGTTACAAGGATAAGCCTTGTCCCATATGCAAGAAAACGGGACATATAGCTATATCATGCCCGGAGAAAGTGATGGTTTGTTACAATTGTTATCGAACGGGCCATAAGAAATCTGAATGCCCGGAATTGGTTGGAAAGAAGGATGGGCAGGAACCAAAAGGTGAAGCCCCTAAAGCAAAGGCGAGATCTTTTCAACTAACCGCCGCAGAAGCAAAGATTGAACCTGACGTGGTCTCAGGTATATTTACTGTAAACTCGATTCCTGCACGTGTGTTATTTGATACGGGTGCGAATAAATCCTTTGTTTCATATAGATTTATTCGACATCCTTCATTTGTTTTAACTAAATTACCTATGCCCTTAGAAGTAGAGATAGGTAATAATAAAAGCTTTATTGTTTGTGATGTATGTGAAAATTGCAAACTGAGCATTGACGATGAAGAATATTTGATTAATCTAATCCCGATGTCGATGGGAGAATTTCAAGTAGTCGTTGGGATGGATTGGCTATCTCGGCACCATGCAAAGGTCGTGTGCTTCCGTAAAGAGATAAAACTGACATCTCCGAGCGGGAAACACGTCACCATTTATGGTGAAAAAGGAGGCAATCCCATAGTATGCTCAATGTTGAAAGCTCACAAGCTAATGAAGCGAGGATGCAAGGCATTCATGATATACGCTAATGAATCCGAAAAAGAATCACGAAAGATTGGAGATGTACCGGTAGTACGAGATTATGAAGATGTTTTTCCGGAAGATTTACCGGGGATACCGCCTGAACGGGAAGTAGAGTTCGGGATCGAATTGATTCCGGGCGCGAAACCCGTAGCAAAAGCCCCGTACCGACTTGCACCGTCGGAATTACAAGAGTTGATGTCCCAAATCCAAGACCTGCTTGACAAGGGATTCATAAGGCCGAGTGTGTCTCCTTGGGGCGCACCGGTATTGTTCGTGAGAAAGAAAGACGGGAGCATGCGCATGTGTATCGATTACCGGGAGTTAAACAAACTCACGGTAAAGAACCGATACCCGCTCCCGAGGATAGATGATTTATTCGACCAACTACAAGGTGCGAACTGGTTTTCCAAAATTGACCTTAGATCGGGGTATCACCAACTAAAGGTCAAAGAAGAAGATGTGCCGAAAACGGCTTTTCGCACAAGATACGGGCATTACGAATTCCTAGTGATGTCATTCGGGCTAACAAACGCACCAGCGGCTTTCATGGACCTCATGAACCGGGTTTGCAAGCCAATGCTGGATAAGTCGGTCATCGTGTTTATCGATGATATATTGGTATATTCGAAAAGCGAAGCTGAACACGCACATCACTTACAAGAAGTGTTAGAGACCCTTAGACGAGAGAGGCTATACGCAAAATTCTCTAAATGTGCCTTTTGGTTGCGAGAGGTACAATTTCTTGGCCATATTATAAGTGCCGACGGAGTCCTGGTGGATCCGTCAAAGATAGAGGCTGTGTCAAAATGGAATCCCCCGAAGAACCCTTCAGAAATTAGAAGTTTCTTGGGGCTTGCGGGATATTACAAGAGATTCATTCAAGATTTCTCCAAGATTGCGTCACCACTAACAAAGCTAACACGAAAGAAAGAGAGGTTCAATTGGGGTGTTGACCAAGAGAAAGCGTTTCAAACGCTAAAAGAAAGGTTAACTCAAGCTCCGGTATTGACATTGTCGGACGGAGTCGAAGACATGGAGGTTTATTCGGATGCTTCACTATCGGGACTCGGTTGCGTGTTGATGCAACGGGGCAAGGTAATAGCCTATGCCTCGAGGCAATTGAAGATACATGAGAAGAAATATCCCACACACGATCTCGAGTTGGCGGCGGTAGTGTTTGCATTAAAAATATGGAGGCACTACTTGTATGGAGTAAAGTGCACCATATTCACCGACCACAAGAGTTTGAAATACTTCTTCGATCAGAAGGAGTTAAATATGCGACAAAGGAGATGGCTGGAAACAGTGAAAGACTACGATTGCGAAATACGTTATCACCCAGGAAAGGCTAATGCGGTGGCAGATGCTTTGAGCAGAAAAACGGATTATGTCCCGATACGAGTAAGATCGATGCAACTCGTGGTAACCTCGGGTATACTTGAACGTATTCGAGGGGCACAATTAGAAGCAGTAAAAGAAGAGAATTGGAAGAAAGAAAGAATAATTGGTCAGTTGAAAGATTTGTCGGATGGGAATCACGGGTTAAAGACTAGATCCGGAAGGATATGGGTCCCACATACCTGTGGAGTGAAGGCACTTCTACTTAATGAAGCTCATAAATCTCGTTATTCAATTCATCCGGGTGCGACCAAGATGTACAATGATTTGAAACAAAATTATTGGTGGCCCGGAATGAAGAGAGATGTGGCGAAGTACGTGGAAAAATGCTTGACATGTTTACAAGTCAAGGCGGAGCATCAGAAACCATACGACAAACTCCAACCGTTAGAAATTCCGGTTTGGAAATGGGAACATATCACAATGGACCTACTAACCAAGTTGCCTAGAACGAGTCGTGGCTTCGATGCCATATGGGTAGTGGTAGATAGATTGACGAAAAGTGCTCACTTCATTCCAATACGTGAGACTTATACGTCAGAAAAGATGTCAGAGGTTTACACGAATGAAATAATAGCACG
The DNA here is from genome assembly GCF_002127325.2 of Helianthus annuus. Lineage (NCBI taxonomy): Eukaryota > Viridiplantae > Streptophyta > Magnoliopsida > Asterales > Asteraceae > Helianthus > Helianthus annuus. The sequence continues at coordinate 154,862,825 of NC_035448.2, forward strand.
TCATGGGGTGCCGGTGTCTATCGTGTCTGACAGAGATACCCGGTTTACTTCGAATTTCTGGAGAGATTTCCAAGAGCAAATGGGGACCAAATTGTTCATTAGCACTGCGTACCATCCTCAAACGGATGGACAAAGTGAAAGAACGATACAAACATTGGGGGACATGCTACGGGCGTGTATAATCGACTTTGGAGGTAGTTGGGATGTTCACCTACCGTTAGTTGAGTTCTCGTATAACAACAGTTACCAATCTAGTATTAAGATGGCACCATACGAAATGCTTTACGGAAGGAAGTGTCGAACCCCGGTATGTTGGGGTGAAGTGGGTCCACGAGAACTCGCCCACCAAGATATAGTACGAGCCACGAATGAAAAGATCGATAAAGTTCGGGCGCACTTGAAAGCGGCTCAAGACAGGCAAAAGGCGTATGCCGATAAAAGGAAAAGGCCGATTGAATTCCAAGTTGGTGACATGGTCATGCTAAAAGTCTCCCCATGGAAAGGTGTTATTAGATTCAGAAAAAGGGGGAAGCTAAGCCCGAGGTTTATTGGACCATTTAAAATTATTGAAAAGATCGGCAAAGTAGCTTACCGTCTCGAGCTACCGGCAGAACTAAGTGGAATCCATAGCACGTTTCACATGTCACAATTAAGAAAGTGCCTAGCAGATGAAACAGCTTATATTCATTTCGATGATATTGAAGTAGATAATAGCCTGAATTATGCGGTGAGACCGGTGGAGATTTTAGATCGGAAAGTCAAATACTTAAGAAATAGACAAATCGATCAAGTCAAAATCAGATGGGAGCATAGAAAAGGCTCGGACACTACGTGGGAGTCCGAGGAAGAAATGCGCCGACTCTACCCTTCATTATTTGGTACGTATTTCGGTTTCGGGGACGAAACCCCTTTTAAGGGGGGTGGACTTGTAACACCCCGAAAATATAAAACAGTATATCATAATTATGAAGCATAAATAAATGGGGGTTTACTAACTAGTAATTCTAACCTAGTTAGTTAACTAGTCTAAAAATAGCTTAAAAGGTGATTAAAAGTTACCTAACTATATGTGGAACAAAATGGAGGGGCCCTAGTTGTTAAAACCTCAAACTTAATTAGAAATAAACCAAACACTCCAAAATTGAAGTGTTGGTCGACCAGAAAGGAGCAGGGGGCGACATCCCCATTCCAAGAACCCTAACTTCACAAAACAATCAAATTGAAGGCCTAAATCTGGTCCAAACGAAAATCCGAGCATAGAATCGTGACCCTCATCACAAGAGGATCTCAAGGTATGTAAAATTTAAGAATTTCTCTCAACTCGAAATTTTCATGAATTGGAAAAATTCTGAAATTAGGGATGCATGTGCATGTTATGATGATTGAGGAACAACTATAGTGTCTAAGGACAAACCCTAGATTGATAGAAGTTGAAAATCATAAGAAATTTTGGGTGAATCCATAATCACCTTGGTAGGTGGTTAGTGGGTCATGTGTATTTGGATGAACACTAGAAAGTAGATTGTTAACCTAGTGTAATTTAGCAATCTGGAAGTGATTTCAGCAATTAGAAGCTAATATACATATAAATTGGTTGAATTATATGAAAATAGGATTTAATGATAAACTAGAGATGTGAAGTTTAATCATGTAAAAATATGCCTATGAAGTGTTTGTTGAAATGCCTCTATGAAGGCTTAAAAACTGAAATTTCGAGTTTAAACGCATAATCATGATGTTCGGTGTATTATGCGAATTATGATTTGAAGAGAGTTCTAAACATATCTTGAATTGAACTCTATAGGACAAGATACCGGAACGTCGAGTGGACAAGCCGGTGGTGACTCACGGTTGAAGGGCGTGCGCTAAGGTATGTAACTTGACCCGTTACATTAAGTAAATTTGAATCATCATAATTTGCTTAGTTGAATTTTGGGAATAAAGGTTGCTATGAATTTTAGGCGATGGTATCGCTATATTGAACAATTGGTCAAAACTTGGCTAGAAACACTCGTTGGTAGTCGTCAAAAGGAAGAAATTCCGTAGACGAGCCAAACGGGTCGGATAAACAAGTAAGGCATGGTTAATGCTCCGGATTGAGATAGATTGATTTGTTGATATTGGATATTATATAACATATTAGAATTTCGAGATTTAACGTATTGGTATCCTAGAAAACTAAAATCCGAGAGTTTGGGTTTTTGGTGTAATAACCAAACCAAACAAAAACAAAATTTCCAGGTGTTACCGTAATTTACGGTGGTACCGTAAATTACGGTAGAGGTCAGAGTTTTATGGTGGTTCACTACTGTTTTACGGTGGCCCCAAAAATTTCCAGGACTCACCGTAACTTACGGTGACACCGTAAGTTACGGTGGAACCAGAAAACAAATCTTTTATTTTTTTTATATTATTTGATGTTGGATCTCATGATTATGTGTTGATCAAAAATGTCAAAACTAATATTTTAATGGTGTCACACCCCCAAAATCCACACGCGGAGTACCACCGCTTGGGAGCGTGACTGACCAGGATCAAGCCACCAATCATATTGAACATGTAATTAATATCAAGTATAATAAATGTAAACCAATCATTCAATACGATAGGTGTTCATAATCATAGTTTCAAAGTATAGCGGAAGCATAAGTATAAGAACCCAATGTGTAATATAAGTTCAAATGTTTAAATGTGTTAACATGGCATCCACGATCCATGCTCCACAACGACCTGCTCCTCCCTGTGCAAGCTCCATGTATCTAACAACCTGCAAGGCATGTAACAGAGGATCAACAACTAGTTGAGCGAGTTCACAGAAAGTAAACGCGTAATAGTAAGTTCGTATGTAACATGTGGCTCTACTGGGCCGATATTGCGTTCTATTGGTGGGGGCTTCCCATGTTGTATAACCACTAGACTATTCGTAACCATAAGTATCCTTCACAACCGAGGATAGTAGTAAGTATAAATACACGTAGGTTTTACGTGAGTATCCTTCACAACCGAGGATAGTAATAAGTATAAGTATCCTTCACATCTGAGGATAGTAGTATGTATAAGTATCCTTCACAACCGAGGATAGTAGTAAGTATAAGTCTACGTAGATTGTAAGTATGTGTCATGCACAACCGAGGACAGTGAATAGCATAAGTATGTGTCCTGCACAACCGAGGACAGTGAGTAGCAGAAGTATGTGTCCTGCACAACCGAGGACAGTGAATAGCTTAAGTACGTGTCCTGCACAAACGAGGACATTGGTATGGTAGTCTAGTAACAGTGTAAGTACAGTTCTATTCAATCTCAATCCTTCAATCCCAATTCCCGTGCCCTGGGAATCCCATGCCTTGGTAAGAGTGTGAACTCACCTTGGTTTGCTCGGTATGCTAAGTTATGTGCTCACAAGAAATCAGTCAATCAATCAATCAAGGCCTAAGGTGATGCATATATATACAGTCAGTTCATGTTCGTAATGATTCGCATGCAAGTAACATCACAGTATAACAGGTAGTGTGCTTAGCAGTTTGCATCTGGTATCATGTAAACAGTCAATCAATCTCATGCAACTTCAAGTTTCACATAAGCGCTCTCTCAATTAATTCCAACATAGTTATCCATTAACATACCCAACTGAGTTAACAGATTCATTAGAGTTGCATAACTTGACAGAATTAATACAGTTAACAGAGTTTATAAACTTGATTCAGTTAACAGACTAAACACAGTTGATAGTTAATAGTATTAACACCCTAACATATGCAACTAATTAACAGAGTTATCAATTGGGCCGCAGACAACTTTAAACACTCGGACTATGCATATCAACTTAGAACTCGGACTGACCATGGTGGTTCTACCAGAAACTCGGACCTTTTTGTGTTGTTTGAAAGCTCGGACCCCTTCATGTGCTAAAGGTCGGACAAGGGGGACTCCCCTTTAAACTCGGACTCCCTAGGCTTCCTTTTACATAATTCGGACAAAGGGGAGGGGGTTTCATTCACCAAAACTCGGACATCTCCCCCCCCCCCACCTGAAAAGCTCGGACAACACATCCAATGGCACAAAGTCGGACAAGTTAATAGGCTTTAAAGTCGGACCTTTGTCCACTTAATAAAAGTCGGACCATGAATATATGAAGAACATCGGACTTGTGCTAGAGGAAACTCGGTCAACATTTAAACACTATATAATTCGGACCTTATGACATTTAAAGGTTTGAATCATATAATACAATAATATTCGGACTATAATAGTTGCTGGCAAAATTCGGACCATCTTAAGTATTTAATTCACAAAGTTCGGGCAACAAGCACCATACAAAACTCAGACTATTTAGTTTAAGAGAAGTCGGACCACTCAAGTGATTAAAGGTCGGACAAGTGGATTTGGCAAGAAACTCGGACCACATGATTACAATCAAAAGTCAGACTAGTTAGCATCATCATACGTGCATTTGAGCAGTTACGTTTCTACGCTTAAAACCCTAATTTCATACACTGCGATCATTGAAACCCAATTATCAATCACCATTCTACAGTTCTTGCATCTTATCAACAAACAAACCATTACACAACTAATCACCATCACATTACAATAATCAGAATCAATTCAAAGCACACAACCATCAAATCAATGCTAGGGTTTGCAACTATTACAAGAATCAAGCATTGCTAATCATCAAACAATCAACAATTAATCACAACCAATGATTAAATAATTACCTTGATTCGATTTCTAGATGGATTGATAACCAAACTTGATGCAAAAGAACTTGAGAATCCAAGAATGATGAGAAGATGGTTGTAGAGAGGATTAGAGAGTGCAGTGCTTTGGTTTTTGTGAAAATGATTAGTGAAAAGGGATTAGGGTTAACAATGATTAGAGTTTCACTAATTACTCTATGCCTCCCTAAGTATCATAATTTACAATAGCACACCATCTCAAAATAGTTTCGCAGTTTCACCACCAAGTTTATGCATTTGACAAATCTATCATAATTAACACATAATCATGCATAATCACACAATACACATCATTGTATTAAAACGTTACAGTTCCATAGCTAATTATTTGCGTAAACAAACAACTAAACAATACATGGACGTGCAATAAATGCGAGATAGGAATCTTGGAAATTCGAGTTGTCACATTATCCCCAACTTAAAAGAAATTTCGTCCCGAAATTTGGTACGCACTCACTGAGGAAGCTAGGTAAGCTGTATTGTTCACTGGTTTTCCTGGGGTGTCACAAATGGTTTTGATTCTAGGTGTTTAGATGGATCGTACGGATGGTGGTCAAGCGATGTAGAAGAACCGAACACGATTTGTTGAAGCTTCCGCTATGTTTTGAACTTATTAAATAGTTGTTCTTGGGTTGTAAACTAATTCTTAAACGTCTTAGTATGATCTACCTTAGTCATTAGTTGACTAAGGCGTATCATACTTCCGAAACTTGTGTTAATTTATCATCTTTTGGTATAAATTAGTAATTAATTCTAGTATAAATTTAAGGGTGTTACAATTAGCGAAAGTCCTTCGTCGCAAAATGAAGGACTAAAATTGACCAAAAAGCCCTTGAGGGGTAAATATGGCAAACAACCTTTAAGAGTTGATTAGAGATAAGCGTTTTGTTAAATTGAGTCCTTGTGATACGTATAAAAATTGGAGATAGGATGTAAACTAAAAAGAAGCGTGATTTGAGCTTGAAAATGTAAATACCCTTAACGGGTCAAAGTGAATAGATATGCAAAACGGGTTAAGATTTGCATAAGAACCCGCAAATTTGAACCTTGGATATTAGTAAACTGATAAAATGTGATTTACATGACATTTTAAAGGTAACTACCAAGTTTGTTTGATCAAATCACAAACGGGTCAAAAGTGTCATAATTGAATTTCAAGCCGAGAACTTGAAATCTAAAATTTTGTGAATTTAGATGTCGGGTTTTTACTCCGTAAGATGGAGAATTAAATTACGAACACGTAGGAAAAAGAATCACGCAAATCGGACAAACGGATAAAAAGTTATGAAGGTTTCCGTATTAAAAACAGAAAACAAACAAAATCTGCTGATCAGACCATAAGCTACGGTTCTGGACCGTAGCCTACAGTCCAGAAGTTCTGGTTGAAGTAATATTGTGAATCGTAAGCTACGATCTGTGAACCGTAGCCTACGGTCGACTTCCAAACAAAATTTTTATTTTGTTCATGCGATGATATTGAGCTTTCGGGTTCGTTTAGACGGGTTCTAAGGTCTCATATACTAACATTTGTGATAAATTTACAAGGTAGGTGTGTTTGAACTTAGGATGGGTGAAGATCAAGCGGCGGACATGAACCGAACACACGTTAAATGAAGCTTCCGCGTTAATTCTTGTTTTGTTTTGATAAAAGTGAATTATGTAAACACTCAGCACTATAATTTGAATATTTTAAACATGTATAAATGTTAACTTGACAAAGCTTTTGTAAAGTCGCATTTTAGTATAAAATGCGTATTTTATTGTTAAAATCTTGTCATTTAAAGATGGGTGTTACAGATCTATATATATTAATAAATGAGATGATGTGGGCTATGTGTCCTTCAATGGTGAAGCCATTTTGATGATGTGGCATCCATTTGTTTATTGGAGTTTGATTTTAGGAGGGAATCATTCTAAAATACACACTCTTTTTTTTGCACGCGGGATCCGAACTAGATTTGGGTGACCAATAAGTAAAAACGGATCCTATATATTGTTTTTAACAAACCACAATACTTCATAACCTCATTTCTCTAAACCCTAGGTATCAGCCACCATGTTCCTCCTTCTTCTTCATTGTTGTTCTGCGATTCAAACTCTACAATCGATCGGTATGTATTAATCATTTTGATATCTGTTATTTTGATTGTTAATTTCATCCATCTTTGTTGGTTTATCCCGTCTTTATTTTTAATGTTGTTTATATGGGTTTTTCACATATAATCGGCGATTCCTTTATTGTTCTGATTCCAAGTGTAAATCAGGTTAGTATTATTTGTTATTCCAATTGTTAATTTGTTATATATTTGATCGTTCTTTCCCATTTGTAACGTGAATGTTTATATAATTTTTCACATGTAATCAGAGGGCGATTCTTTCCGGTTCTTATTCCATAAGTAAATCATTTCAGTATTATTTGTGATTCCGATTGTTAATTTTGTATATCTTTCCTTCTTATGTGGCTAGATTTATATGTCATGCTAATTTTTTGGGGAAAAGTAATCGAAACCTTACTGAGTGCAGACCTGACATTTATCATCAGGTTAGAAAAAAAATAGTATCTTTGCATTATAGTTTCCCTTTAATTTCTTTGTTGATTATATGTGGTTTAAGATTAAAACTTAATCACCATCGTTGTTTCTTTGTTTTTTTGACCTCCATCTGCTACTAAAATGTTTTTTAATTGAAATAGGTATGAAACTTCTATTTATTTATGGCTGACCTCCATCTCTCTCTACCTACCGACTTGGATCTGCATATTCAATCAAGAATCTTTAAAAAGATCTAAGGTAAAACTACATGATGATGGTTAAATACTGTTTGTTTATGTTGTTCGATCTTCACTTTATTCAAGAAAAGTTAAGTTTTTTATGTTGAAAACCGTTTCGGCAGTTGGTAATGTTTGTTGTTGTTCTTCTTCTTTTTTGTAGATCATTAGACATATAGAGAAGGTATGTAAACAATATTAGATTGTTATGTGTTTTAAGTATTTTATCTCAATTTTAAAGAATTTTCCTGTATTTTTTGCGTTGTTTATGATTTACATTATCCGATTTGAATGTTATGAGAGGATTATGTTTTGTTGATGTCTTTATTGAGTGATGTTGTTACTGATTCTTTTGTTTGGTTTTAATTTTTCATGAATAACCCTAAATGTTATGCCACTGCCGGACTATCAATCTTCGTCGAACATGTTACAGGTAATTTTCTTTTGATAGTTTTTTTTCCTAACTTTTTATCCCTTATAATTTTAGGTTTCATCGTTTATGCTCGGTTTTTTTACTGTCTTTTTTGTTTGTAATAAATTTTGTATTGTATTAATTATCAATCCATTAAAGAATTTGTATATTTTTAGTGTCTGATATGTTTTTCCGGAATATTGATTGTGTTTCTAAAAATAAATATTTTTTAAAATTTTTTGAAACCGTTCCTTTTTTTTGAGATGGATCTGGACAAATTTTTGATACCGAAGAATAAATCCCATGTATACCTGCTTACTTATAAATCGCAATATTTTTTGATCATTTTTATGTATTTTTTGTGTTGTTGATGATTATTTAAGTTTGTCCGATTATAATGTTTATGAATGGATCTATTCTTTGATGTCTTCAAAAGTGATGTTCATACTGATTTCTACTATTTGGTTTTTGTTTTTTAATGATAAACCCAAAATTTTTTTCAACTGCAGGAGTCTGAATCTTCTTCAAAGAGCAAGAGGTGAGTATAACTATGATATTTTTTAAAATTTGAATATTTGGGTTGTTTCTAATAACTTTTGTACTGTTTTAATATGTATTAATTACAATCCATCAAAGATTTCGTTATTTCCTTAAATTTTAGTATTATATGGTTTTCCTAAATTAAGGTATCTCTTTTTATAAATAAATGGTGGAGCAATTTTGTTTGGCAAGGTTAGACTTTCATAATAAATTTGCTTAATTTACGGGATTGGATGTTAGTGATTTGATTTTCAGAATTCAAATTTTAAATTTTGAAGTCAATCATTATTTTAAATTTAAATTTTGAAGTCAATCATTATTGTAAATCTTCCATTTTTTTGTTGTTCAAGATGTTTAATTCGGTTAGAATTAAAAGGGTTTGGAAATAAAAAGGTTTGGAGTTTAGGTTTTCAGTTTAGATCTACGTTAATTAAAAGATTCTACCTTTTTTTGCAATAGATGTTTTGCTTTCTTTAAAGTAAATTATTCAGTTGAGGTATCACTTGGATATAAATCTTTCATCTATTTTTTTATCTTTCTTGAAAGCAAATGGGATGTTGTAACTGGACTTTTTTTTGTTTTTTTTGTTCAGTCGGGTATTATTTTATTTGTTTATTATTTTTTATTCTTTTTTGCAAGTGAACACGACCAGAGGCAAACTAATAGTGTTTCGGCAAGCTTATAAATTTTCCATAGAGAAGAAACGAATGGAGAAGCATTCTTAGAGGTATGCTTATGAACACCGTTTGATTCTTGGTCATATGTATCACTCTTGGCTTTAGGACACTTCTGATATCGTCTCGAGAAAAGACAAATGGTATATATTCAAACTAAGTTTCTTTTGGTAACATTTGTGTTCCTTTGCTTATCTCATGTATGGTATATCCGACTGATTACACAATTTGTTTTACCAAAAGGGATGGACTTTGATTTATATGCTCAAATCTTGAATATTAGTTTGTAATTGCTGGTGTCAAAAGAGTGTAGAATGGCCACTTTTTATTATTGTTTTCAAATGATGCATTTTATTGATGCAAATAGCTTATCTCTTACAAAAACATTTCTGTCAAAAAGTACAATTTCTGGTGCATTTTCTTGCTATCAAAAGATGCAATTCTTTATGGTTTTAATGGTTGTCAAACTTTCCGCAAACTTAGACCATTCCTCAGGCCAGAAAAGACAACTTTCCAGGTCCACAGGTATGCTACAATACTATACACAATAGTCTTATGTTATCCTAAATTTGAATCCGTACAATGACTTTACTGCCGGAATGCAAGGACCGTGACTTAATATCTTGCATCTATAGATGACCAGCCCTACAGATCCGATCATATATGGTTTTCTATTAATTACGGGCCCTTTTGTTATCTTAAAGGGTATTAGCTACTTCTTTATTGTAACAACTCTCCGTGAATATATTTTTGTAAAAATATATACATTTATATAATAAAATTTAAATATCCTACCCGTGAATATTCACGGGTGATAACCTATAATCATATATTTAAAATTAATGCACGATCAATATAAATAATAATGTCATACTTTATCGTTATTTATGAACTTCTAAAATTAACTTCTATATATTTAGTACTTATATTGTATTGGCAATTTTTTCAAAACTTCCTAATTAATCGTTAATAGAATTAATGTGAACTTTAAGGTGGTTAAATTCAAAATATTTAATTAGGAAACTTTTGACAATTGTAATACATAATATACCGTGTATTATATTTTTTTTTAAATTTCCTTTTCTTAAATCAATATTTTGTATACTTTCCTTTATTACTTCATTAAAAATAAAAAATACGTAATATATTTTAGCAAGTATGATGTTTAAAAAAAACATTTAGTCAACCTTCATATTAATTTATTTGTATCTCATTCTTTATTTACGCTTTTTATTGTTGACATAATACTTATTCATATCTGGAGAAATAGCTATATATTCTTAAAAATAAATTTCCCTCCATTTTAATGTATATTAGATGTTCCTTTTTCAGTAACCTACATTACTTCATTTTCACAAACCAGTTTACAAATTGCTTTTTTACATAAAATACATCGTTTATTTTTTCTATTAGCATTTCGTTAATTGTATTTTGTTAATGACACTTCCTTCAAGTTTTATCCCATCTTTCATATAACAACTTCTTTGTTGCAGAAGTTTTGGTCGAGTGCAGTTTCGCAAGATCAGTCTGGTGGATAGTTGAAAAGAAGCAACGTCTCGGGCCTCAGCATGGAGCATGGAGAAATGCAGAAGTATGATGTTTTACGTAATGTTGTTAATCTTAAATTATTTTCTTATATGCTATTGTATAGATGTTCAGGTTGATTTAACTCTTTGGGATGATTATGCTAAGGACATGTGTTCTTACATGGTTAGTAAAGATCGTGAAGCGCATGTTGTCATTGCTGTCCATTATGGTGCTGTTAAGACCTACAAAGGTATCTTATTAATTCTACGATTTACTTTATACAATACATACATACATATATATATATATATGTTATTTTTTATACAAGAATTTTTCTGTTTTTTATATATGATTTGTTGTTTATTTATGTTACCTAAAAATAGGTAAATGGGGGATTTCTAATAATTTTGATGGTTCACTGCTTTTCATTAACGACAATTTTGGTCAGATGCTAACGTTCAAGAAAAAGTGAGAAAAATTATTTATTTTTATTTTTTGTAATTGTATCAACTATATTTTTTCTTTGTAAATTTTTGTTCATTTCACATTATGGTTTCCTCAAATAAATTTTTGTAGGTTTCTTGCAGAACTTGCTGCTTCAACCGAGTCAAGTAGCCATGTTAGGTCATATGTGATATGTTCTGTTGAAGATGAATTTTTGAACAATGACGTTTTTTTACCAATTGCTTATCTTGGCTCAATCATACAGGTTCTTTAAAACATTGTATATTTTATATTTTAACTACTAACAAAATTTTAATAAGCTTTCATTTCTTTAATTATTTAAACAACCAAAAAAAGTTGTTATTGTTGGAACTATTGTAGCAATCGTTTCTGATAAGATGTGGTATTATGATGGGTGTAACCATTGCAAGTCCAAAGTTGAGCAAAAGTTTGAAACTTATGATAAGAAGGATGGAACAAGTGATGTTAGAGATGAGAAGGTGTATCAATGTTCGAACAAGGATTGTCAAGGAAAAGATGTTTTCCCGTTGTCCAGGTAAAGTATCTGTTATTCATAATTCTATTATTGTTGATTCAACAAGTAACATTGTTTGTATTATCTATTTGTCTATGTTTCTTAACTATGTAAATACGCTTTTAAGGTTTAAAATACCAATTCGGGTTTAAGATTCAACCGGTACGGTGTCACGGCTCCCCGACCCACCCTGGACGGAGTCGGGGGCCGCGAGGCAGTTCCCGTGGTACCCGTGGTATTTAATTTATGTGACAGCGGAAGTCTTTTATTACAGGATCTTTTTACCGTAAAAAGCTCGTTTAATATATTACACAAAGTTTAAGGGATAAATCCCATAATTTACAATAAGTTGATTTCACACAGAAATCTTTATTTTTCAAAACATATTTTATTGATTTATTCATACTGAGCCACTTCCTTGAGCTTGTAGTGCTTTACTGCACTTTTCCTGGATCACACAGATCACCTGAAACATGTTTGAAAAGGTTTTGTCAGCGGGGAAATACTGAGTGAATCATTCGGTTTTTCTAAAACGACCTGTTAGTTATAAATTACAGTATTAAGGGGAATTACAATGTTTTTATCAACCAATTATCAAGAATGGGTATTTGTCACTCGACCGGATCTGTGACTGTGGTCATACCACTATTGGGTCCCGTCGCCCCAATAGTGATGGCTCACTCACCTAGAGTAATTAAAATAGTAATGTGCACAATACCCCACATACCAGCTGTAATTTGGTGATTACAAAGACTTAATCCCTGTAATTATAACCTTTGAAAATAACTTGAAGTTTTGTAATACTTACTCACAAACTGTGAGAAAACAGTAAAAAAAGAAGAATGACTCACATTACAGATTAACGAGCAAATAGATAAGCCTACTGATTAGCCTTGATTACACCTAGTTTAACACCATGCACACACAGGCAGGTTAGTAACTAATACAGCATTTACGTCAATTCACGAGATTAAACCCTCACAATGATTAATCAGTGCAATACTCGATAATTCAATCGGATTCACAACGAATAACAGAGCATAGTCCGAATTCGAACAGCACTCAAATATTCAAGTCGAAATCACGACGAATAATCAAAGTACAAGCTCAATTGAGCAGCACCCGGACTATCGTTGGATAGTTATAATCGATCGGACGTTGAATCGTAATAGCGATCGAGTTATTACTTTGATTGCGGTAGCACCTCGTGATCGTGTGTGTGTGATTGTAGTGTAACAGTGAAAACTCAACGTACACAGAAGCTTTGTGCAACGTTTTAACACCACAGTTCAAGTGCCAAGGTCGGCTATTTATAGCCAGAATTTCGACTCGCTTACGGACCGTATGCCTAACCCCTTACGGTCCGTAAGGGAACCTGGTCTGCTTACGGTCCGTAAGGACCAACCTTTACGGTCCGTAAAGGGTGCAGCCTACTTCCTAGCCTAGCTGAGTTTGGTTGTAGCCTTGGTGAATCAAAAATTTCAGCCGATCAGCATCTAGCAACGATTTTAATTAGATAATTATCAATTAGGGTTTGCCCCCCTCGAGTTTTAGGGGCCCTGATCCTGATTCCGATTGTTCCGGAAATTTCAGGGTTTATACCAAATTACTTGGGTGACTTAATTAGGGTTTTCTTATTGAATGATTATTATCCTAATTACCGGTTTTATTGATAGTTGTTACATCCTCCCCACCTTAAGAAAAATCTCGTCCTCGAGATTTATTGGAAGAGATGTGGATATTTCGCTTCATTTCTGATTCCAGCTCCCAAGTGTATTCTGGTCCTCTCTTTGAATTCCACTTGACTTTGACCAATACCAGTCTTTTATGCTTGAGGAATTTGACTTTTCAATCTTCAATTTCTAATGGCTTCTCTACGAATTTTAATTTTTCGTTTACCTCTACATCCTGTAGAGGGACTACCAGGGATTCGTCTGATAGACATTTCTTGAGATTGGATACATGAAATACCTCATGTACTCCGGCTAATTCTTCTGGTAATTGTAAACGATAAGCTACTGGTCCTATTCGTTGAATCACAGGGAATGGTCCAACGTATCTTGGACTTAGCTTTCCTTTCTTACCGAATCGTACTATTCCTTTCCAAGGAGAAACTTTTAAAAGTACTTTATCTCCGACTTGAAATTCTAAAGGTTTGCGACGATTATCTGCATAGCTCTTTTGACGATCTCGAGCTGTTTTCAGTCTTTCTTTGATCTGGGTTATCTTGTCGGTAGTTTCTTGTACAATTTCAGGACCTGATAATTGACTTTCTCCGATTTCTGCCCAACATACTGGAGTTCTGCATTTGCGTCCATACAGTGCTTCGAATGGAGCAGCTTCGATGCTCGAATGATAACTATTATTATAGGAGAATTCTATTAATGGCAAATGGCTATCCCAATTACCACCAAAGTCAATTACACATGCTCGGAGCATGTCTTCTAATGTTTGTATTGTCCTTTCACTTTGTCCGTCTGTTTGTGGATGATATGCAGTACTTAGATTTAGTCGAGTTCCCATTGCTTTCTGAAAACTTTTCCAGAAATGAGAAGTAAATCGACTATCTCTATCCGATACAATGGAGAGCGGGACTCCATGTAGGGATACTATTTCGTCCACGTACAGTTGTGCTAACCTTTCCATGCTAAAGGTTTCTTTCATTGGTAGAAAATGAGCTGATTTGGTTAATCGATCGACAATTACCCAAATAGCATCATTACCTTTTCTGGTTCTGGGTAACTTAGTAACAAAATCCATTGTTATAAGTTCCCATTTCCATACAGGCATTTCTAACTGTTGGAGTAGTCCTGAAGGTTTCTGATGTTCGGCTTTAACTTGTGAACAAGTTAAACACTTGGATACGTATTCGGCTATATCCTTTTTCATTCCTATCCACCAGAAATTATTCCTTAAATCTTGGTACATCTTATTATTTCCTGGGTGCGTGGTATACCTAGATTTATGAGCTTCTTCTAAGATCTTATCTCTTAACTCTCCTTGCTTAGGTACCCAAATTCGTTTCTTATGAAATTTCCAAATTCCATTATTTTCTTGTTCTAATTCTTTTAGGTAACCTTTCATTCCTTCAGCATCATCTTTGATTGCTGTTTTCTGAACTTCTTTGATTTGTGCTATTAAATCTACTTGTAGATTTAACCTCAGAGCACGGACTCGTTTCTGTTTCTCATGGTACTTACGACTTAAAGCATCTGCAACTACATTCGCTTTTCCTTCGTGATATTGGATATCACAGTCGTAATCGCTCAGCATCTCCATCCATCTTCTTTGCCTCATGTTTAATTCTTTTTGCCCAAATATATATTTTAAACTTTTATGATCTGTATAGACAGTAAACTTACTTCCATACAGATAATGTCTCCAGATTTTAAGGGCAAAAATTATGGCTCCTAATTCTAGATCATGAGTCGTATAATTCTCTTCGTGCTTTTTCAATTGTCTAGAAGCATATGCAATTACCTTCTTGCGTTGCATCAACACACATCCATAGCCTAATTTTGAAGCATCACAATATACTTCAAAGTCTTCTGTTCCTTCAGGTAAAGCTAAGATTGGTGCATTTGTCAATCTATGCTTTAAAATCTTAAAGGCTTCTTTTTGTCTAGGTCCCCATTCAAACTTAGCAACTTTACAGGTTAACTTGGTTAAAGGTATGGCTATCTTAGAAAAATCTTTGATAAATCGTCTATAGTATCCAGCTAAGCCTAGAAAACTTCTTATCTCCATTGCTGTTTGTGGGACTTTCCATTTTGTAATTGCTTCTATCTTAGCAGGATCTACATGGATACCTTCATGATTTACCACATGACCTAAAAATTGTACTTCTTGTAGCCAAAATTCACATTTTGAGAATTTGGCATAAAGCCTTTCTTTTCTTAACAAAGTTAAGAGAACGTGTAAGTGCTCACAATGTTCTTTTTGGCTTTTGGAGTAAATAAGTATATCGTCGATGAAAACGATTACAAATTTATCCAAGTATGGTTTACAGATGCTATTCATCATGTCCATGAATGCGGCTAGGGCATTCGTTAACCCAAAGGGCATGACTGTAAACTCATAATGACCATACCTAGTTCTGAAAGCAGTTTTAGGTATGTCTTCTTCTTGTACTTTCAACTGATGGTATCCGGATCTTAAATCTATCTTTGAGAAGTACCTAGCTCCTTGTAATTGATCAAAAAGATCATCAATCCTAGGTAATGGGTATCGATTCTTAATAGTAACTTTATTCAACTCCCTATAATCGATACACATTCTCATCGATCCATCTTTCTTTTTCACAAACAACACTGGTGCACCCCAAGGGGATGAACTAGGTTGTATGAATCCTTTGCTTAATAATTCATCTAATTGCTTTTTCAATTCTAGCATTTCGGTAGGTGCTAATCTATAAGGTGCTTTAGCTATTGGTGCAGTACCTGGAATTAAATGAATTCTAAACTCTACTTCTCTATCAGGTGGTAACCCAGGTAATTCTTCTGGAAAAACGTCTGGGTATTCTGACACTACCGGGATATCCTGAAGTTCTTTATCCTTAGTGTTAACGATTACTGAAATCATATACACCATTTCCTGCTTTCTCGAATAATTAGCCAATTTCATTACTGAAATGAATTTCAGTGGCTTTCGGGGTTTATCTCCAGTAATTAAAATTACTTCTCCGGAAGGGGATTGAATTTCTACAGCATTTTTATCACATAGGATTCGAGCATGGTTGGCTATTAACCAATCCATTCCTAACACTACATCGAATCCGGCTAAATTCATTGGTAACAGATTTGCAGAAAACTTATGGCCTAAAAGTTCTATTTTTCCTTCTTGCCAGATTTTATCTATTTTCACAGAATTTCCTTCTGCGGTTTCAACTGTGAAAATTTGCCTAAGAGTGGTTAAAGGTAACTTAAGAGCTTGGCAAAATGAAGTATTGATAAAACTTTGGTTTGCACCAGAGTCAAATAATACTTTTACGAACACATCATGTACTAGGAACGTACCGGCTATCACATCTGGAATGAGTTCGGCTTCTTGAGTGGTCAGCTGGAATGCCCGCGCATTTCTCTTTGTTGCTCCTTCAGCTGGTTTGACTTGGTTGGCTACAGGTTTAGCTAATTTAGGACATTCAAATTGGAAATGACCCCTTTCTCTGCAATTATAACAAATTCTTGTTTTCTTCCTGCAGTCTTCTTCCCGATGTCCTTGTGTCTTGCAAAAATTGCAAACCATGTTGCATTGTCCATAATGCTTCTTTTTGCAAGTTTTGCAGAAGGGAGATGATGAGGATTGCCCCGTTCCTCTTTTCTTGGTATTACCCATACGAAATCCTTGGGTAATCTTTTGAGCTAATTCCTTCTTGCGATTTTCTTCTCTTGTGCGTACCAATTCATCCGTTAGGGTGTTAGCTAATTCTACAGCATCATCAATAGTACGAGGTCTCGCAGCTTTAACGATGTTTCGGATTTCACTAATTAACCCCCAGATGTAACGGGAAATAAGTACCGGTTCTGGCGAAGCCAGTGTTGGCACTACCCTTGCGTATTCAAAGAATGTCGAAGTATAGCCTCGGCAATCTACCCCTGTCATACGGTGACTTAGGAATTTGTTTGCCGTTTGGTCTTTTTCATATTCGGGACAGAATTTTCTTTCTACAAGACTCTTAAATTCTTCCCAACTCATGGCATAGGCTATCCTTCTTCCTTTTGCCTGGAGAATCGTATTCCACCATTCTATCGCTCCTTCTTTGAATAGATTTGATGCATACATCACCTGATCCTCTTCGGCACATTTGCTAATTGCAATTACTGCTTCGGTTTTCTCTAACCAGCGCAAAGTTGCAGTTGCCCCTTCGTTACCTGCAAATTCAGCGGGTTTGCAAGCAAGAAACTCCTTGTAAGTGCAACCAGGTGTTGCAGCTTTTATTCTTTTTAGAAGTAGGACTTGTTGCGGATCATGATCGTTATGATTGCCGCCTCCATTTATGTTGTTACTGTCGTTATCCTCCCGAGTACGTTTACTAGGATTTAATTGTTGTGGTTCGGCAGGTTTTTGAACAGCAGCCACAATTGCTGGAATAGCATGGGCTATCCCTTGGGCGATAAAGTGCTCGATATCTTGTCGAGTTATATATTGATCTTCCTGTTCTTGCTCAGATTGATTTACTTCATTAATTGGTTCATTGTTAGCGTTTTCCATCTGCTAGTTAGTAGGAAGTATTAGTGTCTAAATTATAACTAACAAATTTAGCACAGATAAACACATAAATTACTACAACATACAAACATAACCAAAATTGTCGATTTCTCGACTTTATTTTGTTATTGTATATTGTATATGCCTCCGTACACACCATATCTTACAGAGTTTTATTGCCCATTTTACAAAGTCTTACATTACTTATTTACATTATTATACAGTACGGTTTCATGTGGTTTAACTGACAGTTCTAGTAACGATGTTCCCTCTCATCGTACTTCCAAGTTAAATGCTCTCCCATTTCCCTGATCCTATTACCTATACCTATCAGTTCTTCACCGAACTGACGAAGTTCAGCTAGGTTTTCATTACTCATGGGAGGATTCGGGATTGGTTCTGGATCGAATTGTGGAAGGAAACTATAAGGACTATTGACTATGTTTTGGAATTGCCAGTCGTTTGTCCACCATTCCTCCAGTTCGCCTAGTGGTCGGGTGTGGATTAAAGGTTCAGGAATAGCTGGTGCTACGTTTAAGGGAAATTGAACTGTAGCCGGGTAAGGGTACAAGTTAGTGCGGATTGGGCTTATGACCTCACAGTTTTCTAAGAGACGGTCTATTTCGTCTTGGAACGTAATTTCTTCTGGTTGTTTAGAGCTTTCGCCAATCTCTATTCCTTTTTGCTTAAGATCTATTCCTATTTCTTTTTCTGGTGGTTTCGAACTTTCTCCAGTTTCTATTTCCTTTCCCTTGCTCACGATCACAGGATTTTCTATTTTAGGGAGTCTCCTAGTGGCTGGTTTCCTACGGCGTACTTTCCTCCATCCTACGTATCTTCTTTTCTTTTTAGGTTTGGCTTTTTCCAGCGGTGGAGCTTGGAATTCCACAGGTTCTTCTATGTCAGCAACGTAACCAGTAAAGTCGTAAGAGACTTCGATAGGCACTGGATATAAATTGAGATTCTGGAAGGCTTCCGATATCTCATTCATGCTGCATAGTATATATGCAAAATAAAAATGCAATGTTAAAACTTTGGAACAAAGTTTAACAAACAAACACTGAAGTTTTATTGCATAATTTATACAGAAGACAACAGAAATAAACACACTGGGTTTTATTTATTTACTGGATAGTGATTTTTCTATTAGACTCGATTACTTGGAAATTTAGAGGTTGATATTTTCTGCTACAGTAGCTAGCATATAGAGATTTGCCCATTTCCCGTCTATTTTATCTTCCCAAGGTGCACTATTACCAAATTCTTGGACTTCTGGGTTAAACCTAACTCTCTTGGTTCGGGGTTTCTTTGTCCCCTGACTCTTTTTAAGTATCGAATCCCTTTTCTCTGGGGAAAGAGGATTTTCATAGTTTGCCTTGCAGACAAAGATTCCTTCTTCTAGGTTTACTGGGTTTTTAGAAGAAGATGCAACATCTAGTTTGTGGTAGATAGCAGACAGCTTTTGCTTACCCATACTGTAACTAACAAATAATCAGTTAATAAAACATATAATCACAAAATAACAACTAGTAAATTTAAGTATTCTGTCAAATACTTAGTTTAGTATTAGGCTTAATCAGCGGCTCGATCAGTGGCTCAATATTTATTAATTCTTAGCTCTGATACCACCTTTACTGTCACGGCTCCCCGACCCACCCTGGACGGAGTCGGGGGCCGCGAGGCAGTTCCCGTGGTACCCGTGGTATTTAATTTATGTGACAGCGGAAGTCTTTTATTACAGGATCTTTTTACCGTAAAAAGCTCTTTTAATATATTACACAAAGTTTAAGGGATAAATCCCATAATTTACAATAAGTTGATTTCACACAGAAATCTTTATTTTTCAAAACATATTTTATTGATTTATTCATACTGAGCCACTTCCTTGAGCTTGTAGTGCTTTACTGCACTTTTCCTGGATCACACAGATCACCTGAAACATGTTTGAAAAGGTTTTGTCAGCGGGGAAATACTGAGTGAATCATTCGGTTTTTCTAAAACGACCTGTTAGTTATAAATTACAGTATTAAGGGGAATTACAAAGTTTTTATCAACCAATTATCAAGAATGGGTATTTGTCACTCGACCGGATCTGTGACTGTGGTCATACCACTATTGGGTCCCGTCGCCCCAATAGTGACGGCTCACTCACCTAGAGTAATAAAAATAGTAATGTGCACAATACCCCACATACCAGCTGTAATTTGGTGATTACAAAGACTTAATCCCTGTAATTATAACCTTTGAAAATAACTTGAAGTTTTGTAATACTTACTCACAAACTGTGAGAAAACAGTAAAAAAAGAAGAATGACTCACATTGCAGATTAACAAGCAAATAGATAAGCCTACTGATTAGCCTTGATTACACCTAGTTTAACACCATGCACACACAGGCAGGTTAGTAACTAATACAGCATTTACGTCAATTCACGAGATTAAACCCTCACAACGATTAATCAGTGCAATACTCGATAATTCAATCGGATTCACAACGAATAACAGAGCATAGTCCGAATTCGAACAGCACTCAAATATTCAAGTCGAAATCACGACGAATAATCAAAGTACAAGGTCAATTGAGCAGCACCCGGACTATCGTTGGATAGTTATAATCGATCGGACGTTGAATCGTAATAGCGATCGAGTTATTACCCTGATTGCGGCAGCACCTCGTGATCGTGTGTATGTGATTGTAGTGTAACAGTGAAAACTCAACGTACACAGAAGCTTTGTGCAATGTTTTAACACCACAGTTCAAGTGCCAAGGTCGGCTATTTATAGCCAGAATTTCGACTCGCTTACGGACCGTATGCCTAACCCCTTACGGTCCGTAAGGGAACCTGGTCTGCTTACGGTCCGTAAGGACCAACCTTTACGGTCCGTAAAGGGTGCAGCTTACTTCCTAGCCTAGCTGAGTTCGGTTGTAGCCTTGGTGAATCAAAAATTTCAACCAATCAGCATCTAGCAACGATTTTAATTAGATAATTATCAATTAGGGTTTGCCCCCCCTCGAGTTTTAGGGGCCCTGATCCTGATTCCGATTGTTCCGGAAATTTCAGGGTTTATGCCAAATTACTTGGGTGACTTAATTAGGGTTTTCTTATTGAATGATTATTATCCTAATTACCGGTTTTATTGATAGTTGTTACATACGGTGACACTTATATTGTTTGGTCATGAGGCGTTGAAGTTTGTTGGGAAAACTCAAAGGAACTTTTATAAATTCAGGACGAGGTAAATATAATAGTATGTTATAGTTAATTAAATTAGATTTTTATATATAGATTCTGACCACACATGAGATATTGTCAATATATATACTCAAGACAAGTGAGGTTCCCAGAGAATATCCGAATATCCTGTTGAATTTGAGACGTTGGTTAACCTCAAGTGTGCTTTCGTGATTAGAGTAACAGACTTTAATATTGTCAATGTTGTTGAGAATTATGGAATATCAGTTGTTACCAATGATGTTGACATATTGGATGAGCTAAACAAAAAATGGAAAATTGATCAAGTAAGGGATTGTTATATTAAAATATTTTCACTTATTTATTCCTTTAAATGAGGCTTATACAAAGTGTCTTATGATTTCGAATTTTTTACAGCTTGATGTCTCTGATTCATTTGCTATGAGTCAGTCTGATTTCCAATCTGCTGGTGGTGAAAGTGCAAAGGTTTGACCTTTAAAAACTATAATGATATAGACTTAAAAATTCTTTGGTTTTCATTTTTTGTTCTTTTTAAAGGATGGTGTTTCTAACATCGGTGATAACTCTACACCTGTTTCAAAGGATTATGTGGCTGACTTGAAGCAATCATCAGCCGATCTGAAGCGTAACCTTAGTGATTTGTATGCGATTGAAGAGGGACCGGGGTCGTCAGCAAGTAAACCTCGCATAAGTGTTGATAGCATTTGTCTTGATGAAGATGTTGCCAATAATTGATAAACGAGAGAAGTGATTGTTACAATAAAAAAACATTTGGTTTGTTATTGGAGTGTTTCCTTTGAGTTTTTTATTTTATCTTTAAAACATTTATATGGTTTCCCTATTTAATATGACATTTTGAGTTATCTATTTTGGCGTTTGGTTCGAAATGATGTTTATTTATGTTTCTTATTTTATGAGATTACATTTTTTATTTACTAATCTAATCATACGATAAAAAAACGAAAATTACAAATTTCATATTACTCTTATCCTTAGTTACTTTTCATGAAAGTAACACTAATTATTTATTTTAAATTCTTTGTACAAATAAGTTACAATTTTATATTTAGTTTATAAAATATCATGATTATATAAATTAGATTGTAGTATTGACTAATTTATAAAATTTCGTAGTCTTTCTAAATTTAACATTCTTTCTATAATTAAGCTCATTAATTTGATTGTAATTGATTTGTAATGATGTCATTATTTATTCCTTAAATAGGTTATATCTATAAATAGAAAAAAATTACATACTTCTTCATTTCATCTTCAAGTTTCTTTGAATCTTGATTCTGACTTCTTCTACGTTGTCATATTTTTTCTATCACTCTTTAAATTTCCAGTAAATTTTCATGTATTGTACTACTAGCTTAAGACCCCGTGTGTTACACGGGTTGATTAAAGATAATATCTCATCATCATCGTCGTTTACATAAAATGAAGAATGAAGAAGAACCTTGGGGGCAACATTAAATTCTTTTTATCTTTTAGTAGTTATTATTGTCATCATTATTCAACGCTTAAAAAGTATAAACACAACAAAAACAAAAGAAAATGAAGAATGAAGAAGAACCTTGGGGTCCCATTGTGACTTTTCAGCTCTAGCAACCAGGTTCACACCAAACTGTAAAAAGAGGAAAAAAGCTAAAGGTCAGTTTGCAAAAAAAAAAAAAATGTGCCGTGCTTAATTCAGAAAACTTATAAAACATGGTGGCTTTGTTGAACTTTACTAACATTTGTGGCTTTGTTGAACTTTCCAAACTCTTTCGGGTCATCTCGGGTATCTTCGAATGTTCTTCAGGATCCAGCTCTGTCGGTGCCAAGTCGGTGGCTACCTAATTATCAAAAGTAAACGCTGGAAGTGTACATACAGAATTTGTCAGTCTAAGAGGCCAAGATTATCAAATCAAAGTATAACAAATCGGTGCTCTTCGAACCTAGGGTATTATATGGTATCACATAGAGGGATGTACAGGCCGATTTTCAGTAAAAAAAATAATTGAATCAAATCTCCACAAATCCTTAGCATGTACTTGCTGAGTGGTCCAACCACATCTAGTAGCTTTAAATAAATGCTTAGACAGTTTGAACATGAAAAAAAAAAGATCAAATTATTTACCAAATATATCAAAATTGAAGAAAAACGTAAAAGTAATTTCATGTGAGCATTACACCGAACACCTGCTATGCAGAAGTTGTTTGTTAGTTTTCTCTTGATGGAAGCAAGAGGCTCCTCAATAACTGGATTGAGGAAGCCATATATAGCCCCGAAAAAAAAACAATTTCAAGTGTGCAATTGAGTACCCGAGCTATTGTTTCAACCTTTGCTCATCAGGATCTAACATAAGCAACAAAGAGGGTTATTATACATGTCATTCGGATTGGTTTGATTGATCAAAATACCTTTTATCCAGAATTACACTTATAGAATCACAATCCAATTTATTCAAAGTTGGTCGTACCTTGGTTAGTAGGCGATCCTGTCTCTTGTCGCTTCTTGGTGTTTTCAAATCATTGTTCAAGCTGTCCCGCATGAAGAAGCACATACATTATCAAAGCTTACAAAACTAAAGTAAGGAAGACAATTACGTATATCACAACAGTCTTTTAAGTAGTTAAAAGAGATCTACATTAGAGAGTTGGAGTTACAAAGTTGCAACTTTGCATCACTTAAATAAGTATCTATGACGCCGTTAATAGAACCAACACATTCGACATGTCTAAGAGAAGATGTTAAATAAATCTGACCCACTTGAGCCATTTAAGAAAATGAATCAGTTGAGCTATTCTATAAAGCTGACCCATTCGTCCAATCCCATTTAATAAAAACTGTAAAACTATGCGAAACACAGACACACATTTTTAGCATAAAGTTAAAATGATGTACCAGCTTCTTATGACTGACCTGTTTAACACACTAATTCAAGCCGTGTTAAAAAACCCTTTCTTTTATAAAAACTCACCGGTTTAATAGAAAATGACCCTTGTAACAAAACTGTTCGTTTAATAGATATAACCTTCTCAACCCGTTTAATAGAAAATGATCGTTCTACCTGACTACCTCTTTAACTAAACTGACTTGCCAGTTTAAGTAGTTCTATAAAGCTAACCTGTTTGACACATTTAACAAAACTTTAGAACTATCAAGCTCACAAAGACGCACACAATAAAACTTTAGAACTACTTGCATGCAATATAACGAATCGATTGGCATGTTCTAAAAGGGTGGCTTGTTTGACCCATAA
Source organism: Helianthus annuus (assembly GCF_002127325.2). Lineage (NCBI taxonomy): Eukaryota > Viridiplantae > Streptophyta > Magnoliopsida > Asterales > Asteraceae > Helianthus > Helianthus annuus. The sequence continues at coordinate 154,887,132 of NC_035448.2, forward strand.
TAAAACTTCAGAACTATGTAGCTCAGAAACACAGATCTTTTTTTATTGTAAGATTAAAATGATGAAATAAATTAAAAATTCTTGGTGCCCGTTGATAAAAATTTACCAGGTTCTTTAAACTGACCGACTCAACCTGGTTCGAGCCATGTTAAAAAAAAACTTTTATTATTTTCTGTATATGAAGTCAAAGATACTAATAAAACAGACACTACTTGGCATTTTTTTGAAGCATACCTTGATGTTTTATCAAAACATTATAGACCTATTCTCTTTCCCATAAATAGGTTGAATTCACGTCTCCGTTCCTAGCTAATTCCTAACATATTACATCCAAGTTTCTAACTCAAATTTGTCTTTGACTTTCATTTGCAAATAATAAGTTTGACAAACCATTGAAGCGGGTGAGATTCTAGGGCTTAAAAAAATTTATGATTGACAAATGCACCATTTGTCCACTCAGTATTCATCTAAAATGTCAAACAACTTATAAGGTATTTTTTATAAGAAAACATTAATTGATTTAACTTAAAAAATCTCATAACAATTATATTGAAACCCCCATATTAAAAACTAATTAAATATTAACTTACTTCATTAGCTTGAAACCCTTGCTCTGTGGCACAAGCTTTTGCTGCATATATCCCACTCTGCACAAAATAAGAGTTACTCTTGAAACCTAGCAATTATTTGGTCATATGATCTACAATTACCTTAAAAATTCATGTATAACTTGAATTAAATAGAAAATTTAGGGAAATAATAACTGAAGCTTACCCAGGAAAAAAACATTTCAATCAACCGGCATGCTTTATCCATTTTGACCCATGAACCAGCCTGTTCATTTTGGGTTGAAAAATTACAGAAAACTCCCCAAGGTAGCACGACTGACCTAGCATCCAACTGGCAAGATATACAATTGTTGCAGCTATCTATTTAGTCGAACGTCATAATGTTGTCAAGTGCACAATTTTCAGAGTAAATTCTATGCTTTCTATGCTTTCAAAAGCCCGAAGAATTCTGTTAACACAAACCGATCACTTAGTTAGTTAAACCAAATTGGGTTCGACAATTAAATGTATGTTGTGATTTGGTTTCATGTATTAAAAGAAAGCTTATTAGAAACTAACTATTCTACATAAAAAATATACAAAAAAGCTATATATTGAAACACCATTATCATCATTCAAAACTTTAAAAAGCTAGAAACTAAACATGACATATAAGAGAACCATTGCCATAACCATCATATACCTTAATCATCTTCATTCAAGCCTAACTAATCAAGTTTAAGTTTCCTAATTTGTTCTTTCTAGAATCAAGTAAAAAGAAGCAAACTTTGACCCTATATTACCATAGTCCAAGTGTCCAACATAGACAATATGACATAATTTATAGCAAAAATAGTTTTTTTACTGTAACAAATCTTTTAGCTATGAATTTTGTCATATTAAGGTTGAATTATCCCCAATTTCCACCATTCTCTCTTCCTTTCACATCCAATTAAATAAATGGGATAAGTCGTTACATACATTGATTCTACACCAGAAATAAGACCCACAAATGAAAACATTGAATACTCAAAACAAAGTGGCCCAAAATCTCTTGTGATAAATATAATATGAACAAAGTGGGGGACAAACCTCTGCAACAATTAAATTATCACCATAAGATCAGAACTCACGTCTGCAAGTTTGCAGCTACTGTAGCAACAATTAAACCATCCAATTTTTTAGCTGCGGATATAATCTAATCGCCCTTCACTAATTTCACAAATGTCCGTATTCGCACTGCGAAAATACTCCCTGAGGCCCCAAGTAATTCATCCCTGCATAACAAAATGAAAAAATAGGTCATAAAATAATCGAATCAGAAACGACGGAAACACTCATTTATAATACCATAAACTTAAATCAACTTTGATTTCGTTACTGGAAACAAACCTAAATCTAGAAAATTGATTTCGTCACTGAAAACAAACCTAAATCTAAAAAGTAATAAAAAGTAATAAAAATCGCTTACCAATTTTGGTGTTGGTGGTGCTAGGGTTCACCAAGAAAAGTCATTGCGATCGTCGATTCCTGTCACCAGATCGTAATGTCGGTTGACTGAAACACTCACTGATTGAAGGAGAAGTTACAGAATTAAAACCGCAGAGAGGAATCCGAAGGCTTGTATTCGTGATCAACGATTCCTGCCATCAGATCGTAATGCCTCGTGATGGTTGATGTTCCAATTAGGGTTTTGAAGAGAGAGAGAGAGAGAGAGAGTGTGATGTAGGTAATAAATAGAAAACAAATTCCCGCTCAACTCTCAATTCTCTTGGCCTTGAACATGTCCACATCATCAAAATGATTGGCTAAGAATAAACCTTGTGGCCTAAGAGAATTCATTTAGTATAATAGATAGATCATTTCTACGTATTTTTATGTTTTCCATTGATGTTAAACCTACGTTAGTTTTAATTATTTTTTAGAAGATAAAAGTTTTAATTCTATAATTATAACCGTGTGTTATGATGTTTTATTTTAGCTTTCTGCTGGTGTTTAGAAAATGCATAATGCGTTCAAACAACTATATTCATCTTCTTCTGAACTTTCAATGCATGTCGTCGCTAATGATTGTTCCTTTGCTTCTTATTTTGTTTTATCATATATTATTGTTTAAAACATTGAAGAGACTAATGAAATTCTTTTTTCCCAAAATCTTTCAGATTTCAGATGTTGGTTCTCTTACGTTATGAAAGGTAATTCAATATTGTTCTCAATTTTACATGTATTCTTACGTTTTAAAACTGAATCCATAGTGATTTTTAATTTTTTGTTACTCCTTACTTTACCTCTTTATTTTTTTTTCTTGGAATTGAGTTAGAACTTATATAATAATGCAAAACACATATAAACAACCACATCTTAATTTCTAAATATATATATTTGAACATCGATAATCAACAAGCATTTAGATTCGATACCACTGTTAGATATATTCAAAAATATGGTATCTGTCATGATGATATACCACTAATTGTCTTTAAGATTAAACTACCAACGACCAAAATAAGACATGATAAGAAGAGAACTTGCATGTCCAAAAAAAAGATACATAAAAGCAGTAGCACAAAAGAGTCATGATTTCATCTTGACAAACACCTTCTACATTATCTTGTAAGATTACCTGTTAACCTACATTAACTGCATCCACATGTGATAAGATCAGGAGATTTCCTGAACTTACAAATGTGAAATGCATTGTGTCACCCGAACGAAGGCCATTCTCCTTTATGAACATCGGCCAACCTTCGATTGCATACCTTACAGCATCTCCATTCTTCTGCCGCCTAAGATTCATATTGATAGTTTTTCGATTCATGTTCTTCACTTTCAACTCATGCACTTTATTTTTGAATCCGACAATTCTTACAACATCAGCAGGCATTTTCTGCATGTATACCACAATTAACAACTAAATCAGCCTTATGATTGTTGTACTATTACTGTTTATGAAAGAGTAGTGTAAAAAATCATACCATGCGGTATCTGTCTTTAAATAACTTTGTCTTATAAATATAGATAATACCTAAACAATCTTCATCAATTCAAACTTTGATTATCAGTCAAGATGCTTAACTGTTTTTTACGTTTGATATCAAACAACAAGATGGATTCTTGGGTATGTTGATGTTATAATCATTTTTGTTTCTTTATTATATGTTTGTATTAATTCTTACTTTGCATACAGATTTTACCGATGAGTTACCACAATTGGGTAGCTGGTTTCAAATTAGCTCCTGATTGTATGGTTTGAATCATTACGATGGATGGAAGAACTTTTACTGTCAAAATTAGGAAAGTAGGTTCTTCGTACTTTTTCCACGACGGATGGTCCAATATGATTGACTCACTAATATTACCAAAAAATTCATTGCTTTTGTTTCAATACGAAGGTAGTCTAACTCTTAGATTGATATACTTTTATCAAGATTTGTCACTTGCTCAAGGTGATTGCTTATACTGCCAAACCTCTCAGTTCTCTGAACATAGAGATCATTTGGTAATTATTTTATTTATTATTTTTAAGTTCCTTCTATAGTAGTATTTGACAAATTTTATAAAACTTTCTTTAATCTAAAATATTTTTTTTTTGTACTTGCAGCTTATCGATAGATTTTTTGTTCATCATAAGTTGAAGAACATACTACCTACGAAACATGTTGCTATAACCGCTTTTCCTAACCCTACATGGTTGGTTGTTATGGAAAAACATGGTTAAATTTTTTATATGACTACTGGATGGAATCAAATTAAAGAAGACATGAAAATTGAAGATGAACACTTTATTATCTTCGACATGATTTCGGAGTCAAAATTTGATATGATGGTTTTTAGAGGCACAGAATATTTGGTCCGTATTCCTGAATGACGTCTTGCACGTGTTAAAATAGAAGTTAAAGAAGAAGTTAATGAAGAAGTTGCTGCTTAAAGTGTTTAGTATTAGGGTTTATAAATGTTTTTCTCAGTAATACATTTTATAAATGTTTACTTCTACAGACGTTCGTATCATTGATTAATCTACCCTATTCATCATGAAATTTTCATTCATTCATATATATGTATATATATATTTTTTAGAAAAATAGATTAACAACCCGGGAGTATTCCTGGGTTATAACCTAGTTTGGTATATATTTGAGAACTTTTATTTAAGAGTGAATTACAAGTTTTGTCCTTTATCTTTAAACCAAATTTCAGGCGGTGTCTTTTGCCTTTAAAATTGACGAGTTTTGTACTTAATGTTTCAAAACCTTACACGGTTTGTCTTTTGGCTCTAACCCATTTAATTTTAATTGTCAAGTGAGGGAAAAATTGGTCATTGTTACCCATTTATTTAATAAAACCATTTAAATATTAAAACAAATATATTTATTATATAATACATCTTTCTAAACACACAATCTAGATTAAACCCCCATCCTCACCACCATCACCTACTGCTACTAGCACTAGCACCACCACCACCTCCGTTCACAAGAACAACCGGTCAACACCCAACACCCCCCATCCTCACCACCACCACCTACTGCCACTAGCACTAGCACCACCACCACCTCCGTTCACAAGAACAACTGGTCAACACCCAACACCGCACACCCTAAACCCGACACCTCTATTACCACCCATCGGACCCTTCATCACTGTCACACCCATCACAACCTCACTATCACCATACTCAGTTAAAACAATTTCTGCTCCAAAAACTCCAACTCATTTACAACAATTTCACCTCAATCCCTCTCTATTTTTCACCTGATCCTAAATTCAACTTAACAAAATATTTTTTTCAGAGCAATTGTGAAGCCCTGATGATGCTTCAGAAAAAGGTCTGCACAAGAATAACCCTTCAATTGCCGGTGTAGCAACACTATTTGGGGACAAATATGATATTAAATAGTTGGAAAATATCTCTTTCACAAATTGGGGTAAATCACAACTCCATGACACCAAATCCATAAAAAAATTTGATTCATCTAAAAAACGAGCAATTTCATAAGGTTTGAACAAAATCAAACCCATTTTTGGTTGTACAGGTTCCACTCGGAACCGGAAAAACCGATCTTTTGAAGGAATAATTGCTCGAGATATTGAACAAGATGAATGTGTGCTAGTGACTGCCCCCACAAATGGTGGTATAGAGAGAGAGAGAGAAAGTGAGGTGGGCTGTTGAAAAATTGCTCGAGCTGTTGAACAAGATGAAGGTGGGCTGTTGAACAAGATGAAGGTGTGCTATTATATATATTCTTTTTGTTTTAATTAGTAAAATGGTTTTTAATAATAAAAAGGTAAAAAGACCAATTTGTCCCTCACTTGACAATTAAAATTAACTGGGTTAGAACCAAAGGACAAACTGTGTAAGATTTTGAAACATTAAGTACAAAACTCGTCAATTTTAAAGGTAAAGGACACCGCCTGAAATTTGATATAGAGATAAAGGACAAAACTTGTAATTCACTCTTTATTTAATTTGTTAAATAACTTTGTTGTTATGAATATACTTTAAACATATTTGATCTTGCTAAGGAAAAACATGCTTTCAAAGTATAGCACATCTGTTTGTACATGTCAGTCCATACAATTGAAGTTACTTTGAACAAATTTTATCTTGCTGATGTGGAAAACAAGCCTACAAAAGTATTTTACACATATGTTTGTATATGTCAATTCATACATTTGAAGTTGTGAACACAAATATGGATGGTTCAAAGCTATTTCTATAAGCTAAAATTAGAATTTTACATAATAAAGGAGTAAATAATGCTTATTTTCAAGCAACATTATAAGAAAGGTCGAGATGAACAATTGTTTCGTGACTCATCTTATATTTAAGGACAATAAAGAGTGTATACTGCTGCTGAGGTAGGAAGCTTATCTTTATTAGTTTAAAAGCCAAATTTAGGTCAAGCATCGTTGACCAATGATTACTAAGTTTCGTCAATCTTATGGATTTGTTTTTTTAGACATCAAGGAGCATCTATAGAGTTACTTTCATAAGCTGGTGTGGCTCTTTGGTTCACTAATATATTTCTCATTACACGCATATGCTAAGGTATGTTGTACATCTACAATAAATTAAACTTTGCTTTTAGATATAATTATTATGACCTGTTTATGGGTAACATGTCTGTTTGGGTTGGATGTGTCAAATGGTTAAAGTTAACCGTCCAAAGAATAGTTTGTCAACAAACAATAGACCAAGAGCGTCATTTTTTCACATTTTTTAATTAACCCCATTTCTAATGCCTTTTGTTACAGGAAAGCTACAAGGATTTTTAGAAAAATTTCTGACCGTAAATCTGGAGACGTGTTTTTACATGAAATACGAGTTACAAGAAAATGGGTCTCTTAATGTAAGGGTAATTTATGCTTTTTGTTCTTGTACAAGAATGTAAATTTTAGACCGCATGGTTTTGGATGCTTTATTTCATCAAACATGGATGGTACAAAGAAACCCATAATTACATTAGGCATTTCGACCGCATATGCTTTTGTATCATTTATGTCATCGAATTAACATGGATGGTCTAAATAAAAACCTTAATTACGCTTTGTATTTCCACCAGGCTGCTTTGAGGCTTCAAGTTCGAAACTCTCCAAATGAGGTTAGCTCTTGCTGGAAATGAGGTTAGTTAAAACTTACATGTTTTGTAAACTTAAAAAAAAAATCATCAGTAAAGGTTTTGTGTTTTTTTATCTTTCCTAACGGTATTCATTACAACTTTAGTTGTTAGAAGTGGATATGTTTCGTTTTACCACTTGGTAGTTTTCTTATAAGTTTATAATTGTAATGTACATAGGCAGGGGGTACTTGTGGTGGGTGGAGGAAGAGATGTAGGTTACTCTACAGTTTAGCTAGCAGTTGCAACTGGCTGTGCGGTTTCAGCTACTTGTGAAAGTGAGAGCATAGACCGCCTTTTGGCAGTGGGTGTTGAACAAGCACTCGACTATAATTTGGAGGTGATTTAACTGTAGGCAGTATATTTTCTGATTGAGTTACATGTTAGGTGGGTGTTTGGATGTGTGTTATAAAAATGATTAACTAATCTGTTTTTAGTGTTTGAATAAAGTGACATTGATTATGATTATCTAGTTATGGCAACTGATTTTGTGGTTGTGATTATTCAGAGTCTGATAATCAGATGCCAAACAAACATCCAAACACTCATTACTTATAATCAGATTCAAAACAAACATCCAAACACTCCTTACTGTTGCTTTCTAATATGTTTGACGGTTAAGTGGCTATTAGAAGTGGGTCATGTTTTTGGGCCTAATAAATGTAACATCCGTCAAAATCGGACCTCCGAAATCCGACCTGGATTGTAAAACCGGACCTTTATCAATAAAATAAAAATAATAATTTTTATTACTCTATTTCATTATGTAATTAATCGCCACAGGTTCCATCGGATTTAAACCAGAACTTAATTGGAGGTTTATAAGCGAGACTCGGTTAAATCGATTAACAGTTATAAGGGAAATAATTAACTACGTTAAATTGGTGGTTAAAACAAAAAGGGATTAAAACCGTCAAAATATCAAAGTTACAAGTTAAGAAGTTGCGTTGTAATTTATGGAACCTATATATTAAAAACAAGTTAAGTAACTAGGTTAGAAAACCTAGTTAAGTTAGTTAGTATATATATTATATAATGATAATTAACTAGGTTAGATGTTAGTTAAAATCTATAAAAGAGAATACACTAACTAAGTTAGTGTATTGAGTTGAAGCTAGTAATCAACATGTTTAAACTCGAGGGACTAAACTGTAAAGTCTTGAAAGTTATAAAAAGTGAAAAAAAGGAAAAAAAAAGTAGGGGACAGGCTTCGAACCCAAGTCCCCAACAACAGCAACCAAGTTAAATCAAACACGCAGACCAACTGAGCTGCGAAGCACTTTGTGTTAGTTCTGCAACCATTAAAATGATATATGCGAACAATATAATAGAAAATAATAAAAGAAAAAGAACCCGCTGCTGCCAAGTTTCGAACCCAGCAATCCGAGTTAACATACATTACGGAGACCAACTAGCTATGCTTTGACTTGTTATGTAATGCGGACTGTTAGCCATATTATCCAATTTTGAAACCCATCATCTTCTTCTCCTACGCAGCAGTAAAGACAACCACGGGATTTGGGTGCTTTAAGCGACCCGACCAAGGGCATAGGCACCTATTTCCATGTCGTTTGAGCTCCTATTTGGTTCCAAACAATTCGTGAAGATGAAGGGTTGGAGGTTTGACGTTTTTTTTTTGGGAAATTGGCCTGTAATAATCTCACCTAGACCTTATTGGCCATTAATAATCCCACCTCAGAATATTCCCCCCACCAGTCCCACCTTTCACATATTTTTCCTACAATGGTCCCCCGTTAAAAAAACTTAACGGAGTTATGGTTTTTTCCAAATTACAAACAGATTTTTTAGGGCTTTTGATTAGAACGACGATACGAGTCCATTCATATAAAACTTGCCTCGAAACGGTGCTCCAAACGATGAAAACGACGCTTCAATTCGGGTGTCTAAATTTCCAATTAACCAAAATCAAGTCACTTGGAGCACAATTTCGAAGTAAGTTTTACACCAATGGACTCGTATCATCGTTCTGATCAAAAGCCCTAAAAAATCTGTTTGTAATTTGGAAAAAAGCTTAACTCCGTTAAGTTTTTTTAACGGGGGACCATTGTAGGAAAAATAGGTGAAAGGTGAGACTGGTATAGGGAATATTCTGAGGTGGGATTATTAATGGCCAATAAGCTCCAGGTGGGATTATTACAGGCCAATTCCCCTTTTTTTTTTTTGAAGGAAATAGTATATTTTTATTAAAATATGAATATCCAATACGATTACAAACTAATGGTAGGTAGACGAGCAACAAGCTGCGCCGCTACCCCTTTCTGAATAGCAAACCCTACCCTGCTAAACACAAAATTCTGCCCCTTAACATGTGCGGTGTTACTGCTTACCACCTGTTGAACCCGCTTTAGGAACCGCACCGCGTCAGGGGCGAGAGCGCCGAATGTATCGAAAGCGAACGGGACGAACACATGCTGATTCTCGATGCAAGCTTTTTCGTGTTTAGCTACTTTGCCCGCCTCTGCCTTGGTTATCGCCTGTCCCGCCACAAACCCCGGGTCCCTTAGCCCAACGAGGGGGGACACACCTGTCAAATCGACACACGCGTGTTTCCCTCCTTCCCATCCAAAAACAAGAATGTCAGCGGGTCGTAGCGTAGATCTCCCTTCTAATGGATCAGTCAAGAAGTTCACCGGAGCTTCCTTTTTTGCCGAGATCCCTGCTCGCTTAAGGACATCATACAGCACATCTCGAACTAAATCATGTCGATACTTAAAGCCCGGTAATTCTTTGCAATGTACTGCATGCTCCCCAAAAGAATCCAAGCAACACTTCCGACATACAGGACACAGGTCATCATCCGGGAAAAGAGGTATCATTAAACGGTACTTGAGGATAGCCCGGTTCCACAGCCGACATACATTGCCCTAAACCTTCGATGGGAACAACAGACATGAAATCCTGAGCATGGGGGGCTCGCAAGCACTCAAACACGGCTCGCTGGCGAGGGGAAAAGGCAAACTTCTCTTCAACTGTCTTGACGATTTCGCCATATAAGGCATTCGCCAGAATTTTCTGAGCTTTAATGGGGGCGGTGTCTTTAATGTAGAAACCGCCAAGATCAAGATCGGGAAGAGAACTATGCAGATTGTCTAACGCACCCTTGTAATCAGAGTCCAACAGCTCTCCCCCACATTCGCGAAGGATGTGGTCTTGAAGAACCCAAGATTGGGCCCTTGAAGCCACAAATGCGTAGGAAGAGGCATCCACAGCTGAGCAAATCCCAAGCCCCCCAAAACGTGTCGGGAGGGAAGCTAACCTCCATTGTAGGTCCCCGAAAAAGGCACCCCCACAAACAACAATGTCCTCGATCGTATTCCGAAGCCCCTTGTCAAAGACAGAGACGGCTTCCCCGACATAAGAAGGCTGACACGTTCTAAGCCCAAACGGCAGTTTAGCAACCCCCATACACGAACGAAGCAGAAGAAGTTCGCTCTGAGGGTCCTTAAGGCGTTTGAGGCATCCCATCAGCTCAACCGCACATTTGGCTCTTTTGAGGGCCAACCCACTAATAAACTGCTCATCTCTACTGACAGCACCACCCAAGAGTTTAACACCATGCACCGGCCTACCAATCTCCCGCGGAAATAAACCCTCCTGAATCTTCACCCCGTCGCATGTAGGCCAAAAAACTTCAGTTTTTTTAATGTTGAGAAGGAGGCCCAAGGAGGGGCCCTCCACTATAATGATATCTAAAGCCTTGGCAACCTGAGTAGCATCTCCAATAATGGTCCCATCATCCAGGTACCAGGCGTGAAAAAGAAGCTTACAACGATCTCTGATTCGGAGAACAAGAGGGTGTAAAACAAGGGCAAAAAGAAGAGGCCCTAAAGGATCCCCTTGCTGAACCCCCGTGGAAGACCAAATATAATCATTCCCCACATAAAGCCTAGCTGGTTGCCCGTATAAAAAATCAACCCAAGCAGAGATGGATGGACACATTTTCCTTACCTCATTTAAAAGAGCAGTTCTATCCACAAGGTTAAAGGCATTCGAGAAATCGACGGTAAGCATAGCCAACGACCCGTCCCGGTGGTACGCATTTAAGAGCCTGTTCGCACTATGAAGAACCGCCTCAGCCCCGTTTGGAACCCCGACCCCAAACTGAAAGTCACCAAGATATTTGCCCATATCCTTCCCCACCCCCTTCATCGCTACCTTGGAGACCACTCTCCTCCAGATCGAACCCACTGCAATAGGTCTGATCCCATTATCGGGCTTAAGAAGGGGCGTAAGAGGAGCAGATGCAACAAACATCTGCCAAACTCCTCGGACACCCCCCACGCAAGAAAAGGTTAACCACAGCTGAAATCGCTCTGAGTAGGCTAACCGCAATCACGGACCCTTCACCACAAAGGGCGTCCAAAAGGTGTTGAGCCCTCAAACCATCTCTCCCACATGACGTCCCTTTCGGGAATGATTTGATACACCCAAGCACACTGTCGGTCTCCGCTACAAGGTGAGGTTCTGATGGAAGGAAAGCGGGCATGGTCGGAGGGGGCATGCACGGGTGTTTATCCACAAGAGACTTCATAGTTTTCTTATCATGTGGCGCGACCCCAGAAGAACAAAGGACCTTAACTGCAGCGGTAAAATGACCATCGGCAACCTTACGTAAACACTGCTTGACATTAGAACTCCCATCCTCGCTTTTTTTCCAGACATTTTCCTAAAACCCTCCGGACCCTCCTTCACAGGTTGAGCAAACAGAGACTGAATGAGAATGCCAAACCCCTCACGGTCACCCCATTGGGACAACGCCCGCTGTATACTGAGACATTGACCATTTTTCCTGTTGCCCGACCTCTTATACTGGCGGCTAACCGGCGTAAATACACGCAAGATACACCGAGGTAATAGCAGAAGTCGAATCCATGCATCAACCGAATCAGGCATAGCCACCACTTTATCCAAAGCTGTGGTTAAGGCTTGGGCAAACGCCAAGCGGCAACTAAAGGGGATGCTCTTAACAGTTTTAATGGGAAGAGAGAAAACTCGGTCAAGTAGAGCGACATCAACACATACCTCTCCAGATTGGGGAACCTCCGATACGGTACACGGTCTAGGGACACCCACAATAAAACCCATTTCACCCACTTCCGTTGGCACAAACCGAACAACCCGATCTTCATGGTGACACCCCCTCCGGAAAGAATGAAGGCACATGCACTCCCAACATAACCATTATTCAGACAACCTAAGGGCTTCACAAACAGATGTAAAAAGATTAGGGTCTTCAGCAATGGCACGCCTCAAATTATCTTTCCTATCATCCGAACCAAAATGGTGACGTTTAATATGAGTCATAAGCCTTGGGATCCCCTTAGACCCAGCAACCCCATCGGGGCAACAATGGAACCTCTTGAAGGGGCAAGGCCAAAAACCATTCGACATGGCCCAAAAGAAAAAGCGAAATGAGAACAACTTCAACAAGACACTTAGGCAATGTCTCCAACCTCTTAATTATATTTTTGTTAGTTTAATTCTTAATATTCTAAGACTTCAATTTATTAATAAACAGGTAATTTACATCGAGATAGTTGATAAACGGGCAACAAGCTGCGCCATTAAATCTCATTAAAACCCACCTAGAAAACCAAATGAATTCAGCAAATTCGATAAGTCTAAACAATGAAGTTGATGCCATTCGATCTATATTACTTATTCGTACCCCAACACTCGATCATTTCAGAACTTATCATAGAGGGCCAATTCGTGACCAAATTGTTTCACCATTGATGAACTTCAAGAACACAATTGGGTGTTTCTCCAATACGTAAAATTGGCCTCCGAGACTATTATCATACGTTCCCCTGATTAAACCATGTAAAACCCCACTGAAATTTCTCCGTTTCACCATCTCTACATCGCGAATTTAATCGAAGAACATTCTAGGGCTTGTAACTTGTGTGGGCGATATCTCCTTCAATTCTCAACCTTTTCAGGTGATTCCAAAGCCTAACTTGCTTTATTTTTTGTGCTCTATAAAAGCCCTCTATCAATTTCAGTGATAGAAGGCTAATTTATCCGAATTTAATTTTAGTTGAAATTAGGGTTCTTCATGCATAGAATTTGGGGCTTTAGATTTATACTTGTGTTTTGATGAAATTAAAAGTATAATATTGTTATATATCATACTAGTGTATTGTGTGTAAATTTTGGGGATTTTTAGATATCAATTGGAATTTTGGTGAATTATTTATGTTTTAATCACTAGATAAATCAAATAAAAATACAAGATAATCTCTAATAAATTCAATAAATATTTTTATTGGTTATTTCAGATTATATCTACACTAGGGAATTTCTATATAAATTTTTTTTTTCTAGATTTTTGGGAATTCATGAATTTAATTTGGATTTATACATGTTTTAATTATTTAAAAATACTAGAATTTCATAAATAAGTTCTATAAATATTTTTACTGATTTATATAGATTATATAATTGTAGTGGGAATTTTATATAAATCTTCCATAATTTTTTTATAATCATTTAAGTAAAGAAGCTATGGAAATATTAAACAAGTAAATTCCTTTATATAATTAATCATAATATGTGATAATCATTTAATCTGCGATATAAATATTATTAGATGGTTTTTATTGAATTTGTTTAAATATGGGCATTTACAAAACTATTAAACCCTATTAAATTGACAATTCTAAGAATATCTCATGGTAATTAATCATAGAAATCTATATGTACATAAATTATATTGGTTTAGTTATTTTGTCAAATAGTTATTTTATATAATTTAAAGTCTCCAAATAGGAGAACCCAATTTCCTAAAATTAATATATTGTCCTTTCATTCAAGTATTTCATTATTTAGAATCTTGGTTATATTTATTCTAGGGTGATTAAGTCAATTGTTATACCTCGTTTACTCGTGCGAAAAATCTCGTGGATTAGCTATTCACAACCTGTGAGTAATTTCTTCCATTTCCTCTTTTTTTAATCTTTTACAAATTTTGGGGTGCATCACGTTACACTTTTCGATTTACTTAACATGCTATGATCAAGTGTTATTATGTGAACGTCTTATGTGTATTCTATTATTCTATATGCTATCTGATGTCAAGTCTATTGCATGCTATTATTCTAGTGGATCCACACGGCTGACTAGGTTCCCCACGGCCATGGGTTGTAGCCTAGTATCGCCAACAGTATTAGATTCGCTCCTCGGGGCTTGAGCCTAATGCACGCTATTGTCAGGAGTCTATTTATTTTGGGTGTTTGTGTTGTTATTGATGGTGTATTCTTGTTTGGTAAATTTGGATTTATGGATATGTTTACTATGTTGATGATATGAGACCATTTACACACTAACCTTGAAGTGCATGTTAAAAATATTTTTTAAAGAATTAAATATAAAAGTGTTTTCTATAAAACGGAGGAAATTATTCACCAACTTATTTGTTGACCCAAAAATATATTTTTCTAACGTGGTGCATGTTTTCAAAGTTGATGATCACGTGATGTGGATACATAGCATAGGCCTTAGGAAAATAAATTGGAATCTTGATATGTTTGTATTGAACAATGTATGAACAATTTTGATTATTATATGATATGTGACTATTTAAATGGATATGCTTTAAATATTGAAACAATAATTAGTTGTCATGAGCTATGGGCAATCATCATGCCCCGTACCTTTCCGCTGCGGGTCGAGGTGTGACAATAAATATCACAGAATGTTTTTAGATGGAAGGATATGTACGTCTAAAAAGTATATAAACTTGGGCCTATATTATTTTTGGTACTAATTGCTTGAAAAGAGCCATGGGGAATGGGAAGTGGGAACATTTACTGTACAGATTGATCATTTTTGGTTCCCACTAAACATATATATTGATGTGACACATTAGTTTATAATTATGAAAACATGTATGGATGCAAGATGGATTGAAAATTAAATTATCTGGTTCAAGGAACAAATTGAGAAAGAAAGAGGTAACGTTTTTTTACCTTTCGGCATACTGGTCATCTAAAGTGGATGGGCCCAAGCTCCGTTTCAGCTTAGGCAGGCCTCCCAAGGCTGTTGATGGCAAGTAATAAATGGGGTATCATCATGTTTTCATTTCAAGGTTAGTCTGCGTGTTTGTTAATGATGCGTACATATATATGTATAATCTTTTTTAGATATTTAAGATCTCTACTACTTTTGCATGATCTCTTATTTTTTTGTTTACTTAATAGTTTATTATTGTAACGTAGTTCCAATTTTTCATACGAAGCATATCGTTTTTATCATAAATTTTGTAATGAAATCCTGAATGGCTAGATTATGCTTATAAATTTGGTGGTTGAACCGGGGGGATCGCATACCCCATTTCAGATTCATGACCATCGTCTCTCATCGATCACCACAATCAAACGATTGAACGATGTAGAAGAATCTGCATTTGATTCAGAATTTTTTGAATAGTAAAATAGATGGTGTGTAAAGTAGACATACTTAACTGGTTTTTTATTCTTCATTTTTTGTCTAGATTCTTAAATAAGACTATTTTTATGCATAGATCGACAAACTAATACATCACTCCGATTGTTTTTTTATTGAGCATTTTGGAATGATTTTTATACCTGCTCTAATTGTTGTTTAACGTTTGGAAGGATTTTTATCTATTTACATTTTTGATGAAATATATGTGTCAATCTCAGACATAGACAAAGTTGCGAATGGTACCACATAGCATGCACCAGGTGCTAAAGAAGCGAACATGTGACATAACAAATGTTCGCGAAGGGATTCCTCTAGATAATTATTTATTTAGAGGTTATGATGCTTCAAAACCAGCGGGGTTGCAAGAAGATTGCTTTGTTACAGCTATGCATTGGTGGGTAGTTACATTTTGTAACAAAATTTCTACAATGATCTTTAAACTCGGCGGCTTGCTGACACAATCCAAGACATTTCTGCAGCCCTAATCGCTTAAAAATGACTACATTTCAATCCCTCTGGTATGCAATTGCATTTGTACTTGCATCCACAAATGCGAAACCTACACTTACATCTTAACACTTTATCTGCCGATGAAGAAAGCAAATGATTCAAAAAGAAAATCTACTTAAAGCTTCAGTTGAGAACTTTTCGATCACAAGTACCTAGGAGCATGTTAAGTTGTTAACTTTTTGAAGATATATGCCATAAACATGTAATCTAACTCTTTAGTTGCATATGTTTTTGCTTTTTTTTCAATTTTATTTTAATGTAAAATCATTGCTGCTCTCAATTCAATTGATATATAGTTTGGCCACGAAAGAACGTTCAAAACAAAACCTATTCAACAAAACCGAACTAGTCGAGGAGGATTATCATGCAGAATGGTTGTTTTCTTTATGCAGCCACCTCATATAATCAACCTTTCTCTTATTTTTAATTCCGGGTGCGTTTCTTTCGGCAATTGTCATGCTGATTACCTTACATAATGTGAAGCCCTCATCATTGTATGAACTATGAACCCTAACTAGATTAAGTGGTCCATAGTTACTAATTTATGTTGGAATGGTGCAAGATTGTTTGCAAGGCAGTTGATCTCATTGTGAAGGTTCAAATTTAAATGTATAAACTGCCAAGCAAATACTATTTCTAAGCCTACCAACATGGGTAGGTCGTGTCAATTTTTTTAAATTTATTACATTTCACTCTAATATCTATTGCAGGCTTTTGTAAACCTTCTCGAGTACGTGATGTATGCAATTACAACTGGTAATATGATAGCCAACACTCATGTTGTAATTTATACAAAAGACGACCACACACAACTACTCATGCTTTTGGAGAACAAATCTTGAGGACATATACGCAATAAGCAAGACCTGGGTTCAGATACGCGCTACAATATGTAAGTAATCAAAACTATTTCTGCAACCAGAACCGAACCATGTTATTTAATCATGTCGTAAATGTAATCTCTAACCTGGGTACGTGTAGCCTCTCTATCTAAACAGGTCATATAGTTGGCAGATTAAACAGGTTGTTAATAGTTTGGTCAGGTCAACAGGTGGTACCGTGTCAAGTGGGTTGGTGGATTAAACTTATAATTTATAGTGTTTCTTTTAGTAAATTTTAAGAGTGATGGACTGTTTTCAAGCTATTACTATGAAGGTTTAAAATGTAAATCTCTCATTTTCATTTTTGCTGATATAATAATAGAAGTGAAGAAGATACAAGGAAAAATGATGGGATCTATTAGTTATTTAATTGTATTCATATATGAACTAATATCTTAATTAGCAATTTGCAGCTTATGGTCAATTCTTGAAAGCCAGCGGAGAACCTGTTACCTGGAAACGAGCATCATCAATGGATGAGATTCTTCAAGTAGTCGACATTTTATGATGTTCTAGATAAGTCTACATTCGAACCTGGTGATTATGTTCTGTTAATGAGGTATGGTTCTTTTTCTAGATAGTCAAATTATGGATTTTAATTCTTGAAGCAAGTTTGATTTTTAAATATTATTCAATAAAGTGTAAAATACTTTTTGCGTGAAGGCCCTGGGCAACAAAAGGGTTGTATTGTAACTGTCACTACTCACTACCGTCACTATACATCCCAAAATGAAATTAGTTGAATCGATACCATCTTTTGACCACTCTGAAATTAGGTATAATTTGTTCCAACTGAAAACTGAAGTCTTGAAGTTTTAAGATGTTGTATCCCATTAAAATGTATAAATCACACTTTAGTATCTAAAAACTCAAGTAATATAACAAGATTATGTTGATTTGATTATATGGAAGGTGGATCCTAACTTAATCAGATTCTTTATTTTTACAGTCATGTATAAGAAAAAACAATTTTATTTTTTGGGAAGGTGCATTATCTGGACTGACATCACTTGCTAATCAAGTTTGGGAGTGTTGATGGAGTAGTAATGTGTAACACCTCGAAATTTTGAGTCCAATAATGTATTGACACGTGTCTTGAGTTTACACGTGGCATTTTATATTTAATAAAGGACTAATATTGACAAACCTTGAAAGTATGTGAATTCGAAGGTTATAAATGTCAAACAAGGGTAAGTATACTGCATAGTAACCCTAAACGATGCTCGTACCTTCAAACGAATAAATCATGGATCGTACGGAAGCGAAACGCGGAAGAAAGTGAGAGATTACAAGCTGCGGGGGTTAACTGTGTCAACATGATTAATTATACCTCTGAGTGACCCTTCGACGTACCCAAAGCCTTGTAACAGTAAAATACGCTCACTAGAATATAATATATAAATTCCGCGAAGTTCCGTTTTAAAACGAGAAAGTTATGATCAAATTCGTACGAGAGGGGTTAAAAGCGTCAATAATAAAAGTTAAGACCTTCCGAATAATTTACAAGATAACCGGGGACTTAACGATGCGGGTAAATAACACGAGGCCCTTAGTTGTAAATAATCGAGGGCCATATCGCAAAGTTACCCCTTCAAACCCGAAAGGTCAGGTTATTAATTACCAAAGATTCGTTATTAATTACTAAGATTTAGTAATCATTTAAAAAAGATTTAAAAAGATTTAAAAACAAACCCTTACGGACCGCAAGGGGTCTGCCTTACGGACCGTAAGGGGGTGAAAGGGTAAGCTGGTTTCCGCCCCAGGCTTACGGACCGCAAGGCCTAAGCCATACGGTCCGTAAGCGATGCCCAGCGACAGAAAGTTGGCTGTTGGCTGTTTAAAGCAGTAAAACATGTAGGAATGGGTTTCCCAGAAGTATGGGCGCCCCCTACTCGACCCATAACACCTAGTGACACCTGCCCATCATCCATACTCATTTATAGAGTGTGTTGTAATGATCTAAAGGCAAATTGAACACTATAAATAGGCATGTTGTATGCATAAGTTTCACCACACCTTAAACACTTTCTCTTGATCATCTCTGGAGCTTCCAAGCTTTATCTTAGCATCCTATTTCGTGTTCAAGCTTCTGTAAGTTGTTTAAATCCTTTGTGGTTTAGTTTTGCTTAGTAATATAGCTAAAAATCAAACCGTCGTAACTACGGTTTGACTTCAAGATAAATCCTTAATGGCTCAGTCTTATGTCGAATCAAAGGTAGTTATGTGTTGGTGTTTATGTGGGTAATAAACCTCTAAAAGGGTTCCCTCTGATCACCACTCTAACTAGTTCAAATGTCGAGTCAAACGAATGCTTAAAAAGTCAACAGAAAGCTATTTTTGCGATTCTTGCATAATCTGTAATATAAATGATATGCAACCTGTTTAGACACTCATAAAACATGATATTAAGTATATAAACTTGTCTACGCTCGTTTGATTCGGCCATTTGCTATATTGACCCGGTTCGGAACCGAATGTCGCAAAAGTTTGACTTTTGCTTTGACCTCAGTTCTGACCCGTTTTAGTGCAATGTAGATATGCCTTAGGACTCTCTTAGGACCAGGTTACATGATGGTATAAACCTCTGTGACCGGTTTGTTGTTTGTCCGAGTCTTTTACGCATTTCCGTTAATTACTTAAAAGTTGACCGTAACGCCTTTTTTTAAAATAAAACGAGTATTTCGGAGACGTGAAGGGACCATAACCTTTCTTACTAAATTCTAAGCATGTCCCTAAAGTTTCACGCCAATCCGAGGTCTAGAATGGGAGTTATGCTAAATAGCGCATTTATAAGAAACTTTTGTAATAAACGGCGCAATTAGCATAACGCCTACCTAAACCAAGATTTCGTCACCAAAACTTTTACCCACTGTAGTTAAATAATATTTTGGGATTTTTAAAGATTTTTAATCAATTTTAACCTGCTCATAACCTGCGGTTATGGCTACGGTTTGGTAAATACCGAATATGCCCTTTTCGGCCAAAATTTGAGTTCTACAAGGTATTTTGACCCGATTCCAGTTGCTACTGATTTTAAATAATAAATAAGATATTTTAGACTTATTAAACTGATCGGGAACCTCAGGTTTCCTGTAGAACTCAGAAAGCCCTTTAAAAGTCTTTAAAATGACCGGAAAACCCCTACGGGGCGTATAATGAACTAAAACTCGTTACGGGCATTATGGAAGGTATCCTACTGATACCACAACCTCTTTAAAGTATATTGACTTAGGAAAACAGTGTAGGACTCCTACGGTTACCCGTTGCGCCTATTGCGCGCACGGTTCGACTTATGTAACTAGTTTACATAAACTAGCCGATACGGGTCAAACCATATTATTTTGACCCCAAAATCCAGAGTGTGAATATTAAACCCATATAAAACAAGTCTTCGAGCTTGTTGGGTCAGAATCACATTCCATTCTCGGTTTTCGCCTTTCACGCGATTAAACCGTATCTATCCCTTGAAACTGACCGGTCTAAGCTACGGCTAATATAAAGACCCGTTAGGATTCTAATAGGTTATTTTAACCTTCGTTCCAGAATAGGAGCCCCAGTAAAAGATATTTGTGATTTAATCGAATAAGGACAATACTTGCAAAGGTAAATACTTTTAACTTATTTTCCCTTATACGGGCTTGGGTTACGGTATATAAAATACCGCTTGATTGAGCATCAAATAATTCCATCGCTTAGGTGGTTAATTGAATAGTTTGATCGGCTCATTGAAACAGTCTTGTTACTTAAAAGCCTTTGGGGGGTTAATGACCATGTCCCGGATATCCTTGGCATCATTTTACGAAATGGCCACGACCTCGACACCCGGGTGTAGGCGTACACCCGGTTGATGTCTATACTATTAAAAGACGTAGCCGATGGTTTACCCGCCTCGGTTTTACGCAAATGTGGTGTGTCTATTGATCTTTAACCCGACACGATCCGGGCTACTGAACGCATAGAAGGAACATGTAATTCGTTCACAAGATTATAATTTTAAATAATTCTCCTAAGTTAAACAAACATGTTTATGCCACGTGCATCCAAACCAATTTTCAATCATTTTACAAAATGAGTCAGTTGATTGTATTTACCAGTGTAAACTGACGTATTTTCCCAAAAAGATTAAGTGCAGGTACTAAACGTAATTGGCTGGTAATAGCTCCCTAGCATCTAAAGAAGTCTCGCAAGCTTGATGTCTTATCTGTTGAACAATATTTTTACCTACTTTGATCCCTCCTGTGAATACTATTCAACTACTTGTGATACATTTGATATTACAGTAAATGGTTGAATTATATTTATCTTTATGCTTCCGCTGTGCATTTATATATTGTGGTTTGACTATATTGTTGCCAACTACGTCACGGTAATCCCCCACCGGGCCCATCGGTGATACACGTGGAAATCGGGGTGTGACAGGTTGGTATCAGAGCCACATTGAGTGAATTAAACACTATCCTAATGTGTTTAATCTCAGTGACACAATTGCACATACTTGAGTCTAGACAAGAACATAGGACAAATTCGAATTGTTATTCCAAATTTGTCTTTTTCCTTTTATTATGGTATTTAAAGTTTAAAAAAAAAAAGCAGGAAATATGCCGCCAGTGATATTCCGAGGAAGAGGAAGGGGAAGAAGAGGCAGAGGAGAGATCGTTACTCATCACGATCACGAAGCCGGACCTTCAAATACAAGAGCTCCTTCGACCACAAGGAGTGAAGAACCGCAAAGGCGAAGAGACCTTTATGAACCTGCGAGGCATTCCACCTCGCATAGCTCAACGCCATCATACCGGCACTCATTCGGGCCAAACTCCGAAAATGATGCCAACAACCCGCAACCCTCCTTCATACCTCTACAGCGTTCGGTATCACACCGAAATTTTGACGACCCTACTCCATACTTCAGAGGTCAGTTTAATCCAGCTGACTACATCCAGGAACCTTCAGGCTTTGTTCCATTAGGGCCGCAAGATCACTTCTCTGAAGATCATATGGACGAGGATACTGATCCGACAGAACCTGCTCGTGGTACGCCCACGCATCCAATAGAAATCTCTGATGGGTCATCCTTTCATGGTGCACCCTATCAGGGACCAGATAGCTTCATGGCGTTGTTTAATCAACACGAGTGGTACCACACACCACAGACATCACAACAGCCGCAACATCCGCGAGATCCCTCCGAGGATCCACATTTCGTGGCAGTTACGCCACCACCTCCGCCACCGGTACAGCCAGTAATGCCTGATCCGCCAAGGCGTAGGAGGACAAATGCCCGTATGTCCACACGAGGAGGAGGGGATTTCCACTTCAGCACCCCTCGACACTCTAGTAGTAGCCACTACCCGCCACTACAAGAAGAAGGACCTTCAAGTCCTGTACAGGAGGCGAACTCCGCACCAGCTGCACCAACTTCGCCACCATTTGGGTATGACCACCCAATACCTGCGTACACGGGTCCAACGGCTTACAACCCGTTCAAACCGTCATCACAAGCACATTACAACTACAACTATGAGCGCGACCCATATGTGGTATCGGCTAGGTATAATGCACGCTATCCCGACGGAGCTCATGGGAACATGGGAGTACCGGACTACTCAGCTCATGGGTATCCAGCACCTCCCAGACCTCCAGTTCCGCAACAGGCGCCACAACCACATTTCTCTCCTCCCGAACAAGAAGAAATACTCCACCGTTTGAGCCGTGTGGATAGAGAATTCGATGAAGAACGCAAGAGCCACCGAGGATTCCTCAAGGGCTTAGCGAACCTACTGAAGGGCAAGAAGAAGAAACGTGACCATTAGTCCTTATGTATGTTCTAATGTAATGTTTATTTTAAATAAGTCCCTGCGTGGACGTTTATCGTATTTCAGTCCCTACGTGGACTTATCTTTTAGTCCCTGCGTGGACATCTATCTTATATTAGTCCCTGCGTGGACCTGCCTTTTATTAAACCTCTATGTAGGTATGTACTGTTTAAAAGTCCCATTTAGGGCGGTATGTAATCGTATTAAAAATTTTGGAATGATATATTATGAATTTCATGTTGTTATTATTAGATATGGAATAAATCAAAACCATTCCTTTTTAATTTG
This sequence comes from Helianthus annuus, assembly GCF_002127325.2. Classification (NCBI taxonomy): domain Eukaryota; kingdom Viridiplantae; phylum Streptophyta; class Magnoliopsida; order Asterales; family Asteraceae; genus Helianthus; species Helianthus annuus. The sequence continues at coordinate 154,910,258 of NC_035448.2, forward strand.
ATCTGCCTAAATAAAGAATCTTCAGAGTGAAACCTAGCCAGGTGTCTTTTAAGATCCGGCCAAGATGGTAAGACCTAATTAAAAGATTCAGATCCCCTGTTAACCTCTGTAAGCATGTTAACAATCATGACAGATGTGATTCGTCAAAGTCGCACACGTCATTCTAATACAAGAATCCTTTAAAGGATTCCAAAGCCCAAATTAATGATATAATAAATCATGGGTTAAATCATCAATAAAGATGATCACTTGTTAAACATCCATAAGTGATGTAGTGCCTAAGGGCCAAATTATCAAACATCCGTTAGTGATGTAGTGCCTACGGGCCATAATTGCTGTCATAATAAGACAAAAGACAGTGGTGGTTTATGACTCCCTGTCAGAAGGAGTAAAAGGACTACGGTTCGAACCTTCATACCTTGATTCTCTGTAATCTCGGCTAATATTATAACGTCCTTGTGACTAGGCTTTTATGCCACTAGCAATATTAATTGTGATTAGGATAAGTATGTTCAAATCCTAAATATAAAGTGAGTAGCAAATTAACCAAATATGGTCTTCGTTACCATGGTTAATGAATTGCCATAAAAGACAATTCAATAATAAACTCCTAAATAAAATTTTCATTATCTTCTGCAGCAGATACAAGCTACTATGGCAAACCCAAATGGAGGAAGTAGTCATACAAATGAAGATGATTATGATAATGCCCAAGTAAATCTAACGGGCGCTCAACTCAAGGCTCTTGTCGACAACGCTGTGCAAGCAGCTCTGGATCGACAATATACAGAATCTCGAAGCAGAACAGTTTCCAAACCACCATCAAAGCCAAAGACACATTCAAAAACCCACAGCAAACCACTATCCAAACCTAAGAAGGACGACGATAACCACTCGTCCAAGCCCAAAAAGGACGACGACAATCACTCGTCGAATGAAAATAGTGTTCGTCGCGAGAGGGAGTACACTGATGCTTCCCGTGCCAGGGGCTGCACATACAAGTACTCCGTATCTTTTAAACCCCGAGACTTTACGGGGGAAAAGGGTGCTGTCGAATGTATGACATGGTTGGATGAGATGGACACAGTAGTGGACATCAGTGGCTGCGCTGAAAGGGATGTAGTGAAGTTTGTGTCACGGTCATTTAAGGGCGAGGCCCTAGCTTGGTGGAGGGCGCTGGTTCAGGCCTCAGGAAAAGCTGTGCTTTACAGCATGACGTGGGAGGAATTCGTTTCTCTCATTAAGGAAAATTACTGCCCTCAGCATGAGGTGGAGAAGATAGAGTCCGATTTTGTGTCATTGGTGATGACAAATCTGGACTGCCAGGCCTATTTGACGAGCTTCAACACGATGTCTCGCTTGGTCCCTTATCTAGTTACCCCGAAACCAAGGAGGATTGCTCGTTTTATCGGGGGGTTAGAACCCGCGATAAAGGCTAGTGTGAAGGCCTCTCGGCCAACGACCTTCAGGTCTGTGACTGACCTCTCTTTGTCCCTCACGATGGACGCGGTCCGACTGAGATCGCAGAGGAACAAAGAGGCTGAAAAGAGGAAGCGTGAGGATGATACCTCGCGAAGGTCGGGAAAGAAGCACCATGGGAACGGTGATGGCAAGAGAGGAACGGAGGCGAGAAAAGAAGGGCAACAAACCGGAGAGAAGCCCGAACTGCCAAAAATTTCACTTTGGGAAGTGCAAGTTCGGGCCGAACTCGCAGTCCCAGTCAAAGACGCATACTTGTGGACTGTGCAAGTCCAAAGATCACAAGACTGTGGACTGTAAGAAAATTAAAGACGCAACCTGCTACAACTGTAGGGAGAAGGGGCACATCAGGAGCAACTGCCCCAAGCTCGCCAAGAAGACCGAGGAAACCAAAAAGAATAACGCTAGAGTCTTCAAAATGGATGTGAAGGAAGCGTTGCAGGACGACAACGTAATAACAGGTACTTTTCTCGTGAATAATATATTTGCAAGAGTACTTTTCGATTCAGGCGCTGACAAATCCTTCGTAGACCAAAAATTTTGCAAACTGTTGAATATGCCTATCAAAACCCTAAATGTGAAATACGAAGTAGAGCTAGCAGACGGCACAGTAGAAACCGTCTCCACTATATTAGAGGGATGTATGATATCCATTAAGAACCATTCTTTTCCTCTATCTCTACTTCCCTTTAATCTAGCTGGTTTTGACATCGTTCTGGGCATGGACTGGTTAGCGCACAACCAGGCCCAGATAGTCCGCAATAGAAAACAAATTGTGCTAAAGACCCCGACTGGTGAATCGCTCACCATTCGAGGGGATACGCAGTATGGATTGCCCGAGAACGTATCTATGCTCAAAGCATCAAGATGTTTAAAAAGAGGCTGTGTCATCTACATGGCACAAGTGATTGTTGAAGAGCCCAAATCAAGGATAGAAGACATTCCTGTCATTGCGGAGTATCCAGAAGTTTTCCCCGAAGATCTACCTGGGTTGCCACCAGATAGGCAGGTGGAATTCAGAATAGATATCATCCCTGGAGCAGCTCCCATTGCTAGAGCACCCTACAGGCTAGCACCGACTGAAATGAAGGAATTAAGGACCCAGCTGGATGAACTGTTAGCAAAAGGTTTTATCAAGCCTAGTTCGTCTCCCTGGGGAGCACCTGTCCTGTTTGTGAAGAAAAAGGACGGATCGATGCGTCTATGCATCGATTATCGTGAACTTAATAAGGTCACGATAAAGAATAGATACCCATTGCCAAGGATCGACGATCTGTTTGATCAATTGCAAGGGGCTAGCTATTTCTCAAAGATCGACTTAAGGTCGGGCTACCATCAGCTGAAGGTCAGAGATGAAGACGTGCACAAAACAGCATTTAGGACTCGCTACGGTCACTACGAGTTCCTAGTGATGCCTTTTGGGCTCACAAATGCACCGGCTGCGTTCATGGATCTCATGAATCGCGTCTGCAAGCCGCACTTGGACAAATTTGTCATCGTGTTCATCGACGACATTCTTATCTATTCAAGGAATAAAGCCGACCATGAGAAACACCTACGATGTATTCTCGAATTACTGCATCACGAGAAACTCTATGCCAAATTCTCTAAATGTGAATTCTGGCTACGAGAAGTCCAATTTCTTGGACATGTCGTAAGTGAGAGTGGTATCTAGGTGGATCCCGCTAAGGTGGAGGCGGTCATGAATTGGCAGGAACCAAAGACGCCCACAGAGATCCGTAGTTTCCTGGGATTGGCAGGATACTACAGGAGATTCATTGAGAATTTCTCAAGGATTGCTGCGCGCTTAACTTCTCTAACCAAGAAGAAGGAAAAGTTTATCTGGGGCCCTAAGCAGCAAGAATCCTTTGATATTTTGAAACAAAGGCTGAGCAACGCTCCTGTGTTGACGCTACCGGAAGGTACCGAAGAGTTCGTAGTTTACTGCGACGCGTCACACACAGGCATGGGGTGTGTGCTCATGCAAAAAGGCAAAGTGATTGCCTATGCTTCACGACAGTTAAAGGTGCACGAAAAGAATTACACCACCCATGACTTGGAGCTGGGTGCCGTTGTATTCGCACTAAAACTGTTGAGGCATTATTTATATGGAATCAAGTTTGTGATCTATTCAGATCACAAAAGCCTTCAGCATTTATTCAATCAGAAGGAGCTAAACATGAGGCAACGCCGTTGGATGGAGACCTTGAATGATTATGATTGTGAGATCAGGTACCATCCCGGCAAGGCGAATGTAGTCGCTGATGCCCTGAGCCGGAAAGAAAGGATGAAACCCATCCGAATCAATGCTAGGAGAATGGAAGTAAAGAATAACTTGATTGAAAGGATATTAGCTGCACAGCGAGAGGCTGTGTTGGAAGCTAACTATCATAAGGAAAAGTTAGGAGTAACTGAGGAGCAGCTAACTCTTCACAAGGATGGACTTTTGAGATTGAATGGGCGAATATGGGTTCCTATTTATGGAGGACTACGAGATGTTATCCTCCAGGAAGCCCATAGTTCCAAATACTCTGTCCATCCTGGAGCAGACAAAATGTATCAGGATTTAAAGGCAAATTATTGGTGGATAGGCTTGAAAAAGTCTGTAGCCGCTTATGTAGCCAAATGCTTGACTTGTGCGCAAGTCAAGGCTGAGCATCAAAAGCCATCTGGCTTGCTACAACAGCCTGAACTTCCTGAATGGAAGTGGGAGTGTGTAACTATGGATTTTATCACCAAGGTACCAAAAACGAGCAAAGGAAACGACACAATATGGGTTATAGTCGATCGACTGACTAAGTCAGCTCACTTCTTACCCATCAAGGAGACTTATAGCTCCGATACATTGGCCCAGTTATATGTTGATAAGATTGTCGCCTTACATGGCATACCTGTGTCTATTATCTCTGATCGAGATACTAGATACACGTCACATTTCTGGAAGAGTTTCCAACAATCTTTGGGCACACGTTTGAACTTTAGTACGGCTTACCATCCTCAGACAGACGGTCAGAGTGAGCGTACTATTCAAACGTTAGAAGACATGCTGCGAGCATGTGCTATCGATCTAGGTGGTAGTTGGGATAAGAACCTACCCCTAATCGAATTCTCCTACAACAATAGCTACCATACCAGCATAAAGGCTGCGCCTTTCGAGGCATTATACGGTAGGAAGTGTAGATCGCCTGTTTGTTGGGCGGAAGTGGGAGAGGTCCAATTATCAGGACCAGAGATAGTTTTCGAGACAACGGACAAGATTGTCCAGATCCGGGAACGTCTCAAAGCTGCCCGTGATAGGCAGAAAAGTTACGCTGATCCGAAGCGTAAAGATTTTCACTTCGAGGTAGGTGAAAAAGTGTTACTAAAAGTATCACCCTGGAAGGGGTGATGCGATTCGGTAAGAAGGGTAAACTGAGCCCGCGGTACATAGGACCTTTTGAGGATATCGAACGTGTCGGGTCAGTTGCCTATAAGTTAAACTTACCGGAAGAGCTCAATGGAATCCACAACGTGTTCCACATCTGCAATCTAAAGAAATGCTTCGCTGATGAATCATTAGTGATTCCACACACAGATGTGCATATAGATGAAAGCTTGAAGTTTGTGGAGAAGCCTTTGTCGATTGAAGACCGACAGGTGAAAAAGCTCCGAAGAAAACATGTGCCAATAGTTAAAGTTAAATGGGATGCCCGAAGAGGTCCCGAATTCACGTGGGAAGTTGAATCCATGATGAAGGAGAAATATCCCTATTTATTCGAGTAAATCTCGGGTCGAGATTTATTTTAAAGGGGTGAGGATGTAACACCTCGAAATTTTGAGTCCAATAATGTATTGACACGTGTCTTGAGTTTACACGTGGCATTTTATATTTAATAAAGGACTAATATTGACAAACCTTGAGGTAGCGTTCGTTTCATGGAATGGAATGGAATGGAATTAGGAATTTTTTCTTTGTAAAATTGATCTTGGTTGGGGGAGGGAGGAATTTGAAATCCCATGAATTTCTTTAATCAATGAAATTTGTGACTATTTCAACATTCCTTAGAAATCCTTCACTCTAATGAAGGAATGGAATGGAATGTTGAAATAGTCACAAATTTCATTGATTAAAGAAATTCATGGGATTTCAAATTCCTCCCTCCCCCAACCGAGATCAATTTTACAAAGAAAAACTTCCTAATTCCATTCCATTCCATTCCATGAAACGAACGCTACCTGAAAGTATGTGAATTCGAGGGTTATAAATGTCAAACAAGGGTAAGTATACTGTATAGTAACCCTAAACGATGCTCGTACCTTCAAACGAATAAATCATGGATCGTACGGAAGCGAAACACGGAAGAAAGTGAGAGATTACAAGCTGCGGGGGTTAACTGTGTCAACATGTTTAATTATACCTCTGAGTGACCCTTCGACGTACCCAAAGCCTTGTAACAGTAAAATACGCTCACTAGAATATAATATATAAATTCCGCGAAGTTCCGTTTTAAAACGAGAAAGTTATGATCAAATTCGTACGAGAGGGGTTAAAAGCGTCAATAATAAAAGTTAAGACCTTCCGAATAATTTACAAGATAACCGGGGACTTAACGATGCGGGTAAATAACACGAGGCCCTTAGTTGTAAATAATCGAGGGCCATATCGCAAAGTTACCCCTTCAAACCCGAAAGGTCAGATTATTAATTACCAAAGATTCGTTATTAATTACTAAGATTTAGTAATCATTTCAAAAAGATTTAAAAAGATTTAAAAACAAACCCTTACGGACCGCAAGGGGTCTGCCTTACGGACCATAAGTGGGTGAAAGGGTAAGCTGGTTTCCGCCCCAGGCTTACGGACCGCAAGGCCTAAGCCATACGGTCCGTAAGCGATGCCCAGCGACAGAAAGTTGGCTGTTGGCTGTTTAAAGCGGTAAAACATGTAGGAATGGGTTTCCCAGAAGTATGGGCGCCCCCTACTCGACCCATAACACCTAGTGACACCTGCCCATCATCCATACTCATTTATAGAGTGTGTTGTAATGATCTAAAGGCAAATTGAACACTATAAATAGGCATGTTGTATGCATAAGTTTCACCACACCTCAAACACTTTCTCTTGATCATCTCTGGAGCTTCCAAGCTTTATCTTAGCATCCTATTTCGTGTTCAAGCTTCTGTAAGTTGTTTAAATCCTTTGTGGTTTAGGTTTGCTTAGTAATATAGCTAAAAATCAAACCGTCGTAACTACGGTTTGACTTCAAGATAAATCCTTAATGGCTCAGTCTTATGTCGAATCAAAGGTAGTTATGTGTTGGTGTTTATGTGGGTAATAAACCTCTAAAAGGGTTCCCTCTGATCACCACTCTAACTAGTTCAAATGTCGAGTCAAACGAATGCTTAAAAAGTCAACAGAAAGCTATTTTTGCGATTCTTGCATAATCTGTAATATAAATGATATGCAACCTGTTTAGACACTCATAAAACATGATATTAAGTATATAAACTTGTCTACGCTCGTTTGATTCGGCCATTTGCTATATTGACCCGGTTCGGAACCGAATGTCGCAAAAGTTTGACTTTTGCTTTGACCTTAGTTCTGACCCGTTTTAGTGCAATGTAGATATGCCTTAGGACTCTCTTAGGACCAGGTTACATGATGGTATAAACCTCTGTGACCGGTTTGTTGTTTGTCCGAGTCTTTTACGCATTTCCGTTAATTACTTAAAAGTTGACCGTAACGCCTTTTTTTAAATAAAACGAGTATTTCGGAGACGTGAAGGGACCATAACCTTGCTTACTAAATTCTAAGCATGTCCCTAAAGTTTCACGCCAATCCGAGGTCTAGAATGGGAGTTATGCTAAATAGCGCATTTATAAGAAACTTTTGTAATAAACGGCGCAATTAGCATAACGCCTACCTAAACCAAGATTTCGTCACCAAAACTTTTACCCACTGTAGTTAAATAATATTTTGGGATTTTTAAAGATTTTTAATCAATTTTAACCTGCTCATAACCTGCGGTTATGGCTACGGTTTGGTAAATACCGAATATGCCCTTTTCGGCCAAAACTTGAGTTCTACAAGGTATTTTGACCCGATTCCAGTTGCTACTGATTTTAAATAATAAATAAGATATTTTAGACTTATTAAACTGATCGGGAACCTCAGGTTTCCTGTAGAACTCAGAAAGCCCTTTAAAAGTCTTTAAAATGACCGGAAAACCCCTACGGGGCGTATAATGAACTAAAACTCGTTACGGGCATTATGGAAGGTATCCTACTGATACCACAACCTCTTTAAAGTATATTGACTTAGGAAAACAGTGTAGGACTCCTACGGTTACCCGTTGCGCCTATTGCGCGCACGGTTCGACTTATGTAACTAGTTTACATAAACTAGCCGATACGGGTCAAACCATATTATTTTGACCCCAAAATCCAGAGTGTGAATATTAAACCCATATAAAACAAGTCTTCGAGCTTGTTGGGTCAGAATCACATTCCATTCTCGGTTTTCGCCTTTCACGCGATTAAACCGTATCTATCCCTTGAAACTGACCGGTCTAAGCTACGGCTAATATAAAGACCCGTTAGGATTCTAATAGGTTATTTTAACCTTCGTTCCAGAATAGGAGCCCCAGTAAAAGATATTTGTGATTTAATCGAATAAGGACAATACTTGCAAAGGTAAATACTTTTAACTTATTTTCCCTTATACGGGCTTGGGTTACGGTATATAAAATACCGCTTGATTGAGCATCAAATAATTCCATCGCTTAGGTGGTTAATTGAATAGTTTGATCGGCTCATTGAAACAGTCTTGTTACTTAAAAGCCTTTGGGGGGGTTAATGACCATGTCCCGGATATCCTTGGCATCATTTTACGAAATGGCCACGACCTCGACACCCGGGTGTAGGCGTACACCCGGTTGATGTCTATACTATTAAAAGACGTAGCCGATGGTTTACCCGCCTCGGTTTTACGCAAATGTGGTGTGTCTATTGATCTTTAACCCGACACGATCCGGGCTACTGAACGCATAGAAGGAACATGTAATTCGTTCACAAGATTATAATTTTAAATAATTCTCCTAAGTTAAACAAACATGTTTATGCCACGTGCATCCAAACCAATTTTCAATCATTTTACAAAATGAGTCAGTTGATTGTATTTACCAGTGTAAACTGACGTATTTTCCCAAAAAGATTAAGTGCAGGTACTACACGTAATTGGCTGGTAATAGCTCCCTAGCATCTAAAGAAGTCTCGCAAGCTTGATGTCTTATCTGTTGAACAATATTTTTACCTACTTTGATCCCTCCTGTGAATACTATTCAACTACTTGTGATACATTTGATATTACAGTAAATGGTTGAATTATATTTATCTTTATGCTTCCGCTGTGCATTTATATATTGTGGTTTGACTATATTGTTGCCAACTACGTCACGGTAATCCCCCACCGGGCCCATCGGTGATACACGTGGAAATCGGGGTGTGACAGGTTGGTATCAGAGCCAACATTGAGTGAATTAAACACTATCCTAATGTGTTTAATCTCAGTGACACAATTGCACATACTTGAGTCTAGACAAGAACATAGGACAAATTCGAATTGTTATTCCAAATTTGTCTTTTTCCTTTTATTATGGTATTTAAAGTTTAAAAAAAAAAGCAGGAAATATGCCGCCAGTGATATTCCGAGGAAGAGGAAGGGGAAGAAGAGGCAGAGGAGAGATCGTTACTCATCACGATCACGAAGCCGGACCTTCAAATACAAGAGCTCCTTCGACCACAAGGAGTCAAGAACCGCAAAGGCGAAGAGACCTTTATGAACCTGCGAGGCATTCCACCTCGCATAGCTCAACGCCATCATACCGGCACTCATTCGGGCCAAACTCCGAAAATGATGCCAACAACCCGCAACCCTCCTTCATACCTCTACAGCGTTCGGTATCACACCGAAATTTTGACGACCCTACTCCATACTTCAGAGGTCAGTTTAATCCAGCTGACTACATCCAGGAACCTTCAGGCTTTGTTCCATTAGGGCCGCAAGATCACTTCTTCGAAGATCATATGGACGAGGATACTGATCCGACAGAACCTGCTCGTGGTACGCCCACGCATCCAATAGAAATCTCTGATGGGTCATCCTTTCATGGTGCACCCTATCAGGGACCAGATAGCTTCATGGCGTTGTTTAATCAACACGAGTGGTACCACACACCACAGACATCACAACAGCCGCAACATCCGCGAGATCCCTCCGAGGATCCACATTTCGTGGCAGTTACGCCACCACCTCCGCCACCGGTACAGCCAGTAATGCCTGATCCGCCAAGGCGTAGGAGGACAAATGCCCGTATGTCCACACGAGGAGGAGGGGATTTCCACTTCAGCACCCCTCGACACTCTAGTAGTAGCCACTACCCGCCACTACAAGAAGAAGGACCTTCAAGTCCTGTACAGGAGGCGAACTCCGCACCAGCTGCACCAACTTCGCCACCATTTGGGTATGACCACCCAATACCTGCGTACACGGGTCCAACGGCTTACAACCCGTTCAAACCGTCATCACAAGCACATTACAACTACAACTATGAGCGCGACCCATATGTGGTATCGGCTAGGTATAATGCACGCTATCCCGACGGAGCTCATGGGAACATGGGAGTACCGGACTACTCAGCTCATGGGTATCCAGCACCTCCCAGACCTCCAGTTCCGCAACAGGCGCCACAACCACATTTCTCTCCTCCCGAACAAGAAGAAATACTCCACCGTTTGAGCCGTGTGGAGAGAGAATTCGAGGAAGAACGCAAGAGCCACCGAGGATTCCTCAAGGGCTTAGCGAACCTACTGAAGGGCAAGAAGAAGAAACGTGACCATTAGTCCTTATGTATGTTCTAATGTAATGTTTATTTTAAATAAGTCCCTGCGTGGACGTTTATCGTATTTCAGTCCCTACGTGGACTTATCTTTTAGTCCCTGCGTGGACATCTATCTTATATTAGTCCCTGCGTGGACCTGCCTTTTATTAAACCTCTATGTAGGTATGTACTGTTTAAAAGTCCCATTTAGGGCGGTATGTAATCGTATTAAAAATTTTGGAATGATATATTATGAATTTCATGTTGTTATTATTAGATATGGAATAAATCAAAACCATTCCTTTTTAATTTGATCTGCCTAAATAAAGAATCTTCAGAGTGAAACCTAGCCAGGTGTCTTTTAAGATCCGGCCAAGATGGTAAGACCTAATTAAAAGATTCAGATCCCCTGTTAACCTCTGTAAGCATGTTAACAATCATGACAGATGTGATTCGTCAAAGTCGCACACGTCATTCTAATACAAGAATCCTTTAAAGGATTCCAAAGCCCAAATTAATGATATAATAAATCATGGGTTAAATCATCAATAAAGATGATCACTTGTTAAACATCCATAAGTGATGTAGTGCCTAAGGGCCAAATTATCAAACATCCGTTAGTGATGTAGTGCCTACGGGCCATAATTGCTGTCATAATAAGACAAAAGACAGTGGTGGTTTATGACTCCCTGTCAGAAGGAGTAAAAGGACTACGGTTCGAACCTTCATACCTTGATTCTCTGTAATCTCGGCTAATATTATAACGTCCTTGTGACTAGGCTTTTATGCCACTAGCAATATTAATTGTGATTAGGATAAGTATGTTCAAATCCTAAATATAAAGTGAGTAGCAAATTAACCAAATATGGTCTTCGTTACCATGGTTAATGAATTGCCATAAAAGACAATTCAATAATAAACTCCTAAATAAAATTTTCATTATCTTCTGCAGCAGATACAAGCTACTATGGCAAACCCAAATGGAGGAAGTAGTCATACAAATGAAGATGATTATGATAATGCCCAAATAAATCTAACGGGCGCTCAACTCAAGGCTCTTGTCGACAACGCTGTGCAAGCAGCTCTGGATCGACAATATACAGAATCTCGAAGCAGAACAGTTTCCAAACCACCATCAAAGCCAAAGACACATTCAAAAACCCACAGCAAACCACTATCCAAACCTAAGAAGGACGACGATAACCACTCGTCCAAGCCCAAAAAGGACGACGACAATCACTCGTCGAATGAAAATAGTGTTCGTCGCGAGAGGGAGTACACTGATGCTTCCCGTGCCAGGGGCTGCACATACAAGTACTCCGTATCTTTTAAACCCCGAGACTTTACGGGGGAAAAGGGTGCTGTCGAATGTATGACATGGTTGGATGAGATGGACACAGTAGTGGACATCAGTGGCTGCGCTGAAAGGGATGTAGTGAAGTTTGTGTCACGGTCATTTAAGGGCGAGGCCCTAGCTTGGTGGAGGGCGCTGGTTCAGGCCTCAGGAAAAGCTGTGCTTTACAGCATGACGTGGGAGGAATTCGTTTCTCTCATTAAGGAAAATTACTGCCCTCAGCATGAGGTGGAGAAGATAGAGTCCGATTTTGTGTCATTGGTGATGACAAATCTGGACTGCCAGGCCTATTTGACGAGCTTCAACACGATGTCTCGCTTGGTCCCTTATCTAGTCACCCCGGAACCAAGGAGGATTGCTCGTTTTATCGGGGGGTTAGAACCCGCGATAAAGGCTAGTGTGAAGGCCTCTCGGCCAACGACCTTCAGGTCTGTGACTGACCTCTCTTTGTCCCTCACGATGGACGCGGTCCGACTGAGATCGCAGAGGAACAAAGAGGCTGAAAAGAGGAAGCGTGAGGATGATACCTCGCGAAGGTCGGGAAAGAAGCACCGTGGGAACGGTGATGGCAAGAGAGGAACGGAGGCGAGAAAAGAAGGGCAACAAACCGGAGAGAAGCCCGAACTGCCAAAAATTTCACTTTGGGAAGTGCAAGTTCGGGCCGAACTCGCAGTCCTAGTCAAAGACGCATACTTGTGGACTGTGCAAGTCCAAAGATCACAAGACTGTGGACTGTAAGAAAATTAAAGACGCAACCTGCTACAACTGTAGGGAGAAGGGGCACATCAGGAGCAACTGCCCCAAGCTCGCCAAGAAGACCGAGGAAACCAAAAAGAATAACGCTAGAGTCTTCAAAATGGATGTGAAGGAAGCGTTGCAGGACGACAACGTAATAACAGGTACTTTTCTCGTGAATAATATATTTGCAAGAGTACTTTTCGATTCAGGCGCTGACAAATCCTTCGTAGACCAAAAATTTTGCAAACTGTTGAATATGCCTATCAAAACCCTAAATGTGAAATACGAAGTAGAGCTAGCAGACGGCACAGTAGAAACCGTCTCCACTATATTAGAGGGATGTATGATATCCATTAAGAACCATTCTTTTCCTCTATCTCTACTTCCCTTTAATCTAGCTGGTTTTGACATCGTTCTGGGCATGGACTGGTTAGCGCACAACCAGGCCCAGATAGTCCGCAATAGAAAACAAATTGTGCTAAAGACCCCGACTGGTGAATCGCTCACCATTCGAGGGGATACGCAGTATGGATTGCCCGAGAACGTATCTATGCTCAAAGCATCAAGATGTTTAAAAAGAGGCTGTGTCATCTACATGGCACAAGTGATTATTGAAGAGCCCAAATCAAGGATAGAAGACATTCCTGTCATTGCGGAGTATCCAGAAGTTTTCCCCGAAGATCTACCTGGGTTGCCACCAGATAGGCAGGTGGAATTCAGAATAGATATCATCCCTGGAGCAGCTCCCATTGCTAGAGCACCCTACAGGCTAGCACCGACTGAAATGAAGGAATTAAGGACCCAGCTAGATGAACTGTTAGCAAAAGGTTTCATCAAGCCTAGTTCGTCTCCCTGGGGAGCACCTGTCCTGTTTGTGAAGAAAAAGGACGGATCGATGCGTCTATGCATCGATTATCGTGAACTTAATAAGGTCACGATAAAGAATAGATACCCATTGCCAAGGATCGACGATCTGTTTGATCAATTGCAAGGGGCTAGCTATTTCTCAAAGATCGACTTAAGGTCGGGCTACCATCAGCTGAAGGTCAGAGATGAAGACGTGCACAAAACAGCATTTAGGACTCGCTACGGTCACTACGAGTTCCTAGTGACGCCTTTTGGGCTCACAAATGCACTGGCTGCGTTCATGGATCTCATGAATCGCGTCTGCAAGCCGCACTTGGACAAATTTGTCATCGTGTTCATCGACGACATTCTTATCTATTCAAGGAATAAAGCCGACCATGAGAAACACCTACGATGTGTTCTCGAATTACTACATCACGAGAAACTCTATGCCAAATTCTCTAAATGTGAATTCTGGCTACGAGAAGTCCAATTTCTTGGACATTTCGTAAGTGAGAGTGGTATCTAGGTGGATCCCGCTAAGGTGGAGGCGGTCATGAATTGGCAGGAACCAAAGACGCCCACAGAGATCCGTAGTTTCCTGGGATTGGCAGGATACTACAGGAGATTCATTGAGAATTTCTCAAGGATTGCTGCGCCCTTAACTTCTCTAACCAAGAAGAAGGAAAAGTTTATCTGGGGCCCTAAGCAGCAAGAATCCTTTGATATTTTGAAACAAAGGCTGAGCAACGCTCCTGTGTTGACGCTACCGGAAGGTACCGAAGAGTTCGTAGTTTACTGCGACGCGTCACACACAGGCATGGGGTGTGTGCTCATGCAGAAAGGCAAAGTGATTGCCTATGCTTCACGACAGTTAAAGGTGCACGAAAAGAATTACACCACCCATGACTTGGAGCTGGGTGCCGTTGTATTCGCACTAAATCTGTAGAGGCATTATTTATATGGAATCAAGTTTGTGATCTATTCAGATCACAAAAGCCTTCAGCATTTATTCAATCAGAAGGAGCTAAACATGAGGCAACGCCGTTGGATGGAGACCTTGAATGATTATGATTGTGAGATCAGGTACCATCCCGGCAAGGCGAATGTAGTCGCTGATGCCCTGAGCCGGAAAGAAAGGATGAAACCCATCCGAATCAATTCTAGGAGAATGGAAGTAAAGAATAACTTGATTGAAAGGATATTAGCTGCACAGCGAGAGGCTGTATTGGAAGCTAACTATCATAAGGAAAAGTTAGGAGTAACTGAGGAGCAGCTAACTCTTCACAAGGATGGACTTTTGAGATTGAATGGGCGAATATGGGTTCCTATTTATGGAGGACTACGAGATGTTATCCTCCAGGAAGCCCATAGTTCCAAATATTCTGTCCATCCTGGAGCAGACAAAATGTATCAGGATTTAAAGGCAAATTATTGGTGGATAGGCTTGAAAAAGTCTGTAGCCGCTTATGTAGCCAAATGCTTGACTTGTGCGCAAGTCAAGGCTGAGCATCAAAAGCCATCTGGCTTGCTACAACAGCCTGAACTTCCTGAATGGAAGTGGGAGTGTGTAACTATGGATTTTATCACCAAGTTACCAAAAACGAGCAAAGGAAACGACACAATATGGGTTATAGTCGATCGACTGACTAAGTCAGCTCACTTCTTACCCATCAAGGAGACTTATAGCTCCGATACATTGGCCCAGTTATATGTTGATTAATTACCAAAGATTCGTTATTAATTACTAAGATTTAGTAATCATTTCAAAAAGATTTAAAAACAAACCCTTACGGACCGCAAAGGGGTCTGCCTTACGGACCGTAAGGGGGTGAAAGGGTAAACTGGTTTCCGCCCCAGGCTTACGGACCGCAAGGCCTAAGCCATACGGTCCGTAAGCGATGCCCAGCGACAGAAAGTTGGCTGTTGGCTGTTTAAAGCGGTAAAACATGTAGGAATGGGTTTCCCAGAAGTATGGGTGCCCCCTACTCGACCCATAACACCTAGTGACACCTGCCCATCATCCATACTCATTTATAGAGTGTGTTGTAATGATCTAAAGGCAAATTGAACACTATAAATAGGCATGTTGTATGCATAAGTTTCACCACACCTCAAACACTTTCTCTTGATCATCTCTGGAGCTTCCAAGCTTTATCTTAGCATCCTATTTCGTGTTCAAGCTTCTGTAAGTTGTTTAAATCCTTTGTGGTTTAGTTTTGCTTAGTAATATAGCTAAAAATCAAACCGTCGTAACTATGGTTTGACTTCAAGATAAATCCTTAATGGCTCAGTCTTATGTCGAATCAAAGGTAGTTATGTGTTGGTGTTTATGTGGGTAATAAACCTCTAAAAGGGTTCCCTCTGATCACCACTCTAACTAGTTCAAATGTCGAGTCAAACGAATGCTTAAAAAGTCAACAGAAAGCTATTTTTGCGATTCTTGCATAATCTGTAATATAAATGATATGCAACCTGTTTAGACACTCATAAAACATGATATTAAGTATATAAACTTGTCTACGCTCGTTTGATTCGGCCATTTGCTATATTGACCCGGTTCGGAACCGAATGTCGCAAAAGTTTGACTTTTGCTTTGACCTCAGTTCTGACCCGTTTTAGTGCAATGTAGATATGCCTTAGGACTCTCTTAGGACCAGGTTACATGATGGTATAAACCTCTGTGACCGGTTTGTTGTTTGTCCGAGTCTTTTACGCATTTCCGTTAATTACTTAAAAGTTGACCGTAACGCCTTTTTTTTAAATAAAACGAGTATTTCGGAGACGTGAAGGGACCATAACCTTGCTTACTAAATTCTAAGCATGTCCCTAAAGTTTCACGCCAATCCGAGGTCTAGAATGGGAGTTATGCTAAATAGCGCATTTATAAGAAACTTTTGTAATAAACGGCGCAATTAGCATAACGCCTACCTAAACCAAGATTTCGTCACCAAAACTTTTACCCACTGTAGTTAAATAATATTTTGGGATTTTTAAAGATTTTTAATCAATTTTAACCTGCTCATAACCTGCGGTTATGTGTAACACCTCGAAAATTCATGTCCAATAATGTACTGACACGTGTCATAAACTTTGAACGTGTGAAAGATTACGTATGAAGGACTAAAGTTGACAAACAAGGAAAATATGTGGACGTAAGGGTTCAAGATGTCAACATCAGATAAATATATCTTTCAATAACCCTACATGATGTTTATACCCTTAAACGAATAAATCATGGATCATACGAAGCCAATTGTGAAGGAAAGTGAGGAATTACAAACTACAGGGGCTAAATGTGTCAACATGTTTAAAGTATACCTCTGAGTGATCTTTTAGCAGACCCAAAGCTTTGTAATGGTTAATTATACTCACAAGAATGTGTGATAAAAATTTCACAAGGTTTCGCTAAAGTATGAGAAAGTTGTGACAATATTCGTATGCGAGGGGTTAAAAGCGTCAAACCACAAAAGTATGTCAATTCGTAAGGAATCGAACCTTCCGGAGTATGACCATGAGTTTAGTACACTCTAATTAACCTTTAGATAGCTTAGTTATAGGCTTAGAGGTGTTTGGTGCGCAAAAATACACTTTTATGTCATGCAGGGACTAAAAGTGTCAAAAAGTGCACAAGTTTGCATTTTCGCGCATATCTCGCATTCTGAATATCCCCGGACACCCAAAAATTTATGTAAGCACTAAAACATTTTATTTTAGTGTTTGGCTTGATAAAATTCCATTCGTCGCGTAATTTGGATCGTTTTTAGCATCCGTCCGTGTTTCGTCGTAATTAGCCGAACAACGGGACCGTACGACCAAACGAACCGACATCTGGCATATTTTTGAGCATGTTTCATGTTCCCTATGCTTAGGCATCATTGTAGAGCCTTAAAAATGGTTTAACGGCCTTTGGAAGTGTCGGAAATGGCATTTGGGAGTGCAGGGGCCAAATCTGTCAATTAATGAAAGATTGCATGTGCTGTGCAGGTCCCTTACGGACCGTATACAGGACCATACGGTCCGTATAGCATGCCCAGCTCCAGAATTTTGAAAACCAGCCTTGGTTTTGCTCTTATCTCTCAATCCATGAATCTAGGGGCTGCCCATTGTTTTGTAAACCATGGGTATGAGGTGTAGGGCTGAGATTGAAGCACGATTATCGATGAACGATCCTAACGGCTCTCGAAAACCTATAAATACCCTCCTTGTTCATGGCATTTCCTTGCTCATTCACTTCCAATCTTGCTCTAACACTCAAATCTGAGGAGCCTGATCAAGGGAACCTCCTTTTGAGTGATCTTCAAGTCCTTTGGACTTTTGTAAGTATTTCCTTCATGCTTAGTTCAATCGTTTAGCGTTTTAAACCGAAAAGTCAAGCGTTATCGATAAACACTTTGACTTTTAATCGGTTGAGCCATGGTTCGCGTTGAACATGGCTACGTGATCGTAATTAGGTAGGTGTTTAACCCTCTAAAGGGCATCTCCCAATTACCACGTTTACTTAGTTTAATTGTCGGGTCAAATTAAAGTCAATCGGGTTTGTTTTAAATAAAATTCATAAATAATGATATAAAATCTTTAAAATCAGTTTTGTCATTTTAACAACTTGGTAAATATTAGTTGAACATGCCTAAGCATGATTCAACCCGACAATTCTAAGTATAGGCTCGGTTCGCGACCGAAAGTCGCAAAGTTTGACCTTTGCTTTGACTTTCAGTTCTGACCCGAATTAGCTTGAGTTTATTTATGCCTTAGGGTCCTTTGTGACCATGTTATATGATAGTATAACCTCCCAAAGTTATACTACTTGGTTCTTAGAATTAAAGATCATTACGTGTTTCCATAATGCCGAAATGTTGACCATAATGCCCTTTGATATTAAAACGAGATTCTTAAAGATGTGAAAGGACAAAAACCTTTATTACTGATCTATAAGCATGTCCATAAAATTTCACATCAGTTTGAGGTCTAGATTAGGAGATATGCTCATTAGCGTAATTAAGAAGCTTTTCAGTAAATTAACCGTATGACTAGCATATAGCCTATCTAAACCCAATTGTTGATACCAAACTTTTTACCCACTGATGTAATATGATATTTTAGGATTTTTGAAGATTTTTATTTATTTTTAGGCTGATCATAACCTAGAGTTCTAAGCTTATTTCGGTAATTGTCGGTTTTACCCTTTAAGCCATAAAATGAGTTTTACCAAACCTTTTGATACCAAATATTTTTCTACTGATATAATATGATAATTAGAATATGTTAAGCCTTCTGGAATAGTAAAAATATCAGCTTTCCTTAAGAACCCGGAAATAGCCCAAAATCGCCTTTTAAGCGTTTTTTTAACGCATAGTATGTATTAAAATCATTTAGGGTATATAAGACTTGATACCTACTGATGTTTTAAGTAAACTTTCATACTTTAATAGTAAGCTAAAGTCTAAAACTCAGAATTCTAGTTTTGACCTTTTTTAAGCCTGTGTGAAATTACTGAAATGCCCTTAAGATGCATAGTTTGGTTATAAGTGATAAATTTCACCTATAGGTTATACCCAAATGATATAACTTGGTAAATTAAGTATTGGTACTGATTTAATCAGACCTATAACTCAAATTACTATTTGACCTCTTTTATAACCTTTTAAATGACCAAAATACCCCTTCGAGGCATAAGTTGGTTTTAAATTCATTTTGGGCATAATGGAAGATATCCTACTGATATCACAACATATCAAAGGCATATTAACTTATGGAACATGTTCATGACTCTTATGGTTACCCGTTACGCATGTTTAGCGTTCGGATCGGCCTATGTAACTAGTTTGCATATATTAGCCGAAACGGGTCAAACCAAATCGTTTTCGTCTCAAAATCCAGAATGTGAGTAAGTTACCCATATTAAACAAGTATTCAAGCTTGTTGGGTCAAAACCACATTCTAAACCGGTCTTCGCTTCATCATGCGTTTGAACCGTGTATTCCTTTTGAAAACTAACCGGTCTAAGTCTAAGCTTAATTAAAGACCCGTTAGGATTCTAATAGGTTATTAAAAACCTTCGTTCCAGATTAGGAGCCCAGTAAAACATACGTGCACTTGCTGTATTTGAATTATACATTGCTCAGGTAAATACTCTTAACTTATTTTCCCTATACGGGCTTGGGATACGGTACTATAAAAGTACCGCTTGGTTGGGTGTATGTAGTCATTTAAATCGGATTGTGATTTATGTATTTACATAACCTGTTTGATATGTATTATTTGGTGTATGGCCCTTGGGGGTTAAATGACCATGTCCCGGATATCCTTGGCATCATTCATGAAATGGCCACGACCTAAGCACGGGGTGTAGGCGTACACCTGACAGCTGCCTTATGTAAAAACTGGTATCCCACTATAAGGAATCGACCTTGTGGGCACTTACCTGTGGTGCGTCAGTTAACTTAAGTCCGGCCCTACAAACCGGCCCTGATGGACGACAAATGAGTAAAACTGTATACAAGATTATTTTGAATAATTGTCCCAAGTTATAAAATATTTTTGCCTAAGTGCATTCAAATCAATTTTCTAAACATTTTCAAAATGAGTCAGTTAAGTTGTATTTACCAGTGCAAACTGACGTATTTTCCAAAAAGGCTAAGTGCAGGTTCTAGACGAAATAGGCTGGCTACTCCAGACATCATTACTCAAGTCTCGCAAGCTTTAGATGTCAAAGTCTGTTGAACAGTTTTCCTTTTTATTTGATCCGCCTGTGGATCTGTTTCGACTGTTTGTGATACTTAACTATTACAATCAATTCAGTTGAAATAAATCTATATCTTTTGCTTCCGCTGTGCATTCATATGTTGTGTTGTTTGACTATGATGATATCGATTACGTCACAATACTCCCCACCGGGCCCACCGGTGACATGTGGAAAATAGGGGTGTGACAGGTTGGTATCAGAGCCAACACTGAGTGAATTAAACACTAGCCTTTTTTTGTGTTTAATCTCAGTTACACAATTGCACATTCTTGAGTCTAGACAAAGAACATAGGATTAATCCTAATTCGTTTTATTTCTCCTTTATTTGTTCCCTTTGTTATTTATGATTAGCTCTTGCATGGGCAAGTCATTTTTAGAAGACCCATTTAGGGCAACCATTTCTATAATAATATAATTCTTTTTATAAAGATCTACCATTGTGGTAAAATGGCAAAATCTAAAAAGGGACAAGACCTAGCTCAAGTGTCGTTTTAAGACAGGGCCAAGATGGTAGTTCCTCAATTAGATTCAGATCCTTGTTAACATCTCAAATTAGGATTGCTCTGCGCTTAATATTAAAAGAATCTTAAAGGTAAAACCTAGCCTAATTGTCATTACAGACATGGCCAAAATGGTAAAACCTATTCAAAGGATTCAACCCTTATTAACATTTGATATGTTATATGCTTGACAAAGTGTGATCCGATAAAATCACATAAGTCATTATTAAAAAAAAAGGGGTCATTCTAAATTCCCTTATTTATACAATCATCTCTTAGGGATGAAGTGCCTACGGGCTATAATTAACATCCTCTGGGACTAAGGACAGTGGTAGCCTGCAACTCCCTGTCAAGGAAAGGTAATGAACTTTGATTCGAACCTTAATACCTCGATTCTGTAAAATCCTGGTTATTAAATAAATCTGTCTATGTGACTAGGCCTTTTGTGCTATTATATATGATTTAGGGTTATCCTGTTAAATTAACTAAAATGTGTATTAAAAACCATAGTTAATAAATCGTAAAAGACTATAGAACTATATAAGCTTCCATATAAACCTCGTCCTCATTTGATTTTATGTAGTATTAAAGCTACATGGCAAGGTCGAAAGAAGTGAACAGTCATTCTCTGGAAAATGACGATAATGATAGGGTTAATATAACCAAAGGAGAGCTCCGTTCACTGATTGATACAGCTGTGTCTAAAGCTGTGAAGGAGCAGTTCAAGGAGGTTAGTGAGACGTATAGTAAAACCTCTTCGGTACCCCACCCTAAGTCTGTTCCTAAGACTCATTCTGAAGCTCATAGTAAGCCACCCTCGAAGAAAAATGAACCCAAGAAAGAGAATGTCGAACATTCCTCAAACCAACATAGTGTTCCATCCAAGAGAATAGTGTTCAATGATGAGCCACGTACCAAGTCTTGTACTTATAAGTACTTTGTTTCCTGCAAACCTCGGGATTTCACTGGGGAAAAAGGAGCAATTGATTGTATGACTTGGTTAGATGAAATGGATACCATTGTTGATATCAGCGGTTGTGCTGAAAGGGATGTAGTGAAGTATGTATCCCAATCATTCAAGGGAGAGGCACTGGCATGGTGGAAGTCTCTCATTCAAGCTGCTGGGAAGATCCCACTCTATAATATGTCATGGGAGCAATTTGTTGTTCTCATTAAAGAGAACTATTGTCCACAGCATGAGGTGGAAAGGATTGAATCGGATTTCTTATCCTTGGTGATGAAGAATTTAGATTGTCAAGCTTACCTCACCAGTTTCAATACCATGTCTAGATTGGTTCCCTACCTTGTGACACCAGAACCTAAGAGGATTGCTCGCTTCATTGGGGGTTTAGCCCCAGAAATCAAAGCCAGTGTTAAGGCTTCTAGACCTACTACTTTTAGATCAGTTGCTGAGCTATCTCTATCCCTCACCTTGGATGCGGTCAGGTTAAGATCGCTCAAGAACTCTGAAGAGAGTAAGAGGAAGCGTGAGGAGGATAACTCACAAGGGTCGGAGAAGAAGCACAAGGGAAACACTGAGTCCAAGAAGTTTGGGTCTGGAAAGGGTAGTCAGCGAGCAGAGGAAAAGCCGAAGTGCTCAACTTGCCAGAAACGCCACTTTGGGAAGTGCAGGCTTGAGACCAAGTCTCAATCAGGACCACCTGCATGTGGGTTGTGCAAGTCTAGAGAGCACAAGACTATTGACTGCAAGAGGATTAAAGATGCTACCTGCTACGGCTGCAACGAGAAAGGGCACATTAAGACTAACTGCCCTAAAAACGCCAGGAAGCCTGAGGAGGCCAAGAAGACCAATGCTAGGGTCTTCCAAATGAACGTGCAAGAGGCAATTCAGGACGACAACGTGATTACAGGTACTTTCCTCATAAATGACGTTTATGCTAGAGTACTGTTTGATTCCGGAGCTGATAAGTCATTCGTAGATGATAAGTTCTGTAAGTTGTTGAATTTACCTGTTAAAACCTTAAGTGTGAAATATGAGGTAGAATTAGCCGATGGTACCTTAGAAACCGCCTCAACCGTTTTAGATGGATGTTTTATATCCATTAGGAACCACTCTTTTCCTATGTCCTTGCTTCCTTTGAAGTTAGCCGGATTTGATATAGTATTGGGCATGGATTGGTTATCGGATAACCAAGCCCAGATCATCTGTAACAAGAAGCAAGTGGTGGTTAAGACTCCGTCTGGTGAGTCACTTACCATTCGAGGAGATACCCAGCACGGATTGCCTGAGCAAGTGTCTATGCTCAATGCATCTAAGTGCAAGAAGAAGGGTTGTGTTATTTATATGGCACAAGTCTCAGTCAACGAGCAGAAGCCCAAGATTGAAGATATTCCAGTCATTTCAGAGTATCCTGAGGTTTTCCCAGAAGAACTGCCTGGTTTGCCGCCAGACAGGCAAGTAGAATTCAGAATTGACATCATCCACGGATCTGCACCTGTTGCGCGAGCACCTTATAGGTTGGCACCAACAGAGATGAAGGAATTGAGGACGCAACTTGATGATTTGCTAGCCAAAGGTTTTATTAGACCTAGCTCATCTCCTTGGGGGGCGCCAATCTTGTTTGTCAAGAAGAAGGATGGATCAATGCGTCTGTGCATTGATTACCGTGAACTTAATAAGGTTACTATCAAGAATAGGTATCCTTTGCCCAGGATCGACGATCTGTTCGATCAATTGCAAGGGGCAAGTTATTTCTCTAAGATCGACTTGAGGTCAGGCTATCATCAGTTGAAGGTTAGAGATGAAGATGTACACAAGACTGCATTTAGGACTCGTTATGGTCATTATGAGTTCTTAGTGATGCCTTTTGGGCTCACTAATGCACCTGCCGCATTCATGGATCTCATGAATCGCGTTTGCAAGCCATATTTGGATAAATTTGTCATTGTCTTCATCGATGACATTCTCATCTACTCGAATAGTCAAGCTGACCATGAGAAGCACCTCCGTTGTATTCTAAAGCTGCTTCAGCAGGAGAAACTTTATGCCAAGTTCTCGAAGTGTGAGTTTTGGCTTCGTAAAGTCCAATTCCTTGGACATGAGGTAAGCGAGCGTGGTATCCAAGTAGATCCCGCTAAGATTGAGGCCATCATGAACTGGCAAGAGCCGAAGACGCCTTCGGAGATTCGCAGCTTTCTAGGACTGGCAGGATATTATAGACGGTTTATCGAAAACTTCTCAAGAATTGCAGCACCCCTGACTCTTCTCACCCACAAGAATAGCAAGTTTGGTTGGGGGCCTAAGCAGCAAGAGTCATTCGACATTCTGAAGCAGAAGTTAAGCAACGCTCCTGTGCTGACGTTGCCTGAAGGTATAGATGAGTTTGTAGTATATTGTGATGCATCACACACCGGGATGGGATGTGTGCTTATGCAGAAAGGCAAGGTTATTGCCTATGCTTCACGCCAGTTAAAAGTGCACGAGAAGAATTACACCACCCATGATTTGGAATTGGGTGCCATTGTATTTGCACTAAAACTATGGAAGCATTACTTGTATGGAACCAAGTGTGTGATCTATTCAGATCACAAGAGCCTTCAGCACCTGTTCAACCAGAAGGATTTGAACATGAGGCAGCGACGCTGGATGGAAACTCTGAATGATTATGATTGTGAGATAAGATACCATCCAGGTAAGGCAAATGTGGTTGCTGATGCCTTAAGCAGAAAGGAAAGAGTGAAGCCTATAAGAATCAATGCCAAGAGCATTGAGATCAAGAATAGCTTGAATGAAAGGTTGTTAGCTGCACAGAAGGAAGCTATGTTGGAAGCTAACTATCCTGAAGAAAAGCTAGGAGTAACTGAGGAGCAGTTATCCTACGGCAAGGACGGAATCCTAAGATTAAGTAAACGAATATGGGTTCCTGTTTATGGAGGACTTCGGGATGTTATCCTCCAGGAAGCCCACAGTTCCAAATATTCCGTTCATCCTGGAGCTGATAAGATGTACCAGGATCTAAAGGCAAATTATTGGTGGATAGGCTTGAAGAAGTCTATAGCCACCTATGTAGCTAAATGCTTGACGTGTGCTCAAGTTAAAGCTGAACATCAAAAGCCGTCAGGTTTGCTGCAACATCCTGAAATTCCCACTTGGAAATGGGAAATGGTGACGATGGATTTCATCACCAAGTTGCCAAAGACTAAGAAAGGGAATGATACTATTTGGGTGATAGTAGATAGACCGACTAAGTCAGCACATTTCCTACCTATTAAGGAAACTTACAGTTCTGACATGTTGGCCCAGTTATATGTTGACAAGATTGTATCTCTGCATGGAGTACCAGTGGCTATTATCTCGGACAGAGATACCAGATATACGTCACACTTTTGGAGAAGTTTCCAACAGTCTTTGGGCACGCACTTAAACTTCAGTACGGCTTACCATCCTCAGACGGATGGGCAGAGTGAGCGTACAATTCAAACATTGGAAGACATGCTGCGTGCATGTGTGATCGATTTAGGGGGTAGCTGGGATAGGCACCTACCTTTGATCGAGTTCTCCTACAATAATAGCTACCATACCAGCATTAAGGCTGCGCCTTTTGAGGCATTGTATGGTAGGAAGTGCAGAACGCCTATTTGTTGGGCAGAAGTGGGAGAAGCTCAATTATCAGGACCAGATATAGTCTTAGAGACGACGGACAAGGTTGTCCAAATTCGTGATCGCCTAAGTGCTGCCCGTGATAGGCAGAAGAGCTATGCTGATGAAAGGCGAAAACCCCTCAAGTTCGAGGTTGGTGATAAGGTTCTGTTTAAAGTATCACCCTGGAAGGGAGTGATGCGATTTGGCAAGAAAGGTAAGCTAAGCCCGAGGTATATAGGACCATTCGAGATCATCGAATGTGTAGGATCAGTGGCTTATAAGTTAAACTTACCTGAAGAGCTCAGTGGCATTCATAATGTCTTCCACATCTGCAATCTGAAGAAATGTCTAGCTGATGAGTCGCTAGTCATACCGCATACAGATGTGCATATAGATGAGAGCTTGAAATTTGTGGAGAAACCTTTGTCGATTGAGGATCGACAGGTTAAGAAGCTTCGGAGGAAGCATGTACCTATTGTAAAGGTTAAATGGGATGCCCGCAGAGGTCCCGAGTACACGTGGGAGGTAGAATCCACAATGAAAGAAAAGTACCCTCAGTTGTTTCAGTAAATCTCGAGGGCGAGATTTCTTTTAAGGGGGTGAGGATGTAACACCTCGAAAATTCATGTCCAATAATGTACTGACACGTGTCATAAACTTTGAACGTGTGAAAGATTACGTATGAAGGACTAAAGTTGACAAACAAGGAAAATATGTGGACATAAGGGTTCAAGATGTCAACATCAGATAAATATATCTTTCAATAACCCTAC
The DNA here is from genome assembly GCF_002127325.2 of Helianthus annuus. Classification (NCBI taxonomy): domain Eukaryota; kingdom Viridiplantae; phylum Streptophyta; class Magnoliopsida; order Asterales; family Asteraceae; genus Helianthus; species Helianthus annuus. The sequence continues at coordinate 154,936,151 of NC_035448.2, forward strand.
ATGATGTTTATACCCTTAAACGAATAAATCATGGATCATACGAAGCCAATTGTGAAAGAAAGTGAGGAATTACAAACTACAGGGGCTAAATGTGTCAACATGTTTAAAGTATACCTCTGAGTGATCTTTTAGCAGACCCAAAGCTTTGTAATGGTTAATTATACTCACAAGAATGTGTGATAAAAACTTCACAAGGTTTCGATAAAGTATGAGAAAGTTATGACAATATTCGTATGCGAGGGGTTAAAAGCGTCAAACCGCAAAAGTATGTCAATTCGTAAGGAATCGAACCTTCCGGAGTATGACCATGAGTTTAGTACACTCTAATTAACCTTTAGATAGCTTAGTTATAGGCTTAGAGGTGTTTGGTGCGCAAAAATACACTTTTATGTCATGCAGGGACTAAAAGTGTCAAAAAGTGCACAAGTTTGCATTTTCGCGCATATCTCGCATTCTGAATATCCCCGGACACCCAAAAATTTATGTAAGCACTAAAACATTTTATTTTAGTGTTTGGCTTGATAAAATTCCATTCGTCACGTAATTTGGATCGTTTTTAGCATTCGTCCGTGTTTCGTCGTAATTAGCCGAACAACGGGACCGTACGACCAAACGAACCGACATCCGGCATATTTTTGAGCATGTTTCATGTTCCCTATGCTTAGGCATCATTGTAGATCCTTAAAAATGGTTTAACGGCCTTTGGAAGTGTCGGAAATGGCATTTGGGAGTGCAGGGGCCAAATCTGTCAATTATGAAAGATTGCATGTGCTGTGCAGGTCCCTTACGGACCGTATACAGGACCATACGATCCGTATAGCATGCCCAGCTCCAGAATTTTGAAAACCAGCCTTGGTTTTGCTCTTATCTCTCAATCCATGAATCTAGGGGCTGCCCATTGTTTTGTAAACCATGGGTATGAGGTGTAGGGCTGAGATTGAAGCACGATTATCGATGAACGATCCTAACGGCTCTCGAAAACCTATAAATACCCTCCTTGTTCATGGCATTTCCTTGCTCATTCACTTCCAATCTTGCTCTAACACTCAAATCTGAGGAGCCTGATCAAGGGAACCTCCTTTTGAGTGATCTTCAAGTCCTTTGGACATTTGTAAGTATTTCCTTCATGCTTTGTTCAATCGTTTAGCGTTTTAAACCGAAAAGTCAAGCGTTATCGATAAACACTTTGACTTTTAATCGGTTGAGCCATGGTTCGCGTTGAACATGGCTACGTGATCGTAATTAGGTAGGTGTTTAACCCTCTAAAGGGCATCTCCCAATTACCACGTTTACTTAGTTTAATTGTCGGGTCAAATTAAAGTCAATCGGGTTTGTTTTAAATAAAATTCATAAATAATGATATAAAATCTTTAAAATCAGTTTTGTCATTTTAACAACTTGGTAAATATTAGTTGAACATGCCTAAGCATGATTCAACCCGACAATTCTAAGTATAGGCTCGGTTCGCGACCGAAAGTCGCAAAGTTTGACCTTTGCTTTGACTTTCAGTTCTGACCCGAATTAGCTTGAGTTTATTTATGCCTTAGGGTCCTTTGTGACCATGTTATATGATAGTATAACCTCCCAAAGTTATACTACTTGGTTCTTAGAATTAAAGATCATTACGTGTTTCCATAATGCCGAAATGTTGACCATAATGCCCTTTGATATTAAAACGAGATTCTTAAAGATGTGAAAGGACAAAAACCTTTATTACTGATCTATAAGCATGTCCATAAAATTTCACATCAGTTTGAGGTCTAGATTAGGATATATGCTCATTAGCGTAATTAAGAAGCTTTTCGGTAAATTAACCGTATGACTAGCATATAGCCTATCTAAACCCAATTGTTGATACCAAACTTTTTACCCACTGATGTAATATGATATTTTAGGATTTTTGAAGATTTTTATTTATTTTTAGGCTGATCATAACCTAGAGTTCTAAGCTTATTTCGGTAATTGTCGGTTTTACCCTTTAAGCCATAAAATGAGTTTTACCAAACCTTTTGATACCAAATCTTTTTCTACTGATAATGAGTTTTACCAAACCTTTTGATACCAAATCTTTTTCTACTGATATAATATGATAATTAGAATATGTTAAGCCTTCTGGAATAGTAAAAATATCAGCTTTCCTTAAGAACCCGGAAATAGCCCAAAATCGCCTTTTAAGCGTTTTTTTAACGCATAGTATGTATTAAAATCATTTAGGGTATATAAGACTTGATACCTACTGATGTTTTAAGTAAACTTTCATACTTTAATAGTAAGCTAAAGTCTAAAACTCAGAATTCTAGTTTTGACCTTTTTTAAGCCTGTGTGAAATTACCGAAATGCCCTTAAGATGCATAGTTTGGTTATAAGTGATAAATTTCACCTATAGGTTATACCCAAATGATATAACTTGGTAAATTAAGTATTGGTACTGATTTAATCAGACCTATAACTCAAATTACTATTTGACCTCTTTTATAACCTTTTAAATGACCAAAATACCCCTTCGAGGCATAAGTTGGTTTTAAATTCATTTTGGGCATAATGGAAGATATCCTACTGATATCACAACATATCAAAGGCATATTAACTTATGGAACATGTTCATGACTCTTATGGTTACCCGTTACGCATGTTTAGCGTTCGGATCGGCCTATGTAACTAGTTTGCATATATTAGCCGAAACGGGTCAAACCAAATCGTTTTCGTCTCAAAATCCAGAATGTGAGTAAGTTACCCATATTAAACAAGTATTCAAGCTTGTTGGGTCAAAACCACATTCTAAACCGGTCTTCGCTTCATCATGCGTTTGAACCGTGTATTCCTTTTGAAAACTAACCGGTCTAAGTCTAAGCTTAATTAAAGACCCGTTAGGATTCTAATAGGTTATTAAAAACCTTCGTTCCAGATTAGGAGCCCAGTAAAACATACGTGCACTTGCTATATTTGAATTATACATTGCTCAGGTAAATACTCTTAACTTATTTTCCCTATACGGGCTTGGGATACGGTACTATAAAAGTACCGCTTGGTTGGGTGTATGTAGTCATTTAAATCGGATTGTGATTTATGTATTTACATAACCTGTTTGATATGTATTATTTGGTGTATGGCCCTTGGGGGTTAAATGACCATGTCCCGGATATCCTTGGCATCATTCATGAAATGGCCACGACCTAAGCACGGGGTGTAGGCGTACACCTGACAGCTGCCTTATGTAAAAACTGGTATCCCACTATAAGGAATCGACCTTGTGGGCACTATACCTGTGGTGCGTCAGTTAACTTAAGTACGGCCCTACAAACCGGCCTTGATGGACGACAAATGAGTAAAACTGTATACAAGATTATTTTGAATAATTGTCCCAAGTTATAAAATATTTTTGCCTAAGTGCATTCAAATCAATTTTCTAAACATTTTCAAAATGAGTCAGTTAAGTTGTATTTACCAGTGCAAACTGACGTATTTTCCAAAAAGGCTAAGTGCAGGTTCTAGACGAAATAGGCTGGCTACTCCAGGCATCATTACTCAAGTCTCGCAAGCTTTAGATGTCAAAGTCTGTTGAACAGTTTTCCTTTTTATTTGATCCGCCTGTGGATCTGTTTCGACTGTTTGTGATACTTAACTATTACAATCAATTCAGTTGAAATAAATCTATATCTTTTGCTTCCGCTGTGCATTCATATGTTGTGTTGTTTGACTATGATGATATCGATTACGTCACGATACTCCCCACCGGGCCCACCGGTGACATGTGGAAAATAGGGGTGTGACATTATGGCTACGGTTCGGTAAATACCGAATATGCCCTTTTCGGCCAAAACTTGAGTTCTACAAGGTCTTTTGACCCGATTCCAGTTGCTACTGATTTTAAATAATAAATAAGATATTTTAGACTTATTAAACTGATCGGGAACCTCAGGTTTCCTGTAGAACTCAGAAAGCCCTTTAAAAGTCTTTAAAATGACCGGAAAACCCCTACGGGGCGTATAATGAACTAAAACTTGTTACGGGCATTATGGAAGGTATCCTACTGATACCACAACCTCTTTAAAGTATATTGACTTAGGAAAACAGTGTAGGACTCCTACGGTTACCCGTTGTGCCTATTGCGCGCACGGTTCGGCTTATGTAACTAGTTTACATAAACTAGCCGATACGGGTCAAACCATATTATTTTGACCCCAAAATCCAGAGTGTGAATATTAAACCCATATAAAACAAGTCTTCGAGCTTGTTGGGTCAGAATCACATTCCATTCTCGGTTTTCGCCTTTCACGCGATTAAACCGTATCTATCCCTTGAAACTGACCGGTCTAAGCTACGGCTAATATAAAGACCCGTTAGGATTCTAATAGGTTATTTTAACCTTCGTTCCAGAATAGGAGCCCCAGTAAAAGATATTTGTGATTTAATCGAATAAGGACAATACTTGCAAAGGTAAATACTTTTAATTTATTTTCCCTTATACGGGCTTGGGTTACGGTATATAAAATACCGCTTGATTGAGCATCAAATAATTCCATCGCTTAGGTGGTTAATTGAATAGTTTGATCGGCTCATTTAAACAGTCTTGTTACTTAAAAGCCTTTGGGGGGTTAATGACCATGTCCCGGATATCCTTGGCATCATTTTACGAAATGGCCACGACCTCGACACCCGGGTGTAGGCGTACACCCGGTTGATGTCTATACTATTAAAAGACGTAGCCGATGGTTTACCCGCCTCGGTTTTACGCAAATGTGGTGTGTCTATTGATCTTTAACCAGGCACGATCCGGGCTACTGAACGCATAGAAGGAACATGTAATTCGTTCACAAGATTATAATTTTAAATAATTCTCCCAAGTTAAACAAACATGTTTATGCCACGTGCATCCAAACCAATTTTCAATCATTTTACAAAATGAGTCAGTTGATTGTATTTACTAGTGTAAACTGACGTATTTTCCCAAAAAGATTAAGTGCAGGTACTACACGTAATTGGCTGGTAATAGCTCCCTAGCATCTAAAGAAGTCTCGCAAGCTTGATGTCTTATCTGTTGAACAATATTTTTACCTACTTTGATCCCTCCTGTGAATACTATTCAACTACTTGTGATACATTTGATATTACAGTAAATGGTTGAATTATATTTATCTTTATGCTTCCGCTGTGCATTTATATATTGTGGTTTGACTATATTGTTGCCAACTACGTCACGGTAATCCCCCACCGGGCCCACCGGTGATACACGTGGAAATCGGGGTGTGACATAATGTATCATGAGTGGTAATATTATTCTTTTGACGTCGTGAATTGGGGCGGCTCAAGTGGGTTGGTTATGACAGTAATGATTCATGAATGGTATTATTAGGATGGTTTAATGATGATGTAGTAAGATGGGTGGGTTGCCTAATGGGCCCAAATTGGAGTAATTGTTCATAAATAGTATTATAGTTTTTGTACGTGGTTTGATGGGCGGTTTGGTTAACGGGTCAAAACGAGCAAACTGGTTTTGGCTGACTTGCAAACGTTTATTTATAATAATCGTTTGTAGATGTTTGAATGGGATCCAAAGACATCACATTGGGACTTACTTGAATCCACATTTACCTACCAATACATACTTATACTGATGCAGTCAGACAATCCATTGCAAAACCACTAGCCAATTAAAAGTGTGGTTCGGTTCTTGTAATCTATGTGCAGTCCAGTCCTACTGTAAGACTTTTGAAGAAACTATTTATTATGTGGTAGTAATGAAGTATGCTCCAAGAATGGAGGGCCGCTTTCAACTCATCTAACGTTTTATCGTTCTCATGTAGATTTGGAGCTCATGTTGGAAGGAAGTCAAAAACCAGTTGTGTTAAGTTGATAATTCTAGCTTGGAAGGCATTCAAAAAGTTTTTCAGTAAAGAGTGGTGATACAAATATCATGTTGGAGCTCATATATATAGGTGTCATATTCTTTTAGTTGTTTTCTCCTCGATTTTGAGATATTTTTATAATCATTGTAAATGACTATATAAGCGAAGTAATTCACCAAAGAAGGTTATATCAATGTGATCAAAGATTAAAAGAACTTTACTTCTGTTGGAATGGATTTTGTGTCATTGTAAATTTGGAGTATGACAAGGACATGGTAGGAGAGGACACAACAGTTTTTGCAAGCATTTTGTAATTCATGCTCCTCATTGGGTTTTAAAGTGTTTTTGTTATTTCATACACGAAACATGTACAAGATCTTTGACCAAATGAATATTATAGAGATTTAGAATGATGCAGGCCAAATAATTACCTGGACTTTACAATTTGGTGATCTTGAATTAGAAGTTTGTTATAATTGGTGGCAATAAGATTTTACTTATACATAATATATGATAAACAATTAAAAAAATGTTGTTTCAAATGTGGTTGTATTAGACCAATGACTCACATAACAGGAATGTTAGTATGCCAATTTGATATTCGAATAATTTATTTACCAATCTTTGACTTCAAGGGGTCAAAAGGCACGAACAAGCAAAAGTAGGAAACGCCTACACTAAATTGATAACAACTCTCGACACATTTAATTATAATTTGACAAAAAACTTTATTTAATTAAAAAAACATAAATCAATAAAACATTTTGTATGTAGAAAACATTCTTATATTCAGATCGCGCTATCAATTAAAAAGGAATTAGCTTTACATGAAAACTTTGAATGCATATGAAGGCAAAGTTGGGATACTTATGAAACCGAACTAGAAACTTGTGGTGGAGAAGGGAAAGAGGATATTTAAGAGGTTCAAAGTGTTATTTATGTACTTTTGTTTATTGAAAACTAAATTTTCCTAACCCGGAATGTTCCCGGGTGATAACCTAGTTTATTAATAAAGAAATCATCAATTATGCTTTGGAATTTTATCCATGGCCGGCCCTGAGGGTGGGCGGGGAGGACCACCGGCCAGGGCCCGATGTTTCGAGGGGCACATTTTTTATGAAAAAAACCGATATGTATATGTAAAATATTTTTTTAATAGGGTACACCCATACAAACACCAACATAAGCCCCATTACAAAACTATTCTTATGGTTTAGATTAGTTATTAACCCGTTTGACATTAGGTTTAGACCTTTAGTGAGCCCAATACCCAATTTCGTTAAGGCCTAAAGGCACATTTTTTTGAGCTCGAACAGGGTACACGAATTCTCAGGGCCGGCCCTGATTTTATCTCCTAAGTAACTAGTGTTTATACCACTTGGATTGGTGGTCTTGTCGAACCCTTCAATACACTTAATTGTTGTGGGGTGTTGGGTTTAATTCTCAAAAAACAATAAATTCACCTTCAAACAAAACTGAGTAGTGTTTAAAATTGCATAAAACTTGATAACGTTTGTTCGAATGTAATCATTATCATCGATTCATCCCTACTAAATTTAATCAATATATCAGAGCCGTCCCTATAGGCTTCTAAATCTAGGCAACGGCCTAGGGCCTCCAAAAAATAGGGCCTTCAATATTTTAAAAATCTTTATATAGCATGTGTATTATGCATTAAACCCAAATAAATAACCGATTTTTAAATAAAAGAGCTTAATTCCAACTCCAACCAATTTGCAATTCGTATTTAATTTAGGTCGCCATCTTTATTTTCACTAACTGTAACATCGCACTTGCCCATTTTGCTCAATTGTGTTGTCGATTGAGGAAAAATTAGACGTGAAATTAATGGTGTCGCAAGGATAATCTAGGTTGTTTAACGGCTATTTTTTATAGTGATCTCTATATATTGCGATTCACTTAATCACTGTTCTCCCTAAGTTCTTAATTGATACTTTGAATCTTTGACTTTTGATATTGTGCTTGCGACTGAGACTTAGAAGGAAAAAAGCAGAACCGATATTTTCTTTATACCCATTCAAAGGGCCTCACCTCTGTAGTTTGGTTAGGGCCTCCAAAAACGTTGGAACGGCTCTGCAATATATAAATACATAAATCTCAATAAACATTTGTTCGAAGGTAACATTATCATCTCTATTAACTAATTGGCATACGTTTGAATTTTTAGTTTATAAAATGGTCTTGAAATTTTTAATCATATAATACTCAAAATGAAACACAAGGTATTTAAACTGTTATTTATAGTATATAAGGTTGGACAAATGATAACATGACTTACTTTGCACTTTATTCCTTAATTTAATTATAAGGTGTTATTATTTCATCCCATGAATCTTTTATTTCTGTGTAAGTTGATATTAAGGATCCTTATATATTTCTTTCAAACTTAAATCATTATTCCTTTACCGGACTAAACTTTAAATTATTAAAATTTATTATATTTATCTTCCAACACGTTTATGAAAATGATTTTTTTTTTCTCTCCAAATTGACTCAGTCGAAACAATCATGGCCTTCTTCTTTTTACTAATAGACGAATGATTTTTCTGACACGAACATTATTCTTCTAGTGTCGTTATTCTTAATCGCGAAAATATAAGTAATTTATTTTGATACAAATCGTGAAAAGCAAAGTTGATACATACACCACGAACGAAGAGCATAAACAACTTATTATACAAAGTTTTAATGTACTTCACCAACTTTCTTTATACATTTTCTAAATAATAAGAAAATATTTCTTTATACATTTTCGGCAAATTGGATTTAAATAATCTCAACTTTCTCAATTTGACCGATAATAATCCCAACTCGGTTAATGGCCGATAATAATCCGAACTAATCCACTTTTGGCCGATAATAGTCTGCATTAAATATAGCTTAACGGAGTTAAGTTTTTTTCCGAATTACAAACCGATGTTTTAGGGTTTTTTATCAGAACGAGGATACGAGTTGATTGATATAAAATTGACCTCGAAATACTGCCCCAAACAACGAAGACGGTGCTTCAATTCGAGTGTTTAAACTTCAGATTAACAAAAATCAAGCCGTTTGAAGCACCGTTTCGAGGTAAATTTTACATAGATCGACTCGTATCCTCGTTCTAATCGATTATTTAAATCTAATTTGCCTAATTTGCCTTTTCTAGATAATAAGAAAATATATTTGCTTGTGTACGAATTTTATATATATGAAAGAAAGGACATGCTTGATTAGACATAAAAACTATAGGTTCATACAAAGAACATTCCCTTATCATTGCTTATTTCCCCTGATTTGGACATTAAGACAAATCAATATTTTCTCATTAACACGACATCAAACCAAATTATAGTGGTATCAAATTCTAAAAAAGTAAAAAACTTTTATCTGGGAGTCCAATTATGTATCAATATAATATTTTAGCTTTTTAAGTGTTGAGAATATGAAAGATTTAGGGGCTGTTTGGTAGCCTCTTAATGACCATTCAGATGCTGTCTCTTAATGGTTTAAAACCTCTGAATGAATAAGAGATAACCTCAAGTCTGAATGGTTAAGAGGTAACCTCTGAATGGTAAATAATCATATGTCACATTCTTCTACCTTCTCATTGGTATTCCTAATGGTTCCATTAAGAGGTAGCCTCTTAATGACCATTCAAAGGCTACCAAACAGCCCCTACTATTATCTGTAGTGAAATAAGTTTTAACTATTTAAAGTTATCCTATAAAGTCTCCTAAAAATAAGAAATGTATAAAGACACATTGAATCGCAAACTATAACACATTGTTGAGCAAAATATAACACAATTCCAAAAAATACAACACAATGTGTTGCAAATATAGAAAAGACACAATGACACAAATATAGAAAAGAAACAATAATCTAAACAAAAATACTAAAATCATCAAGCTAAACATCCAAAAGCGAAAACCTAAAATCTCATATCGTAGAGTTCGATTATATAGTTCCAATACCTTCTTGAATGAGGTCAAAAAGGGTCCGTTTGATACCATTCTTACGAATTTTTGTTTTGAAAAGACTTTGTATTTGATTTAACCTGAATATATTAACAGAAAATTTTAATGAGAAAAACCGAAAGATTCTTAGACCACACTCTAATTTTACCTATAAATGCATTAATAGAAAGATGCGAGGAGGAAAAAAAAAATCTAGTAAGAATATTAAACAACAAAGTGAAAAAATCAAACCCAAAAAATGGTTCACAACTCTTGAAATCATATTTGGTGATAGTAGTTTTCAAAGTTTATTCAGTTTCTACTATCTAATTGGTTGTTAGTAGTTTTATCATACATTACTACTCACATAAAAAAGTTTATAAACGCATATGCGATCTAATTCACCTGATGAAGGGGTAAGGTCCCAAAAATCCCACAAAAGGATATGGGACCATACCACCAAACCGACCTTTCAACCTTTCTAACCTTGCGCGGCCGCGCATTGGTCTTGCAGAAGGAAGAAAGAAACCAACGAACAACAGTCGCGCGCCCAAAGGGAAAACTGAACCCTTGCGCCGCCTTCCATTTAAAAGGGTCAAAACCCTGAGACCAAAAGGTCCACCCAAATATCCAGAATTGGATATTACTACCCAGACTTGGGATCTATCCAAACTGTGTACACACTAAGAGGTGTCACACCAGATAGCAGTAATCTTCTAGAAGAAATGCAATCGTGCACCACCCAGACGGTCATAACCGTCTGGACACGTGTCATCATCACAAACATTCCTGAAATCACAACGATAGCATGTAATTGGAGAATGATCTCCACTCAAACCACTTTCCACGTGGCAATCCCCTAACCGTAGATCAAGTCATGATCCGTGTGCACTTACGTCGGATCAAAGCAACTTAACGAAGGGAAAAAAGACTTAACGGAAGGAAAGATAACTGCTACGGTGTTAGCATCTTCCGTTATCTTTTCAATAACAGATTTTCCCTCCAAAAACTCTCGGTTATAAATAGGAGAACTCTTCAGGTATGAACTCAGATCCAATCTCACTACTCAATTACCTTTATCTTCTCCATACAAATACTTATTCTCACACCGGAGTCGGTCAAGGAGAGAACCCTCTTCTCCCCTTAGCGAGGCTAACGGTGCTCTGTTTTGCAAAATAGCCGGAGAAGTTGTCCGATCACCACTGAGCCAATTAAGAGAGAACTAACCTTTTATGCGGATTCAAACCCCCTGGTACAACTGATTCCGATCTGTTGAACCAGTGTTTCTTCATTGGCGCCCACCGTTTTCTCAGTTTTTCTAGTTCTTATCTCGTTTCGGTTCAGTTCATCTCATTTTTCTGTTTTTTCGTATGGCAGAAAATTCATCTTCTCACCGACGATCCGGTCTTCGACCGAATATCGGAAATAATTACCAGCAAAAACGATTCCCAAAACTTGGGATTAGTAAATACCAGACTGCTGTAGACACAATCACCAGATCTGATTCCTCAGACATCAGATCTGGAGAAGGAGTCCACAATACAGAATTAAATTTGGTAAACTCACCTTGGAGGAACATCCAATTTAGCCACAACAAAGATGACAGTCATCAGGTACAAATACACATGGTTCAAGGGGGACCATCACAGAGAGCAAGCAAACGAAATTATGATCAACACTGGAGAGAACAACAAGTCGTGTTCCCTGTTGTTCCTGGGGGCCCCCAGGAAGAACGACCAGTAATTATCACCGGTATTTTTGGTCATTACCGGACAGACTATATGTTCATAGATCCAGGAAGTTCAATGGATATCATATATGAGCAGTGTTTTAAGCAACTAGATCCGGAAGATAAAGCACGATTGGAACCGGTCGATTTTCCTCTCACCGGATTCTGTAATGAAGCTGTTTTCCCGTTGGGACAAATCGCTTTTCCGGTAACTTTGTCAGACGGCAAACATTCACGAACAGTTACAGTAAATTTCATGGTTATGCCAGCAACATCACGACATGATATTTTGCTCGGAAGAAGGTCACAAAGAGAATTCAGCATGATCACTTCCATTCCGCATGCGGCTTGTGGATTTCCAACAGAAACCGGAGTTGCAATTCTCTATTCAAGCAAGGAAGTCATGTCCGTAGATGATGAACCTCCAGCAAAGGCAGTCAAAACTTCAGCATCAGATGAACCAGAAAAATGGGTTCTGAACGGCGAATACCCAGAGCAAACCATTTTGCTAGGACATGCCATGTCACCAACAATACGGATACAGCTGAAAAGCTTGTTATCTAATAACAAAGATATATTTGCCTGGTGCCCAGCGGACATGACAGGGGTACCACGCGATATCGCGCAACATTGCTTAAACATCAAACCATCAGTAGATCCGGTCATTCATGGAAGGCGTAACTTCAGCGAAGAAAAAGCAAAAGCGATAGACGAGCAAGTAACAGAATTGCTCAACGCGGGAATCTTGCGCAAAGTAAAATACCATACATGGGTTGCCAATCCAGTCATGGTGCAAAAACATAACGGCGGATGGAGAATGTATGTTGACTTCAAAGACCTCAACAAAGCATGCCCTAGAGATTGCTATGCGCTCCCGGAAATAGACAAGAAAGTCGATTCTTTAGCATCATTCAGGTGGAAATGCTTTCTCGACTGCTATAAGGGTTATCACCAGGTCCAGATGAAAGAAGAAGATGAAGAAAAACCCGCATTTCGCACAGACAAAGGCATCTACTGTTACACTAAAATGCCGTTCGGGTTACGCAACGTAGGCGCCACATATCAACGCCTAATGGACACAATCTTTAGCGAGGATATTGGCAAAACTGTCGAAGTATACATGGATGACCTCGTCATCATGAGTCATGAAGAAGAGACGATGCTCCACAATATCCAGCGCACATTCGATTCCTTACGAAGCGTAAATTTAAAATTAAACCCGACAAAATGCTCCTTCGGAATGGAAGAGGGAAAGTTTTTGGGTTTCACAGTTACCAAAGACGGTTTTAAAGTCAATCCAGAGAAGGTACAGACCATTCAGCAAATGCCATCACCGGCAACAGTCAAAGAAATGCAAAGGCTTGCCGGACGATTAGCAGCGCTAAATAGATTTTTGGCCAATCATGCGGCAAAATCTTACCCATTTATCAGTACGCTGCGAAACTGCGGTAAGAAAACTCCCTTTCAATGGACACCCGAAGCAGAAGCAGCGTTCAAGCAAATGAAAGAATATTTAATCCAATTACCAACGCTGACCGCACCAAAAGAAAAAGAACCATTAATCTTGTATCTGTCAGCCGCGGAGGTGGCAGTAGGCGCAGTATTAATGGTAGAGCGGGAAAACATTCAGACTCCAATCTACTACATCAGCAAAATGCTCACCGGTCCTGAAACTCGTTATTCAATGATAGAAAAGCTGGTTTTAGCGCTAGTACACGCGTCCAGACGCTTGCGCAGGTATTTTTCAGGCCATGTCATCACAGTACTGACAAATTATCATCTGAGTCAAATCTTGTCAAAACCCGACATAGCGGGGAGATTAGCCAAATGGGCCATCGAGCTAGGAGGCTACAACATTTTTTACAAACCAAGACCTGCAATCAAAAGGCAGGTTCTAGCCGATTTTGCCACCGAAGTTCCCATTGATAAAGTACAAGAATGTGAGGCAATCCAGAACCCGACACCTGTTTTTGACGACAGAGTCTGGACCTTACACACTGATGGTGCTTCCAATGACGATGGAGCAGGAGCAGGTCTCCGATTAGTCAGCCCGGATAATCACGAACTCACATATGCTATCCGCTTATTCTTTCAAAGTACCAACAACGAAGCGGAATACGAAGCATTTTTAGCAGGTCTTCGTCTAGCACTCAAAATGGGAGCAAAAAACCTTGAAGCTAACGTCGACTCAAAACTAGTAGCTGAACAAGTTAACGGTCGTTACGACGCAAAAGGCGAGGCTATGGCGTTGTACCTTGAACAAGCACGGATGCTAATCAATCAATCTCAGACATTCAAAATCAATCACATAAACAGAAGCGAGAACAAGCATGCGGACGCACTAAGCAAATTAGCTGCTACTAGCTTTAAACACTTGGCAAAAGAAGTACGCATAGAGGTATTATCCAATCCCTCCATTCACTTGAAACAAGTATGCGTCATAGAGACGGGGAGTCCATCCTGGATGTCTCCAATTATTTTGTATCTCCAACACGGGAAGCTCCCAGAAGGAAAAGCAGAAGCCCGAAAAATACAACACAAAGCAATAAACTACGAGATGGCGGATGGCGTCCTTTATCGAAAATCATTCATGGGTCCGTTACTACGTTGTGTTGATAAAACAGATGCTCAGTATCTGGTTAGAGAGATCCATGAGGGATTATGCGGGATACACGCAGGACCGCGCATGGTCGTGGCAAAAATAATGAGCGCCGGATACTACTGGCCAGGAATGCACATGGACGCAGTTGATTTATTACGAAGATGCGAGGCATGCCAACGCCATGCACCAAAAACACTTAGACCCAAAAATCCGCTGATTCCAGTTACTTCCGCCTGGCCATTCCAACAGTGGGGCATTGATCTTGTTGGCCCATTTCCTGATGCGCCAGGCGCAGTAAAATTCATCATCGTTGCGGTAGATTACTTCACAAAATGGGTGGAAGCTAAAGCTTTAGCCTCAACAACAGCAATGGTAATTCGCAAATTCATATGGGAGCATATCATTTGCAGATTTGGGTTACCATTGCGCATTATTTCTGATAATGGCACCAATTTCGCCGCGGAAGACCTTCAAAAATGGTTCAAGGAAATGAACATTGAGCACAGCTTCGCCTCCGTTGCGCATCCTCAAGCGAATGGTCAGGTAGAAAGCATAAACAAACAAATCGTTGATGGTATAAAAGCGCGACTAGGGACAGCGCGCAGAGGATGGGTTGACGAGCTTCCCAGCATCCTCTGGGCGCATCGAACAATGCCAAAGACTAGCACCGGAGAAACTCCGTTCAGTTTAGTCTATGGGTCAGAAGCCGTCATTCCAGCTGAAATAGGCCTACCCTCGTCGCGCATGTTAGCAATGGAAAAACAGGACAACGAGCAAGAACGGAGGATGAATTTAGACCTTCTGGAAGAAAGGCGCGAGAACGCGGCCATAGCAGAAGCAAGGTACAAGTCCAAGTTAGAGAAATATTACAACGCGCGTGTGCGCATCTGCACTTTTGTCCCCGGAGATTTTGTCTTACGCGACAACGAGGCTTCAAACGCTGAAAAACCCGGAAAATTAGCGCCGAGGTGGGAAGGACCCTATGTCATCAACGAAGTCTTGGGTAAAGGAGCATATACCCTAAAAAGGGTTGATGGGACTCTAGTTCCCCGCACCTGGAACGCGCAACAGTTGCGCAGGTGTTACACGTAAGCCAATCCTTTAAAACAAAAAGAACATACAGGCACTGTATTTCTCCATCTTATCTTGTATTACAGGCCTTGCGCTTTTATCAATGCACGTATTATTCTTAGTAACATCACTGTCTATTACAAATTGCATGAAATTTCTTTGGTTCGCGCGAAAACGACATGGGCAAACATTGTATACCTCATGAACAGTCTCAAAACAGGCAAACTGTTGACAAACGTTCACACATGAGCACAATACCATTCCTCATTCGCCTCACCTATTCAAAAGTAATTACACACATGCAACATATTGTAATACGTACATATACGGATCATAGTAAACAATCTTCAAAAGAGTATATCATCATATACATTATCAAAAAGTGTGAACATAGACACTTAACAAGATCATAACAATGATCTTCAAAAAAATCCTGTCCAGTACCCAGAAGCTTACAACAAAAAAGCATTAACAAAAGACAGAGGTAGACCCTAGGCTTCAATATCCAGTCAAACACCAGAACCATCATCAACAGAGGACACCTGCCTGTTCCGGCAAACTTTCCGACGTCGGTACACCAACCGACACCCCCCTCTTTGAAGTGTCGGAAACTGAGTCATCAATCCATCAACATCCAATATAATATCAGCACCAGCAGAAACGGTAGTATGATGAGAGATTTTGCACTCAGAATCAGCAACTGCAAGAGGAACAGGATCGATCAGTTTCTTCACCGGTGCAATAAAAAGAGGTGGTGAACGGGACAGAAGAACGAGACCTTCGGCAGCATCATACACTCTAAGAGCATCTAACAGGAGACGAGTATGGTAAGAACGCTTCATCTTCTTTAAACTCAACTAAGATCAAATATTTCAAGCATATATATAAAGAGAACTCAACACCTCGAGAAAAGAGAAATCCATCATTAACTGTCAGAACTATCACATCCAAACGGCGCTACAGGGACTTAGGTCACTTCTTCAATTAATGAAGACTGACAAAGCGCCATTTCAAATCTCGAGACCAATGAGGAAAAATGTTCACACTTACTGACAAGTGACGTCATTACCTGACAGAGCATGATTACAAGTCACATTTTTTCCTCTAAAAAAAAAAAATAAATACAATACAAAATTCAACCGTCTCATAATTTTCTTGTCTTATAGCGCTCAAAAAAGACTTTTCCTCTCCTAAGTCCAGTGCTCTACTTATTTGCATAAGTACAACACTAGACTGGGGGGACTTGAAGGGGTAAGGTCCCAAAAATCCCACAAAAGGATATGGGACCATACCACCAAACCGACCTTTCAACCTTTCTAACCTTGCGCGGCCGCGCATTGGTCTTGCAGAAGGAAGAAAGAAACCAACGAACAACAGTCGCGCGCCCAAAGGGAAAACTGAACCCTTGCGCCGCCTTCCATTTAAAAGGGTCAAAACCCTGAGACCAAAAGGTCCACCCAAATATCCAGACTTGGATATTACTACCCAGACTTGGGATCTATCCAACTGTGTACACACTAAGAGGTGTCACACCAGATAGCAGTAATCTTCTAGAAGAAATGCAATCGTGCACCACCCAGACGGTCATAACCGTCTGGACACGTGTCATCATCACAAACATTCCTGAAATCACAACGATAGCATGTAATTGGAGAATGATCTCCACTCAAACCACTTTC
Source organism: Helianthus annuus (assembly GCF_002127325.2). Classification (NCBI taxonomy): domain Eukaryota; kingdom Viridiplantae; phylum Streptophyta; class Magnoliopsida; order Asterales; family Asteraceae; genus Helianthus; species Helianthus annuus. Next base: position 154,953,037 of record NC_035448.2, read on the forward strand.
CACGTGGCAATCCCCCAACCGTAGATCAAGTCATGATCCGTGTGCACTTACGTCGGATCAAAGCAGCTTAACGAAGGGAAAAAAGACTTAACGGAAGGAAAGATAACCGCTACGGTGTTAGCATCTTCCGTTATCTTTTCAATAACAGATTTTCCCTCCAAAAACTGTCGGTTATAAATAGGAGAACTCTTCAGGTATGAACTCAGATCCAATCTCACTACTCAATTACCTTTATCTTCTCCATACAAATACTTATTCTCACACCGGAGTCGGGTCAAGGAGAGAACTCTCTTCTCCCCTTGGCGAGGCTAACGGTGCTCTGTTTTGCAGAATAGCCGGAGAAGTTGTCCGATCACCACTGAGCCAATTAAGAGAGAACTAACCTTTTATGCGGATTCAAACCCCCTGGTACAATTGATTCCGATCTGTTGAACCAGTGTTTCTTCACCTGACTATCGTTTTTATTGCTTGATTCGATTAGAATGATTAATTCAACTATGATCCCATTAAATCAACATTCGATTAAATCAATCTAAAAACAAGATAAATTTATTGACTTATAAGTTAGAACTTACCTTTTTTTAACTATGTTAATAACATGTACACATTAATTTTCAAAAAAAAAAAATAAATAAAATAACATGTACACATCAATTATTTGTCGGAATTTTTGCCAACAAAGTAACAAGTGGATATGATATGACCAACAAAAATACATGAGTTCCTTACCTTCATTATGCCAAACTTTCTTCCACACCCAAAACAATCAAATCCAATACCTCACACTAAAACAACTTGTACATTAAGCATCACAACTTGTACACCATTCTCACATCTTACTTTTTCCACTCTCACTTTTTACCATTAAACCGTGATACCTGCACATATCTTTTTGCACTTCAACAAATCAACAAAACAACCTCAAATGTTGGACTATGAGTGGAGCAACCCGCCGCCGACCATGTTCACCGGCTCTGTCTCCGGCGAAGAAGCCGGCTCACAAGCCGATCACCCAAGCCGCAACATCTTCGATCACTACTCACAAACCTTCAACGAAACCACCCCCAACAACACACACTACCTCGACCCGAATGACTTCCTACACCATACCCATAACCCGACCCAACATTACCTCCACAACCCGACTCACTTCACTTCTATTTACGACCCACGCGCCTACACCGGCTACAGCACGTACCCACTTGAACCGGACGGTTTAAATGGGCAAACCGGGTTTATGGTCATGCCGAAGACTGAACCTGAACCGGGGGGTTGTGGTTACGATTATAATAATAATAATAACCGGATTGGGTTGAATTTGGGTGGGCGGACGTACTTCTCGTCGGCTGAGGATGAAATGGTGAACCGGTTATACGGCCGGTCTAGACCGGTTGATATGGTGGCCCATGTTAACTCGCCCAAGTGTCAGGCTGAAGGGTGTAATGCTGATCTTTCTCATGCTAAGCATTACCACCGTAGGCATAAAGTGTGTGAGTTTCACTCAAAAGCGTCTACTGTCGTTGCTGCTGGGTTGACTCAGCGATTCTGTCAACAGTGTAGCAGGTTGTTGCTTAATGTTTATGCTTTTACCGTTATCTCCTTCAAATACATCTTTTACTATTGAGTTTTTATATGATTTTTTAAAGGAAATCCTTCAAATACATCTTTTACTATTGAGTTTTTATATGAATTTTTTAAAGGAAAGTTTTGGAATATAAACTAAAGTTGTTGAATTAGTAGAATATTCTGTTACTAATGTAAAAAAAAAAAAAATTAAGGGTATGGTTGGGTTAACGGGTATGTTAAATTCGGATAATCAGGTCAGATATTACCTAATATTATGTGCTTAAAAATTCTGCCTGCATGTTGTATCCGAATGGATTCGAATTCGGATACATTACCTTTCCTAAATGTTTTATATGTTGAGCTTAATCGTTGGGTTCGTTTTCTTGTGTTTTAAGAATATTTTTCTGTAATTTTGTAAAGATGACGGATATACCCTTTGAGGCAATGAAAATAAACACAATGATTGGTGTACATGGAATGGGGTTGATCCCGAGGGCATTTTGGGTCCGTAAAAGTTTCTGTTTCCCATATTGGCTGTGAATTTACACTAGAACGTAGTGTTTGCTTTTGCTTGTTATAGTATAATACCCAAAATACCCTTTTGTTGATTTCATTTATTAGTTAGTACTCTAATAATAGACTAATTATTACTTCCTATGTTATTTTTCTTAAAATTTTATTTTAAAGTTCCTAAAAGGAGATTGATTTACTTTTGTATATAATCGCATAAAGGTTCCATCTTTTGTTGGAATTCGACAATGGAAAAAGAAGCTGTCGAAGAAGATTAGCCGATCATAACCGTAGGCGTCGAAAATCATCACAAAATCAAGATCATAGTAAGTCCCTTGTCACCCCTACAAGCACTCAAAGTTCGTCATCTGATATCCCGCCAAGTAAGTCTTATTTTTTTTTAATTTTTTTTGTCTTAAATTATAAGCATTAATCATAACTTTATGGTACTTGTATTAACTTTTTAGGGTGTGAACCGGATTTGAAAGGTTAATTATGGTGGCTAGCATGATGCTAGTGGTTCCTCCATTACGGAAGTTCAACTGATTGTATCCCTCAAGTCGATGACTAGCTAATTATGAAATACCGTTGTAATTAATATTTTAGATTGTTTAAACAAAAACGGTTCCTCGAATTTTAGTTCTCAGTTAAGTGTATGCTAAACTTACTTATCTTATATATAGAAATGAATTACTAAATTTAGCTTTTTTTATACCTACTTTATCATTGATTGTATGACAATTTAGTACTATCATAAACTAAGATTCATTTCGTCGAAAACCTAATTTTCTCCGCATTTGTATAAGGATATGGTTGGCATGGTGTGTTATGGTCTTAAAAAAAGATCAAGACATCGTTTTGTATATTATTAATACACATTTATACCGTTAAACTGTGCACCCCGTTTACCTTAATCATACGAAAAAAGTAGAACTTGATATGTAATCCGACTCAAATCAGTCTACAATATGACTCGAATTGGTTGGTTATTCGGGGTCAATATTTTTGAATAAGTAGATAATTGAGATATTTTTAATTATTTATTTAGTTTTTAAAGCGAAGATAGAAATAATTAGAATGATAAGGGTAAAGAAGGAAATTCAAGAGGAAAAGTAAAAGAGATTTCTAAGAAAAAAGGACTCACACAGAAGAGGTCAAAAAGTCAAGCTGTCTCCTGCAAGGAAACTATATTTGGTGAAGTTTTTATTCTATGTGGGTCCTCCCCAGAAGTATTCATCTGGACCACTGCTTTAGGGTTTTCAGCTTTTCACTCGCAACTTTAAAACAATATACAAAACTATACTTTTGTATTTACAAATACAACTTACATTATACACTAGAATCAATTAAAAATTCAATATAACTTAAGATCATGAACATTGTAAAATTGTAACACACATATAATGTAATTTTTAAGTCATTATGATAGGTAGACAACACAAACCTTTGAAAACGAGCAACAAACCATGCGTAGACCTCATCAATTTCTGTCAATTCTCATAAATACATACAATTACAGCGCGATAATACTCGTGCTCTTATCTTTTTATAAGTTGAGAATACTCCATAAGATCATTCACATGAGTGACCACAAACAATGATTCATCTTGTGATTTTAATGACCTTTGATAACTTTGATACAGAACAAAGAAGCATAGTGTAACACGTGTCACGATTGTTAGACGATTGTCATTTGTTAGATATAGTTAAATCATATATATGCAAAGTTTATGTTATATTGTATCATAATGTTTAACTACCACCAACCTTATGGTCATGAATTTATTCCATCTTTTCTTACTTCAACACTTATGTCACTCCATGTGTGATTTCCTTTTAACAAAAAATAAATAAAATTTTGTTCCAAATTCAGTAGTTACACCATGTAACAAAGTTTTCTGCATATATGGTTTAGCATCCTTTTTCAATTCACGTAGCATGCATAAATCTCCACGATTTTAATTAGCATGGCTAAATTTGTTGCAAGTATGAAGAAATTTAGTAAATCTGAAACTTTCAAACGTCCACGTTTAGTGTTTTTCACACGTGTAACTAGTTTTTCGTATTATTTATAATCACTTAATTCTGGGTGTCAAAATTCGATTTCTTTTTTTTTTTTAAATGCATATTTAGGGCTGTAAACGAGCCGAGTCGAGCCGAGCTAGACCCAGCTCGAGCTCGGCTCGAACTCGATTCGAGCTGGCTCGGCTCGAGCTCGAATTTCAAATCGAGCTGAGATTTGAAGCTCGAGCTCGGCTCGATTAGAATTCGAGCTAGCTCGGCTCGGCTCGATCTAGCTCGAACTAACAAAGAACCGCAAAATTTATTACTTAAAAAACCCTTAAAAATGAATTTTTTCATAGCCTAAGGGCCGTAATTGCCATTTAGTTTAACCATATGACTAAATATGCAATTATAAATAGTTAATTCACTTTCTTCATTTTCTTTACCTACTTTTATAGGGGAGATACTCCCTTACTTTTTGTTTTCTAAGCGATGTGGGACAAAAAGTGAAGAATGTAAACCTTAGCGAGCCAGCTCACGAGCTCACGAGCCGAGCCAGGCGAAGCTCGAGCTCGGCTCGTTTACAAATCGAGCCGAGCTGGCTCGTTTACAACCGAGCCAATTTCGAGCCGAGCTTTCTTCGAGCTTTTTTCGAGCGAGTTTCGAGCAAGCTGCGAGCCACGAGTTTTTTGAACACCCCTATGCATATTTCATAAACCACAACAGCAACCTATACCAAGATGGAATAGGAAACCGAAAAACGAACATTATGACTTCTCTTTCCTTACATTTAAACGCATGTATTTTATTTGAACATGATTTTTTTTGTCATTTATGCGCAACTTGTTTAACACGTAAAATTTCTCATATTTTATAGAAAGTATCATAGAATACAAATACATGTCTAGTTTGTACCAATATACTATCAACTCACCATCATTGGGAGTGGCCCAACAAAGATTCAAATCTCATCAAATTGGAGAGAAGTCTCTTTCAGCTCACTCATCTTTTCTTTCACCTTTGTGGGTGTATTGTTTTCTTCCAAGGATCAAAAGGGCATGTTAAATCTTAACATGTCTCTCAACCTTCCAACATCACCCTCACCCACCCTCTTTTTGCTTGCATCATCAAAGTTGTTGTGAAGATTGGTTACGCGTAAAAGTTAACACAAAATTCAGTTGTGGCATACACATGATCAATAACCATATGAAGTTAGGGTTTGGTTTCTGTATATGTAGACTTTGAGGATCAATTTCATTTTAGTAATTTGTGACAACTAAAAATCTTGGGGTTTGGCTTCTGTATATGTATACTTTGAGGATCAATTTCATTATATTTCTCCATCACTTACCCTCACCCTCACCTTTGCCGCAAGCGGCAACTTCTCCCCGCAAACTTCCTCCCCTCTTCTTTACCGATCGGCAATGTATGTGTGGCGGTCGATATGTCGTGCAGCAAACGGTTTGCCGAATGCCTTTGCCTAACCCACCCCGTACACCCTAAGTAGATGAATAAGTAGATGAAATATAATGACATATATTAAAATTTTGAGTAAATTGCCAAAATCGTCCTAGAGGTTTGGGCATGTTTGCTATTTTCATCCAAAACAACTTTTTTTTATACAATATAGCCCTTCACTTTTAGGATTTTTTGTCATTTTCATCCAAACATCTAATTTGCTTTATTTTTTCTATCAAACATTTGGATGAAAATGACAAAAAAATCCAAAAAATGGACTGTTGGATGAAAATGACAAACATTCCCAAAACCCAGAGACAATTTTGGCAATTTACTCTAAAATTTTCTTATATATTATTTTTAGTTTTTCTTTTTTGAATTTCTCATCGTTTTAGCTAAATATTATCTTTGATTTTCCTTACATGAAGAGCGGTAAGTGGTAACATTTTCCGGAGTGAAAGAGACTTTAAACCGTGGGGTATGGTGGGGCATGGGTTGGGGGCATGGTGCGACACGTGGAGTATGGGGCACCTAACACCAAAATCCAATTTCAAAGGGGTATGGTGGGGCGTGGCTAGGGTGGCGTGGAAAAAAGCCAATTTCAAAGGGCTAGTGCTCTTGGCCAATGAGGTTCCGCCATGTCATGTGGGTAGCCCCGCCCAACGCCCGGGCTGAAACCTCCGCCCAAAGGGCCACGCCGAAACCCAAACCCACCCAGGGTGGTGATGTTGTGAAATCAACACCAAGAAAACTCAGATACAAACCAAATGCTTATCAACTTTATTGAATCAAAGATTATTGAACTATTACAACTGAGAATTGAAACATGAACTGAAAGAAATTATGAAAACAAGAAGTAACTAAACTAAGCCCTAACCCCTCTTTTATACTAGCTTCTAATGATCTTTAACAGTCACTAAAGGAAAAATGACACAAATACCCCCTGTACTTATAAGTAATAAGCCAGGTCAACCTTCACCTTCTAAAACTTATTATTTTGACCTTTAACATTCAACAATCTCCACCTTTAAAGTCAAAATCAAGACTTTAACCAATATTCAATCCACTCATGCAGAAATCAAACTTTCTACCTGGCAAAGACTTAGTTAACATGTCTACAAAATTCTCCTCAGTGTCAATATCTTTAACTAACACCTCCCTTGCATTAATAACATCTCTGATAAAGTGTAGCCTAACATTTATGTGCTTGCTTCTTTCGTGAAAAATGTTGTTCTTTGTCAGCTGCACAACACCTTGATTGTCACAATGAATCACTGCATTCACCTCATCAAATCCCAACTCACCGACCAACCCCTTTAACCACAAAGCCTCCTTTGCAGCTTCTGTTAAGGCAATGTACTCAGCTTCAGTTGTAGATAAAGCAACTACATGTTGCACCTGAGCTTTCCAACTAATCACATTACCAAGTACTTTAAAAACATATCCAGTTATAGATCTACCTTTATCACGATCTTTGGCAAAGTCTGAGTCAACAAAACCTTCTACTTTATACTCAATACCCTCTATACTGCCAAAGTTCAATCCCCATTCTTGAGTACCCTTCAAATATTTCATCACCCATTTAGCAGCTTCCCAATGCCTTTTACCAGGATTTGCCAAACATCTACTTATCACACTAACAGCATAACCAAGGTCTGGCCTAGTGCAGACCATCAAATACATCAAACTCCCTACCAGGTTAGCATAAGGAATAGTACTCATGTACCTGAACTCTTCTTCTGACCTTGGAGAATCTTCTAAAGACAATTTGAAATGCTCTGTCAATGGAGTCTTCACTGACTTACAACTACCCCTAGCATAATTGTTAAGGATCTTCTGAACATAACCAGTTTGAGACAACTTCAACTTTCTCAAACTTCTGTCCTTATTGATCTCCATACCCAAAATCTTCTTGGCAATCCCCAACTCTTTCATTTCAAACTCGATATTTAACATTTGCTTTATTTCTTCTATGTTCTCCTTGTGTTTACTATCCACAAGCATATCATCAACATACAGAAGCAAGTAACTGAAACACCCTGGACAATACTCCCTGAAGTAAACACAGAATCATAGGAACTCCTTGAAAATCCATTATTCACCATGAACTCATCAAATCTTTTGTACCATTGTCTAGGAGATTGCTTTAAGCCATATAACGATCTTTTCAATAAACAGACCTTCTCTTCATTCCCTTCCTGTATAAATCCAACTGGTTGTTTCATAAAAATCTTCTCTTCCAAGTATCCATGCAAAAACGCAGTTTTAACATTCCAATTCCATATCTAGAGCTGCAACAATGGATAATAAAATTCTGATCGAAGTGTGTTTTACTACTGGTGAAAATATCTATGTATAATCCACCCCAGCCCTCTGAGTGAATCCCTTAGCTACAAGCCTTGCTTTAAATCTGGGACCTTCTACACCTGGAATGCCATCTTTGACTTTATATATCCACTTACAGGATACTAACTTCTGATCTTTGGGCCTTTCAATTAATTCCCAGGTGTCATTCTTCATCAAAGAATCCATTTCCTCTTTCATAGTTATACACCACTTCCTTTTATCTTTGGAATTGATTGCCTCTTCATATGTTAAAGGCTCATTAACACACTCCTTTTCTGCTGCAATGAACACAACAACAGACATAGAAATACTTGATGAATCTCGGAATTTTAGTGCCTTTAATATAGTTCTCCTCGGCCTGTCTCTTGCCAAACTATAATCTTGTGTGTCTTGTGATACACTACTACTCGAGCTTTCTTCTTGAGGATCTATCCTATCTTCATCACAACTAGACTCCACCTCAATCTGAACTTCTTTTCCCTTTGACACACTATCATTCATACCTGGCACTTTATTGCCAATTATATCTTTATACAAGATATCTTCTCTGACTTTCACATTCCTGCTCTTTATAATTCTAGGGCTGCCACCTTCCAACTTCCCAAGTCTATATTCTTTTACACCTTCCTGATATCCCAACAAAACACATTTATAAGCCCTAGAGTCCAACTTATCTTGACTGACATGAGCATACACCAGGCAACCAAAAACTTTTAAGTCTTCATACTCTGGCTTAACCCCTGTCCACGTTTCCATTGGTGTTTTCATACCAATGACCTAGAAGGTGTTCTGTTTATTAGGTATGCAGCAGAAGACACAATTTCTCCCTAGAAACACTTAGGCAATCCTGAACTTAACCTCATACATCTCAGCCTTTCTAAGAGAGTTCTATTCATTCTCTCTGCAAGACCATTCTGTTGTGGAGTTCCTGGTATTATTAAATGTCTAGCAATACCATTGACCTTGCATAATTGATCAAACTCTTTATTGCAATATTCCAGCCCATTATCAGTTCTTAATTTCTTTATCCTTCTATTGGTTTGGTTTTCTACCAAAGTCTTCCATTCTATAAACTTCTGCAGTGCATCATTCTTGTGTTTGATAACAAACACCCAAACCCTTCTTGAGAAATCATCAATAATAGACATGAAATATCTTGCCCCTCCTAAAGATTCAACCCTTGCAGGCCCCCACAAATCAGAGTGTATATAGTCAAGAATTCCCTTAGTGACATGCTTACCAACCCTAAACTTAACTCTTTTACGTTTGCCCAAAATCCAGGTTTCACAAAACCCTACATCACAACTTTTAATGTCACCAAGAACTTGTTGTTTCTTTAGTTCTACCAGCCCTTGACTACTTATATGGCCTAATCTTTTATGCCATAAACTAGCCAACTCATTATCCTTATCTATAATTGCAACAGAAGCCAATGACCCATTATTAACACTCCCATCGAGCACATAGACATTGTTATCCTTTCTTGTACCGGTTAACAATACTAAAGATCCCCTGGTCACCTTAGCCTTTCCATCATTTAGACTTACACGACATCCTTCTCTTTCAAATGTACCAAGAGATAATATACTTCTCTTAAGACTAGGCACATACCTGACATTTCGAACTTCTACTTGACTGCCATTCTTTAATTTGAAAATAACTGTACCAACACCAACGATCTTGCAGTGTCTGTCATCTCCAAGCTTCACATGACCCTGATCTTCATATCTCAAAACTTTAAAGAACTTTTCCACCGGTGTCATATGAAAAGAACCTCCTGAATCAAGTACCAACTGTTCTTTCATGTCACTGCTTGTAACACACATTACCTCAGAACTATCATAGCCATCTGAGGCTTCTTCTTGAGAGTTATGATTTACATGTGTTCGTGAATTGTTACTAGCCTCATTCTTTCTCTTTTTCCATTCTGGGCAGTCTTTCTTGAAATGTTTCTCTGAGTTGCAGACAAAATATTTTCGTTTAAACTTCAACTTTGATCTTGATGTTGATCCTTTTGACATCTTGTTATGTGATCTATGTTCTGATCTACCTCTCATAATAAGCCCTTCTCCACCTTCTTCCTTAGGATCATACTTCTTTTTGAGTTCTTTAGAATTTAATGCAGCCAGAACTTCCTCCATGGTAAGAGTTTCTCTTGCATACATCAAAGTATCAACAAAATTCTCATATGAGGGAGGCAATGATGACAAAAACATTATTGCCTGATCCTCATTGTCAATTTCAACCTCTATATTTTCAAGATCAAGTATAAGTTTATTGAAGTCATCTGTATGTTCTTCAATTGACTTACCAACATCCATTTGAAAGGTATACAATCTCTTCTTCAGGTACAATCGATTAGCCAGGGACTTCGTCATATACAGGGTCTCTAACTTTGTCCAAACCCCTGCCGCAGTAGTTTCCTTGGACACTTCTCTCAAGACTCTGTCACCGAGAATCAAGATGATCGCACTATGCGCCTTCTCCATTATTTCTTTCATTTCATTCTCAGTTAACTCAGCCAGAAGATAATTTTCCCCTTTCAGTGCATCTACTACCCCATTATGCACCAGTAATGCCCTCATTTTCAACTGCCACAAGCTAAAATCTTCTTGCCATCGAATTTTTCTAATTCGAACTTTGTAGACACCATCTTGATTACCAATTGAGCTTTGATTCACCGTTTTCTTCTGAATCGAGAGCCACACCAGGCTCTGATACCAATTGTTGTGAAATCAACACCAAGAAAACTCAAATACGAACCAAATGCTTATCAACTTTATTGAATCAAAGATTATTGAACTATTACAACTGAGAATTGAAACATGAACTGAAAGAAATTATGAAAACAAGAAGTAACTAAACTGAGCCCTAACCCCTCTTTTATACCAGCTCCTAATGATCTTTAACAGTCATTAAAGGAAAAATGACACAAATATCCCCTTGTACTTATAAGTAATAAGCCAGGTCAACCTTTGTGACACCTGTGTCACTTCCATCATCGAAAAAAATGCCAAACCAATGAAATATTGTATTTCATACTTGGGATTTGTAAAAATATGTGTATCGTTCGCACATATCAATTCTTGTCCGATTTCAAGCTCTAAATCGCTTTCTAGAAGGTTATACGCGCACTGATGCGTAAATATAACCAGTTTAATGCAACAAACACTCCGGAATAGTGAAATAGGCTTAACATACCTTAAATAACCTCTACATAACTTAGAAACAAGTTTTGGAGGGTTTAGTGTGTTGAAATCAAGTTTGTTCGATCGTAGGGACTAATTGTGTCAAACTGCGAAACTATACCGATTCGTGTAGTAACGAACATTCCGGAACTTGATCATAAGTTAAATATGCCCTAAATATCCTTATTATAGATTAGAAATAGGCTTTGAGGTGTTTGGTACGCAGAAATAAACTTTATTGATCAATAGGGACTAAAAGCGTCAAAAAGTGCACAAGTTTGCATTTTCGCGCATATCTTACGTTCTGAACACATCCGGACATCCAAAAATTTATGTAATCATTAAAATATTATGTTTTAGTGATTGGCATGATAAAATTCCATTCGTCGCTTAATTTGGATCGTTTTTACGTTCGTTACGACTTCCGTCGTAATTAACCGAACAACGCAACCGTACGACCAAACGAGCCGACATCCGATTTATTTTTGAGCACATTTCAAGTTCCCTATACTTTAAATTCATTTTAGAGCTTTAAAATGGGGTTAACGGGGATTAAACATGCCAAAAAGCATCAAAAAAACCAAGTTTGGAGGTGCAGGGGCCTGTTCTGCCATTTTTCAAACTTTGTTGACCTGCAGGGGCCTTACGGACCGTATGAACTACCTCTTACAGTCCGTAAGCAGGTGCCAGTGACCAGAATTTGTTTTCCAGCTTGATCCAGCTGTTCCACACCTTAGCACTTGGTTTCTTTGATTCTATGTGCTTGTTTTGGATGCCCATGGTTTCACAAATCAGTGTGTATGATGTGTAGGGCTTGGATCGAAGCTCGGGTTTCAAGAAACGATCCTAACGGTTCTAGAAATCCTATAAATACCCCCCACCCTTCACTTGCAAAACCCACACTTGATTTTCTGAGATATCTCTAAGTTGAAGTGCTAATCACTTCATACCTGAGATTACTTGGAAAATCAAAGCTTGCGGGGACCTTTTGTAAGTATTCTTTCGTTCTTTTCATTCGTTTTTATCGTTAAAGTCAAACTGCATTTGACTTTCTGCTTTGACCAGTTTATGGTCAACGTGAAGTTCGTTTGAACTTCATAACGTGAGCGTAATCACGATGGTTATAGTCCCTAGTGACAATACCTACTGATTACCACGTTATCTAGGCTCAGTGACGAGTCGTAGCTTCGGCCAGAATACGTATTCTCGCGTATTTTGTAACCAAGCTACCTTTAGGTATCAAAACCGTTTGTTTTGATACCAAACCTGTTTTCTAACTTTGTTAAACATGTTTCGACATGTTTAGCTCGTCACTTTTAGTTTAGTGCTTGTATAGAGTCGTAAGTCAAGCGGACTAAACACCCGCTTAGACTTTTGAACACGACCCGTTTGGTCGATCATTAGGATCCGACCAAACATGTTTAGTGACCATAGTTGCATAGGGAATAACCTTCCGAGGTTATACCTTATGGTCACTTCGTTTAAGTAGTTGTATGATAGGTAGTTTATATGCCTTAGGAAAATGACCAAAATACCCTTTTTATGCATAATTGATATTTAAGCATATGTAACCCAAACTTTTGTCACTTAACTGATTATGTAACATATTTAAACATGTTTTGGCATATAATACTTGTCATAGGGCTAGTTAGACGTCTCGAACGCGCATTGCGCGCGCGACGCGTTAAAGTAGTGTAAGCTACCTTAATGGATCATAATGGGTCGAAAGCACTTAGGATAGGTTTCATTTTAGTATGTAGGCCTTGTTAGACCATATCATATGAGTTCCCCCGCTCATTTGGTTCACGAGACCTCATACTATCCGATCTCCCGATTTAGGTTCGGTTTATTTATGTAGTTATCAATATTAGGTGCCGTTTGATTCCGTGCTCCTCTAGCTTTGCTTGGTAGTTGTTCAAGACTCTTAAGCACTCTCAAGTGAGTACATAGTCCCCTCTTTTACTGTTTTCATTATTTTGGGGTGAAGCATGTGTACCTATTTGTTATGTTCTTGTTTTCAAAAGTATAATTGATTATACATATTAGTACTTATCTTTTTACAAACTGAATGATTATTTATGGTTTAAACTCTAAGTTTTCCGAAGATTATAAAATTAAATTGTTGGATAGTACTTATTTTATGTTCACCAGACCGATTGGTAGTATGATATAACGCTATAGGATTTGACACCCCATTCATGTTGTCATGGAATGTCTGAAACCAATTTGTTGCTCCATCCAAATAGGGATTGCCTTTGTGGTATTTCTATAGTCTCAAAGGTGTATTTTGATGCACTAGGTCTGAATGAATTCTTAAATCACATTATTTTTGTGTATTTAGTTATACTCCCAAAGGTATAGTTTGATGTGCTCTCATATGTGATATTGTACAAAACCAACATATATTTTGTTAATCATTAAAACATAGTTTGATATGTTATTTTCATGATTCAAAGCATAGTTTTAATATGTTATTTTCAAACCAAAACATAGTTTAATACGTTATTTATAATTCCAAAGTATACTTTTAATATACTACTAAAAATTATTATTTTTATCAACAAAAGTATATTTAATATACTATTTGTCTAACGATTGGGTTTTGGTTAGTGTTTAGATAACGGGACGGGTGTAATGTGATGAAAACATGGTAGATACGCCGCTGGTACTTCTTATATATAAGTGTTTTCATCACACTACATACCGTGGCGTTATTTAGTACACTTGGGTTAACGATTTTGGAACTGAAATATATTTTGATATATTACTTATTCGACTTTCTAAAAACCAAAGTATATTTTTTTATATATACTATAAACCTTTTTATCAAAATATTGTTTTTCAAACAATATATTTTATACAAACTCATTTTACTTAATTATTTAATTTCCTATGTATTATTATTTTATATCCTCTGATTTCTTATAAATTTTGGTATGATTTATAAAAGAAAACCTTTTTCAAGGATCAGACTACTTTTATTAAAACCTTTTCTTTAAACTTATAAGTCATGAATTCTAAATCAATAAACCTATGTATCTCACAGGCATTTTTATGTTGACGTACCTATTTTTACACATGTTTCAGGTGCTGCTTTGTGATGATTGATGATATATGCTACACTTAGGATGGACTCGTGCCTGAGTGACTTTAAAAATTGAAAGATAATAGTTGTACTTATTTGATTGTATTAAAACAATGAGTTCATTTATTCAATAAAACAAAATTATTTATTCCATGGTTGTGAAACAATGATTCTGTTACAACACTCCCCGACGTTTCCGCCACGTTTTGTTGTTTTACGTGATCGGGGTGTGACAACCTTCACCTTCTAAAACTTATTATTTTGACCTTTAACATTTAACAGGTGACATGGACGTTTGTACCTAACCTACACCCCAACCCCCGCCCCATACCCCATACCCCATAGTCTTAAAATTATGGCTTTTTCGTTGATCGGTTATTAAGAAAAACACTAAAGAGTTCACTAGGGGCACTCCCAAGTCCAAATGGAAAACTTTATTATATAAAAATAAAAAAAATTAAGTGTTATATTAAAGTAAAAAGTTTTTATTTCCTTCGTAGTCACTAAAGTCTTTTTTGTTGATTACTCTAAAGAGATCGGTTTCATACCGATACCAGTATGAGAGTACCGATCATCATTAAAATGGTTATCGGTATTGGTACAGGAAGTGGTTGGTATGATACGGCACATTAATTATCTGAAGGTAAATCAACTCAAATTACCAGTATCATACAAATCCGAAAGTACCAATCTCAAAAATGAAAAAAAAAAGTACCACAAATGGCTTAATACAGTTTTACAGTATTGATTTGGTTTCGGTATTGGGTACCATTAGCTTATCCTTACTTTAAAGTCACACAACTTTTGTTATGTGTTTCATTTCTATAGTTTTATTAAATATTTTAATTTTTAGAATTAAGCGAGTCAAATGAAACACATACCAATCGTGATTACTAATAAACGATAGTTTTTTTCCGTTGGCTTGAATTAGGAGATCATAATGAAAATAAATCTATAAATTATAACCCAGTTTCATAATGTAAGTTAAATCGAAAAAGAAGTTACTAAAGAGGTAGAGCCTAAGGCCTAAATTTTTAAAATTTTAAGTGGTTATAATTAAGTAAATGTAGATTTTTTTTTAATGAAAACACTGAGAAAAAATTATAACTACCCATAGATACTCATCTAATCTAAACTAACACATCTCCCTCTCTCTATGTATATACCATTTTAAATCCCGTATATTACACGGATGTTCTCAGAATAAATTATATTATTTAACCGTGTTAAACAAACGTTTACATAAAATATTAAGAGTAAATTGCTAAAATAGTCCCTAACGTTTGTTCACATTTGCTAGATCCATCCAAAAAAAGATTTTTTCTCATATGAACCACCGAGGTTTCAGAAAAGTTGCTAAATCCATCCAAACTTCAGGGACGATTTTAGCAATTTAATAAAACAATTTTTTTTGGATGGATTTAGCAAATGTGAACAAACGTCAGGGACGATTTTAGCAATTTACTCTATTTTTTTTATTTTCATCTTTTTATTATATCTCTTAATTAACATAAAATCTATTAGTTTTTTTTATTTTCATCTTTTTATTAAATTTCTTATTTAACATAAAATCTACTAGTTTTTTTTGGAACGACGAATTTCTACAACAGGCGATAGATTCGCACCTGCTTTTGCAGGCCCTCCACCCCACTCTGGCCAAGACTATGTTGTCTTAACCGGGCTCACGCTTGGCATCAGAGTTTGGTTTGGCGCTCCCCGATAAAATTTCCAGCCTACTGCCATATGCGAGTAGTTGCACCCTCCATTAGAGCCGAAAACTCTCTGGAGTAAATGCACTGTAATAGAAAACTCGGATGTGCTCTGCGGGTTTCGAACCTGTGACCAGGCCTTCACAGGTTCGAAACCCGCGGAGTACACCCGAGTTTTCTATTACTGTGCATTTACTCCAGAGAGTTTTCGGCTCTTGTGGAGGGTGCAACTACTCGCATATGGCAGTAGGCTGAAAATTTTGTCGGGGAGCGCCAAATCAAACTCTGACGCCAAGCATGAGCCCGGTTAAGACAACATAGTCTTGGCCAGAGTGGGGTGGAGGGCCTGCAAAAGCATGTGCGAATCTATCGCCTGTTGTAGAAATTCGCCGTTCAAAAAAAAAAAAAAAACTAGTAGATTTTATGTTAAATAAGAAATTTAATAAAAAGATGAAAATAAAAAAAAAATAGATTTTATGTTAATTAAGAGATATAATAAAAAGATGAAAATAAAAAAAATAGAGTAAATTGCTAAAATCGTCGCTGACGTTTGTTCACATTTGCTAAATCCATCCAAAAAAAGTTTGTTTTATTAAATTGCTAAAATTGTCCCTAAAGTTTGGATGGATTTAGCAACTTTTTTGAAACCTCAGTGGTTCATATGAGAAAAAATCTTTTTTTGGATGGATCTAGCAAATGTAAACAAACGTTAGGGACTATTTTAGCAATTTACTCAAATATTAAATGAAAGAAGTGTTCCATTACTAATTTTGATTTTAATGTTAATGAGATGATTATGCTTATCAAATCAAAATTGGTTTGAACTTATTTAGTTAAATCAAATTTGGTTTAAACTTATTATTAGTTACTTAATTTAAATTTAAATTAAACTCGAAAATGATTTCATACTATATACAATTTGATAAAAAAAATATAATTATTTGATAAGTTAGGAAATATATAAATATTAAACTCGAATTTGGATTTGAATTTGAGTCGAAAACATTTACTACTGCAAAAAATTTAAATTCAATCCAATTAATAATTAAGGAAAAATAGTTATTATTTTTGTTTTTAATGTTATTGAGACTATTACGTTTTTAACATCAAATTTTAGTTCATAGTTAAGGAAAGATTTAAATATATAATCAAGATTCAATGAGCAAACGTTAAACTATTTGTTGTGATCAAACTCTTGTGTTTTCCCTCCTAAACACAATAAGACTATCTCCAACGCAATATCCGTAATTGCGTCTGAGATGATGTGGAATACATCCGAGTTTCCAGATGCATTGAAGCAGATCCAAATAGGAGAGATCCAAAGGAAATATCCGACTGCAAGGGCGCCCAAATTGTTTCGGTTCTTGTGCCAAACAAAAATAAAATTATTTAAATGTGTGTAGCGGGTAGTTTACCTTTTGCTTTATACAGGTAGAGAAAAAAGAAATGTGAAGTGGTGGGTATTTGGGTTATCTTGGAAAAGCTTGGAGCTTTAATGGAGGATAGTGAGTTCTGAAGAAGATGGAGAGTGTAAAAGTAGGTGGTAGGGGTGTTCAAGATCGGATTATCCGGTTTTCGGATATCCGAAAACCGGATATCCGAAAATTTCGGATAGTGAATATTGATATCCGAATCCGTATCCGAAATTTCGGATATCCCGGATATCCGAAATTTCGGATACGGATTCGGATATCCAAACGGATATCCGAATTTATAAAAAAAATCAAAAAATCCGTTTCGTGTATAGACTAAAACTAAACTTATATTCGATTTTATAAATTTCCAACATTTAAAACTAAAAACAATCATAAACTCACACGAATACAATTATTTACTACTTTTTTACTAACTTTTACAATACTTCAAACAAAATATAATGCTCATATACTATATATATTTATAAAAAAATAATTAGTTTTCGGATATCGGATAATCGGATTATCCGAAATTTTTGAAATTCATATCCGAATCCGAATCCAAAAATTCGGATTATCCGATTTTCGGATATCCGAATTTTCGGATATCCGAAATTTCGGATATCCGAATTTTCGGATATCCGAAATTTCGGATATTTCGGATACGGATTTTCGGATATTTCGGATTCGGTTCGGATCCGGATTTTTTTGAACACCCCTAGTAGGTGGAGGATATTTATTTTAATATTAAAAGTTTCATATTCACCCCTTTAACTAAAACTAAATACATAGCAAACCCCTCTAGTTAAAAGATTTATTGACACTCCTTAAAAAAAATCAATTTAAAACAAACTAACTTTATAAAGTCCAGCTAAAATTAAAAGTTTTATCAACAGCAATTAAAAAAAATCTATTTAAAACAAACTAACTTTAAAAAGTCCAAACAAAAAAAGTCGGTTGCGTGTGTAATATGATTTCGGAGTTTTTACCCTTTTTTTATGTAGTTAGTTTTTCTTTTAGATATTAATTTTCTAATTATTTAATAAATTAAATACATTTTAATAATATAAATAATTAAATTAAAAGAAAAGATGGGTGATGATGTGGAAACCGTAAGGATATGTAAGGATGTTTGTATGGTTGGAGGTGAATTGGAGGTTTTTAAGGATTTGTAAGGATTTTTATGGATTTGTAAGGATATGACGTGGTAGGTGACCAGGCAGCTAAGGACGCCTAAGGACATAATTAGAATTGGAGATAGTCTAACAATGGACCAAGAGGTTGCCACGTGGCTAGGAGTGTTCTTTTTATCCGATAAACGAAAACCGAATCCGACCCGAGGTTACCCGACCCGATGAACTAGCTTAACCGACTAACCCGAACCCGATATAGTTAATTAGGTCGGTTATCGGATAATACTTTCACCACTGAAAAACCCAAATAGTCCGATAACCGCGAAGAACTAACCCGATGAACACCCCTAGTCGACATGTTATGCTACATCACTTAGTATTTTAGTATTTGTTCCCGTATCATTTTGAAATTTTCTGTAACAACAGTAATATGTATATAAAATTACACTATACAATCGCGTTAAATGATGATTGAAACACTTGTAGATACATTCTCTCTACCCAAATCGATTTTCCTGTTCTTTTTATTTCGATTTTAATTAATAAAATAATAATTTTGCGCATCATTCACGTTATTAATTTTCATTCAAATAATTCATCGTTGATAGTGGCAACCACTTGTTTTATAATATGAATCTTGGTCTTTTTAATAAGTAATACTTTTAAAAAGAATAATAACAAGGTTATGAACACCATATATGCAACAAATGAGGTTTAATCTTATGTCTAGTATCAATGCAATGTGTGTTAATCTACGGTTCAAACAATTTAAGCTTCAAGGACAACCTTGTTTTCATTCTATTATTGGGTGTTAAAAGTTAACCGATAACCATTAAACCGACCCGATAAACCCGAACCCGATTAATGGTTAAACCTGAACACGATATAGTTACTTGGGTTGGTTATCGGATAATATTTCACCACTGAAAACCCGAAGAATCCAACCCGAATAACCCGATAACCGAAGAACTAACCCAATGAACACCCCTACACCTGGCACTTAATAGTCTAACTGAACGCCAATTAACCTAAGATGATTTTGATTTATTATAATTTATAGATTATACATATATATATGAAATAAGCTACATATTAATTGTCTAAATTTATTTTTTAAAAGTAAGAAACATACTTTAAAGAGTGAAACTCTTATCAACTATAAACTTTTTGGTTTATTTTTGTGGGTCACAAGTACTAACAAAATGGACTATTATTATGCTAAATTTTCTTGTGAAAAAGAACCCAAATTTAAGTTTCACTTTAGACTTCAAATACGTTGAAGTGTTGAACTGCCTTGGACTATATGTAAATAAAGTTCTACGTTGACCATCTGAGACAAATATACTATCAGATTATATGCAAATATTAAATTAAACTACATTTTTTTTTTGGAACGGCAAATTTGGATCACTGACGGATCACTGGAGTATCATCGTGCCACCAGCAGAACCACCCGATCATATCCATCTCCACTAGGCAATAATGCTTATACACCAATTCAGGAGGAAACCCAATAAATCTGGGAAAAACCCCTTTTGTGGGAATCGAACCTATGACCTAATGGTCATAAGCCTTATCCCACCACCAAGATACCACTAGGCTATAATGCCCTGGGTAAATTAAGGGTGCTACTTTCTACACCCCCTCTAATTACTTTTTATACCCCCTCCTCTCACATACTTACAGGTGGGGCCCACGTGGGACCGGCAGTTTTCGTCTAACAAAGGGGGTATAATCAGGAGGGGAGGGGGTGTGTTTAGAATCAGCCTAAATTAAACTACATAACATGAACAACTAATACACACAGTGAGTGTGTGTTAGGGTGTTTTACCATTTCAAAGGTTGCATATGTTGTGGCTTTTTTGATGTGGGTGGGCTTTCACCTTTTAACTTACAGAAAACAGAACTCAATTCAGAATGATGATACAACAGAAGGTTTGCAGGGTCTCCACGTGACATGCACGTGATCCGTGGGTCCTTATTGGCTTAATATGTGTACTTGGTGGGTCCCATGAAAGTTTGCTATTGGACAATTGTCAAGATTTGAAAAGATTTGGTTAGAAAGGTAGTAAGCTTGATGGAGATGTGAAATTCTTTTTTTCTCCACACTTTCACATCCATTACTTTCAACTTTTAAGTTGTTAGGCTGGTGGTTTCGCACCCTCCGCCATCTCATCAAGTTTAGCGCCTTATGGCGCCCTACACCATCCCGCCTATGTTAATGGGGGCGCTATCATTGCCTTCCGCCAAAGGAATAGCGGGCGTGAGAGAAAGAAATCAATGGGCTCCAACTTCATCAACCAATCAGTTTTTTTTAATATAGTTAAAATGGGCTTTATAAATAGCGTTATTCCACACCGTGTAAGTTAGCGATATAGCCCCCTGCTTATGTGTCGCCTACGTGTAAAGCCCATAGGGCTTTAAACCACACCCTCTAGCCTTAGAGGCTCTCAATCCATCAACGTTATTTCTTGGTTCAAATTAAAATAAAGAGGAGCTCAGGTTCGTATCGATATTGAAACGTACCGATCCTAAAATTTGTAAAAAATAGTTAACATGAAAGTATTCGGTACTATACAATATGGTATAATATTCAAATGTAATCAACCCAATATATTTATTGGTACTATACCAAACTGGTTCGGTTTCATGCACGAATACCATTTGCTCATCCTGGTTCAAAATGATACGTTATAAATGGTTGACGGGTTGTATTGTTGAAATAAATCTTATTAATTCTAATGCATGTTTATCAAACATAATTCTAAGGTTGACGGGTAACCCATTTAATTGCTGTAAAACTCGAATAATGCATGTTTATCAAACAATTTAGACACGATTCATATATAAACGGGTTAGACAGGTCCACAAAAGGTTTTATTATTTTCATTTTCTTTTTCAGTAGTTTATGATTACATTTTGCTATTAAAAATAGTTAACAATTATGAATTTTGTACCTAAGATTAATTGAATTATACTACTTTAATAGTTGGATATTTGTAAATGTAGCAATGTTAGACTGTAAGTTTTGGCACAAGAAATACAGCACGCTGCCAGCAATGAGTGCTTAACCTATTCAAATCGGTTGCCACAACTTTTCTTTCCTCTAAATCATATTTTTTTCACCGTTTGTATTTTACTTACTACAACTTCTCAAAACACAAGACGTTGTGTACGCTTCACATGTCACAATTAATCTTTTTAATTGGATTCAAAATAGTTATAACTAAAATACTTGATTAAAAAATAACTCAAACTTAAATATAAAATTAATTTCAAAAGAATCACGGCAACACAACAATTTTAGAAACAAGTACACGGTTAAATTTAAAAACCACTTTTTTTATTTGAGTGTCTCTTTCTCATATCTCCTTTTGTTTTTCCAATACCTTGGTTTGCTTTTGCAGCACCTAGTGGTGGAACCAGAAGTTTTTCAGTGAAGGGTCCGTATTAAACTTTATTTTCACATATGCAATCTCAACATACGATGGTTACAATTTTTTTAACAAATTATATACTTTAAACACGAGATTATGGACTTCGTTTAACATTACTCTAAATTGATATTTAAAACATTATTTATTTATTTTTTATAATTTCCGTTTAATGAAAAGATGTATGTAGTAAAAATGTTATTCATATATTAAAAAAACAGAAAACTAAATAATAAACTATAAACGATATAAATGGGCTAACACATACATTGAAAAAGAAATCCAATTAAACCAAAAAACGTTAAAAATCTTCTAATATAGTTAAATAAATTAAGAAATAAAGATAAAAATCAAATTGGGTGAAATTACTTAATTTATTTAACTTTTATATTATTATCATTATCATTATCAATGATATTAAAGAATAACCTGATAGTTAGTATAGCGTCCATCACATTACGGTACAATTTTTTTTTTTTTTTTTACTATAGTCTTTTCACTTTTAGTTTTTTACATTTAGGCCCCTTAACTTTCTAAAAACCTTATGAAATGTCGCTTTGACCCCTCCCCCTCTCGAGTTTTAAGTGCTTATTTTTGTATATAGGGA
The DNA here is from genome assembly GCF_002127325.2 of Helianthus annuus. NCBI lineage: Eukaryota > Viridiplantae > Streptophyta > Magnoliopsida > Asterales > Asteraceae > Helianthus > Helianthus annuus. Next base: position 154,975,492 of record NC_035448.2, read on the forward strand.
TGGGCAAATGGTATAGGGTACCAAACCGGTACTGATTTTCCAAACTGAAATATTTTCGGTACTGACTTTTGGCATTTTCGATACAGGTATTTACCGGGTTTTACCTTCAAATACCGGTATTGAACCGTACTGTACCGAGTATTTTCGGTACCGATAACCATATTTGGGGATTTACGGTACCGGTTGTTACCGAGCTCATCTCTATTTGTATATGTATATGTCGGTATAAACTCAAATTGGTTTAAGCTTCGACGTAAATTCTGTCGGTTCAATATAACACGTTTTTGCATGCTTATTTTTATGTGCGTTTTTAGTTGTGTATGTTTTGACGTAAATTTTGTTCAGAAACAAGGATGACCAAATATAATACGTTTTCATTAGACGATATAAATTCGAGTTACTTTACGTTTCATTCCACGACAACGCGCGGGTGAAATTTACTAGTTATTATTGATTTATAAATATTGGGTTGTGGGCTTGTGTTGATTTATAAAAAGGCCCACTACAACATTGCTATATGTTATCTTCATCTCTTTTGACATCTTTCTCTGTAATTTTTGCAGAGTCGCTATTGTATCTCTATTGCCATTTTTTTGCGCAGGAGAAATTTACTAGTTATTATTGATTTATAAGTTTTAGGTTGTGGGCTTGTGTTGATTTATAAAAAGGCCCACTGCAACATTGCTATTAAGTTATCTTCATCTTTTTTAACATCTTTTTCTGTAGTTTTTTTACAGAGAGCTATTGTATCTCTATTTTCATTTTTTTACCAGTCATCCATCTTTAATGTTGTCTTTTCATCTCTAGGTACTCTTCATCTCTGTCAACAATAATATGAGATATTCAAAGTAAAAAAATGTTCTGAAGTAATATACACATCAAGAAAATGTCAAGTTCCAGCCTAGGATACAGATCGTGCCTACAAGGCATGTTCTGTTCTGATTGTAACAACCTCCCCCCTCCCCCCCCCCCCCCCCCCCCCCAAAAAAAAAAAAAGACTAAAATATTAATATAAACTTAAAACTGTATTTGTGATAAATAACACAAGTGTAGGTGTATAGTGACTAGGGATATTTAACCTATATAATTATATGATAATAAGTTGTAAGTTAGTAGATAGTGGTTTCTTATAACAAAACCTAACTAAAAGGGCTGAAAATGAACATGTGCCAAACTAAGTTTAATAAAAGCAAATTTTTTTATTAAATTCACACACACGTGTGTGTATATCGATCTATAGAGAGAGAGAGGAGGGCAAAACCCTTGTTCTTGCTCATCAACATAAAATCATCTAATTTAAAATGAAATCAAAGTGGCTTTGATGCATGTTTAAAGATTTGACACATACTACATCATCACTACATAAGGTATGTTGCAATTTGTTCTTTGGGGGAATTCTCTAGTTAAGAGAAATTTCTAAAAAGATAATCTAGCAATTTAGTCATGAAATTTATATGTTTTGATGATAGTAGAAGTGTTATTGACTATCATCGTTATTAATTTTGTGAAGTATTTGTTATATGGTATGCATAGATGATTACTCAAGTAAATAATGATATGGATTTTAACTTAAGTGTGAAGAACCCCAATACCACATGTAATAGTTTGATGTAAAAGCTTTGACGAACTAACATTTGCATGTAAAAGGTTTGTTAGAGAAAGTATGATTATATTTGGTTGAAATAGAATGGTAGGAGGTTGATAAATTGTAGTTTAAAAACCATGCCCATAAGTTGTTTGGTTAAATGCCTAAATGAAACCAAATTGTCATATGTCATAGTAAGGATTAGTAAAGGAAATCCTTTGAAATGATTGTTAGCAAATCTGACGGAAATGGTTATCATAATGGCGTTTTAATGATCAGTTGGGTTGTACATTATAGGCAACTCAAGGGATAAACCGGGTGATCAAGCCGGAAGTGACACGCAACTCAAGGGAAAGCTTTATGGCACGTAGCTAGATGTTATGTTATTTATGTTAATTATTATTGGTGTTGGTATAAAAAAATTGATAAACGAATAAAACAGAGGGTTATGGTCTATACAAGCAAAAACGGAACGAATACGAGCCTTTAAAACAAGTTATGTTGAGGGTATGTAAAACTACCATATAAATGATCATTGGAGTCATAGAGGCGATAGTGATGCCCTACCCGAGTAGACATAGTCAAGGACCATGGTGTGAACTATTAAAGTGATAGACATTGCTCATAAGTGATGGTACTCATAAGAGCAAATCAAATGGGTCGTTTGTGGTCCACGAGGCCATAAACTATACTACGGACAAGTAAAACTGAGGTATAAACTATTGTGGGATAATATTTACCATATTTTATTCCTTATTTCTTGCCCATCATCATGCCTAGTCTTCTGCCAAGTCTTCCGCCACCATTATATTGTTTCTTTTTTTATGTTCCCATCTTTTCCTATTTATGTATTGTCTTGGCTTGTTATCATTATCAAGAAATAATATACCAAGAGTTTTTTATGGTATCAGAGCGGTGTCTTTAACACGCTCAATCAAAACAGCCGATCACCATACACATGGCCAGTGACAAAGCTGATCACTGTGATTTTTGCGGAAGAGACGTCCATAAGCGTGATGGGTGTTTCAAACTCATCGGGTACCCGGAATGGTGGCCCGCAAAAGGTAAAATTGAGAAGATGATCCCCAAGGCAGCGTGTGTCGAAAAAAGCCTAATATTGGAGTTGAATAATGAACAATACCGGCAGTTCCTGAATATGTTCGGAGACAAGGGACTGTCACAAACACCGCTGACGGACAGCTTCGCAGGAAAAGTTAATCGCGAAGATAAGTGGATCGTCGACTCGGGTGCTTCGGAACACGTAACACATAGAAAAGAATGGCTTGATAACCAAGCAAAGGCATCGAATGAGATACCAGTTGCCATTCCAAATGGATCTTTAATCCCAGTAGAAGGAAAGGGAACTTGCATCTTACCAAATGGTTTAAAAATAAAGAATGTTTTGCATGTTCCCAAGTTCACATGCAACCTTCTTTCTGTTAGCCGCCTATCAAGAGATTTGCAATGTTCAGTAACCTTCTTCCCTACTTTTTGTATCATGCAGGACCTGACCACGAGGAGATTGATTGGAGCAGGTGAGTGCAAAAATGGTCTTTACGAGGTGGACATGGTGGGTAGTGAAAGAAGAGCTATGATGGTGACTCTAGATGTTTGGCATAAACGTTTAGGACATGCATCACGAGATAAACTTTCACGTTTTGATTTCGTTGGTCTTCCTTCAAAAACCAGTACGTTCTTTTGTTATTCTTGTGTTAAAGCTAAACATAAAAGATTGCCCTTTCCTGTTAGTTCTATTAAAACTTGGGATTGCTTTGAACTTTTACATTGCGATATATGGGGGAGGTATAGGACGCCTTCACTCACTCAGGCAAGATATTTCCTTACCATTGTTGACGATTATAGTCGGGCGGTTTGGGTGTTCATATTGAAACATAAAAGCGAGGTGAGCGATTGTCTCATTCACATTCATCAATTTGTCAAAACTCAATTTTCCAAAAACATAAAACGCATCCGGTGTGATAACGGTGGGGAGTTCACCTCTAACCGAATGACCAAATTTTATGCCGAATGTGGCATTTTCCTAGAAACCACCTGCCCACATACGCCTCAACAAAACGATGTCGTAGAAAGGAAGCACCGACATCTCCTTGAAACGGCCCGTTCGATTAGGTTTGAGGCTAATCTCCCAAAACGATTCTGGGGGGAGTGTATCCTGACCGCTGCCCACATCATCAATCGACTTTCCTCCAAAGTCATAAAAAATAAAACTCCATACGAGTTGGTTCACCAAGAAAAACCCAACTTTGACCTCTTGAGAGTCTTCGACTGTCTCGCTTACTACAGAAACACAGATACAGACGGAGACAAGCTAGAAGAAAGGGGGAAGCCAGGGGTATTTCTTGGTTACCCTAAAGGAACGAAGGGTTACAAGATTTTTGATGCACAAAGAAATAAGATCATCATTTCAAGGGATGCAAAGTTTCTTGAAAATATTTTTCCTTACAAAAACAATGGAACCCAATGCTTAGACAAAAATGATGGGGTCTTCAGCTTCCCACCTTGGTATTATGAAGATTATAACAAAAGTCCAGCTAAAAACAATGAGCCTAATTCCACTGAAAATGACATAGAAAATGATAATTGCATAGAAGCAGAGCTAAATGAGGAAGGGGTTGACGTTGAACTCACTGAAACCGAACCCATTGAACCCACTGAAACCAATGAAATCGAGCTCACAGAACCGGTGCATTTTGAACCCCCACAAACAGGTGAAACCGAACCCGAACCAGTGGCTAGAGAAAGAAGAGAAAGGGTAAGATCCAAGCGCCTTGATGGGTATAATGTTACACTACCACCGTCCCTCGACCATGCACCATCCATCCCTGGTCAAAGCGCCTCGACGGTATATCCTATGTCTCATTATGTCTCTTATGATAAATTTTCTAATTCTCACAAAGCTTTCTTATCGGCCATCAATCATAACGATGAGCCCAAAATATTAATCAAGTCGTGTAGAATGAAAATTGGAGGGCGGCTATGAGACGAGAGATAGAGGCCCTTGAAATGAATGGAACATGGATTCTTGAAGATTTGCCTGAAGGGAAAAAGGCCATTGATTTAAAATGGGTGTACAAGATCAAGTACAAACCAAATGGAGACATTGAAAGATACAAAGCTCGTTTGGTTGCTAAGGGCTTTACACAATTGGAAGGGGTTGACTTTCATGACACCTTTGCTCCTGTTGCAAAGTTAGTTACAGTTCGAACTATCCTGGCCGTTGTAGTCAAGAAGAATTGGTTGGTTCATCAGTTGGATGTAAACAATGCATTTCTCCATGGAGACTTACATGAAGAAGTTTACATGAAGGTACCACAAGGTTTTGAGAAGGAAAAGGGAAACAAAGTGTCACACCCCCAAAATACCACTTAGAGAGTGTCCCTGATAGGCGTGTGACGTACCAGCAATGAGCCACTAATTACACAGAACCTATACATGTTTCTAAAATAAAGTTCTTGATTAATAATAAAACACCATCCAAGTTCAAAAGAAAACCAAAGTATTCAGCGGAAGCAAAATTAAACGAAGTTAAATAGTTTAAAACCAATATAAAGTATCAACAAATCAGAACACAAATCCCTCCAATCGACCCATGAGACTCTAGCTACTCCAGACAGCAAGTTCCAATGCAACAGCTAACGACCTACAAGCATGCAAACAAGTGTGTCAGACTACGCTGGTGAGTTCAAAGTTTTGTTACCGAGTTAGTTACCAGTTACGTGTATAAAACAGTTCAACAATTTGATTTGATGTTGTTATTAACTCGATTACCGAAATGGCTACAAGATGTGTTTGCCCAACCCCAATGTCTCTATCAAAACATTGCTCATGCTTTAAGGAAATTAGTTCACGCCCGACCTCCCTGAGACGGTGTGAGGGTGCCAAACCTAATAGCGCTATCAACTAATAACCTCGTTGCCTTCCCGGCAACTGTCGGTAGATGTAAGGGGTCTTATATGATAGAAACTGAGTAATAACCAACATCCCAATAACCTGCATTCCCCCTGGAACGTTACCCAATATCCCTTCCCGGGATGCATGCTTGGAAAAGAGCAGTGAACTCACCTTTGGTTTGCTCGGTAAGACTAGTTACTTGATCACACTTAGTCAATCAAAGCCTATGATGTTCATATATACCATAATCAGTTTGCATCCAAGTTGATCATGTTGTCACACAAGAACACTATCATAAAACATAACCGATACACCCTTGGTCCACCTACTACTTATTAGTTAGACATTCCACGCAATTATACACACAATCAATACACGTATCCCTAATGTGCTCAGCCCCACACCACGGCCCAAAACCTAATACCCAAGGGGTGCGGCCCAAAGAAGTAACCAGCCCGAGCCCGAGTGTGCAGTCCAAAACGACATGTTATCTAACAATTACATGTGTGTGTGGCCCATCGAAGCCCATATTTAATTTAATAACATGACCCAGTTCTAACACTAGTTTGGCTGTTTAAATTGTAACAGCTCATTGAGCTTAAGCCCAACCCGACGGCCCACCAATAACCCCTACCCCTAATTAGATGGATGTTACGCATATTTTTTTTAACAACATTACTCGGACTAGATCAAGCCAATTAATCAGATCTCTCATCTAATTTCCATGAGCATACATCACTGTGCATAACATAATTCAACATCATAACAAACCGATCCATATATTTACTAAGTCATAATTATGCACTCAAGTAATCATTTAACAAACAAAACATCATGGCATTTAATAAATACACATTATAATATTCTTGGCTGCCACTGACAACATTATTAAAGTGCCCACATGGTTTTTGGTTAGAACTACAACACATGTGCCGCCTTTTTTTCTTATTCAAAGTTATCCTTCTTATTAACCATTATATGCAAATCTATTGGACCATAAAACTAATGCATCGAAATTGATTAGAATCACACACTGACTTTATGCACACACATCAATTAATAGCCAACCTCCTCTCATCATTAATGGCATATGGTAGGTTTATTTGACTAGATTCACATGCACATAGGACATCATAGCCGACCACTGTTAATTCTTTCAAGATGTTATTGGACCAACAAGAACTTAAACAACAAATTATTATGATTAAAGATACTACTAATAATCAATACAAACAAGCACATAAGAAGGAACCGAGATGTTAATTACTAACCAAGAATCTGCCGAATAAAGTGTTATCTCGAGGGGGGGGGGGTTTCTTCAGTCGTGCGATCTAGGGGAAAGGCTGTAGGGTTTATTATTTTATGTGATACCAAAACGAATTGTAATATGATACGAATTAAAGTGTTGTGGCGGTTGGACTTCTCACCCGATCTGGGCCTATGATCATTGACTTGGGCTTTAATCAATAATCAATATATATATATATATATATATATATATATATATATATATATATATTAATAACCGATCTGCGCCTATGATCACTGACTTGGGCTTTAATCGATATATTAATGGGTTGGCGGGTTTCATAAAATTGAGGTGCGGCCCAATTAAAACGACTATTATAATACGAACACGAGGACATAGCCCAATCATATACACAGCACAGGATTCGGGCCCGACTTACACATATTACACACATATAGACTCACACACCTAACGCGTTTAGCTATTATGCTACAGTCACAAACGTTAACCAATTTGTTGTCGCAGGGAACATACGAAAAAGAAATACGAGAAACAAGATCGCGTGACGAAAAGATACTGACCTTGAAAGTTAGGGTTGTCACATCATCCCCAACTTGAAAGAAATTTCGTCCCGAAATTTGACAAGTAGCATAGAGGAGTGAAGTGAGAAATCAAGATTGTTGCGGATTTTGCTCAGGTGCCACATCATCCCTAACTTGAAGAGGAATTTCGTCCCGAAATTCACCAGCTGCATTAGACTCAGGTTCACCAGGCTTGGACTTGTCCTTAGGGAATAAATGTGGATACTTGAGCTTCATCTGATCCTCGCGCTCCCACGTGTACTCCGGTCCACGCCTTGAATTCCAGCGAACTCTCACGATTGGAATGCGGCTATGTTTACGCACCTTGACCTCCCGATCCATGATCTCTATCGGCTCTTCGACAAACTGCAATTTATCGTCGATCTTGAGTTCTTGAAATGGCACCACTAGCGTCTCATCGGCCAAACACTTCTTCAATTGCGACACGTGGAAGACATCGTGAATATTACCCAGCTCAGCAGGTAACTCAAGCTTGTAGGCCACTTTACCTATACGCTCCAAGATTTTAAATGGCCTAACGTAACGTGGATTAAGCTTACCGCGCTTCCCAAAGCGTACGACACCCTTCCACGGCGAAACTTTCAACATAACCCGGTCATTAACTTCGAACTCCAACGGTTTTACGCTTGTCTGCATAGCTTTTCTGTCGATCACGCGCTGCTGCCATACGATTCCTGATCTGAACAATCATTTCTGACGTTTCAAGAACAAGCTCAGGACCTGTGATCTGGCTATCACCCACCTCGGCCCAACAGAGAGGAGAACGGCATTTCCGCCCGTACAATGCTTCGAATGGAGCTGCCTGAATACTAGTGTGGTAGCTGTTGTTGTAGGAGAACTCTATCAACGGCAGATGTTTCTCCCAGCTCTTACCAAAATCAATCACACATGCTCACAGCATGTCTTCAAGTGTCTGGATGGTCCGCTCACTTTGACCATCCGTCTGTGGGTGATAAGCAGTACTCATATCGAGTTGTGAACCGAACGATTTATGCATTGACTGCCATAACTCAGAAGTAAAACGCGGATCCCGATCCGAGATGATAGAAGTTGGCACCCCGTGCCTTGAAACTACCTCCTTAAGATAAACCGCTGCAAGCTGCGAGAACTTATCTGTTTCCTTGATTGCCAGAAAATGTGCTGACTTCGTGAGACGGTCAACAATCACCCATATAGTATCGTTTCCAGCCTGAGTCCTTGGTAACCCTGTAACGAAATCCATGGCGATCTGCTCCCACTTCCACGTGGGTATCTTTGGCTGCTGAAGTAGGCCTGCGGGCTTCTGATGCTCCGCTTTGACTTTAGCACAAGTCAAACATTTGCTAACGTAAGTTGCTATGTGAGCTTTCATGCTAGGCCACCAATACGTAGTCTTCAGGTCGTGGTACATCTTATCCGAACCAGGATGTACTGAGTAGCGAGACTTATGTGCTTCCTCCATTACAAGTTCTCGTAAATTGCCATAGAATGGGACCCAGATGCGTCCGGTTACGTAGTAGGCGCCGTCTCCCTTTTGTTCTAACCGTTGCCTTGAGCCGCGTAGAGCTTCAGCCCTGACGTTTTCGGGTTTCAACGCTTCTACCTGAGCATCTCGTATCTGGGAAGGAAGACTAGATTGAATGGTGAGTTGTAATGCTCGCACACGCTTAGGTGCAGTATCCTTTCGACTGAGGGCGTCGGCCACAACATTTGCTTTGCCCGGATGGTACTAGATGGCACACTCATAATCGTTCAAAAGCTCTATCCAACGTCGTTGCCGCATGTTCAAATCCTTCTGGTCGAAGATATGCTGAAGGCTTCTGTGATCGATGTAGATGGTGCATTTGGTACCGTACAGATAGTGCCTCCAGATCTTCAACGCGAAAACCACGGCTCCTAACTCCAAGTCATGAGTCGTATAATTTTTCTCGTGCACCTTCAACTGTCGAGAAGCATATGCTATCACTTTGTCGCGCTGCATCAACACACAACCGAGACCCTGAATCGATGCATCGCAATAAACCACAAAATCCTCGGTACCCTCAGGTAGAGATAAAATCGGCGCGCTGCATAGTTTCTGTTTCAAAATCTGGAAAGCATCCTCCTGCTTCGTTCCCCAAGAATAAACTACGTTCTTCTGTGTCAAGGAGGTGAGAGGTTGAGCGATCTTTGAGAAATCCTGAATGAACCGTCGATAGTACCCTGCAAGACCAAGATATTGTCGCACCTCCGAAGGAGTCTTCAGTGCCGTCCAATTCCTAATAGCATCGATCTTAGCAGGATCCACGTGTATCCCCTTTTCGTTAACAATATGCCCCAGGAAGTGTACCTCTCGAATCCAGAAGTCACACTTAGAAAACTTCGCGTAAAGTTGCTCCTTCCTCAGGAGTTCCAAGATAAGACGTAGGTGTCGCTCATGGTCCTCCTCGCTCTTGGAATAAATCAAGATGTCGTCGATGAAAACGATAACAAAGTCGTCGAGATACGGTTTGCACACGCGGTTCATTAGATCCATGAAGACCGCTGGCGCATTAGTCATCCCAAACGGCATAACCAAAAACTCGTAGTGGCCATACCGCGTTCGAAAAGCTGTCTTTGGTACATCCTCCTCCCTAACTCGTACCTGATGATAGCCCGACCTTAAGTCGATCTTAGAATAAAAACTCGACCCTTGCAGCTGGTCAAACAAGTTGTCAATGCGTGGTAAAGGGTAGCGATTTTTGATTGTCACTTTGTTGAGCTCACGATAATCTATGTACATCCGAAAGGACCCATCCTTCTTCTTCACAAATAGTACTGGGGCTCCCCAAGGCGAAGAGCTAGGTCGGATAAAACCCCTATCCAACAGCTCTTGGAGTTGATTCGACAACTCCTGTAACTCTCCTGGCGCAAGACGATAAGGAGCACGAGCAATCGGGGCTGCTCCTGGCGCGAGGTCGATCTGAAATTCCACCTGACGATGTGGAGGTAAGCCAGGGAGTTCTTCAGGAAATACATCGGGAAATTCACGAACCACTGGAAGATCCTCGATCCTTCTCTCATCAGACTGCGAGTCAGAAACAAGAGCTAAAAGAGCAGGGTAGCCCTTACGTAGCACTTCTGAGCCTTCATTGCCGAGATAATACCAACCATGGCACCACTATGATGACCCTGAACCGATAAAGATTCTCCGCTAGGGAGTGGAATACGCACGATTTTCTCCTTGCAAAGAATTTCCGCCTGGTGCTTAGACAACCAATCCATGCCAACGACTACGTCAAAACTTCCAAGAGTAACAGGGAGTAGGTCAATGTCGAACACTTGACCCATGAGATCGAGTTTACAACCAAACAGAACATGAGAAGCCTCTATCGATTTACCATTAGCTAGTTCTACTATATGTTTAGTGACAAGAGGCGTAGGACTCAATCCTATACGACTACTGAACTCCAAAGATACGTAACTGTAATCGGCACCAGAGTCGAATAAAACAGAAGCAAAGATGTCGTTTATCAAAAACATACCAGTCACTACGTTGCCATCATTCCTAGCTTCCCCAGCTCCAATAGTGAACACCCTCGCGTGTGCACCATTTCCTCCATTGCCCCCATTGTTATTGTTCCTGTTGTTATTGTTCCCAGCATTGTTGTTGTTATTGGCATTCTGATTCAGCTGAGGGCAATCCCGCTTGAAGTGGCCCTCGTCCCCGCACTGGAAACACACTTTCTTAACACCCTGATTCTGCTAAGCTTGTTGCCTTTGCTGTCGCTGGTGCTGCTGGCTTTGCTGCTGCTGCTTTGGCTGTGGGGCTCTACAGTCTTTGGCCTCATGACCCACTTTCTCACATCTACGACAAGTTCGGAGGCACTGTCCATAGTGATGATCGCCACACTTGTTGCACTGTGGCTTCTTTCCAACATAGGAACCCTGATTCTGATTGCTGCCCTGGCCTTGATTAACTGAAGAAGACTGACTGAAACTGCGATTGTGGTTATTATCGGACCTTTTCTGGGATTGACCTACACTGGTTGCTTTATCGGTGTCGCTCCACTTGCGTTTATTATCACTAGCAGGTGTGGTGGCTGTAGCAGTCGAAGTAGTAGCAGAAACACGTGGCGGCAAGTTGTTACGTTCGACCTCTTGGTCAGTAATCTTATGTGCTAAACGGACGATACGGGGCAGGTTGTCTAGGTTTGCAGCAGTAACGTACCCCTTAACAGCTGGTGCTAAGCCCTTGAGATACAACTCGATTCGCCGGGGTGGAGGTCGAGACAGGTTAGGGCACAAGGTTGCTAAATCATTGGACCTCCTCGTGTATGCTTCGATCTCAGATCCCTCCATTTTCAGATTATAATACTCGTTCTCCAGTTTCTGAATCTCATCACGAGGACAATACTCCTCCCTCATCAACTCCTTAAAGTCATCCCAAGTGGTGGCATTCGCCATTTCGATACCCAACATCTGCACCTGGGCATTCCACCACGTCAGGGCACCATCCTCAAGCGTGCCCGTAGCATACTTCACTCTGTCCCCAGCAGGACAATTACACATCGCGAATACCGCCTCTGCCTTCTCAAACCATCGCAGAAGTCCTACAGCCCCTTCAGTCCCACTGAAGGTCTGTGGCTTGCAATCCATGAACATCTTGAACGTACAAACAGGTGGAGCAGGTGGATGGTTTTGATTCGCAGGTTGACCTAAAACGAAAGAACGTATAACGCACAGGTGAGATTCGAGTACACGACACAAGGATAGAAAATAATTGGCACATATCGTACCAGCCTGGTAAGCCGTTAGGGCTTCAGCTACACGAGTGTTGATCAGGTTGGTTAATTCGGCCTGCGTCATAGCAATGTGGCCACGTCCGCCACCTCGGCCTCCTCCACGTCCACTCATGGTTCTAAATAAGAGAAGGGAACTATCTTAAGGGTTGAAACGAGGTAAAAGTCAAGTTTCACATTAAAATCTACAACTATCAAGTTTACACATAATAGGGCAGAATCCTTCTCACGTTCGTTAAGCCTCACTGGGACTTACATACACCTCACGTTATTATTATGTGTGCACCCATAGTAATAAGGTAATTTGCATGCTCATCTCAGTGCCTCTTAACTTGCGCTAAAAGTTTCCCCCCGCATTCAAATAGCCAAGCAGTGGGTGCTACAGAATCATGATTCACAAAAGCCGAAGGGTAGTGCTACACTATCAAATCTAGTATGTCGTTTTTCATGTAAGTTATAAGTATGTGACTACTAATCAAGTAATGCATAAAGTAAACAGAAGACGAACCTTGCAATCTGGAGCTGAGTGTCATGGTCGATTCTCGAAGTTGTTCAGTTATAGTCTGGTTTAAAAAAAACGTTTTAAAACCAAGTTCACTATAACCAGTGGCTCTGATACCAAACTGTCACACCCCCAAAATACCACTTAGGGAGTGTCCCTGATAGGCGTGTGACGTACCAGCAATGAGCCACTAATTACACAGAACCCATACATGTTTCTAAAATAAAGTTCTTGATTAATAATAAAACACCATCCAAGTTCAAAAGAAAACCAAAGTATTCAGCGGAAGCAAAATCAAACGAAGTTAAATAGTTTAAAACCAATATAAAGTATCAACAAATCAGAACACAAATCCCTCCAATCGACCCATGAGACTCCAGCTACTCCAGACAGCAAGTTCCAATGCAACAGCTAACGACCTACAAGCATGCAAACAAGTGTGTCAGACTACGCTGGTGAGTTCAAAGTTTTGTTACCGAGTTAGTTACCAGTTACGTGTATAAAACATTTCAACAATTTGATTTGATGTTGTTATTAACTCGATTACCGAAATGGCTACAAGATGTGTTTGCCCAACCCCAATGTCTCTATCAAAACATTGGTCATGCTTTAAGGAAATTAGTTCACGCCCGACCTCCCTGAGACGGTGTGAGGGTGCCAAACCTAATAGCGCTATCAACTAATAACCTCGTTGCCTTCCCGGCAACTGTCGGTAGATGTAAGGGGTCTTATATGATAGAAACTGAGTAATAACCAACATCCCAATAACCTGCATTCCCCCTGGAACGTTACCCAATATCCCTTCCCGGGATGCATGCTTGGAAAAGAGCAGTGAACTCACCTTTGGTTTGCTCGGTAAGACTAGTTACTTGATCACACTTAGTCAATCAAAGCCTATGATGTTCATATATACCATAATCAGTTTGCATCCAAGTTGATCATGTTGTCACACAAGAACACTATCATAAAACATAACCGATACACCCTTGGTCCACCTACTACTTATTAGTTAGACATTCCACGCAATTATACACACAATCAATACACGTATCCCTAATGTGCTCAGCCCCGCACCACGGCCCAAAACCTAATACCCAAGGGGTGTGGCCCAAAGAAGTAACCGGCCCGAGCCCGAGTGTGCAGTCCAAAACGACATGTTATCTAACAATTACATGTGTGTGTGGCCCATCGAAGCCCATATTTAATTTAATAACATGACCCAGTTCTAACACTAGTTTGGCTGTTTAAATTGTAACAGCTCATTGAGCTTAAGCCCAACCCGACGGCCCACCAATAACCCCTACCCCTAATCAGATGGATGTTACGCATATTTTTTTTAACAACATTACTCGGACTAGATCAAGCCAATTAATCAGATCTCTCATCTAATTTCCATGAGCATACATCACTGTGCATAACATAATTCAACATCATAACAAACTGATCCATATATTTACTAAGTCATAATTATGCACTCAAGTAATCATTTAACAAACAAAACATCATGGCATTTAATAAATACACATTATAATATTCTTGGCTACCACTGACAACATTATTAAAGTGCCCACATGGTTTTTGGTTAGAACTACAACACATGTGCCGCCTTTTTTTCTTATTCAAAGTTATCCTTCTTATTAACCATTATATGCAAATCTATTGGACCATAAAACTAATGCATCGAAATTGATTAGAATCACACACTGACTTTATGCACACACATCAATTAATAGCCAACCTCCTCTCATCATTAATGGCATATGGTAGGTTTATTTGACTAGATTCACATGCACATAGGACATCATAGCCGACCACTGTTAATTCTTTCAAGATGTTATTGGACCAACAAGAACTTAAACAACAAATTATTATGATTAAAGATACTACTAATAATCAATACAAACAAGCACATAAGAAGGAACCGAGATGTTAATTACTAACCAAGAATCTGCCGAACAAAGTGTTATCTCGAAGGGGGGGGGGGGTTTCTTCAGTCGTGCGATCTAGGGGAAAGGCTGTAGGGTTTATTATTTAATGTGATACCAAAACGAATTGTAATATGATACGAATTAAAGTGTTGTGGCGGTTGGACTTCTCACCCGATCTGGGCCTATGATCATTGACTTGGGCTTTAATCAATAATCAATATATATATATATATATATATATATATATATATATATATATATATATATATATATATATATTAATAACCGATCTGGGCCTATGATCACTGACTTGGGCTTTAATCGATATATTAATGGGTTGGCGGGTTTCATAAAATTGAGGTGCGGCCCAATTAAAACGACTATTATAATACGAACTCGAGGACATAGCCCAATCATGTACACGGCACAGGATTCGGGCCCGACTTACACATATTACACACATATAGACTCACACACCTAACGCGTTTAGCTATTATGCTACAGTCACAAACATTAACCAATTTGTCGTCGCAGGGAACATACGAAAAAGAAATACGAGAAACAAGATCGCGTGACGAAAAGATACTGACCTTGAAAGTTAGGGTTGTCACACAAAGTGTGTCGCTTGAGAAAATCCTTGTATGGTCTTAAACAAGCCTCGAGAAATTGGTATCACAAATTCACTTCGACCCTCCTTGAAGGCGGATTCACACAGTCCAAGGCGGATCACTCCTTGTTCATATTTAAAAGGGGAGAGACATATGTTGCAGTCCTAATTTACGTAGACGATGTGATTTTGGTTGGAAATGATGCCAACAAAATAAGCGAGACAAAGTCCTTCTTGAATGAACGATTTAGCATCAAAGACCTCGGAAATCTCAAATATTTTTTGGGAATCGAAGTTGCTCGAACAGAAGAAGGCATGGTTCTCAGCCAAAGAAAGTACACTCTTGACATTCTTGAAGACGCAGGAATGCTTGGTTGTCGCCCCAGTCCTATGCCCATGGAACAAAATCTGAAGCTGGGCATAGGGGAAGAAGAAGACCGTGTTGATACCAGTCATTATCGTCGGTTCATTGGAAGACTGCTTTATCTCCAAGCCACACGTCCCGACGTTGCACACTCTGTCAGTATTCTAAGTCAATTCGTGGCTAACCCTCGTCAAACCCATCTTGATGCTGCTTTAAGAGTCCTTAGATATTTAAAAGCCACAGCCGGTCAAGGGATTTTACTTCCCAAGAAAGGGGGAAGCAACCTTGTTGCGTACACAGATTCCGATTGGCTCGGTTGTCCTATCACCAGAAGATCAAGGACCGGATATCTACTTCTCCTTGGAGGCGCCCCCGTATCTTGGAAATCCAAAAAGCAATCTGTCGTATCACGGTCATCCGCGGAAGCTGAGTATAGAGCCATGGCCACAACTGTTAGTGAAATCCTTTGGATGAGGTGGCTCCTCAAGGATCTCGACACCATGCAAGCGACTCCCACATCTCTTTTTTGTGATAACCTTGCGGTAAAACACATTACCAACAACCCCGTCTTTCACGAACGTACCAAACATGTAGAAATGGATTGCTACTTCGTTCGTGAACGCGTAGAATCGAAAGAGATTGAACCACTTCACATCAACACTAAACTCCAGATAGCAGACTTATTCACCAAAGCTCTTGGATCAAAGCAGTTGCAGACATTACTTGGCAAGCTGGGTGTTCGTAACCTTCACACTCCAACTTGAGGGGGAATATTGTGGGATAATATTTACCATATTTTATTCCTTATTTCTTGCCCATCATCATGCCTATTCTTCTGCCAAGTCTTCCGCCACCATTATATTGTTTCTTTTTTTATGTTCCCATCTTTTCCTATATATGTATTGTCTTGGCTTGTTATCATTATCAAGAAATAATATACCAAGAGTTTTTTATAAACAATCCGCGGGATTATAGAAGCCGAGGTGTTGTCCAAACTATTAATCACGATCTCGATCTTGGTTGGAAAATGAAAGTAAAATATCTTTGATAAAAGCATGCGGTTAATCTACGCTAAATGCTTAGATTGCATAACGGGTCGAGCGAACATAGACCCGAATCGGATAATAAAAGTGTAAAAATCAAGAAATATGGGTCCGAGTAATGGGCCATGGTTTAGTTATGTTAAGAGATGAGTTCCGAACGATTAAAATGGGTTTGGACTGAATTGGATGAGTTTTGGTCGAAAATTGCGAAATTGGTCATGGCTGGGAAATCACCCGACCTTATTCATGCCATGCAAAGAAGCAAGTGTGTCTTGTCGCGTGGCGCGACAGCGCCCTTTTTAAAAAAAATGTTTATTTTATTTAAGTTTGTTGCGCGGTTTCAGTTCTTCGTTCCATCGTTTTGATTACTAATTGGTTGAAGATAATATTGTATGATAGGTAAACCATGCCAGGTACCTGATCATGAAGGTCAAGCCCCAAAGGAACCGAACGCTCTTCAATGATGCATTACTTCCGCTTTTTGTTGAAATTTTAATGAATCTAGTATTGTGTTTAGTCAAGACAGCCTACTTGTAACTTTGTTAGTTTATCATCTAAACCTTTTGGATACTTTGGTAAAAACACTAGTGTTAAATATGAAATCTCTCTCTCTCTCTCTCTCTATTTATATATATATATAATGTAAGTATCTATAGAAAACCCACTTTAATTAGAAAACCCGGGAAACTCAAAGCTCCCGATGTTTTTTGTTTTTGAAAAAATTTACACATGTTATATACATGTTTTTAAGAGTTTTGGGCAAAAAAAAAAAAAAAAAATCAAAAAAGCGCCGAGTAGATATTTTTAAAAAAAATAAACAAGTTTTGGTATAACACATGTTACAAATATGTCAGATGAATGTAACATGTGTTACACCAAAACTTGTTTATTTTTTTTTAAATATCTACTCGGCGCTTTTTTGATTTTTTTTGCCCAAAACCCTTAAAAACATGTATATAACATGTATAAATTTTTTCAAACAAAAAAAAAACATCGGGAGCTTTGAGTTTTCCGGGTTTTCTAAATTAAAGTGGGTTTTCTATACATCCTTCCCCTATATATATATATATGTATATGTATATATATATATATATATACACACACATATATAGGGTAGGGATAGTGTACATTAATTCAGAAGTGAGAGAAGTGTATTATAACACTATGTATAACACTATATAACACCATTTAAACACCGTATAACACTATGTAACGCCATATAACATCATATAACACTATGTAACACTATATAACAATATATAACACTATACATCTATCATAAACATGCTATCAGACAAAATATAGTGTTATATTTGTTATATAGTGTTATATAGTGTTACATAGTGTTATACGGTGTTATATGGTGTCACATAGTGTTATACGGTGTTTATATGGTGTTATATAGTGATATATATAGTGTTATAATACACTTCTCACACTTATCGATTAATGTACAGGATCCTCTACCTACATATATATATATATATATATATATATATATATTACAAAGTCCTACTTTTGTGAGAAGTGTGAGAAATAATGTGGTGATGACAAGTGTCCTATATCAAAATTAATTCAAAAGGGTGAATTAGTAATCTTCTATTTCTTTCAATTAATTGATTAAAAGATAACTGCCCAAAATAACCGCCACCCTTTATTATAGGAATTCGAATTTAGGAATTAATCTATGAATTTGTGTAGTGTTATATAATTCTGTAGTACAACAACCATTCAGAACTGTATAGTGTTATATATTTTTTATATAGTGTTATATAGTGTTACTTGGTGTTATATGGTGTTATAATATGGTTTTGGTGTTATATAATTTTGTAGCGCAACCATCAAAAAACACTATATAATACCATAAATTATTAATTCTGTAGTGCAACTACCATTCAGAACTGTATAGTGTTATATATTTTTTATATAGTGTTACATGGTGTTATATAGTGTTTTTTGGTTATATAGTGTTAGATGATGGATGCATAGTGTTATATAGTGTTATATTTTTCTGGTAGCATGTCTATGATGGATGTATAGTGTTATATATTGTTATATAGTGTTATATGATAGATGTATAGTGTTATATGATGGATGTATAGTGTTATACGTTTCTTGCAGCAGTTACATATTTTTTGTATTTTTAGAATTGAGGATCGATATAATTTAGCAATTAAATTTGAATAGCTAGTTTTTAGGAGATTAATGGGGGTTTTGGTTGTGTAGGATACGGTTACCATATTTGAAACATTGGAAAAGACACTATTGCCCTTCAATTTTACATAAGGTCCTTCTAGTTAAAACACAATTTACATTTTTATACCCTATTGATCTCAACCATTAGATCAAATATCCAATGGTTTAAAACACTTCTTACCCTTCTCACATTTTAGACACTTTTTACCATATCCCTACCCTATATATATATATATATATATATATATATATATATATATATATACTATGAGTAGGGTCTTACACTAATCCTCAAGTCAAGACAAAGTGATGGTCTCCTCAGCGAAAGAAACCCCGGTGCCTAGAGGCTAAAAGTCGACAATGTAGCCAGAAAAGGCCCAAAATTTCAAATAAGCATATCTTGGGCAGGGAAATGAATTATGAATACCATGATATAGGAATCCGGAGTATCTCAACGAGACGAAGCTAAGAAAATGGTTAAATTTGCATGGCACATGCCAGCCAAGATGCTCAGACCATGCCTACCAGAAACCCCCGTGCCCTATCCTATAAATGAAAAAAAAGGATTTTTAGAATACTTTAGATGATTTTCCCGGCCCATAAGAGTTGACTACGCTTTGTACCTCAATACCAAGCGTTGTGCTAGTAATTGTACAAAGATCTTGCAAGATTTTTTACTTGGCACGGGTCGTGCCTAGTGGGCATGGGTCGTGCCCGATCGCCCATATTAGACTATAAATAGAGACCTCATCCAACCATTTTCTTTGCTCAACCTTGTGTTTGTTGAGTCAAACATCCATGTTTTCTATGTCTATGTAGTACTAGCATGTTAATTGCTAGAAAGAGGGTTAGAGGTCATCGTTTGGGACTTTGGGTTTGCTAATTCTTGCCTCAACGTGGTGGCAAAAGCTAAGCGTTAAGGACTTGGTCTTTTTCATCTCCACTACTCTTAAGGATATAACATCAAATCAAGAGATCCATGGTGGTTAGTGGACTAGATCCCTTATGAGTGATTTTTACTAAATACTAAACCCTAATAATAGGTAAGTATTGCGTCGACGGATTTCCGTAGCACTTATTTTCGTTGTTGTGGGTTTGATTCCGACATTGCGGGTGGCCGCCCTGCTGCTTATTTCCAATATCGTTGAGATGTAACGACGTCCACAATTTTAAATATGTATTTCGCATGTTATAAAACCATCTATTTCGCATGTTATAAAACCATCTATTAACAGAATTCGCATATTAGAATAACCATAAATAACTCTTAATCACATGTATTTTGCATGTTATAAAACCATCTATTTCGCATGTTATAAAACCATCTATTAACAGAATTCACATATTAGAATAATCCATAAATAACTCTTACATCTATTTCGCATATAGTGTAAAACCCTGTTTTCAGAACACAATTACATACATTGTATAATCAGATTCAGACAAAACATTTACTAAACACAACTAATTCTTATATCTATTTCGCATACTATAAGAATTCTAACGAAAACCTAACCTACTCAAAACCCCCTAATCATACCAAAACACATGTATCACAGTTAACCATTACCAAAACCCCCCTAATCTCATAAAATCACATGTATCCAACAAAACCCTTACCAAACAAAGCTAATCATACAAAATCGCATATGTCATACAAAACCCTTATCAAAACCCATTATAAAATCGCATGTATAAGCAAATACCTGGATTCTTCTTCTTTGATTGTGGTCTGTCGTTGTTGGTCTTGTTCCGTTGCTCAAAACTCATTAACCCTCGTTGAATCGCACCGGAAACGCCGAACGGAAGTCGTGGGAAGAAGAATGTAATGTTTTCGATATTGTTTTTACGGTATCATTGTGAATATCTTCGCTGATTTTCAGGGATTATGATTTCGCAATGACGATTTTAACCTTGGCGGTTTGATTTATATATATTAATTTGATTAATTTAATCACGTAAATTAATTAAGCACGGGGTTTAAATGAGGATGATCCGACGGCTGTGGGTAAAGCGTACATATTGTACGATTAAAGCTATTGTACAATAACCGGTCTCTCTCTCTCTCTCTCTCTCTATATATATATATATATATTAAAGCGTGTATTATTTCAAGTATAACCAGGGCCAAACCAACGTTTTTGAATACCCTAAGCGAACTACAAAGTCGAGACACTTTTGAAGTGATCCTTTTTACGATTCGACATTGAGTTATTGGCAAAATTATAAAAAAATATTATAGAATCAAAGATATTTGGCTAGTAGCAATCAGATTAGATTATCAAAATGCCAAGATTGTCAATTGCAATGGAAAAAATCAGATTATCATAATGCATAATGCCTAGATTATCAATAACAATGAAAAAAATTTATCATAAATCAGATTATGCAAAACAGAAAAGAATTAAGATTAGCAGCAAAAAAAATAAATAAATAAAATAGCAGCAAGTTCATTCACCATGTTTATATACAATCACACCAAATAATCAAATTGTATATTCTTTTTGGCCTACAGAGCTTGTTCAATAAAAAAATATATACATGTAAAAATCGTTGTTGCAAAAACTCGCACTAAAGTATACACGAAAAGCAAAATGACTACTTACCACTAGACTACAACAACTTTATGTTTTAGTAAACATATTATATATAAAAATATCTGCATTAAATCAATATATTGGTTTTTTTTTAAACTTGCAAAAACTCGCACTAAAGTATACACAAAAAGCAAAATGACTACTTAGCACTAGACTACAACAACTTTATGTTTTAGTAAACATACTAGGTTAGAACCCCGTGTATTACACGGGTTGAATAAATATAATTCTATATATTAAATAATAAAAAGTTATATCTTTATGAATCCCGTATATTGTACGGGTTAAATAAATGTAATTTTATATATCAAATAAAAAAAGTTATATATTTAAAAATCATATATATTACACAAATTAAATAATGTAATTTTGTATACTAGATACTAAAAACGTCATATTTTTTAAAAACCCAAGTATAATCGGGTTGAATAAATCTACCAAATAATAAAAAAATTACATCCTTAAAAACCCCGTATGTTAGACGTGTTGAATAGATCTAAAAAAAAAGTTGGGTTATTGGATTTTATCACCCCTAACTATTGGCTATTAGCCGCTGCCACCCCCAACTATCACTTTGACGCCCGCCATCACCAACTTAATACTTAGTTTGTTCCGTCACCATGTCGTTAACTGATCACTAACTTTTGAGCTTGTTACTATACTTATCGGGGTGTCCAAAGATCCCTAAAACCTTCCTAAGATCCCTATGACACCACTAAAAGTATAAAAAAAACAGGATCAAAAGTTAGTGATCAGTTAACAGTGTGGTGACGGAACACACTAAGTGTTAAGTTGGGGGTGATGGACGTCAAAGTGATAGTTGAGGGTGGCAGCGGCCAATAGCCAATAGTTGGGGGTGATAAAATCCAATAACCCAAAACAGTTATATCTTTAAAAAAACACGTGTATTACACATATTAAATAAATGTAATTTTGTATATTAAATAACAAAAACGTTGTATCTTTAAAAAACCCGTGTATTTCTCTTGCCTATCGTCCACTTCGGTAACTCCAACCCAAAAACATGAACTTCCGGAGTCCCTATCTAACAGTTACCCCTCTCTTACTGACTAAGGCTAAGGTGGTGTCAACCAAAGGCGCAAGAAGTTCTCACATAAATAGACGTTTGAATATTAGCTCAGTAACATCATTCTCTTGTGCCAGCTCTACCTCAATTCCCTTCTTAGCCTCAACAGCTAAAGCATCCCTTTCTGCAGCTCCAGGAACAGCAGAAGAATCTGGAGTTTATGATTTTGGCAGGAGAGGTTCTTTTACCAAATAATAAAAAAATCATATCTTTAAAAACCTCGTCTATTACACGTGTTGAATAAATCTACTTTTACATAGCAAATGATAAAAGTTATATGTTTAAAAACTTCGTGTATTACACAGGTTATATAAATGTATCTTTGTATAATAAATAATAAAAAAAAGTTATATTTTTCAAAACCCCACACTTTACACGAAATTTTGTATACCAAATAATAAAAAAATTATATTTTTAATAAATTAGAATAACATTTAATATTAACTACACTATACTCCTTTTAACAAAACTATTACTTTACTAAAGGAATTAAAAAACAAAAATGCATTTTTTTATTTTAAACCTCTCATCTCTTAGGTGCTGTTTGTTTTTGCTTAAAACATCTGCAAGGAGTCAATGTCTTCAGGCGGGCAGATATAAGACCTTGAAGACTGTTTGTTTTTTTTAAATAAGATCTGAACATTGCTTTTATTAGCTTAAAAAAAAGCATATGTCTAACATCTTCACAAACAATCAGATCTTCAAAACCCCATCTTCCTCCTCTCTTTCTCTCCCTCCCACCACCACCTCCACCTCCCCTCCTTCCTCACACCGATCCCCTCCTCTGGTCTGACCTCCGGCAACCGGAGATGGATCCCGGCGCCCCTCCCTTTGGTCCGATAAGCACCCCCAAACCCCCCTTATTCTTCTGCTAGCACCCACACCCGTCTCCACCCGCTCGGTGGTGACCGACGGCGGCTGTAGCTGCCGGAAATGACAAGCAAAAACGAAGGTACTAGATGAGTTTGAAGGTGGTTCTCCAAGCACCGTAGCAGCAACAGCTCTGCTGTTGTCTTCCTTTTTCTTCTCCTCCCTAGGGTTTCAGGTATTTTGTCTTATCCTTTTTCTTCTTTCTTTTCACAGAGATTCGATGTGTTAATTTGAGCCTCAATTGTTTTTTTTCTTTTTAATTTCATTTAAAAAACTGTAGTGTGTGGATATGAGTGGATATTAAAGTTATCTTTTTTTTTTTTGGACAGATTCGTTTTTTTTACGGGTTTGAGTGGTGGTGCTGGTGTTTTGGGCAGTGTAGTGGTGGTGGTGGTTGTATTATGGTTTTTTTATGTTATACAGACGATATCCAGTTTATAAAACAAACAATATTATATTTTCAGCTTGCAGACCTTTAGACCACATCTTCAGTTGCAGACATAAAATCAGCTGAAATCAGACTGCAGACAGTTTTTGTCTGCAAAAACAAACAGCACCTTAGTACCTAAGCAAAATGCACGTATGAAGAAATATGAGAACACAAACTAAGTCTGGGCTATAATGAAGAATTGTGAAAAGTTTGATGTCCAAATCAAGAAATAAATAAAATCACTATTTTTCAGCGTGTTACGAATTAATATATGTATATAAATTTATTAATTATATATTCAATATAAGATAAGTAGGAAAAAGGGGTATTTGTTTTAAAGGTATATTAAATTAACAATTTAGATTTGAGGATAATATTTTATTAAAGTATGATAAGATTCAATATTTATTTATTTAGTTAATATAAAATAAGTATAGATTTGAGGATGCATTCAATGAATGACACGTGTCCAAAAGTTGGTTTCTTTTATTATAGTAGATAGATTATATATAAAAACTAGGTTATCACCTGGGTAGACACCCGGGTAGGAAAATTTAAATTACATTAATAAAAAATTTCAACACACACTAATTCATTTCTATTTAAAATTAAAATCAAACCATACCTATGAGTTAAATATTGCATCAAGAGTAACACTGACTTGGCTTCAGCGCATATTGTGTTGTAAAATTCTTTTAATATAAAAAACTTTGTACCCAAGCCCATAATATTGTAATCAAGTATAAAACAAAAAACCCAACAATAAGAGACCTTACTTTTACAGGTTGATTTTAAGGTATACAAATAATTAATTCTATTTCTACACTAAACTACTAAACAATTATATTGTTGAATAAAGAGGAAAAAGAGTCTATGAAAGATTACATTGAAATAAGTACGAGCAAGCCAACATGTGGAAGATCGGTTGAAGCAAGTTATTCATATCACAATAGTCAATCTGGAAAAAGATGAAGTGTACGAATCACTGTCTTCCATCCATAGAAGCAGTAATAGCAAAAAACAAACTAATAAAAATAAGGGAAAATTGGGAAAGAATGAAAGATACATTTGATAATAGAAATAAGATTCAATTATAACTTTATAAATTGTATGAAATTATACTTGAAGTTAATTACCTCTTTGAGGCTATAATTTGCCAAACAAAATTAAAGTGTCGAGCATAATACCTATTTGCCACCAATATAATCAAGCAAATGCAGGGGCGGAATTAGAGTGATAGAAGGGGTAACCTCCGTTGCCCCTTGACGCTCCGGTGATGCTTCGACGGTAGTGTAAATTTTGAAAAATTTAACGTTTTTTCGATTTCGTTACCACTTTTTATTGAAATGTTACCCCTATGCGGATCTTCTAGATCCGCCACTGAGCAAATGTTTGTCAAGTTCAAAATGCCGGCAAAGAAATTTCTTCAAGAAAAACAATCATAAATATTATATTTAAAAATATATCGACCCATTTACTTATGAAAGCATTGAATTGAGTTGCATGTTATCTATAATAGGTTACAGGTCGGTAGGTAAAAATAAACAAATAGATAACACAGGCTAAACAGGTCAAAGGTCATCCAAAGTGTATTTTTATTGCAAATAAAATCCCAAGTCTATTAACTCAAATTTTTATAATATTACTGATTTTTTTATAGTTCTTTGTAACTAAAACTAACACATTACTAATTTATTAAGAAATAAAAGCAGATAAAATACAGTTTTGGCTGGCCCGATCTGACCCTGTGAGCTATAATACACTTAAGTTTTACGGTATACCTTCGTTATATCTGAAGATTTAGCTGCCGGATGCATATCTGGAAAGCGGGAAACCTCTTCTGCATTCTCAAATAGAATATAAGTTGGGAGTTGATCAGGTACTCTAGTACATTATATTTTAAAAAATCAGTTGATATATAAATATATAATGTATTCCACACATTACATAATAAATAACTAAGCCAAACGACAATACAGACCAAGAGAGATTCCAAATCTTGCAGCTGTATTCGGGAAAAGTCCAAGATCAACTATTCCAAAAGATATATTTTAATTCGAGAAGCTGTTGCAGAAAAATATATAATCAACGTATAAAAAACATTTTTTAATTAATAATTAGCGTTATATACTCACGTAATAGAAAGTTCATGGAGAGCGCGGCTGGTGCGTATACAGGAGGATGATAATGAAGAGCGGAATTCCACCTGCCAAATAAGAAAACAGAACGACAGCCCAGATTAAATATAAAACAACAAAATACATCAAGAAAAAGATGTCGAGAATACTGTGAGCAGGCCTAACCAACCAAAATCTTGATGTGCCACCTTCAGTTACTAAGGACTCCAATTGTAGTGGTGTTAAATGACTTGCAGAACCTAAAATCACATGATTTAAAAAAACTTTGAAACGGGGGAATTTAGATGAGTGTCGAAACTCAATGCAATATATAAAATATAGAAAAGCGTAAAATGTCATTCTCGTCCTTGAGGTTTGGCCAGTTTTGCGCCTTTCGTTCAAATGTTAAAAAAACTTAGTCCCAACATACTCAACGGAATTATCTTCTATAAAAATTGGGAATGCAATTAAAGAACATACCCATGCAGTCAAATCAGCAGCTCCATAGATCAAAGTATCAAACCGACACAAATGAGCTTTGTGATTATTGGACGAACATCAAACATCCTTAAATACAACAAAAGAAACCTCAAAATCATAAACTAAAAATAATGATAATTTCAATCAACGACTACACCTCGACCTGAAAACTCAACCGCGTGGACTTGGGAAAAACTTGAAGTGACTTTTTCATAGGAAAACTGAGATGCTTTTGGGCTTTGAAAGCTTGTAGTCGATGCCACATTAGAATAGGCCATCATCTGCTGTTTATTATTAACAGTTTCTCAAGTTTTAAAAGAAATGAAGAAAGCACTCTATTTCATAAAACGGTCAATGAAAAGGTTGAATAGCTGGGTTGTCTCTTAATGTATAAATAATATCTAAGTTACCTCTAATCAATAATATTCAACAAAAAGTTATTAACCTAGTCGTCGACACTGATCACTGATTCTAATGACGCATTTTGTTCAATTGTTGCCACGTTCAACTTTTTGGCTGTAAAACCTTGCAAAAAGAAATATAAAACTAAGCGATACGATACAAGTTTGAAAAGAACTGACAACGTAAAAACTTCTATACCTTAACCATTGTAAATAAAGCCTTAACATTCATCATTCTTGATATGATCACGAACAGGCTGCATTCATATTAAATATAAATATATTAAAAGTGCCATAAAAGAAATAAAGTTATAAAATTATTATAGAAAACATACAAAATCCTTTTTAAGACCTTTCCTAACCCGCCAATAAGGTTACCTCTGCTGCTGAGATAGATGTTTTCTGTATTTCTATAACTAATCTTGAATGTAACCACATAAAAACTTGTCAAACCATTTAATTAAGTCAACAACTTAGGAAATCTAACAAACCCCTAAAATCACAAAAAAAAAAAAAAAAAAAACAGGAAACAATAAACCAATTACAGAATCATTGAAGATTTTATTGAAGATCATACCTTAAACAAAAGTAGATTGTTTCTCTTTCAATGTATACGGAATCGCTAAACATAATCTAGAAAAAAAAGGGAAAACATCAGTGTAAAACAAAAAGATGTATTTAGAGCATAATACCTTAGTGCTTGTCATAGGTAGTGCTCTGAACAAAGTCTGAATCTTCCACCCTCTCAGATGATAAGAATTTAGTAGGGTGATATATGGAATCCCTTTAGTTTGGACATAATTCAAAGCGAATCCAATAGGTTTAGACCGAAAGAAATCAATAAAAAAGACTAAAATTTCATTGTGGCATATGATCGAGATTGATCTCCGAGCCATCGTCTTCCACCTTCGTTCCAAGCAATTCCATCTGTTTATTCAAAAATATATTCCATTAATTGAATCATTCTAAGTCTAAGTGTACGAAACTATAATCCATTTTTCATTTAAATTGAAATGAAGAAGTGGATCACAGCCTTAGGAATCGTATATGAAAAGGAATAGATTAGCAATAAAAATCATAGGTGGATTGGAATTAAGAGCATACTTTCGATTATCAAAGAGGAATCGATCAAGAACAGACAAAGCAAATTTGCGATGGTGGGTTTTAGGGTTCAGCAGAAATTAGGTTGTCATTTGTTGCTGTGTGAGAAAGAAGATAAATACGATCCATTTGTTAGAAGATGAAGATGAGAAGAACTAACATTTGATTTGATTTGCTTGACTGATTGAAGAAGGAAGATGGAGGCTGGAAAAGATTAGGGTTTCTGAATGCTTGAAACGTTGTCTAGCGAACTCATTTGTTATATTGGATCCAATAAAGAGTTGGTGGGTTTTTTTACCCAAAACTCAGACCCGATAGCTTGGCGGATCCCGCGTCCAATTAGAGAATGGAACATTGAGATTGCTTCCCACATAAATCTTCCACCATAACATGCCACATCAGCAAATTGTTCCACCATCACATGCCACATGGCCCAAATCCTTTTCATTTATTAATATAATATAGATATCTGCATTAAATCAATATATTTGTTTTTTTTTAACGGAGGCCCAAAATTTATTAGAGCATAAAGCCCTTGCTTTACTTAAGCTAGAATTGATTCCCCGCGTTGCTGGGTCATTTTTTTTAACGTGATGTGAGTGTATTGTTTTTTTTTTTTTTTTTGTAATTGTTTATCGATTAATATGTATACCAACTGAAAACGTCCATAAAATTAACATGAATCATTTCTAAAAATATTTTCGTCAAAACATAGATTAACTAAAAATGTGCATAAAAATAAACATGAATACGTAGTATATTTGACCCGGCTCATTTTTAAAAAAATATTACGCCGAAACATAAATCAACCTGAATTTATACCGTCACGCACATAAAAAATAGTGTTTTCTTAGGTTAAAGAATGATATTGCGTGTTATGGTAGCGTCGAAACGCAAAGTAACTCGAATTTATACTGTCTGATGAAAACATATTATATTGATCCGACTCGTTTCCGAACAAAATTTCATGAAAAAGTAGACCAATTGAAAACCTAGATAAAAATAAGTACGAAAACACATTATATTTGACCAAACTCATTTTCAATGAAATTTATATCAATGTAAACCAACTTAAATTAACACCGATACGTACATAAAATAAAGCACTTAAGACACAATGAGGTATAAAAAGTTTTCAAAAGTTGAGGATATAAATGTTAATATTGAAAGCTCATGGATAAGATATACAAAATAACAAAAAAAAAAAAAAAACATAAGCTATAGTAGCTAATGAGTTCGCAAATTATATACGGCCCTTAAAAATTAATTTTTTTTAATTTTTTTTAAATCATTAATATTCACATTCTAAGTAAATTATATACATATTATATTATATACATATTAAAAACATAAGTGAATGAACAGTAATTATATACATATTTTCATTTTCATTTTCAATATTTACATTCTTAAGATTGTGGTAATAGTGCTGGCCATCTACTCGCTCTCATGGGCGGCAAAGGGAATAGTGCTAGGCAACTGCCTGTCACTACCCTATTGGTCCAACAAATTTATTATTTATCCCGTTTTAAAATTACGATTTTGCCATCACTTCAAAATTATGTTTTTACCCCCAGTTAAAAATAAATTCACGCTTTTGCTCCCAGCTAGAAATTTCAATTTTGCACTCGGTTCAAAATTACGATTTTGCCCTGTTTAAATTACATTTTTGCCATTAGTTTTTTTATCTCCAAGCCAATTTACGATTTTGCCCTCAACCTAAATTTACATTTTCTCCATCGTTTTTGTTTGTTTTCCTGGTTAAATTATAATTTTGCCCCTAGTGATTACAGTCATGCCATTATTTTAGTTTTTCTTAAGCTGTGGTAGTGTTTTGTTTTAATTGGTTGACTCAGCGTAATTTTTATTCGTGACAGGCGGCTGCTTGACACACGCTCATTTGTTCAGAAAAAATATAATTTTTTCTCCGGTTTAAAATTATAGTTTTCCATCTTTTTTTAGCAAAAATTTGATAATGGTTGACTTAAAGTAATTTTTTAAGATCGTGTTATGAGTAGTATGTATAGATAACTGAAATACATGTGTACATGTTACGAGAGATAAATTTTCGACTTAGTGTCCCGCAACTCTAGCGGGGAAAAATCTAGTTAATATAAAATGCGAAGAGAAGAGTGGATGTAAATATTACACGTGGTGGGGAATAGAAGGTTCAAGAAGTTTCCATATTTAGTAAACATTTGACAATGGAAACCTCGACTTTCACGTATCCACATGTTTTTGTCGGCAGATATTTTAATTAAAACCTTGGATGTAAACTAAATACTTTCATTTCATGATTGGCACGTCTAATTAAGGCTAACAAAGAAAATTTGGACTAATATGAATGTATTCGTAAAAGAAATGATGTTGTTCTATAGAATATAAATATTTTAATTGCAAATTTCATTAAGTAAGAAATAGAAAGATAGTCATTGGGTAATGTCAGAATATTTCAAATCTATAAGGTAGCGTTTGGTACGAAGAAATAGAAGGCGGAATGTAATGGATTACTCTATTGAAATGAAAAGAAATATGTTTGGTTGTCAAGTAGTAATGGAACGAAGCATTCCATAACAAATATAAACCTTCCAAATATAATAATTTTCATTACTTGGTAAGGTGGTGTTTTTTTTCATTCCTTCAAAGAATGGAAAGATATATTATTATTATTATTATTATTATTATTATTATTATTTTTATTATTTTTATTATTATTTTTTACCATTATTATTATTATTATTATTATTATTATTATTATTATTATTATTATTATTATTATTATTATTATTATTATTATTATTATTATTATTGGTTTTAATAACTCACTCACGGGCGACACCACTACTGTCATAGCTGCCGCCGTGACTACCGTCGCCGCCGTCACCCACTTCCGCCGCCACCACCACCCACCTCCACCCCAGCTGTCTCCCGCCACTACCCACCTCCACCCCAGTCGTCACCCACCTCCGCTGCTACCAACCGTCACCCACCATCCACACCTCCGCCCCCGCCGTCACTCGCCACCACCCTCGACACCACCGCGCCACAGCTGCCACCCACCCCCGCCTCCGCCGTCAGCCGCCACCCACCTCCACCACTGTCCCCGTCACCCACCACCATTCCATTCACCCGTCTATTCCATTACCTCGTACATTCCATTCACCCGTCTATTCTATTACGGCATACCAAACAGACCCTAATTATTTATGTGATCATATGGTCATGAATAGTGCAGATTAGGATGTCACAACTCGCAATCTAAGAAATTCTTTTACCAAGTTGGGTTGCATCCTTAAAATTAATCAAAATTTCAATATTAAGCTATTAGGTGCTACGGTCATGACCCTCGTGGTCATTATACCCTTCATATCAGCGTCATGTCACCCACTTTTAATCCATCATCCAAAACCACTGCCCCAAGGGTGTGGTCATGACCCAAACCACTAGTCTCTTATTTTAATTAATTTTCGTGAAAATGAAAAAGAAATATTGAAAAAGGAAAGGAGGCTCATGGTTGTCATGATTTAATCCATGCCAACAATGATGGATGAGGCAAGGGGTTGTGTAGCAATCCATTAATGGTCTTACGTGGTGATTGATGACCCAACCCATACCCCCCACACCCTTCAGCCTATAACTTTTAGAAGACTGACAATGGTAATTACATAAACAATTTCTTGATTTGTCATTTTAAAAACTTAAAACAACTTCAAAATTCGGCTCCTCTCTCTTTAGGGTTTACTATGTCATTATATAAAAATATACAAGTGTCAGTGTTCGAAGTTATACGATGTAACTCGTTGGTCGATATAACACGTAAAAAGAACTTTAGCGTTTTCACGTGTTTCTTGTAATTCAAGCCTAAATTAATCCCTTGTAGTGTATCATCAATTACATCTAATAATTATATAAAAAAACACAACTTAAATAAATAGTATGTCACGGCTCCCGACCCTACCCTGGACGGAGCCGGGGGCCGCGGACCAGATTTCAATGGTACCCGTGGTATTATTATGCAACAGCGGAAGTCTTTTATTACAGGATCTTTTCACCGGAAAATGCTCTTTTTAATATATTACACAAAGTTTAAGGGATAAATCCCATAATTTACAATAAGTTGATTTCACACAGAAATCTTTATTTTCCAAAACACGTTTTATTGATTTATTCACACTGAGCCACTTTTCTGAGCTTGATAGTGCTTTACTGCACTTTTCCTGGATCACACAGATCACCTGAAACATGTTTGAAAAAGGTTTTGTCAGCGGGGAAATACTGAGTGAATCATTCAGTTTTCCAAAACGACCTGTTAGTTATAAATTACAGTATTAAGGGCGATTACAATGTTCTTATCAACCAATTATCAAGAATGGGTATTTGTCACTCGACCGGATCTGTGACTGTGGTCATACCACTATTGGGTCCCGTCGCCCCAATAGTGACGAATATCAGGCTCACTCACCTAGAGTGATAAAAATAGTAATGTGCACAATACCCCACATACCAGCTGTAATTTGGTGATTACAAAGACTTAATCCCTGTAATTATAACCTTTAAAAATAATTTGGAGTTTTGTAATACTTACTCACAAACTGTGAGAAAACAGTTTAAAAAGAAGAATGACTCACATTGTAGATTAACGAGCAAATAGATAAGCCTACTGATTTGCCTTGATTATACCTAGTTTAACACAATGCACACACAGACAGGTTAGTAACTAATACAGCAGTTACGTCAAATCACGAGATTAAACCTTCACAACGATTAATCAGTGCAATACTCGATAATTCAATCGGATTCACAACGAATAACAGAGCATAGTCCGAATTCGAACAGCACTCTAATATTCAAGTCGAAATCACGATGAATAATCAAAGTACAAGCTCAATTGAGCAGCACCCGAACTATCGTTGGATAGTTATAATCGATCGGACGTTGAATCGTAATAGCGATCGAGTTATTACCCTGATTGCGGCAGTGTTTCGTGATCGTGTGTGTGTGATTGTAGTATAACAGTGCTATCTCGACGTCTACAGAAGCTATTTACGTCGTTGTAACCTCTCAGTTTTCATGCCAAGGTCGGCTATTTATAGCAGAAATTTCGACACACTTACGGACCGTATGACTAACTCCTTACGGTCCGTAAGGGAACCCGGTCTGCTTACGGTCCGTAAGGCTATCCCTTTACGGTCCGTAAAGGGTGCAGCCTACTTCCTAGCCTAGCTGAGTTCGGTTGTAGCTTAGGTGATTCAACAATTTTAACAAATCAGAACTGAGCAACGAATTTATTAAGATAATTACCAACGAGGGTTTGCCCCCCTCAAGTTTTAGGGGCCCTGATCCTGATTCCGATTATTCCGGAAATTTCAGGGTTTATGCCAAATTACTTGGGTGTCTTAATTAAGGTTTTCTTATTGGATAATTATTATCCTAATTACGGGTTTTATTGACAGTTGTTACATCCTCCCTACCTTAAGAAAAATCTCGTCCTCGAGATTTACTGGAATAGATGAGGATATTTTCGCTTCATTTCTGATTCCAGCTCCCAAGTGTATTCTGGCCCTCTCTTTGAATTCCACTTGACTTTGACTAACACCAGTCTTTTATGCTTGAGGAATTTGACTTTTCGGTCTTTAATTTCTAATGGTCTCTCTACGAATTTCAATTTTTCATTTACCTCTATTTCCTAAAGAGGGACTATCAGGGATTCATCTGATAAACATTTCTTGAGATTGGATACATGAAATACATCATGTACTCCAGCCAATTCTTCTGGTAGTTGTAACCGATAAGCTACTGGTCCTATTCGTTGAATCACAGGGAATGGTCTAACGTATCTCGGACTTAGCTTTCCTTTCTTACCGAATCGTACTATATCTTTCCAAGGAGAAACTTTTAAAAGTACTTTATCTCCGACTTGAAATTCTAAAGGTTTGCGACGATTATCTGCATAGCTCTTCTGACGATCTCGAGCTGTTTTCAGTCTTTCCTTGATCTGAGTTATTTTGTCAGTAGTTTCTTGTACTATTTCAGGACCTGATAATTGACTTTCTCTGATTTCTGCCCAGCATACTGGAGTTCTGCATTTGCGTCCATACAGTGCTTCGAATGGTGCAGCTTCGATGCTTGAATGATAACTATTGTTATAGGAGAATTCTATTAATGGCAAATGGCTATCCCAATTACCACCAAAGTCAATTACACATGCTCGGAGCATGTCTTCTAATGTTTGTATTGTCCTTTCACTCTGTCCGTCTGTTTGTGGATGATATGCAGTACTTAGATTTAGTCGAGTTCCCATTGCTTTCTGAAAACTTTTCCAGAAATGAGAAGTAAATCGACTATCTCTATCCGATACGATGGAGAGTGGGACTCCATGCAGGGATACTACTTCGTCCACGTACAGTTGCGCTAACCTTTCCATGCTAAAGGTTTCTTTCATTGGTAAGAAATGAGCTGATTTGGTTAATCGGTCTACAATTACCCAAATTGTATCATTACCTCTTTTGGTTTTGGGTAACTTAGTAACAAAATCCATTGTTATGAGTTCCTATTTCCATACAGGCATTTCTAACTGTTGAAGTAATCCTGATGGTTTCTGGTGTTCAGCCTTAACTTGTGAACAAGTTAAACACTTGGATACGTATTCGGCTATATCCTTTTTCATTCCTATCCACCAGAAATTATTTCTTAAATCTTGGTACATCTTATTGTTTCCTGGGTGCATGGTATACCTAGATTTATGAGCTTCTTCTAGAATCTTATTTCGTAACTCTCTTTGTTTAGGTACCCAAGTTCGTTTCTTATGGAATCTCCAAATTCCATCATTTCCTTGTTCTAGTTCTTTCAGGTAACCTTTCATTCCTTCCGCATCATCTTTGATTGCTGTTTTCTGAACTTCTTTGATTTGTGCCATTAAATCTACTTGTAGATTCAACCTCAGAGCACGGACTCGTTTATGCTTCTCATTATACTTACGACTTAAGGCATCGGCAACTACATTTGCCTTTCCTTCGTGATATTGAATATCACAGTCGTAGTCGCTTAGCATCTCCATCCATCTTCTTTGCCTCATGTTTAATTCTTTTTGCCCAAATATATATTTTAAACTTTTATGATCTGTATAGACAGTAAACTTACTTCCGTACAGATAATGTCTCCAGATCTTAAGGGCAAAAATGATGGCTCCTAATTCTAGATCATGAGTCGTATAATTTTCTTCGTGCTTTTTCAATTGCTTAGAAGCATACGCAATTACCTTCTTACGCTGCATCAGCACACATCCATAGCCTAATTTTGAAGCATCACAATATACTTCAAAGTCTTCTGTTCCTTCGGGTAACGCTAAGATTGGTGCATTTGTCAACCTATGCTTTAAAATCTTAAAAGCTTCTTCTTGTCTAGGTCCCCATTCAAACTTAGCAGCTTTACAGGTTAACTTGGTTAAAGGTACGGCTATCTTAGAAAAATCTTGGATAAATCGTCTATAGTATCCAGCTAAGCCAAGAAAACTTCTTATTTCCATTGCTGTTTGTGGGATTTTCCATTTAGTAATTGCTTCTATCTTAGCAGGATCTACATGGATACCTTCTTGATTTACTACATGTCCTAAGAATTGTACTTCTTGCAGCCAAAATTCACATTTCGAGAATTTGGCATAAAGCCTTTCTTTTCTTAACAAGGTTAAGAGAACGTGTAAATGCTCACAATGTTCTTTTTGGCTTTTGGAGTAAATAAGTATATCGTCGATGAAAACGATTACAAATTTATCCAAGTATGGTTTACAGATTCGATTCATCATGTCCATGAATGCTGCTGGGGCATTCGTTAATCCAAAGGGCATGACTGTAAACTCATAATGACCATACCTAGTTCTAAAAGCAATTTTAGGTATGTCTTCTTCTTGCACTTTCAATTGATGGTATCCGGATCTTAAATCTATCTTTGAGAAGTACCTAGCTCCTTGTAGTTGATCAAAAAGATCATCAATCCTAGGTAATGGGTATCGATTCTTAATCGTAACTTTATTCAATTCTCTATAATCGATACACATTCTCATCGATCCATCTTTCTTTTTTCACAAACAACACTGGTGCACCCCAAGGGGATGAACTAGGTTGTATGAATCTTTTGCTTAATAATTCATCTAATTGCTTTTTCAATTCTAGCATTTCGGTAGGTGCTAATCTATATGGTGCTTTAGCTATTGGTGCAGTACCTGGAATTAAATGAATTCTAAACTCTACTTCTCTATCAGGTGGTAACCCAGGTAAATCTTCTGGAAAAACGTTTGGGTATTCTGACACTACCGGGATGTCCTGAAGTTCCTTATCTTTAGTGTTAATGATTACCGAAATCATGTACACCCTTTCCTGCTTTCTTGAATAACTAGCCAATTTCATTACGGAAATGAATTTCAGTGGCTTTCGGGGTTTATCTCCAGTAATTAAAATTGCTTCTCCGGAAGGTGTTTGAATTTCTACAGCATTTTTATCACATAGGATTCGAGCATGGTTGGCTATTAACCAATCCATTCCTAACACGACATCGAATCCGGCTAAATTCATTGGTAACAGGTTTGCAGAAAACTTATGGCCTAATAGTTCTATTTTTCCTTCTTGCCAGACTTTATTTATTTTCACAGAATTTCCTTCTGCGGTTTCTACTGTGAAGATTTGCCTAAGAGTGGTTAAAGGTAACTTAAGATCTTGACAAAATGAAGTATTTATAAAACTTTGGTTCGCACCAGAGTCAAATAATACTTTGGCAAACACATCATGTACTAGGAACGTACCAGCTATCACATCTGAAATGAGTTCGGCTTCTTGAGTGGTTAGCTGGAATGCACGCGCATTTCTCTTGGTTGCTCCTTCAGCTGGTTTGGCTTGGTTGGCTACAGGTTTAGCTAATTTAGGACATTCAAATTGGAAATGTCCCCTTTCTCTGCAATTATAACAAATTCTTGTTTTCTTCCTGCAGTCTTCTTCCTGGTGACCTTTTGTCTTGCAAAAATTGCAAACCATGTTGCATTGTCCATAATGCTTCTTTTTGCAAATTTTGCAGAAAGGAGATGAGGAAGATTGCCCCGTTCCTCTTTTCTTGGTATTACCCACACGAAATCCTTGGGTAATCTTTTGAGCTAATTCCTTCTTGCGATCTTCCTCTCTTGTGCGTACCAACTCATCCGTTAGGGTATTAGCTAATTCTACCGCATCGTCAATAGTACGAGGTCTCGCAGCTTTAACGATGTTTCGGATTTTACTAATTAACCCCCAGATGTAACGAGAAATAAGTACCGGTTCTGGCGAAGCCAGTGTTGGCACCACCCTTGCGTATTCAAAGAATGTCGAAGTATAGCCCCGACAATCTACCCCTGTCATACGGTGACTTAGGAATTTGTTTGCCATTTGGTCTTTTTCATATTCGGGACAGAATTTTCTTTCTACAAGACTCTTAAATTCTTCCCAACTCATGACATAGGCTATCCTTCTTCCTTTTGCCTGGAGGACCGTGTTCCACCATTCTAGCGCTTCTTCTTTGAATAGATTTGATGCATACATCACCTGATCCTCTTCAGCACATTTGCTTATTGCAATTACTGCTTCGGTTTTCTCTAACCAACGCAGTGTTGCAGTTGCCCCTTCGTTACCTGCAAATTCAGCGGGTTTGCAAGCAAGAAACTCTTTGTAAGTGCAACTAGACGTTGCAGCTTTTATTCTTTTTAGAAGTGGGACTTGTTGCGGATCATGATCGTTATGATTGCCGCCTCCATTTATGCTGTTACTGCCGTTATCTTCCAGAGTACGTTTACTAGGATTTAATTGTTGTGGTTCGGCAGGTTTATGAACAGCAGCTACAATTGCTGGAATAGCCTGGGCTATCCCTTGTGCGATAAAATGCTCGATATCTTGTCGAGTTATATATTGATCTTCTTGTTCTTGCTCAGATTGATTTACTTCATTAATTGGTTCATTGTTAGCGTTTTCCATCTGCTAATTGGTAGGAATTTTTAGTGTCTAACTTATTACTAACAAAATTAGCACAGATAAACACATAAATTATTACAACATACAAGCATAACCAAAATTGTCGATTTCTCGACTTTCATTTTGTCATTGTATATTGTATATGCCTCCGTACACACCGTATCTTACAGAGTTTTATTGCCCATTTTACAGAGTTTTAAGTTACTATTTACACTAGTATACAATACGGGTCCCTGACTTTTTCGTTAGTTTGACTGACAGTCCTAATAACGATGCTCCCTCTCGTCGTACTTCCAAGTTAGATGCTCTCCCATTTCCTTGATCCTATTACCCGTACCTATCAGTTCTTCACCGAACTGACGGAGTTCAACCAGGTTTTCATTACTCATGGGAGGATTCGGGATTGGTTCTGGGTCAAATTGTGGAAGGAAACTATAAGGACTATTGACTATGTTTTGGAATTGCCAGTCGTTTGTCCACCATTCTTCCAGTTCACCTAGTGGTCGGGTGTGGATTAAAGGTTCAGGAATAGTTGGTGCTACGTTTAAGGGAAATTGGACTGTAGCCGGGTAAGGATACAAATTAGTACGGATTGGGCTTATGACTTCACAGTTTCCTAATAGACGGTCTATTTCGTCTTGGAACGTGATTTCTTTTGGTTGTTTAGAGCTTTCGCCAATTTCTATACCCTTTTGCTTAAGATCTATCCCTATTTCCTTTTCTGGTGGTTTCGAACTTTCTCCAGTTTCTATTTCTTTTCCCTTGCTCATGATCACAGGATTTTCTATTTTAGGGAGTCTCCTAGTTGCTGGTTTCCTACGGCGTACTTTCCTCCACCCTACGTATCTTCTCTTCTTTTTAGGTTTGGCTTTTTCCAGTGGTGGAGCTTGGAATTCCACAGGTTCTTCTATGTCAGCAACATAACCAGTAAAGTCGTAAGAGACTTCGATAGGCACTGGATATAAGTTGAGATTCTGAAATGCTTCCGATATCTCACTCATGCTGCATAGTATATATGCAAAATACAAAATGCAATGTTAAAACTTTGGAACAAAGTTTAACAAACAACACTGAAGTTTTATTGCATACCAATTTATACAGAAAACAACGGAAATAAACACACTGGGATTTTATTTATTTACGGGATAGTGATTTTTTTCTATTAGACTCGATTCATTGGAAATTTAGAGGTTGGCATTTTCTGCTACAGTAGCTAGCATATAGAGATTTGCCCATTTCCCGTCTATTTTATCTTCCCACGGTGCACTATTACCCAATTCTTGGACTTCTGGGTTAAACCTAACTCTCTTGGTTCGGGGTTTCTTGTTCTCCTGACTCTTTTTAAGTATCGAAACCCTTTTCTCTGGGGAAAGAGGATTCTCGTAGTTTGCCTTGCGGACAAAGATTCCTTCTTCTAGGTTTACTGGGTTTTTAGAAGAAGACGCAACATCTAGTTTGTGGTAGATAGTAGACAGCTTTTGTTTACCCATACTGTAACTAACAAATAATCAATTAATAAAACATATAATTACAGAATAACAACTAGTAAAATTAAGTATTTTGTCAAATACTTAATTTAGTATTAGGCTTAATCAGCGGCTCAATCAGTGGCTCAATAGTTATTAATTCTTAGCTCTGATACCACCTTCTCTGTCACGGCTCCCGACCCTACCCTGGACGGAGCCGGGGGCCGCGGACCAGATTTCAATGGTACCCGTGGTATTATTATGCAACAGCGGAAGTCTTTTATTACAGGATCTTTTCACCGGAAAATGCTCGTTTTTAATATATTACACAAATTTAAGGGATAAATCCCATAATTTACAATAAGTTGATTTCACACAGAAATCTTTATTTTCCAAAACATGTTTTATTGATTTATTCACACTGAGCCACTTTTCTGAGCTTGATAGTGCTTTACTGCACTTTTCCTGGATCACACAGATCACCTGAAACATGTTTGAAAAAGGTTTTGTCAGCGGGGAAATACTGAGTGAATCATTCAGTTTTCCAAAACGACCTGTTAGTTATAAATTACAGTATTAAGGGCGATTACAATGTTCTTATCAACCAATTATCAAGAATGGGTATTTGTCACTCGACCGGATCTGTGACTGTGGTCATACCACTATTGGGTCCCGTCGCCCCAATAGTGACGAATATCAGGCTCACTCACCTAGAGTGATAAAAATAGTAATGTGCACAATACCTCACATACCAGCTGTAATTTGGTGATTACAAAGACTTAATCCCTGTAATTATAACCTTTAAAAATAATTTGGAGTTTTGTAATACTTACTCACAAACTGTGAGAAAACAGTTTAAAAAGAAGAATGACTCACATTGCAGATTAACGAGCAAATAGATAAGCCTACTGATTTGCCTTGATTATACCTAGTTTAACACAATGCACACACAGACAGGTTAGTAACTAATACAGCAGTTACGTCAATTCACGAGATTAAACCTTCACAACGATTAATCAGTGCAATACTCGATAATTCAATCGGATTCACAACGAATAACAGAGCATAGTCCGAATTCGAACAACACTCTAATATTCAAGTCGAAATCACGACGAATAATCAAAGTACAAGCTCAATTGAGCAGCACCCGGACTATCGTTGGATAGTTATAATCGATCGGACGTTGAATCGTAATAGCGATCGAGTTATTATCCTGATTGCGGCAGTGTTTCGTGATCGTGTGTGTGTGATTGTAGTATAACAGTGCTATCTCGACGTCTACAGAAGCTATTTACGTCGTTGTAACCTCTCAGTTTTCATGCCAAGGTCGGCTATTTATAGCAGAAATTTCGACACGCTTACGGACCGTATGACTAACTCCTTACGGTCCGTAAGGGAACCCGGTCTGCTTACGGTCCGTAAGGCTATCCCTTTACGGTCCGTAAAGGGTGCAGCCTACTTCCTAGCCTAGCTGAGTTCGGTTGTAGCTTAGGTGATTCAACAATTTTAACAAATCAGAACTGAGCAACGAATTTATTAAGATAATTACCAACGAGGGTTTGCCCCCCTCAAGTTTTAGGGGCCCTGATCCTGATTCCGATTATTCCGGAAATTTCAGGGTTTATGCCAAATTACTTGGGTGTCTTAATTAAGGTTTTCTTATTGGATAATTATTATCCTAATTACGGGTTTTATTGACAGTTGTTACATAGTACGCTACTAATATTATTGTATTTGATTTATGGCTATTGTATCATCAAGAACATATGTTATACCCCATTTGTGTGACTCATGGTCACATAAATTATATCAATGCATGTACTATAAAATTTTATGAATCAAATCACAAATACAAGACAACACAAGATATAGCTGTCACACCCCAACCGATGGCGGAAACATCGGGATGAG
This sequence comes from Helianthus annuus, assembly GCF_002127325.2. Classification (NCBI taxonomy): domain Eukaryota; kingdom Viridiplantae; phylum Streptophyta; class Magnoliopsida; order Asterales; family Asteraceae; genus Helianthus; species Helianthus annuus. Next base: position 155,016,665 of record NC_035448.2, read on the forward strand.
ACGAAGTGTGTATAGATTGCTAGAGACTTCATAACACTATATGACAATATTTAATTAAATTCAAATTTCATTGCAAGTGCTAAATTATCATACAATATTCAAAACAAAATACAACATTGTTTCAACAAATAACATAACACTAAAAGATAAATAGATTTAAGGTGTGTATCTAGTCCACCCTAAACTTGTTTCATCATTCATCCATACTTCAATAATCAACCTGCAACATGTAATAAAATAGAGTTTCAATGCAAAAGCATGAGCGAGTACACAAGTTTGTTTACATAGCATAATAGAATAAAAAGGCTCAAATCCAACATGATTCATAATATGTGAATTACTAGTATGCAATTTTGGCGTACACTATGATTAAACCAAAGAATCCAACGCATAAAATAGCCTAATCCCAATTGATAGCGAGATGGTAAATGTTTAACTTAACAATACCCCAAGTTTAACGGGCGGTGCGTAAATCCTATAGCGCTATAATTGTTAAGGTGGGCTAGCAAAGTTAATGAGCATATACGTTCTAAATCGTTCAAATAGAGCATACAAGAATCATAAGTAAGCACATTAGTTTCATGTTTGTACAAGGATTGAGTATGTTTAGTTTAGTTTAAAGGTGTTTGCATAATTATACATGTTGCATCCCAAAGTGTAAAGGGGAAAAAGGGATCGAGTATACTCACGGTGGTTGCAAGCTTTCCCACTTGAAATCTCGCGAGCGAGTTTGGTGGATGGATTAAGTTGGAGCACCTAGTCCTTCTACACAAGGAAACGTAGGTGTGTGAGTTTGGCATTCAACGGAAGATTATAAATTTGGAGTTTAACATAACATAAAATATGATATCAAAATAATCACCTTTAACTTACACTCTTATATGACACTACGTAACCACTAGGGTTATATTGTATTTCATGGGTAGTATGCCCATTAGAATCATACTTGGAGTGTTAAGTCTTAGATGGTATTCTACTACCTTAACATATAAACACAAGTTTAATATTAAAGGTTCGAATGAGTATATATATAAGTTAAGTATTAGATATTATTAAGTTCAATAATTCAAGTAGGAGGTAGAAGATTAAGATCTTCGTTTAGGCACCTCGAGTTATTCATGAATGTCATGTATGGGGTAGGAAGAACATACTTCCATTTAGGGACCCCTTGAATGCTCACCACTTCACTTGATGTAAAGACAACCAAGGAGGGTCAAGAACTAGGACTAATACAAGTATGTAAATAATATAAACTAAAAGAAATCATCAAATCATGTGAGGATTTTATGTTGGAACAACCCAAGTTGTTCCACAATCACTCATTCATCAAAGTCTAAGCTTGACATGACTTGTGGGTTAAATACCCTAACAAAACAGAAAGTTTATGAGGTTTAATCCTCTGATTTAAGTGTCTCAACCATGTTTTTAAGCTTAACCAACCATAAGAGGGGTTGTAAGAATTAGGACATTGGTGTGAAATGTGTTAGACACAAGTTGGATGAAGTTTAAACAAGTATGTTACAAAACAGAAAGTTTTTGGTCAATTTCAGAGCAATTCCAGGTCTGATTTCTCCAAGGAAAAGTCAAGGAATCAAACTCCATGATTAACCAAGCAAGTAGGAAGAAGAATCAAGTAATTTCGTTAAGAAATGAGCAAGTTATACCAAGTTTAGTGCAAGAGTATGAATCTGTCCGAAAATGCACATTCTTGCTGGAACTTGAGAGTGTTTAGGAGAGGTTTGAGTGTGTTGAAAGTGTCCAAGTGCTTGGAGGACCTTGGGTACTTATAGGAGAGTGATTAGGGTTGATTTGGGGGGTTAACTAGTGCTAAAACTCGGTTTAAACCAAGAAATCCCGCCCAAAAACGAAGCTGGTCGCGACTGTCCAACTATTCTGCAGACCTGAGACCCATGCGGGCCGCGTAAGAGGACAAGGTAAGTCCACGCGGGCCGCGAGCCTCCAAGTTTCCGGATAAAAGTTTCATTTTTTACAATTTGGCCCCTGGAGTTGTGTGTTTGATGCGTTTAAGGTATTTTAAGGGCCATACTTGCCATAAAGGCATAGTTTAAGATGTGATTAGGTATGAGGAGTATAAATCAAGTATCATCAAGCGTATAAGTATCAAATCAAGTGTCGTTCTCGTTTAAAATACGTTCAATGCATAAGTTTAGTTTAATTACAAGTTTCGCACATAGTTTCCAAGAATAACGATTAAACACAATTTTGATTCACTAATCGAACATGCGAGTATAATTAGAGTGCGTACAACATAAATGTAACAAAATACAAGCTTCATTAATGATCCAAGTCTCGGTTTGATAATGATTACAAGGAATGGAACGATTACAAGAACATAAAGTTTCCAAAAATAGCAATACGAACAAAACTCCCTATAAATTGAAAGTACAAAAGAGCCGGGCGTTACAGTCTCCCCTCCTTTAGGAAATTTCGTCCCGAAATTTAGGAAGACGTAGGGAAAAGATGAGGATACTTTGACTTCATATCCTTTTTGAGTTCCCAAGTAAATTCGGCGCCACGTTTCCCTTCCCATCTAACCTTAACGATAGGAATTTTACTGCGCCTTAGTAACTTGACTTGCTGGTCCACGATTTCTACAGGTTTTTCCACGAAGTGCATAGTTTCGTTGATTTGAAGATCTTCGAGAGGAACTTGAAGTCCTTCATCAGCGAGACATTTCTTTAGGTTCGAGACGTGGAACGTTGGATGAACATTGCTGAGCTCTTGAGGTAAATCGAGTCGATAAGCCACCTTGCCAATCCTTTCGAGTATCTTGAAAGGACCAACATAGCGGGGGGCAAGTTTTCCCTTTTTACCAAAACGAACCACTCCCTTCCAAGGAGACACCTTGAGAAGGACATGGTCTCCAACGTTGAATTCCATAGGTTTGCGTCCTTTGTCAGCATAGCTCTTTTGACGACTTCGAGCCTTGAGTAGATTGTCACGGATTTGAAGGATCTTAGGGCCAGTAAAATGCTTGTCACCAATCTCATGCCAGCTTAAAGGAGATCGGCATTTGCGACCATACAATGCCTCGAAAGGAGCCATTTGAATACTGGAGTGATAGCTATTGTTGTACGAGAACTCGATCAAAGGTAAATGCACATTCCAACTACCACCAAAGTCGATGACACAAGAACGGAGCATGTCCTCTAGGGTTTGAATAGTACGTTCAGTCTGTCCATCCGATTGAGGATGAAAGGCCGTACTGAGATTTAAATGAGTACCCATAGCGGACTGAAAAGTTTTCCAGAGACGCGAAGTGAATCGACCATCACGATCAGAAATGATGTCGAGAGGAACACCATGATGGCGTATGACTTCATTAGTATAGATACGAGTAAGTCGTTCAACCTTGAAATCCTCGCGAATGGGAATGAATTTTGCGGACTTAGTCAAACGATCAATGACTACCCAAATGCTATCGTAACCAGAAGGTGTACGTGGGAGTTTAGTAATGAAGTCCATCGCAATGCTATCCCATTTCCAAACGGGAATTTCAGGTTGTTCGAGTAGGCCAGAAGGTCGTTGATGCTCGGCTTTGACTTTCGAACAGGTAAGACACTTGGAAACGTACACAGCAATGTCTCTCTTCATACCGGGCCACCAATAGGATGTACGTAGATTATGGTACATCTTGTCAGCGCCAGGATGAATTGAGTACTTAGATTTGTGTGCTTCGTTCATGATAAGGTCACGAAGATTGTCACGATCTGGTATCCAAACGCGATCGCAACAATAGAGGAGACCATCAGGTTTTGAAACGAGTTGACTTTCAGATGCTCCACGTATTTCTACAGCCATGGAACCTTCATTGATAGATGAGTACTGCGCTTCACGAATGCGATTGTGAAGATCGCTCGAGATATGAAAACAACGAATGACATCTACATGAGCCTTACGACTAAGTGCATCGGCCACGACATTCGCCTTACCAGGGTGGTAGCGAATTTCGCAGTCGTAGTCGTTGAGTAATTCCACCCAACGTCGTTGTTGCATATTGAGTTCTTTTTGGTCAAAGATGTGTTGTAGGCTCTTATGGTCAGTGAAAACCACACACTTAGTACCATATAGGTAGTGTCGCCAAATCTTTAACGCAAAAACAACTGCGCCAAGCTCGAGGTCGTGGGTAGTATAATTCTTCTCATGTATTTTGAGTTGGCGAGAGGCGTAAGCGATGACTTTGTCTCGTTGCATGAGCACACAACCAAGACCACGATTCAATGCATCACAATACACCACGAAATCATCATTCCCATCAGGGAGTGCGAGGATAGGGGCGTTGCAAAGTAAGTCCTTGAGAGTTTGAAAAGATTCCTCTTGCTCAGGACCCCAAGCAAAAGGTTTCTCTTTTTGAGTCAACGAGGTGAGAGGAACGGCAATCTTTGAAAAGTTCGAGATGAATCGACGGTAATAACCCGCCAATCCTAAGAAAGAACGGATTTCAGAAGGAGATTTAGGCGCGGTCCAATTCTTCACGGCTTCGATTTTTAAAGGGTCAACATGGATTCCTTTTTCACTAACAACGTGTCCAAGGAACTGAATTTCCTTGATCCAAAACTCGCATTTAGAGAACTTAGCGTATAAACGTTCAACACGCAAAAGTTCAAGTACAAGGCGGAGATGACGCTCATGATCGGCTCGAGATTTAGAATAAATGAGAATATCATCAATGAAGACGATCACGAAGCGATCCAAGTATGGCTTACAAATACGATTCATGAGATCCATGAACACAGCGGGTGCGTTGGTCAAGCCAAAAGGCATAACCACGAACTCGTAATGTCCATAGCGAGTGCGAATAGCGGTTTTGGGAACGTCCTCTTCGAGGACTCGAAGTTGGTGATAACCAGAACGAAGATCGATTTTGGAGAAACAGGTAGCGCCTTGAAGTTGATCAAAGAGGTCGTCGATACGCAGAAGAGGATAGCGATTCTTGACGGTGAGTTTATTGAGCTCACGATAGTCGATACACATGCGGAAAGAACCATATTTCTTTTTAACGAAAAGCACAGGAGCACCCCAAGGAGAGGTACTTGGACGAATGAAACCCTTATTGAGGAGTTCTTGAAGCTGAGAAGACAATTCTTGCATCTCGAAAGGTGCAAGACGATAAGGAGCCTTGGCAACAGGAGTCGCACCAGGTACGAGGTCAATACGAAAATCAACAGATCGAGGAGGAGGAGGACCGGGTAGATCTTCAGGAAAGACGTCAGGGAAGTCGCGCACCACTGGAACATCACTTAAACTTTTTCCCTTGCCCTTTTCTTCCACAACGTGGGCTAAAAAGGCAAAGTACTGTTTGCGTAAGTACTTGTTCGCTTGTGTGCAGGACATCAACTTTAGTCCCTTTGAAGGTCGGTCTCCATAAACGTGCAAAACGTCACCGGATGGAAGAGGTAAGCGAACGAATTTCTCGTGACAAGCGATTTCAGCATGATTCTTTTGAAGCCAATCCATGCCTATGATGACGTCGAAGCTACCCAATTGCAGGGGTATAAGATCGATAGAGAAAGCATGCTCGTTAAGAGTAAGACGACAATCGAGGAGAATGGAATCGACTAAGATAGACTTGCCATTGGCGACTTCAACGGAAAATGACTTAGGTAGCTTAGAGCGTGTGCAATTTAACAATGATTCGAATTCTAAGGACACAAAGCTTTTGTCCGCACCAGTATCAAATAGTATCGAAGCATAAAGGTGGTTAACAAGAAACGTACCGTTAACGACATCATTGTCGTTGCGCGCTTGATTAACGTTCAGGTTGAAGGCGCGTCCACGAGGAGGTTGTTGCTGCTCTTGATTCCATTGTGGGCATTGAGGACGAAGATGATTAGCATCCCCACATTTGAAACAAGCTCTAGCGGGTCTTGCGTTTTGAGGAGCAGGTAGGGCTTGCTGAGCTGGTGGTGCTTGTTGTTGTTGATAGCGACAAAAAATGACAGTGTGTCCATAACGGTTGCAATTTTCACAACGACGGCACCTAGCATTAACGGGATGATGGTAGTTACAAGTGGCACACTTGGGGTGAATCCCAATGTACGACTTTTGGGTGTTATCAGGAGCAACAGGGTTCGGGTTAACAGGCGGCACAATCGCGTTACAAACGGGGTTGGATTGCTTTCGCTTCTTTCCCCTATTGTTATTCGATTGTTGAGTGATTTGATGGGCTGGCTTCGAAGGAACGGGGTTTGCGGCTTGCTTATCGCGGACACGGTTGTTGTTCAAGGACGCGGCCAAACGGTAAATGGCTTCGATGCTATCGAGTTTGGCTGCCTCGATCGTATCACGCATGCTAGGGGGTAAACCATTGATATACTTGATTTTCTTGCGATCAGGGGTCGAGACAAGGTGAGGGACAATGAAACTGAGTTGTTTGAAACGGGTGGTGTAGGCTAGGTTGTCGTCACCAATCTGCTTTAAAACCCAAAATTCTTCCTCCAACTTTCGTTGCTCATGCGGAGGACAAAACTCATCCATCATCAGGGCCTTAGTCTCTTCCCATGTCAATGCATATGCCAGCTCGTTCGAACGGATGTTTCTTTCATTCGTCCACCACTCGAGAGCTCGGGCTTGGAATACCCCAGTCGCGCTGCGCGTCTTGAGCTCTTCGGGGCACTCGCTATTGATGAATGTGACCTCTATGCTGTCAAACTACTCGAGCATGGCGGTCACCCCATCATTGCCAGTGAATGGCTTTGGATTGCACGATGAGAAGTGCTTGAAGTTGAACGAGACGGGCTTACGTGTTTCAACCTTAGAGTCGACGGAAGAGTGAGGAGTTTCAGAGGCTCGAATCTCGGAAATGACCTTTGGGAGGACGCGAGCAAATTGATCGGCCATGAAAGCCATCATCTTCTTTGTGGAGCGAGACTTTGACTTCTTAGACGCGTTGGAGTGACGAGAAGACATCTAAGATTCAAAAGAACGAATAGGTGAGACTTGGTCATAATGTTTGTTTAAGAAAACGAAATTGATCACATAGCATAAGGTTCACACAGCACAAAAGGTTCAACTTGATTTACATAGCATAAAAGGTTCAATTTGATTTACATAGCATAAAATGTTCAATTTGATTTACATAGCATAAAATGTCATATAGCATAGAAAGTTCAACTCGAGTTGTATAACATAATAGATTACGACGTCTCACATAGTATAATCATGGGTTTCACATAGCATAACATGGATAAGGAAAGCATTGTAAATTTAGTTTGTTCACGAGGGATTATTATTGTTTGTGATTGTGATAACGTGCGAAATGACATTTGGAAATGAATGAACGTTCAAGTATAAAAATCATATATAAATTGAGATACATAAAAGAGAGGCTCAATAAAACATTGGATTGTTTCGGGTAGAGAAACGTCGACTATTCCAAATGTAACACCTCGGAAATTTACGTCCAATAATGCATTGACACGTGGCATAGGTTTTGGATATGTGAAAACATACTTTAGAGGGACTAAAGTTGACAAACAGTGAAACTATGGGAATATAAAGGTCCAAAGTGTCAACAATGGAAAAATAGGCTCTACAATAACCCTACATGGTGTTTATAATCCTAAACGGATATATCATGGGTCATACAAAGCGAAAAATGAAAGAAAGTGAGGAATTGCAAACTACAGGGGCTAATTGTGTCAACATGTTGAATGTATACCTCTGAGTGATCTTTTGGCAAACCCGAAGCTTTGTAATGATAAAATATACTCACTAGAATATGTGGTAAAAATTTCATGAAGTTTCGTTATCGTATGAGAAAGTTATGATCAAAACCATGCGCGAAGGGTTAAATGCGTCAACGTTGAAATTCGTGACTTTTCGGGTAAGCACAAAGTTAACCAAGGACTTTACCATGTTTGTAAATGTCCCAAGGTCCTTAAAAATCAAGTTTGAGGGTCTAATGAGCAAGATAAATAGCCAAAACCACGTAATAAAGGACCAAGGACCAAAACTTCAACATTTAAGAGATTTTTGTGGATCAGAAGAAGCCAGGCGGCCCGCCTGGAGGCCCTTACGCGGGCCGCGAGGCCTGCCCAGCGACAGAAAACGTCCAGATGTCAGTTAAGGGCCTAATTTCGAGTTGTAACCAGCTGTTGTCCACTCCAGAGCCTCACCAATGGTATTACATGCAGCTAGGGGCACTTGGATTCATCTTACAACATCCCTAGGCTATTGTGGCAGCTCCTAATGAGATCAAAGTTGCATAAAAAGGGTCTTGTAGTTGTAAACATTCAATACTTGCATATTCAAAAATTCACAAGATCAAATCTGGAGCTCTTTGGTCACCAACAAGGGTTCATAGGGCTTCCTACTTGTCATTAGGACTCTTGTAAGTGTTCATACCCTTCTCTAATTCGTTCTAGCTTAGTTTATTAACCGAAAGTCAATCCGTCGTAAATTTAGTTTGACTTTGTGATTAAACGAAAATGGCTCAGTCATTTCTCGAATTGAAAGTACCTACAAGTTGGTATTTATGTGGGTAACGAACCCTCAAAAGGGTATTTTCAGATTCCCACTCTAAGTATGATGATTGTCGAGTCAAAGCTTTTCTTAAAAAGTCAACAGAATGTGTTTTTGCAAAATTTAGCATAATTAACAATGTAGGTCACATGCAACCTGTTTGATCATTAAAATAACTTTATAATTAATGAAAGAACATGTTTCATCATGATCAACTCGACAATTTTCAGTCTAAACCCGGATCGGAACCGAAAGTCTCATAAATTGACTTTTTCTTTGACTCTCAATTCTGATCCGTGCATGCATGTTTGAGATCTGCCTTAGAGCTTATTTTGAACCAATTTCATATATGTACAACTCTCTGAGATTTTACAACTTGGTTCAATACTCATCCGATGCATATGCATGTTTCCGATTTATGTTTAAAAGTTGACTATTATGCCCTTTTTGCTATAAAACGCGATTTTTGAAAAAGTGAAAGAGTAGAAACGTTTGCTACTGATTTATAAGCATGCACTTAAAATTTGATATCAGTTTGAGGTCTAGATTAAGAGTTATGCTCAATATCGTAATTTGAAAGCTTTATGTTAAGTAAACGGCGTAATTAGCGTATAGCCTATTTAAACCCACTTTTTGATATAAAAATTTTTACCCACTGATGTAATATAATATTTTGGGATTTTTGATGATTTTTATTAAATTTTTGGCTGAGCATAACATAGGTCTCTAACTTTAATTCGGTTAATACCGATTTTGCCCTTTTTGGCCATAAAATGAATTCTACAAATCCTTTTGACCCCAAACCTTTTTCCATTGATTTTATTTGTTAAATAAAATATGTTGAGCCTTCTGGAATTATAAAAATCTCAGCCTTCTTTTAAAAACCCGGAAATGGCTCCAAATCGGCTTTTTAAGCGTTTCTAACGCATAGTATGCACTATAATCACTTTAGACACATAAGGTTAATACCTACTGATGTTGTTAGTATATTATTATATAATAACAGTAAGCATAAGTTTTTGAACTCAGGTTTCCAGTTTTGACCATTTAAGCCCTTGTGAAATTACCAAAATACCCCTAAGGGGCATAGTTTGGTTTTAAATGATAAGTTTCACATATGGGTCATAACCTACTGTTATAACATATTAAATTAAGTGTATTTGCTGTATAAATCAGACCTGTAACTCAGATTACAAATTTAACTCTTTTATAATCTTTTAAATGACCAAAATGCCCTTATGAGGCGTAAATTGAGTTTAATTTCGTATGGGGCATAATAAGAGACATCTTACTGATAGTATAACATATTTAAGGCATATTATCTCAGGAAACTTGCATATGACTCTTATGGTTACCCGTAACGCTCTTTTAGCGTTCGGTTAGGTTTATGTAACTAGTTTGCATAAATTGACCGAAACGGGTCAAACATTATCATTTTTGTCTCAAAATCCAGAATGTATTTAGCATACCCATATTATACAAGTATTCAAACTTGTCGGGTCTAAATCACGTTCTATCCGGTCTTCGCTTAATCGTGCGTTTGAACCGTATCGTCCTTAAAACTAACCGGTCTAAGCTTAGGCTTAAATAAAGATCCGTTAGGAATCTAATAGGTTATTATAAACCTTTGTTCCAGAATAGAAGAACCAGTAAAAGCTACCTTCACTTGCTAGTTATGATTTATACTTACCAAGGTAAATACTTTTAACTTATTTTCCCTATATGGGCTTGGGTTACGGTATATAGAATACCGCTTGATCGAGCATCAAATCTTACATCCTTGGGTGGTTAATTGAATAATTTGATCGGCTCGTTTAAACAGTCTTGTTTACTTTAAGCCTTTGGGGGATTAATGACTATGTCCCGGATATCCTTGGCATCATCTTACGAGATGGCCACGACCAGAGCACGAGGTGTAGGCGTACACCTGTCAGAGTATAACTCCTTATTGTGGTGTGTCTATTGATCTTTAACCCGGACAAGATCCGGGCTACTGAACGCACAAGTAACATGTAAATCGTTCACAAGATTATAATAAATAATTATCCCAAGTTATAAAAATGTTTTGTGCCTTGAGCATTCAAATCAATTTTCAACCTTTTCAAAATGAGTCAGTTAAATTGTATTTACCAGTGTAAACTGACGTATTTTCCCAAAAGGTTAAGTGCAGGTACTACACGTAATAGGCTGGCTGTCTTCTAGAGCGTCCACAATAAGTCTCGCAAGCTTGGATGACAATAAATCTGTTGAACAATATCTTATTTTTATTTTGATCCGCCTGTGGATCCGTTTCAACTATTGATATTTGATATTACACTCTATTAAAGTTGAAATGAATCTATCTTGTTGCCCGACTACCTGCCAATACTTTGTAATTGTCCGTTTTCGTGTGGAATTTCAAAAATGAGGCAGAAGGTTTTCTATTATTAGAAAAAAAAATCTATCTTTGCTTCCGCTATGCATTTATGTATTGTGTTGTTTGTCTATGATGATGCCAACTACGTCACTATACTCCCCACCGGGCCCACCGGTGACACGTGGAAATTAGGGGTGTGACAGGTTGGTATCAGAGCCAACGCTGAGTGAAGTAAACACTAGCCTTTTGTGTTTAATCTCAGTTACACAATTGCACATTCCTCGATTCTCGAGTCTAGACAAAGAACTTAGGAAATATCCAAAATTGTTTTATTTTCTAACTTTGTCTTATATATATTTTGTTGTGTCACTTGTTTGATTTTTGACAGGTTCATAAAATGCCGCCACGTATGAGAGGAAGAGGAAGGGGACAAGGAGCATATGCAGCCCCAAACGACCATGAAGCCGGACCTTCGCACAGGCGAACACCTTCAGGCTCCCATAACACAGATACTCAAAATCTGTGGAGGTCTTTTACTGAACCCGCAAGGCACTCGGTGTCACTGAGTACCTCACCTTCTATCCCACACTCCTTTGGGCCTCAATCAGAAAATGAGCCCCACAACTCTCACCAGTCCTATATTCCTCTCCAAGGACACCAATCACCCTTTGACCACCCATCACCTGTTTTCCAAGGCCTGTACAACCCCGCTGACTACCTTGATGTGCCTACGGGTTTTAACCCACTTGGACCAGAAGACCATTTTCCTGGTGACATATGGATGTCGATGAAGATACCGATCCCTCAATGCCACCATCTGGAACTCCGAACCACCCTATCGAGATTTCTGATGGGTCACCATTTGTGGGATCACCATACAATGGTCCCGACAACTTTGAGGAGAGATTCAGGCAGTATGACTGGGTATTTACCCCTAGTTACCATAACTCTCCCCTGCACCAGCCGCAACACAGCTCTCCCTTGCACCTCCAGCAACAGCCTCAGCAGCAGCAGCAGAATCCTTCTGAGGATTCCCGACTTGTCGCGGTCACTCCACCGCCGCCACCACCTCCGGTTTTGCCTCCCCCGCCTCCGAGGCGAAGACGAACGAACGCACGAATTTCCGCACGAGGGGGAGTGCGCATCGGCACCCCTCCACATTCAGGTGGCAGCCGGTACTCGCCACTTCACGAAAAACCAGAGATGAGAGAATCTTCACATCCCGTCTCAGAAGTAACTTCTGCGCCAATCGCGCCACCACCACCGTAGGATTTCGGAGACCCAATCCCTGCTTATACTAGCGCGGCAGCATACAATCCCTTCGAGCAAACGATCCCCACAGGTTATAACTTTACAGAGGATCCCTACTGGGTAGCTGCGAACTACAACTCTCTACATCCGGAAGGTCCTTTTGGAGGTCCCTGGGCTACGGGACAATCGACCTATGGATACCCATCATATGGATATCAGCAGCCGCAGCCTCCTCAACCACCGCATTATCCGCTACCACCGCAGGCACCGATGATGTCGCCGCCACAAGTTCAAGAAATCCTTCAAGGGATAAATGAAGTGCGACGAGAGATGCGGCATGAATTACAGGAAGATCGTCAGCATAATCGTGGGATGGTTAAGAAAATGGTGGATTTAATCAAGGGAAAAAGCAAGAAGGACTACTAAATCCTTTGTTTGCTAGTTTAGTTAATCATCTCCCTGCGAGGATATTTATTTCTGTACTCTGCCCCTGCGTGGGCATATTTTATTCCTTTCTGTTCTACCCCTGCGTGGGTTTGTTTGTTTCTGTTTGACCCCTGCGTGGGTTTGTTTGTTAGTTTAGCCCCTGCGTGGGTATGTTATTGAGTAAAAGTCCCGTTTAGGGCAAACTCGTGTTAGTTAATTTTATTTGAAACGGTTAATTTAAGTTTTTCATTTTTAAAATTATATGCATGAATATAATATACGAATAAATGAAAAATAGCAATTATTATTTTAATTTACCATTTTTATAAGAATCTTAAAAAGGTAAAACCTAGCTTGAATGTCATATTAAAGACCTGGCCAATATGGTAGAACCTGTTTAAAAAGATTCAAATCTCTGTTAACATCTGTGAACATGTTAACATTCTTGGCTAGTGTGATCCGCAAAACCACACATGTCACCCTTTTAATAAATTACCCAAATTTATATTCTATATATATCTGATTGTGACATAATGCCTACGGGTTATAACTAATGTCATATAAACAAAAAGTCAGCCGTGGTTTATAGACCCCCTGCCAAGAAAAAGGATTGATTTGTTTTAATTATTCAAATTTTAATCCTATAGAATCTAAATTCAAATTTAGAAATTTGTCCAAGTGACTAGGCCTATTGTGCCAATATATATTTCATTCTAGGGTAAAGTTGCTAATGAAAAGTCCTGAATGAAACTAATTAACAAACTAACTAATATGGCTCTTATTTACCATGGCTAATAAATCGTCAAGAACGATAATACTGTTTAGGCTTCTAAATAGACCTTGTCCTTACTTTTATGTAGCACCTAAAGCTACATGGCTAAGTCTGAAGAAATAAACAGTCATCCAGTGGAAAGCCCAGATAACACTAAAATACATATAACTGGTGCGGAGCTGCAAACATTAGTGGAAAATGTTGTTGCCAAAGCCATTGAAAGGCAATATAGTGAATCCAATAGGACCCGAAGCAGGACCCGGTCCGCGCCACATTCCAAGACCAAGGTTCATTCGGAGGCTCATAGCAAACCGCCCTCTAAGAAAGATGTATCTAAGAAAGATGAGCTCAAGAAGGATGATGAGCGACATTCATCCAACCAAAACAGTGTCCCGTCAAGGAAGGTCGAGCATAAGCCAGAACCGCGTGGTAAGTCATGTACATACAAATACTTCGTCTCATGTAAACCCCGGGACTTTACTGGGGAGAAGGGAGCAGTAGACTGCATGACCTGGTTGGACGAAATGGATACGGTAGTAGACATCAGCGGATGTGCTGAAAGGGATGTAGTAAAATATGTATCCCAATCGTTCAAAGGAGAAGCATTGGCATGGTGGAAGTCTCTCATACAAGCTACTGGGAAAACCCCACTCTACAACTTATCATGGGATCAGTTTGTTGCTCTTATCAAAGATAATTATTGCCCGCAGCATGAAGTAGAAAGAATCGAGTCAGATTTCGTATCATTGGTGATGAAGAATTTAGACTGTCAGGCTTACCTCACCACTTTCAATACCCTATCTAGCTTGGTTCCATACTTGGTAACCCCAGAACCTAGGAGAATTGCTCGCTTCATCGGGGGTTTAGCCCCAGAGATTAAAGCAAGTGTTAAGGCATCAAGGCCTGCAACCTTCAGATCAGCAGCTGATCTGTCTCTATCTCTTACCATGGACGTAGTCAGGTTGAGAGCTCTTAGGAACTCAGAAGAAAGTAAGAGAAAGCGTGAGGACGATACCTCACGAAGATCAGATAAGAGACACCGAGGAAATGACGACCACAAGAAAGGGTCGGGATCTAAAAAGGATAGGCAACAATCTGGGGATAAGCCCAAATGTAAAACTTGCAGGAAGAACCATTTGGGGAAGTGTCGATTTGAGTCGAAATCCCAGTCTCACGCGAGACCCTGTGGAATCTGCAGATCCACAGATCATAAGACCTTGGAATGTAAGAAGCTGAAGGATGCAACATGTTATGGTTGCAATGAGAAGGGGCACATTAAGTCTAATTGCCCAAAGAACACCAAGAAAACCGAAGAAGGGAAAAAGACCAACGCAAGGGTCTTCAAGATGGACGCTAAGGAAGCTGTTCAAGATGACAACGTGATTACAGGTACCTTTCTTGTAAACGATATTTTTGCTAGAGTATTGTTTGATTCTGGAGCAGATAAGTCTTTTGTAGATAATAAGTTCTGTGAGTTGTTAAAATTACCTGTAAAAGCCTTAAGTGTGAAGTATGACGTGGAATTAGCTGATGGGACCATAGAAACCGCCTCAACTGTTTTAGATGGATGTGTTATATCCATTAGGAATCACTCTTTTCCATTATCCTTACTTCCCTTTAAGCTAGCCGGTTTTGATATAGTGATAGGTATGGATTGGTTATCGCATAACCAAGCCCAGATTCTATGCAACAGAAAGGAAGTGGTAGTTAAAACTCCGTCTGGTGAGTCACTCACTATCCAAGGAGATACTCAACATGGATTGCCTGAGCAAGTGTCCATGCTCAAGGCATCCAGATGTCTGCAGAAGGGTTGTGTCATTTATATGGCACAAGTTACTATTGATGAGCCAAAGCCAAAGATTGAAGATATCCCTGTCATTTCGGAATACCCTGAAGTGTTTCCGGAAGAACTACCTGGTTTACCACCGGATAGGAAAGTGGAGTTTCGAATTGACATCATTCCGGGTGCGGCGCCAGTAGCGAGAGCACCATATAGGTTGGCACCAACGGAGATGAAGGAATTAAGGACGCAGTTAGATGATCTGTTAGCTAAAGGTTTTATTAGACCTAGCTCGTCTCCTTGGGGAGCACCAATTTTGTTTGTCAAAAAGAAGGATGGATCGATGCGTCTGTGCATCGATTACCGCGAGCTTAATAAAGTCACCATCAAGAATAGGTATCCTTTGCCTAGGATCGACGATCTGTTCGATCAGTTACAAGGGGCAAGCTACTTTTCAAAGATCGACTTGAGGTCAGGCTATCACCAGTTGAAGGTCAAGGATGAAGATGTACACAAGACAGCGTTTAGGACTCGTTATGGACATTACGAGTTCCTAGTGATGCCTTTTGGGCTCACTAACGCACCAGCCGCATTCATGGATCTCATGAATCGCGTCTGCAAGCCTTATCTGGATAAATTCGTCATCGTCTTTATTGACGACATCCTTATCTACTCAAAGAACCAAGCTGACCACGAGAAACACCTTCGTTGTATTCTCAAACTTCTACATCATGAGAAACTCTATTCCAAATTTTCAAAGTGCGAATTTTGGCTTCGAGAAGTCCAATTACTTGGACATGTGGTAAGTGAGCGTGGTATCCAAGTAGATCCCGCTAAGGTAGAAGCAGTTATGAATTGGCAAGAGCCAAAGACACCTACCGAGATTCACAGTTTTCTAGGATTAGCAGGATACTATAGGCGATTCATCGAAAATTTTTCAAGGATTGCTGCGCCCCTAACTTCGTTGACGCGTAAGAAGATCAAGTTTGATTGGGGCCCTAAGCAGCAGGAATCCTTTGACGTTCTGAAGAAGAAGTTGAGCAATGCACCAGTGTTAACATTGCCCGATGGTATAGAAGAATTCGTGGTGTATTGCGATGCGTCACACACTGGCATGGGCTGTGTACTCATGCAGAAAGGCAAGGTCATTGCCTACGCTTCACGATAACTAAAGGTGCACGAGAAAAACTACACCACCCACGACTTGGAACTGGGTGCCGTTGTATTTGCATTGAAACTTTGGAGACACTACTTGTATGGAACAAAGTGTGTAATCTATTCGGATCACAAGAGCCTTCAACATTTGTTCAATCAGAAGGAATTGAACATGCGACAAAGACGATGGATGGAAACTTTAAATGATTACGACTGTGAGATAAGATACCATCCAGGCAAGGCAAATGTAGTTGCTGACGCATTAAGCAGAAAAGAAAGAGTGAAGCCGACAAGAATCAATGCCAAGCGCATAGAAATAAGGAATAATTTGAACGAAAGGGTGTTAGCTGCACAGAAGGAAGCTGTGTTGGAAGCTAACTATCCTGAAGAAAACCTAGGAGTAACTGAGGAGCAGTTATCCTATGACAAGGATGGAATGCTAAGACTGAATGGGCGAATATGGGTTCCAGTTTATGGAGGACTTCGAGATGTTATCCTCCAGGAAGCCCACAGCTCCAAATATTCCGTTCATCCTGGAGCTGATAAGATGTACCAGGATCTAAAGGCAAACTACTGGTGGATTGGTTTGAAAAAGTCTGTAGCTGCGTATGTAGCTAAATGTCTGACTTGTGCGCAAGTCAAAACTGAGCATCAGAAGCCGTCAGGTTTGCTTCAACAACCTGAAATTCCCACGTGGAAGTGGGAGATGGTGACAATGGATTTCATCACCAAATTGCCCAAGACAAGGAAGGGAAACGATACTATATGGGTTATAGTAGATAGGCTAACCAAGTCAGCACATTTTCTTCCCATTAAGGAAGCTTACAGCTCTGACATGTTAGCTCAATTGTATGTGGATAAGATCGTAGCTCTACATGGTGTACCAGTGTCGATTATCTCTGACCGAGATACGAGATACACCTCTCATTTTTGGAAGAGTTTCCAACAGTCTTTGGGTACGCGCTTAAACTTTAGTACGGCTTACCATCCGCAGACAGACGGACAAAGTGAGCGTACCATCCAAACATTGGAAGACATGCTTCGAGCATGTGTGATTGATTTAGGTGGCAGTTGGGATAACCACCTACCATTGATAGAGTTCTCCTATAACAATAGCTACCATACTAGTATTAAGGATGCGCCTTTCGAGGCATTATATGGTAGGAAATGCAGAACACCCATCTGTTGGGCAGAAGTAGGAGAAGTTCAATTATCAGGACCAGATTTGGTTTTTGAAACAACGGACAAGATTGTCCAGATTCGCGATCGCTTGAAAGCTACCCAGGATAGGCAGAAAAGTTACGCAGATCCAAAGCGTAAGTCTTTTCACTTCGAAGTAGGTGACAAAGTATTGCTTAAGGTATCACCCTGGAAGGGAGTGATGCGATTTGGTAAGAAAGGTAAGCTAAGCCCGAGATACATAGGACCTTTTGAGGTTATCGAACGCGTCGGATCAGTTGCCTATAAGCTAAACTTACCTGAAGAACTTAGTAGTATACATAATGTGTTCCACATCTGTAATCTGAAGAAGTGTTTCGCTGACAAATCACTGGTCATACCGCATACAGATATACACATAGATGAAAGCTTGAAGTTTGTGGAAAAACCATTGTCGATTGAGGATCGACAGGTGAAGAAGCTTCGAATGAAGCATGTACCTATAGTTAAGGTCAAGTGGGATGCCCGTAGAGGTCCCGAATACACATGGGAGGTAGAATCCACGATGAAAGAAAAATACCCTCATCTGTTCCAGTAAATCTCGAGGTCGAGATTTCTTTTAAGGGGGTGAGGATGTAACACCTCGGAAATTTACGTCCAATAATGCATTGACACGTGGCATAGGCTTTGGATATGTGAAAACATACTTTAGAGGGACTAAAGTTGACAAACAGTGAAACTATGGGAATATAAAGGTCCAAAGTGTCAACAATGGAAAAATAGGCTCTACAATAACCCTACATGGTGTTTATAATCCTAAACGGATATATCATGGGTCATACAAAGCGAAAAATGAAAGAAAGTGAGGAATTGCAAACTACAGGGGCTAATTGTGTCAACATGTTGAATGTATACCTCTGATTGATCTTTTGGCAAACCTGAAGCTTTGTAATGATAAAATATACTCACTAGAATATGTGGTAAAAATTTCATGAAGTTTCGTTATCGTATGAGAAAGTTATGATCAAAACCGTGCGCGAAGGGTTAAATGCGTCAACGTTGAAATTCGTGACTTTTCGGGTAAGCACAAAGTTAACCAAGGACTTTACCATGTTTGTAAATGTCCCAAGGTCCTTAAAAATCAAGTTTGATGGTCTAATGAGCAAGATAAATAGCCAAAACCACGTAATAAAGGACCAAGGACCAAAACTTCAACATTTAAGAGATTTTTGTGGATCAGAAGAAGCCAGGCGGCCCGCCTGGAGGCCCTTACGCGGGCCGCGAGGCCTGCCCAGCGATAGAAAACGTCCAGATGTCAGTTAAGGGCCTGATTTCGAGTTGTAACCAGCTGTTGTCTACTCCAGAGCCTCACCAATGGTATTACATGCAGCTAGGGGCACTTGGATTCATCTTACAACATCCCTAGGCTATTGTGGCAGCTCCTAATGAGATCAAAGTTGCATAAAAAGGGTCTTGTAGTTGTAAACATTCAATACTTGCATATTCAAAAATTCACAAGATCAAATCTGGAGCTCTCTGGTCACCAACAAGGGTTCATAGGGCTTCCTACTTGTCATTAGGACTCTTGTAAGTGTTCATACCCTTCTCTAATTTGTTCTAGCTTAGTTTATTAACCGAAAGTCAATCCGTCGTAAATTTAGTTTGACTTTGTGATTAAACGAAAATGGCTCAGTCATTTCTCGAATTGAAAGTACCTACAAGTTGGTATTTATGTGGGTAACGAACCCTCAAAAGGGTATTTTCAGATTCCCACTCTAAGCATGATGATTGTCGAGTCAAAGCTTTTCTTAAAAAGTCAACAGAATGTGTTTTTGCAAAATTTAGCATAATTAACAATGTAGGTCACATGCAACCTGTTTGATCATCAAAATAACTTTATAATTAATGAAAGAACATGTTTCATCATGATCAACTCGACAATTTTCAATCTAAACACGGATCGGAACCGAAAGTCTCATAAATTGACTTTTTCTTTGACTCTCAATTCTGATCCGTGCATGCATGTTTGAGATCTGCCTTAGAGCTTATTTTGAACCAATTTCATATATGTACAACTCTCTGAGATTTTACAACTTGGTTCAATACTCATCCGATGCATATGCATGTTTCCGATTTATGTTTAAAAGTTGACTATTATGCCCTTTTTGCTATAAAACGCGATTTTTGAAAAAGTGAAAGAATAGAAACGTTTGTTACTGATTTATAAGCATGCACTTAAAATTTGATATCAGTTTTAGGTCTAGATTAAGAGTTATGCTCAATATCGTAATTTGAAAGCTTTATGTTAAGTAAACGGCGTAATTAGCGTATAGCCTATTTAAACCCACTCTTTGATATAAAACTTTTTACCCACTGATGTAATATAATATTTTGGGATTTTTGATGATTTTTATTAAATTTTTGGCTGAGCATAACATAGGTCTCTAAGTTTAATTCGGTTAATACCGATTTTGCCCTTTTTGGCCATAAAATGAATTCTACAAATCCTTTTGACCCCAAACCTTTTTCCACTGATTTTATTTGTTAAATAAAATATGTTGAGCCTTCTGGAATTATAAAAATCTCAGCCTTCTTTTAAAAACCCGGAAATGGCTCCAAATCGGCTTTTTAAGCGTTTCTAACGCATAGTATGCACTATAATCACTTTAGACACATAAGGTTAATACCTACTGATGTTGTTAGTATATTATTATATAATAACAGTAAGCATAAGTTTTTGAACTCAGGTTTCCAGTTTTGACCATTTAAGCCCTTGTGAAATTACTAAAATACCCCTAAGGGGCATAGTTTGGTTTTAAATGATAAGTTTCACATATGGGTCATAACCTACTGTTATAACATATTAAATTAAGTGTATTTGCTGTATAAATCAGACCTGTAACTCAGATTACAAATTTAACTCTTTTATAATCTTTTAAATGACCAAAATGCCCTTATGAGGCGTAAATTGAGTTTAATTTCGTATGGGGCATAATAAGAGACATCTTACTGATAGTATAACATATTTAAGGCATATTATCTCAGGAAACTTGCATATGACTCTTATGGTTACCCGTAACGCTCTTTTAGCGTTCGGTTCGGTTTATGTAACTAGTTTGCATAAATTGACCGAAACGGGTCAAACATTATCATTTTTGTCTCAAAATCCAGAATGTATTTAGCATACCCATATTATACAAGTATTCAAACTTGTCGGGTCTAAATCACGTTCTATCTGCTCTTCGCTTAATCGTGCGTTTGAACCGTATCGTCCTTAAAACTAACCGGTCTAAGCTTAGGCTTAAATAAAGATCCGTTAGGAATCTAATAGGTTATTATAAACCTTTGTTCCAGAATAGAAGAACCAGTAAAAGCTACCTTCACTTGCTAGTTATGATTTATACTTACCAAGGTAAATACTTTTAACTTATTTTCCCTATATGGGCTTGGGTTACGGTATATAGAATACCGCTTGATCGAGCATCAAATCTTACATCCTTGGGTGGTTAATTGAATAATTTGATCGGCTCGTTTAAACAGTCTTGTTTACTTTAAGCCTTTGGGGGATTAATGACCATGTCCCGGATATCCTTGGCATCATCTTACGAGATGGCCACGACCAGAGCACGAGGTGTAGGCGTACACCTGTCAGTGTATAACTCCTTATTGTGGTGTGTCTATTGATCTTTAACCCGGACAAGATCCGGGCTACTGAACGCACAAGTAACATGTAATTCGTTCACAAGATTATAATAAATAATTATCCCAAGTTATAAAAATGTTTTGTGCCTTGAGCATTCAAATCAATTTTCAACCTTTTCAAAATGAGTCAGTTAAATTGTATTTACCAGTGTAAACTGACGTATTTTCCTAAAAGGTTAAGTGCAGGTACTACACGTAATAGGCTGGCTGTCTTCTAGAGCGTCCACAATAAGTCTCGCAAGCTTGGATGACAATAAATCTGTTGAACAATATCTTATTTTTATTTTGATCCGCCTGTGGATCCGTTTCAACTATTAGTGATATTTGATATTACACTCTATTAAAGTTGAAATGAATCTATCTTTGCTTCCGCTGTGCATTTATGTATTGTGTTGTTTGTCTATGATGATGCCAACTACGTCGCTATACTCCCCACCGGGCCCACCGGTGACACGTGGAAATTAGGGGTGTGACACCAAAGTGGGTTGAAAGTTCTTTCGAATTAGAGATATTGTGCTTTGGCCTATAAGTAAGATACTCTCGTCGAGAAGCGATTAACGGTATCTTACCCTTCCGATTACTACACATCTCTAAATGATTGAAACATTCGGGACTTTGGCGAGAATAAAAATCGAGGAATGGGACTTAATCAACGAGATGCGGGTTTCACCCCTAACTTGACGATTTCGTACCCTAAATGTGGTTGGTACTCGTCGATCAAAATAAAATTTTTGACACGTTGAAGAGGGTCCACTAGAGTTGAAATGGAAATTACCATTAAGTTGTGGATGTCACTCATAGCTTAATGGTGAAATTTCGTGCAAAAATAGATTAAAGGTAGAATGAGAGTCGTTTACCAAATTGTGGGTTTCACGCCTATTTTGGTAAATTCTTCTCGTTGGTGTTACAAGAGTATAAAAATAGCATAAGTGTATTCGTGTTAGCCTTAGGAAAGGCACATAAGTTTAATCAAAGTATAGCTAGGAAGCATGCATGGTAGAGTACAAAAGTTTTAAACAACAAATAAGAGGCAAAATTCCTAGAACTATAGATTAGGCAAAATCATGGCAATTTTTCCTAATTCCCTATAGTTATGGCTCTGATACCAATCTGTCACACCCCAACCGATGGCGGAAACATCGGGATGAGACGAAGTGTGTATAGATTGCTAGAGACTTCATAACACTATGTGACAATATTTAATTAAATTCAAATTTCATTGCAAGTGCTAAATTGTCATACAATATTCAAACAAAATACAACATTGTTTCAACAAATAACATAACACTAAAAGATCAATAGATTTAAGGTGTGTATCTAGTCCACCCTAAACTTGTTTCATCATTCATCCATACTTCAATAATCAACCTGCAACATGTATTAAAATAGAGTTTCAATGCAAAAGCATGAGCGAGTACACAAGTTTGTTTACATAGCATAATAGAATAAAAAGGCTCAAATCCAACATGATTCATAATATGTGAATTACTAGTATGCAATTTTGGCGTACACTATGATCAAACCCAAGAATCCAACGCATAAAATAGCCTAATCCCAATTGATAGCGGGATGGTAAATGTTTAACTTAACAATACCCCAAGTTTAACGGGTGGTGCGTAAATCCTATAGCGCTATAAATGTTAAGGTGGGCTAGCAAAGTTGATGAGCATATACGTTCCAAATCGTTCAAATGGAGCATACAAGAATCATAAGTAAAGCACATTAGTTTCATGTTTGTACAAGGATTGAGTATGTTTAGTTTAGTTTAAAGGTGTTTGCATAATTATACATGTTGCATCCCAAAGTGTAAAGGGGAAAAAGGGACCGAGTATACTCACGGTGGTTGCAAGCTTTCCCACTTGAAATCCCGCGAGCGAGTTTGGTGGATGGATTAAGTTGGAGCACCTAGTCCTTCTACACAAGGAAACGTAGGTGTGTGAGTTTGGCGTTCAACGGAAGATTATAAATTTGGAGTTTAACATAACATAAAGTATGATATCAAAATAATCACCTTTAACTTACACTCTTATATGACACTACGTAACCACTAGGGTTATATTGTATTTCATGGGTAGTATGCCCATTAGAATCATACTTGGAGTGTTAAGTCTTAGATGGTATTCTACTACCTTAACATATAAACACAAGTTTAATATTAAAGGTTCGAATGAGTATATATATAAGTTAAGTATTACATATTATTAAGTTCAATAATTCAAGTAGGAGGTAGAAGATTAAGATCTTCGTTTAGGCACCTCGAGTTATTCATGAATGTCATGTATGGGGTAGGAAGAACATACTTCCATTTAGGGACCCTTTGAATGTTCACCACTTCACTTGATGTAAAGACAACCAAGGAGGGTCAAGAACTAAGACTAATACAAGTATGTAAATAATCTAAACTAAAAGAAATCATCAAATCATGTGAGGATTTTATGTTGGAACAAGCCAAGTTGTTCCATAATCACTCATTCATCAAAGTCTAAGCTTGACATGACTTGTGGGTTAAATACCCTAACAAAACAGAAAGTTTATGAGGTTTAATCCTCTGATTTAAGTGTCTCAACCATGTTTTTAAGCTTAACCAACCATAAGAGGGGTTGTAAGCATTAGGACATTGGTGTGAGATGTGTTAGACACAAGTTGGATGAAGTTCAAACAAGTATGTAACAAAATAGAAAGTTTTTGGTCAATTTCAGAGCAATTCCATGTCTGATTTCTCCAAGGAGAAGTCAAGGAATCAAACTCCATGATTAACCAAGCAAGTAGGAAGAAGAATTAAGTAATTTCGTTAAGAAATGAGCAAGTTATACCAAGTTTAGTGCAAGAGTATGAATCTGTCCGAAAATGCAGATTCTTGCTGGAACTTGAGAGTGTTTAGGAGAGGTTTGAGTGTGTTGAAAGTGTCCAAGTGCTTGGAGGACCTTGGGTACTTATAGGAGAGTGATTAGGGTTGATTTGGGGGGTTAACTAGTGCTAAAACTCGGTTTAAACCAAGAAATCCCGCCCAAAAACGAAGCTGGTCGCGACTGTCCAACTATTCTGCAGACCTGAGACCCATGCGGGCCGCGTAAGAGGACAAGGTAAGTCCACGTGGGCCGCGAGCCTCCAAGTTTCCGGATAAAAGTTTCATTTTTTACAATTTGGCCCCTGGAGTTGTGTGTTTGATGCGTTTAAGGTATTTTAAGGGCCATACTTGCCATAAAGGCATAGTTTAAGATGTGATTAGGTATGAGGAGTATAAATCAAGTATCATCAAGCGTATAAGTATCAAATCAAGTGTCGTTCTCGTTTAAAATACGTTCAATGCATAAGTTTAGTTTAATTACAAGTTTTGCACATAGTTTCCAAGAATAACGATTAAACACAATTTTGATCACTAATCGAACATGCGAGTATAATTAGAGTGCGTACAACATAAATGTAACAAAATACAAGCTTCATTAATGATCCAAGTCTCGGTTTGATAATGATTACAAGGAATGGAACGATTACAAGAACATAAAGTTTCCAAAAATAGCAATACGAACAAAACTCCCTATAAATGGAAAGTACAAAAGAGCCGGGCGTTACAATAGCGACAAAACGGTGACAAAATCTTATTTATCCAACCCTAAAAGATTTGCCCCCCAAAATACCCAAATGATCTTACAATAGTAAGATCAAACAATACAAAGTACAGAAAGTACACAGATGATCATCAACTGATGATCAACAATACAAAAATACAAAGAATAATCTCTCAGATACAGATGAGAGATTATTCGTATAATCTCTGTCTCAAAACCCTAACGAAGAACAACAAGAGAGAGAAAGTGAACTGATGAAGTGAACAAAGAGAGAGGAGATCAACTTTTTTATATCATAAAACTTTGTAAGTTTCATCTCAGCCCAGCACTTACAATCCAAGACAGCTTCAGTCCTCATATTTACACAAAGCCCCTTAGATATTTTATCACCTGTTACAACAACTTA
Organism: Helianthus annuus; assembly: GCF_002127325.2. Taxonomy (NCBI): domain Eukaryota; kingdom Viridiplantae; phylum Streptophyta; class Magnoliopsida; order Asterales; family Asteraceae; genus Helianthus; species Helianthus annuus. Next base: position 155,041,724 of record NC_035448.2, read on the forward strand.
ACAACCGTATTAGCCCAGTAACAACTATAGTAACAACCTTACTTAACAGGCCCAATCATACTCAAGTCCAATCAAACCAAGTGAATGATAATAAGCACACATGCCCAATAATTTTAACATCCCCCCTTAATTCAATTGGTTTGAACATATCAATTAAGCCTAACTGTTTACAAAACTCTTCATGCTGTAAAGCATTTAAACCTTTTGTAAAAATGTCAGCAAGTTGACTTTCAGAGTCAACTTTAGTAGCACTTACAATGCCAACAGCCACTTTTTCTCTTAAGAAATGAAGATCCAATTCAAAATGTTTAGTTCTTTCATGAAACACTGGATTAGCTGCTATTGACATAGCAGCTTGACTATCACAATTCAAAATCATTGGTAATTTACAGTTAACACTCAATTCAGACAACAAGTTTCTTAACCACATAAGCTCACAAGTAGCTGAGCACATAGCTCTGTACTCAGCTTCTGCAGTGGACCTTGAAACAATGGCTTGTTTCTTGCTCTTCCAAGAAACAAGACACTCTCCTAGAAAGACACAATACCTAGTTACTGATTTTCGAGTAGACAAACATTTTGCCCAATCTGAATCAGCAAATCCATATAGATCCAGGTTAACACTCTTTTTAAAACTTAATCCTTTACCAGGATTCTGCTTCAAATAGCTTAACAACCTTAAGGCTAAATCTAAATGCACTTCTTTTGGAGTATGCATGAACTGACTTAAAAACTGCACTGTATAACTAATATCAGGTCTTGTAAGAGATAAGTAAATCAATTTTCCAATAAGGTTTTGAAAGCCAGTAACATTTTTAAGTAATTGATGATTTTTATCAATTTTAGAAGTGACCAAAGAACTTTGTTCTATTGGTGTATTAACAGGTTTACACCCTAAATAACCAAACTCATTTAAGAGTTCTAAACAATACTTTCTTTGATTAAGACAAACAATGTGTTTATCATATAACACTTCAATACCTAGAAAATATTTTAGAACTCCTAAATCTTTGATTTTAAAAGTTTCATTTAAAACATGTTTAACATTTTTAATCTCAATATCAGAATTTCCAGTAATCACAATGTCATCAACATACACCAACAGAAACACAGTAATACTTTCTTTGGACATAACAAACAAGGAATGATCACATTTACTTTGCACAAAACCAATACTTAACAAGACATCAGTTAACCTTTCATTCCATTTCCTAGGTGCCTGTTTAAGGCCATACAAAGATTTAACAAGTTTGCACACTTTTGATTCATTTTTTGAATAATATCCTTGTGGCAATTTCATATAAACATCTTCAGTTATAGAACCATGTAAAAAAGCATTATCTACATCAAGTTGATACAATGGCCATTCAAAATACACAGCTAAAGTTATAACAACTCTAACAGAGGCCATTTTAACTACATGTGAGAAAGTCTCTCCAAAGTCAAGACCTTCTCTTTGATTAAAGCCTTTTGCAACAAGTCTCGCTTTAAAACGTTCAATTTCACCATTAGACTTATATTTAACTCTATATACCCATTTACAACCAATTGCCTTCCTACCATGAGGAAGGTCAGCAAGAAACCAGGTGTTATTTCTAAACAAAGCCTCCATTTCTTTGTTCATAGCTTCTACCCACCTGGGATCTTTAGAAGCTTCCTCATAACAAGAAGGTTCAACAGTTTTATTTAAAGAAGCAGTAAAGCACAAATTATCAACAGACAAGCATGAATAACTAACAACTTTATCTAAACTGTATTTAACTTTACTATTAAGCACAAAATTTTCAAATTTTTTAGGCACAACAACTTTCCTATTTGATCTCCTAAGAGAAGGACTTGTTCCCTCAGATGGGCTAATCTCATCATGTGAGGTACTAGTGTCCTCTGCCCTACCAGATCCTTCTCTATCACTACTTTCAACTCCAGTCATAGAATGTTGATGTTCAACATTACTTGGAGTGGCAGATGTAGAGGGGATTGGTTGCTGATCATCACCAGTAACCTCATGAGATTCATGACTCCCCTCTTCATCATCGGGAACTACAGGATCAGTTGTTAATACTTCAACACTATCAAAAAAGTTTAAATGATTTAAACTATTAGACAAAGTTTTATCTTGATTGGTTAACTGAATTGATTTATAAGGAAACACTGTTTCATAAAACTTTACATCTCTGGAATAAAACTCTTTTTTATTATCTAAACTCCATAACTTGTAACCTTTTTTAACATTTGAATAACCAATCAAGACACACTTTTCAGCATTAAAAGACAATTTATCTAAATCATTCAGAATAGTGCTAAAGCACAAACAACCAAATATCCTAAGATGTGCAAGAGAGGGTTTAAAACCAAACATTAACTCATATGGACTTTTGCCTAGAAGAACAGATGAAGGTAACCTGTTAATAAGATAAACATCAGTTAAGATGCAATCAGACCAGAAATTAAGAGGAACACCACTTTGGAACAACAAAGATCTTGCCAAATTTAAAAGATGTCGATGTTTCCTTTCAACCACACCATTTTGTTGTGGTGTATAAGAACAAGACGTTTGATGTAAAATACCTTTAGTTTTACAAAAAATATCCATTTTACTATTAACAAACTCAGTTCCATTATCACTTCTAAATATTTTAACCTTTTTCTTAAACTGAGTTAGTATTAACTCATAAAAACTTTCAATATTTTCGAAAACTTCCATTTTGTTTTTTAAAAGATAGCACCAAACAACACGATAATAATCATCAACAACAGTTAGAAAGTATTTAAACCCATCTCTACTAGTTACTTTATATGGTCCCCAAACATCTAAATGAACAAGGTCACCAACATTTTTGGTTTTATGTTCACTTAATGGAAAAGGAACTCTAACTTGTTTAGCCCTATGACAAGTTTCACACGGATTTTTTACAATATCAACAACACCTAGATCACCTTTTAAGACTGACAAGATCTGATCAGCAGGATGTCCTAATCTACTGTGCCATAAATTACTGTTGTTCAAACTATTAAAACACAAATTAGCAAGATTACCACCTTTGTTAACAAAGTATAGACCATTATCCTGTTTACCAGTCACCAGGATTCTCCCTGATTTTGAATCCTGAAGCAAACAATTGCTTTCATTAAACACAACATTGATTTGATTATCTTTAGAAAACTTGTAAACAGATAAGAGATTAACATTGTAAGTTGGAACAAAAAACACATCATTTAAAATGACATCTTTAGCAAGTTTTATACTTCCAATTTTAGAGACTTTAGCTTTCGTTCCATTAGGATGAGAAACAGTTAGATCATACTCAGACACATCAATACAGTTAAACATATCCTTATCAGTTTTGATCATGTGCTGATTAGCACCAGAATCACAAATCCAATTATAATCAAACCCAAAATTGATCAAACTAGAACAACAAACAAATTCTCCTAAAGAATTAAACACACAGCTAGACTCACCTCCCATATTAGAAGGTTGAGACTCAGTACTTGTTTTTTCACCCACAAGACTCAGAAGTTTAGCAACCTGTTCTGGAGTAAAAGGAGACACAGATGGAACAGATGACACATTTGACCTAGAGTTTGAAAAATTTTTCCCAACCTGACCTGCATGTTTCTTTTTGAACCCTGAAGGGTACCCAACCAATTCAAAACATCTATCAACAGTGTGACCAATCTTATTACAATGAGTACATTTAAGGTTAGGATTAGGTCCTCTAACTTCTTTTCTTTTTTGTTCAAAAGTTTGATTTGTTTTAGAAACAAAAGACACATTTTGACCTTTTGATCCCGCACTTGTATTTCTATGTGATTCTTCTCTGGACACAATTGAAAAAGCAACCTTGACTGAAGGTAATGGCTCTCTAGTTAACAAATTTGTTCTTACAGGTTGATAGACATCATCTAAACCCATAAGAAACTGCATAAGTTTGATTAAAGTAGAAAAGTCATTATAATCTTTGGCTGCTTGACATGAACAAGTAGGCAGTTGAAGAACAGCATTAAATTGTTTCCACGTTGTGTTTAGTTTATGATAATATTCAGAAACTGAACTGCCATTTTGAGTAATACAATTGATTTTTTATAAAGATCATACACTATAGAGCCATCAACTTTATCATAAGTTTCTTTCAAGTCTGTCCAGACTTCAGAAGCTAATTTTGAAAAAACTTGTCCTAAGTACAATTCTTCTGAAACAAAGTTTAATAACCAGCTTAAGACAACAGAGTTACATCTGTCCCATTCACTACTTAAAACAGGATCATCAGTATTCTTTTTACATTTACCATCAATGAAACCAAACTTATTTTTAGCTTCAAGAGCCAATTTCATAGCACTTCACCAAACCCTATAGTTCTCAGTACCTTTTAATTTTATACCAACAATTGTGAAAGAACTTGAATCACTAGGATGTAAAAACAAAGGGTCACCAATATCTAACTTGCTAATCAAGGTCTTAGATGAACCAGCATTATCATCTTTACCAGTCATGATTAAACAATAACAGATCACAAAATACAAACAACAAATGTAGCTCAGATAATGTCAATCAATACAAGTATAAGACTCAAAGGCGAAGCTGTATCAGTGTCAAGATTCCAGGTTCATCACTTATAGTGCCTGGACATGTCTTAATACAGGAGCCAAACAAAAACAACAATTCAAGAAAGAAAACACACAAATACAACTAAATAAAATGCCGGTCCTCATACCCCGACTTCAACTAATCCAATCAACAGAAAATAAAGAGAGGAGAGATAGAACAATCTCACAGTGGGTGCTAGCAACTCCAAAAAACCCAGATCTAAAGTTCACAAGAACTTGTAGATCCAAATCAGTCAACAACAAGAGCGATACACTGGCCAGTTTGCCCTAAATCTTCAAGGATTTAGAGACCAACACAGAGTATAGCAAACACCAGAAGAGAGGAGATCTTCACCACTTCCAAGAAACCCAAGTTAGGGTTTCACCATCTCGGATGCAACACGCCCAAGATCTAACAGATCTGGCACTAGCAGACAACAGATCTACACACTTGAAGCAGACCTAACACAAGAACAACAGAAACAAATCAGATCAACAGTGGAAACAAGATCGGATCAAGAGCTAAAGCTCTGATACCATGTAAAATTTTATGAATCGAATCACAAATACAAGACAACACAAGAAATAGCGACAAAACGGTGACAAAATCTTATTTATCCAACCCTAAAAGATTTGCCCCCCAAAATACCCAGATGACCTTACAATAGTAAGATCAAACAATACAAAGTACAGAAAGTACACAGATGATCATCAACTGATGATCAACAATACAAAAATACAAAGAATAATCTCTCAGATACAGATGAGAGATTATTCGTATAATGTCACGGCCCCCGACCCGGTTTGACCCGTTTCAGGAGCCGCGGGACAGAAATCCCATGGTATTTAATTTAGGCGACAGCGGAAGTCTTTTTAAAACGGGATCTTTCAATATTAAAATTTCCCGTTTATATAATCTAGGGATAAAACCCCGGTAATTTACAATAAGATGATTTCACTGGGAAATCTTTATTTTACAAAACATGTTTCTTTATTTATATACATTGAGCCACTTTCTTAAGCTTGAAGTGCTTCACGGCACTTTTCCTGTACCATAACAGATTACCTGAAACATGTTTGAAAAAAGTTTTGTCAGCGGGAAATACTGAGTGAGTTCATTCAGGTTTTATAAAATGATACATAGTTATTAATTACAGCATAAGAGCGATTACAATGGTTTATATCTTATTTCTATCTGGCACCGTGTCACCATGGTGAAATGTCACAATGGTGACATGTCACAATGGTGACATGTCACAATGGTGATGATGGTCATACCACTATTAGGTCAATGAACCCAAATAGTGATGATTATCCCTAGTAGGTCAATGAATCTACTGGGAGAAAATTAGTAATGTGCACAATACCCCACTAGCCAGTGATTCAAGATATCCACGACTTAGTCCCTGTAATTATAACTTTTGAAAATAATTTGGAGTATTGTAAAACAGTTGATAAAAAGAGAATGACTCACATTGCAGATTTAACGAGCAGAGTATAAGCCTACTGATTAGCCTTGATTAACCTAATTTGAATAACAACGTACACACAAACGGGTTAGTAACTAATACAGCAGTAACGATAATTCACGAGATTAAACCCTCACAACGATTTACAAGTGCAATACTTAACAATTCAGCGGATTCACAACGAATGACAGAGTATAGTCCGAGTTCGAACAGCACTCAAACATTCAAGTCGAAATCACGATGAATAACAAAGTATAAACTCAATTTGAGCAGCACTTAAACAATCGTTGGATAGTTTCAATCGATCGGACGTTGCATCGTAACAGCGATCGAGTTATTACCCTGATTGCGGCAGTGATTTGTGAATTGTGTGTGTTGTTGGACTGTTTCGACTATAACTCAGAGCATAATATGAATTTGAACGTCGAATTAAAGCAGAATGTCAAGTCCCAGACCCGACTATTTATACCCAGAAAATGGTCCCCCTCGCGTGTCGCGACAGGGATATATGCACCTGTCGCGTGGCGCGAGAGATGCCAATCTACCCTAGGGTAGCCTTGTGTCCCAGTAGGCTTGCTGAGTTGATATTTCATGAAATTTGAATTCAGACAACGAATTATAATGATAATTATCATTTAGGGTTTAACCCCCCTTGAGTTTTAGGGGCCCTGATCCTAATTCTGATTGTTCTGAAAATTTTAGGGTTTGTGCAGAATCACTTGGGTTTCTCAATTAGGGTTTCCTTAATAGATAATTAACATACTAAGTGTTAAATTTTAGTGAGAGTTGTTACATATAATCTCTGTCTCAAAACCCTAATGAAGAACAACAAGAGAGAGAAAGTGAACTGATGAAGTGAACAAAGAGAGAGGAGATCAACTCTTTTATATCATGAAACTTTGTAAGTTTCATCTCAGCCCAGCACTTACAATCCAAGACAGCTTCAGTCCTCATATTTACACAAAGCCCCTTAGATATTTTATCACCTGTTACAACAACTTAACAACCGTATTAGCCCAGTAACAACTATAGTAACAACCTTACTTAACAGGCTCAATCATACTCAAGTCCAATCAAACCAAGTGAATGATAATAAGCACACAGGCCCAATAATTTTAACATGTACACACAAATTTCTTTTGAGTGCCACATATGTATTAACATTATAAGAGTTTTGCAAATATCTTGTTACATTTGTTTAATATATTAATTTTTAACCCATTTATGAGTTATTGTGGATTTTTTACTACTACAAAGAGTTTCCACTTACTGGTAGAAAGGTAGCCATGAATTCTTTGACACACTCGATCCTGATTAATGAAACCAATAAAGAAAGCTCAAATTGCACCACCACGAAAGTACACAAGGTAGAGCAACACCACCTTTGATCACCATCAGCATTCTCGGTCACCATCCATTACAACAATTCGTCCAATTCTTTAGTTTTTAAAGAAACACCAAGTTAACCCGATGGTTAGGCTTGTAGGAAACAGTCTCGTCACGAATGATTAATCTTTTTTCTTTCCTCGATTGGTGGCTGGAGTAACCTGGACAACGATCCTTCAAAACGAACAACACCATGAAGCTCGTTACAAAGAGGAGAAGTGAGGGTTCTCCTTTTAACCACCATCTGGAGTGAGAATAAGAATTCGCTTTGAGAATAATAAGTGTGTGATAAGAGCGAGAGAGTGAGAGAAGCGAGCCTTAAACCTGGAGATGAAGAATCCTATTTATAGCCGAAGGGTAAAGAAGGAAGTTGTGGGCTGATGGGCCTTGGCCAGCTGTCGCCCCTGGAGAATATCCGTTTGGTCTCCCTTGGTAAGACAACGATATCTGCAGGTGTAGGGCTCACATGGCGTAACTCTGTTCGTTCCACCTCAGCGCCTCCCTGTATCTTTAGTCGGTTTGTCATCCTTTGAAAAACATGGAGCAAAGGTCGAGGATCCAAGAGTGGTGCCACGTGGCGTCCTTTTGTACGGGTTGCTCCCTGTACTATTTCTCCATCATGGTGAGTATCGCCAGTGGCGGAGCTTGACCAAAAGCTTCGAGGGGGCGTAAAGTGATGAGACCCAAATTTTTTTCCTATCGTTATGTTTCGGGTCGGGTCGGCTATCGATTCGGGCCAGGTCAAATAATAATAGTTCCAAATAAAACTAAAAAATTTCATTCATTCAAAGGACCCGTCCTTACACATAAAAACTTGTGATTAAGTTTATTGTGTGGTGGGTAATCTAGGGTTAAACAAATAAGAGTTAAAATATATTTACAAAACTACCCATCACTTATATACAAAGTGGTAACAAACTTTACTTTAATTAAATTGTATAAATATTTAGGATATACAAAGTGGTAACAAACTTTACTTTAATTTATGTATTGTATAAATATTTAGGAAAAATAATTGGGGGGAGACGATCCTATATAATTTTTAAAATTTCCGGACGAAAAATTGGAAAATATACACTTCTAACCGAAACATTAGGGTGGGCGGGTGCACCCCCGGGCAACAAGTAACCTTCGCCTCTGAGTATCGGGGACGACTCTTGCTGTCACCTGATTGGTTGCCTAGATCTCGCCATGACCCATCCTGACGATGTTGTTTTGGTGGTATGGTCACGTGCCTGCGCGACTCATCCGGGACAATACTCCTTCAAGTCCTCCCAGTCCAGTGCTGCTTCCACGCGAAGTTGTGGACTAAGTTTAAAGTAGTTATCTCCTCCCTTTTTGGAAGGTCGTGGTATGAGCTTGCGTCATAAGGCGTATGTGACAACCCTCAAATTACATGTAACTGTACAATATATTAATGTTAATTAAAGTGCTTGATGACTGTGCAGAATCATTTAACGGCTCTCTGGTTACGGTGTTATGCTTACATGTATTTGTGAACGTACTAATAGTATACTATAAAGTCATTAAATAGTCCGTTATGATTTCCTAAGTGTTAAAAATTAAAAACGTTACAAAAATATATATGTAAGACGCTTTACGGATTAATTAAGCAGTTTAACGGAACAACACCGAACCGAACAACCGGACTTTACCCGAGACATAAAAATATTGTCATTGACATTGCTTTTCTTTTCTGAGCTAGTTAGGGTCCCCGAATACCCTAACACCCGCCACAAGACACTACATGCTAGTAACTAAATTAACCTCTTAACTTAACAAACTAATACTAACTAAATAGTTAGAAACCAACCCAATTACCCCCCCCCCCTCCCCAAACGAGTTCGGTCACCATATGGGTGACACCAATTGTTCTTGAATGATTATTTTAATCCCTTGTTAAATATCTAGAAGACATGGTAACCAATGGACAATTAGGAGAAATGGGCTATAAGAAGGTATGAAGGGTTAAGCATTTCATTCATCACTTAACAAATATCAACTCTTTCCTCTCCTTCTCTTGAACTCACGGCTGCAACCACACACCCACATCCATCCATTTTTTCAATTTCATTCAAGGCATTCTACTTGCATACAAGTGTGAAGGATCACGCACGAGGAAGCCCGGTGCTTGCGGATTGCCAAGGACCTCACTACGTTGCTATTAACCACTCGTTTTTTCGTCTAGTTTCTCCCCTAGTCTCGAGCTAGTAGTAAGTAACTCTAAATGCCTTCTTGATCTTGTCTAGAGTGGTTAATAAGAGTTTTGTCGGTTAAAAATCACTAACATATAAGATCACCAACTAAAAGTCTACTAAAGTGATGAACAAGGTGGTTAATGGATGAATATTAGTGTAAATCATGTAGATCTTGTGTTGTTATGATTCTTGGTTGATTATCTGATGTTTTGCTGGTTAATATTAATGTGGGATGTTTTTGTGGTCACTAAACATGTTAACGGAATCAATCAAACACGAACTAGGAAGTTAAAGACTGAAAACAGAATCTGTCCAAACTTTACAGCCAACTTCAGTTGGCTGTAAACAGGTCATAAACTTAACAAAAAACTAATATTTTGAGTCTAAAATGTGATATTAGGAAATACGGTTCTAATGGCACTGGAATCATAATTTTTGGACTCCGTTTACTATTTTTAAAGTGTCATTTCGTAACAGCAGCTAGAGCTGCATTTTTCTGCAGAAAAATTGGCGATATGTTTTCAGTCATAAGTTGAGTTCTGTGTCGAATCATCCCATGAAATCTGTACAATAGATGGACACTGATGTCTTAGTAATTGTCCCACTAGAATTTCGTCAATCCGACTTACAATGAATTTTTAGTAAATTATTCCGTGGACTGCAGTCAGAAAATAATAAATCTGATTTCAGTCCGGAAAATGAATTTTTATAAAATATTGGTGAGGAATTGAATCCCGGGATTTTTACACAATAATATTTGGATCGTTTAAGGCTTTCTGTAAAAGTTTGCGAATTTTTGGAACAAGTTAACTATTTTATTTAAATCCCCGAAAACAGCCCAGTTTTGAATATTTAAGCTGAAACGACATAAGTTGTAATTTGCGCGTCTAAATGTCGAGTATGCTATCTGTGAATGATCTAACATGTTGTATGTCTATAAAAGTGTTATGTTCAATGTCGTATGTGGGTTTATGAGTGGGGAAATATATGGGAAGCTTATATGGGCATAAACCGTTAAAGTGATGCATGTTACGTGTTAGATGCGTGTAGGAATTTTGTGCTTATTTGAAGTCACTAATAAACTAAGTGGTAATCCTACTAGGACGTGATTGACCGACTTTGATTGTTAGCTATATTTGAGAATCTAACCGAGCAAATCAAGGTGAGTTCACACACTTTCTAAGGCATGGGATTCCCGGTGGTTTGTGAATGGGTTAAAGAATTAAAACGGAATCTGCATATCTTACGTAAGTAGGATATGTATGGCCATCCTCCTCGGGTAGGATGCCAGTATTAATCCTGCGTATTCTCTTTGGGAGAACTACGCACGTTCGTCCTCCTTGGGTAGGACAACAACCTTAAAACTTACTAGACAAAACTCTATCATAAGTCCCTCATTTTATATCGACTTAATCGCCGAGGCCAATGGCGAGCGGGTCATTAGTTAATAGCGCTATTAGGTTTAACAAACCTCACACCGTGCCAGTCGGACGGGCGTGTACTAATGGACTATGGCAAACCATCAGTGATGATAGACACTGATGTAGGGCACAACTTACTTACGTAGTGGTCGATATCATACGGTCTAGTGGTTCACATGGGGAAGCCCCCACTAAATCATGGACAGGGTATGGGTAATAATGAATGAACTGGTTAAATTTTCTTTCAACTACGGGGTAACCCCCACGGCAATTACGCCAACGAAAGACAAACCACATTTTCGGAAACAACTTAAAACTAAACAACCAAACGTGAACTCACTCAACTTTGTTGTTGACTCGTTGTTACATGCCTTACAGGTCGCTAACTGCTTGAAGCTTGCACGAGGATGGAGTCGTTGTGGTGTACGGACGGTTATGTCCAGTGTTTAATATTTAAATCATTATGAACTTATTAAACCTATGTGTCGGACTTTAAACTTATGAACTGCAAACTTATGTTTTGAACCTTATGTTTATGCTTCCGCTGTTTAAAACTAAACTTACTTAACTAGCTTTGGTCATCAATCGTATTGTGGTTGGTTTTAATTACTTAAACACGTTGTTCAGTATGATTGGTGGCTCGATCCTGGTCACGTCACGCCTCCAAGCGGTGGTACTCCGCATGGTGGATTTTGGGGGTGTGACAGACTGGTATCAGAGCCATTGGTTATAGTGAACTTGGTTTTAAAAAGGGAAAAAGCTTTTTGATAAAACCAGACTATAACCTGTACAGTGCTCAACGATCCACAATGACGCTTCGCTCCACGTGCAAGACTCGACACAATAGGTGGTATGATCTATGTTATATTGTCGGTTAGATAGTTTACACTGTGCATTAGATAACGTGAACCTTGTGTGCTTACTCTCTACTGTCGTCCCACACTTACGCACTTTCGCGACACTTTCCTCACTTACGTTGCTTCGTTATGAAGATCATGAACGGACGCGGAGGACGTATCAACCTAACTCAAGCCTAGCTGACGGCTTTGATCAACGAATGAGTTGCTGAGGCACTCGCAGCTGTTCCTGCAGTAGGTATAACCTGCCATAGCAACCCATCTTAGGACGTTTAGATCCTACCTTCGCAAAACAACCCTCGTGCCTAACTTTGTCTTTTATTCTCGCACCACAGGTCAACATGCTCAGCCTCCTGTGTGCACATTCAAAACCTTCATGAACTGCCGACCTAGTACTTTCAGCGGCATAGAAGGAGCTGTAGGTCTTTTTCACTGGTTCGAGAAGCTCGAGTCTGTTTTTGAAATGTGTGAATGCCCTGAAGATCGTAGGGTGAAGTACGCTACTGGAACACTCGAAGGAGCTGCGTTAACCTGGTGGAAAGCACAGGTTCAATTGCTTGGGTTGGCGGTTGCTAATGCCACCCCATGGAACGGCTTCAAAGAACTGATTAGAGAGGAGTACTGCAGTCGTGACGACATCCAAAAGCTGGAGGTAGAATTTTTCAATTTGAAGATGACGGGATCTGAGATTGAGGCATACACGAAGAGGTCAAATGAGCTAACCATCCTGTGCCCCACTATGGTGGACCCTCCCTCCAAACGCATTGAGCTGTACCTTAAGGGCTTGGTGCCAGAAATTCAAAGCCACGTAACCTCAGCTAACCTTGGCACCATGCAGCAAATCGTCAAGTTGGCCCATCGTCTCACTGATCAGGCAGTTGAGCAGAACAGGCTGCCTAAACGTATTAGCGCTACTACTTCTGATGCTCCCAATGACAATAAGCACAAGTGGGATGGGAATCTGGGCAAGGGTTCTGCTTCAGCTCAATCTCAGCAGCGAAAGACAGATGAGTACAGGAGCCCCAGTCAGCAGTCATCTGGAAATCAAGGTCAGGGTGGGTACAAGGGAAATCACCCTAAGTGCAATCGATGTAATCTGCACCACAGCGGCCAGTGCAACAAGGGTCGTTGTCAGAGGTGTCACAAGCTGGGTCATGAAGCCAAAGATTGCAGGAGCCCACGTCTTGTGAATCAGAATCGCCAACAACAACAACAAGCTCCACAGAACCACCAGCAGCAGCATCAGCAGGGAAATAAAGGATGCTTTCAGTGTGGCGCTGAAGGACACTTTAAGAGGAACTGCCCCCAGCTGAACCAAAACCAGAATCAGAATAACCCAAGAAACGGGAACCACAATGGGAACAACAATGGAGGCAACAACGGAGGTAACAATAATGGCAATGGCGCCCAAGGTCATGTGTTCGTGATTGGTCATGGAGAAGCAAGGAACGATCCCAACGTTGTAATGGGTAAGTTTCTTCTGGACGACTTCTTTGTTACTGTGTTATTTGATTCGGGTGCCGATACTAGTTATGTGACCTTAAAAGTTAGCCAAATGCTTAAGCGCACTCCAACACTTTTGATCCCCAAACACACAGTAGAGCTAGCAAACGGTAAAAGTCTCGAGGCCACGCACGTAATCAAAGGTTGTAAATTCGTCTTAGCTGGTCAGGCCTTCTCTATCGACCTTATTCCTATCCCACTGGGTAGTTTCGACGTCGTTATTGGGATGGATTGGCTATCTCACCATCAAGCGGAGATTGTTTGCAAGGAGAAAATCGTCCGCATTCCTCGCTCTGGTGAAGAACCCCTCGTGATTCATGGCGACAAGAGTGGTGCTGTTGTAGGCATTATCTCTTTCCTTAAGGCCCAGAAGTGTTTGCGAAAGGGCCACACTGCCATTTTGGCACTCGTTACAGACACATCCGCATAAGAAAGGAAAATAGAAGACATACCTATTGTACGCGACTTTCCTGAGGTATTTCCTGAGGAATTACCTGGTCTCCCGCCTCATCGCCAAGTTGAGTTTCAAATCGAGCTAGCTCCTGGAGCAGCACCAATAGCTCGTGCGCCTTATCGACTTGCTCCATCAGAACTCGAAGAACTTTCTACGCAACTACAAGAACCTCTGGAAAAAGGTTTTATACGTCCTAGCTCTTCGCCATGGGGAGCTCCAGTGTTATTCGTGAAGAAGAAAGACGGTACCTTCAGGATGTGTATTGACTACCGCGAACTCAACAAGGTGACCGTGAAGAATCGTTATCCTCTGCCACGCATTGATGACTTGTTCGATCAGTTGCAAGGGTCGAGCTATTACTCTAAAATTGATTTGAGATCGGGATACCATCAGCTGAGAGTCCGAGAGGAGGACGTCTCCAAAACAGCATTCAGAACTCGTTACGGCCACTACGAGTTTCTAGTTATGCCTTTCGGATTAACAAATGCACCTGCAGTCTTCATGGATCTCATGAACCGAGTGTGCAAGCCTTACCTAGATAAGTTTGTCATAGTGTTCATCGACGACATCCTGATCTATTCTAAGAGTCAGGAGGAACACGAGCAGCATCTGAGGCTTATCCTGGAACTTCTTCGAAAAGAGCAGTTGTATGCCAAGTTTTCGAAATGTGACTTCTGGCTTCGCGAAGTCCATTTTATAGGCCACGTAGTGAACAAGGATGGGATTCACGTGGATCCATCTAAAGTTGATTCGATCCAGAACTGGCCTGCACCCCGTACACCAACAGAAATCCGCCAATTCTTGGGTTTGGCAGGGTATTACAGAAGGTTTATCAAGGATTTCTCCAAGATTGCGCAACCTCTCACTTCACTGACTCAGAAGGGTGTCACCTATCGTTGGGGTGATGCACAGGAGTCCGCATTTCAGCACTTGAAAGATAGACTCTGTAGCGCGCCTATCCTCTCATTGCCCGAAGGCACAGATGATTTTGTGGTTTATTGCGATGCTTCCATCCAAGGACTTGGTTGCGTGTTGATGCAACGCGACAAGGTCATTGCCTACGCATCACGCCAACTTAAAGTTCACGAAAGGAACTACACTACGCACGACCTGGAATTGGGAGCAGTTGTTTTCGCGCTTAAGATATGGAGACATTACCTGTACGGTACCAAGTGCACCATTTACACCGATCACAGGAGTCTCGAGCATATCTTCAAGCAAAAGGAATTGAATATGCGACAATGCCGATGGGTAGAGCTCTTGAATGATTATGAATGCGCGATCAAGTATCATCCGGGCAAGGCCAATGTTGTGGCTGACGCCCTCAGTCGAAAGGATACTATACCTAAGCGTGTACGTGCGTTACAGCTTACCATCCAATCTAACCTTCCCGCTCAGATTCGTGATGCTCAGGTTGAAGCATTGAAAGCAGAGAACATCAGGGCTGAGTCCTTACGAGGATCGAGGCAGTGGATGGAACAAAAGGAAAACGGCGCCTACTATGTTAACGGACGCATCTGGGTTCCACTGTATGGAGACTTACGCGAGCTCGTGATGGATGAAGCACATAAGTCTCGTTATTCAGTACATCCTGGTTCGGATAAGATGTACCAAGACCTAAAGACTACATACTGGTGGCCTGGTATGAAAGCCAGCATAGCAACCTACGTGGGTAAATGCTTGACTTGTGCCAGGGTCAAGGTCGAATACCAGAAACCATCAGGCCAACTCCAACAACCAGAGATACCTAAATGGAAGTGGTAGCAAATTTCCATGGATTTCGTTACTGGCCTGGCCAGGTCTCAACGCGGAAACGATACTATTTGGGTGATCGTGATCGACTGACCAAGTCTGCACATTTTCTGCCTATCAAAGAAACGGATAAGTTTTCTACTCTAGCAGACATCTACTTAAAAGAAGTGGTATCAAGGCACGGAGTGCCAACCTCCATCATTTCTGATCGTGACGCGCGTTTTACCTCTGAACTATGGCAAGCTATGCACAAGTCTTTTGGCTCACGTTTAGATATGAGCACCGCTTATCACCCACAGACGGATGGACAATCTGAACGTACCATCTAAACCCTCGAAGACATGCTTAGGGCATGCGTGATTGACTTCGGCAACGGCTGGGAAAAGCATCTCCCGTTAGTGGAGTTTTCGTATAACAACAGCTACCACACTAGCATCCAGGCCGCTCCGTTCGAGGCATTGTATGGACGCAAGTGCCGATCACCTCTCTGTTGGGCAGAAGTTGGTGATAGTCAAATCACTAGCCCAGAACTCGTAATAGATACAACCGAGAAGATTGCTCAGATACGACAACGCATGGCGGGAGCTCGTGACCGTCAGGAAAGCTATGCCGATAAGCGAAGGAAGCCACTCGAGTTCCAGGTTGGGGATCGAGTGCTACTCAAAGTATCACCTTGGAAAGGTGTAGTTCGTTTTGGCAAACGAGGCAAACTCAACCCGCGATACGTTGGACCCTTCGAAATCACCGAGAGAATTGGCAAGGTCGCCTACAGGTTGAATCTACCTGAAGAACTCAGCGGAGTTCACAATGTTTTCCACGTGTCAAATCTGAAGAAGTGTCTGTCAGACGTGACCCTCATAGTTCCTCTCAAGGAACTCACTATCGACGACCAGCTGCGATTCGTCGAAGAACCAGTAGAGATTACGGATCAAGACGTTAAGATTCTCAAGCACACCAGAATACCTCTCGTTCGAGTTCGTTGGAATTCCCGTCGTGGCCCAGAGTATACCTGGGAACGAGAAGACCAAATGAAACTCAAGCGTCCCCAGCTGTTTAAGAAAAACGCAACCACTACTGAGGCTGAAGCTACTGCAGAATTTCGAGACGAAATTCCAAATCAACGGGGGGATGATGTGACACCCCAGGAAAATCAGGGAAACAACGCAACTTAACTAGCTTCCTCAGTAACCACGCGCTAAATTTCGGGACGAAATTCTCTTAACAGGGGGAGAATGTGACAACCCTCAAATTACATGTAACTGTACAATATATTAATGTTAATTAAAGTGCTTGATGACTGTGCAGAATCATTTAACGGCTCTCTGGTTACGGTGTTATGCTTACATGTATTTGTGAACGTACTAATAGTATACTATAAAGTCATTAAATAGTCCGTTATGATTTCTTAAGTGTTAAAAATTAAAAACGTTACAAAAATATACATGTAAGACGCTTTACGGATTAATTAAGCAATTTAACGGAACAACACCGAACCGAACAACCGGACTTTACCCGGGACATAAAAATATTGTCATTGACATTGCTTTTCTTTTCTGAGCTAGTTAGGGTCCCCGAATACCCTAACACCCGCCACAAGACACTACATGCTAGTAACTAAATTAACCTCCTAACTTAACAAACTAATACTAACTAAATAGTTAGAAACCAACCCAATTACCCCCCCCCCCCCTCCCCAAACGAGTTCGGTCACCATATGGGTGACACCAATTGTCCTTGAATGATTATTTTAATCCCTTGTTAAATATCTAGAAGACATGGTAACCAATGGACAATTAGGAGAAATGGGCTATAAGAAGGTATGAAGGGTTAAGCATTTCATTCATCACTTAACAAAAATCAACTCTTTCCTCTCCTTCTCTTGAACTCACGGCTGCAACCACACACCCACATCCATCCATTTTTTCAATTTCATTCAAGGCATTCTACTTGCATACAAGTGTGAAGGATCACGCACGAGGAAGCCCGGTGCTTGCGGATTGCCAAGGACCTCACTACGTTGCTATTAACCACTCGTTTTTTCGTCTAGTTTCTCCCCTAGCCTCGAGCTAGTAGTAAGTAACTCTAAACGCCTTCTTGATCTTGTCTAGAGTGGTTAATAAGAGTTTTGTCGGTTAAAAATCACTAACATATAAGATCACCAACTAAAAGTCTACTAAAGTGATGAACAAGGTGGTTAATGGATGAATATTAGTGTAAATCATGTAGATCTTGTGTTGTTATGATTCTTGGTTGATTATCTGATGTTTTGCTGGTTAATATTAATGTGGGATGTTGTTGTGGTCACTAAACATGTTAACGGAATCAATCAAACACGAACTAGGAAGTTAAAGACTGAAAACAGAATCTGTCCAAGCTTTACAGCCAACTTCAGTTGGCTGTAAACAGGTCATAAACTCAACGAAAAACTGATATTTTGAGTCTAAAATGTGATATTAGGAAATACGGTTCTAATGGCACCGGAATCATAATTTTTGGACTCCGTTTACTATTTTTAAAGTGTCATTTCGTAACAGCAGCTAGAGCTGCATTTTTCTGCAGAAAATTGGCGATATGTTTTCAGTCATAACTTGAGTTCTGTGTCGGATCAGCCCATGAAATCTGTACAGTAGATGGACACTGATGTCATAGTAATTGTCCCACTGGAATTTTGCCAATCCGACTTACAATGATTTTTTAGTAAATTATTCTGTGGACTGCAGTCAGAAAATAATAAATCTGATTTTAGTCCGGAAAATGAATTTTTATAAAATATTGGTGAGGAATTGAATCCCGAGATTTTTACACAATAATATTTTGATCGTTTAAGGCTTTCTGTAAAAGTTTGGGAATTTTTGGAACAAGTTAACTATTTTATTTAAATCCCCGAAAACAGCGCAGTTTTGAATATTTAAGCTGAAACGACATAAGTTGTCATTTGCGCGTCTAAATGTCGAGTATGCTATCTGTGATGATCTAACATGTTGTATGTCTATAAAAGTGTTATGTTCAATGTCGTATGTGGGTTTATGAGTGGGGAAATATATGGGAAGCTTATATGGGCATAAACCGTTAAAGTGATGCATGTTACGTGTTAGATGCGTGTAGGAATTTTGTGCTTATTTGAAGTCACTAATAAACTAAGTGGTAATCCTACTAGGACGTGATTGACCGACTTTGATTGTTAGCTATATCTGAGAATCTAACCGAGCAATCCAAGGTGAGTTCACACACTTTCTAAGGCATGGGATTCCCGGTGGTTTGGGAATGGGTTAAAGAATTAAAACGGAATCTGCATATCTTACATAAGTAGGATATGTACGGCCATCCTCCTCGGGTAGGATGCCAGTATTAATCCTGCGTATTCTCTTTGGGAGAAATACGCACGTTCGTCCTCCTTGGGTAGGACAACAACCTTAAAACTTAGTAGACAAAACTCTATCATAAGTCCCTCATTTTATATCGACTTAATCGCCGAGGCCAATGGCGAGCGGGTCATTAGTTAATAGCACTATTAGGTTTAACAAACCTCACACCGTGCCAGTCGGACGGGCATGTACTAATGGACTATTGCAAACCATCAGTGATGATAGACACTGATGTAGGGCACAACTTACTTGCGTAGTGGTCGATATCATACGGTCTAGTGGTTCACATGGGGAAGCCCCCACTAAATCATGGACAGGGTATGGGTAATAATGAATGAACTGGTTAAATTTTCTTTCAACTACGGGGTAACCCCCACGGCAATTACGCCAACGAAAGACAAACCACATTTTCGGAAACAACTTAAAACTAAACAACCAAACGTGAACTCACTCAACTTTGTTGTTGACTCGTTGTTACATGCCTTACAGGTCGCTAACTGCTTGAATCTTGCACGAGGATGGAGTCGTTGTGGTGTACGGACGGTTATGTCCAGTGTTTAATATTTAAATCATTATGAACTTATTAAACCTATGTGTCGGACTTTAAACTTATGAACTGCAAACTTATGTTTTGAACTTATGTTTATGCTTCCGATGTTTAAAACTAAACTTACTTAACTAGCTTTGGTCATCAATCGTATTGTGGTTGGTTTAATTACTTAAACACGTTGTTCAGTATGATTGGTGGCTCGATCCTGGTCACGTCACGCCTCCAAGCAGTGGTACTCCGCATGGTGGATTTTGGGGGTGTGACATCGTACGTGTATCTGCGACCATTGGCGTGCAACGTTGAGCTGGATTGATGCAGGTATTGATCGGCGTGTAGGATTGGGCCAGATTGGCGTATGCGTTCAGGCCTTGATCGGCGTGCAGGATTGAGCTATATTGGTGTACATGTGCATGCCTTAGTCGACGTGCATGAATGAGACAGATTGGCGTACGCGTACAGGCCTTGGTCCGCGTGTAGGATTGAGCTAGTTTGGCGTACACGTGTAGGCTCGGAAGAGGATGCTTATTGCTTACATTTGTTGTGGAGTTTGTTCATGTGGTTGGTGAGATTGATAGGGACCTCTGCAGTAGGATAAGGTATCTTCGTATCGGGCAGGGTGTCTGACGCTGCAGGGTGATGACGTCGGTCACACCACCATGCTTTTCGGCTGTAGCAGGCGCGTGGCTGCCAATCGCCTTAGGATGGCGACGTTTCAGTTTCTTCCGCTTAACGTGTCGTCCACCCATTAGTTGCTTTTACCCCACTTGTCGGCACGCTTACCCATCGCATGCGATGGGTATAAATATGGGGTGCAACCCTTCGTGGAGAACATTTCGACTAACTTTCTCCAACTTCTCTCTTCTAAGTTTTTTCAACTCCCCTTAGAATCACCATTGTTTCTTTGTGCGCATTTGCTGACCCTACTATGTCGACATCTTCCAAACCTGAAGGATCGCATAAATGAAAGAAATCGAAGGATTCGTTGACGGCGGCACAAGCCGTCATCAACTGGAGAGAAGACGAATTTTTTCGGTTAACTGGGAGGGTACTTTTCCGTCGTCCGAGAGTACTGACGACAACCCAAATAAAAAAAAACCATTGATTCTAAAAAGATGATTGTATGTACTGCAGGACTATTTTCAAATATTTCATGAGATAATGGGTTTTCCTATGTGTGCCCTTGGTATGATACACATGAACTCATACCAGTCGTTAAATAAAGAGTAAATTACATTTTTGGCCCCTGTGGTTATGTCAGTTTTACTATATTGGCCCAAAATAAGATTTTTTAACAGGTTTGCCCTCATGGTCCTTATAACTAACTGTTTTGGCCCCCTAAATCTAACCAACCCCTAACTCTGGTTAACTTCTTGGTCACATGGGTTGCACATGATGGGTAATATGGTAATTTCACCTCCCCCTTTTAATGACTTAGTAAAAAAATCCCAGATCTTCAACCAAACATCATCATCTTCAACCAAACATCATCATCTTCATCTCTATGGCAGCCGCAGGTGGCGGCGCACGGTGGTGCACAGCGTTGGCCCCACATAAACTCAGGGAATGATGATGATGATTATGTATTTGAAGATCTCGATTTAATGATGATATGTTCTTGATCTTCATGAACAAGAACAAATCAAAAATAGCCAAAACCCAAATTCAATAACCGTCTTTTCTTCATGATTTCACCCTCTCTTTCTGCTGCAACTACCACAAATCCCCCAAATCGGTATAAATAACCCAGATTTACTTCTACCAAATCTTCAAACGAAAAAAGAGTCATTCAAAAAGAATCACACACAACCAACACCTAGGTCTGACATCGCTTGTCGGAGGACCCTCAACCCACCGTCGTCGCTTCCAGTATCGGCTCGTCGGAGGAAAGGGGGGGTGGTGGCTCGTCGGAGGGGACCAGTATCGGCTCCACCGGTTCACCGGTCGCCGATCGGAGTGAATGAGGGTTGAGGGGGGGCTGTCTTTGTGTGTTGTAGGTAGAACTTGAGAGGATGAGATGAAGAAAGGGGGTAATCGACTGGTTGTATGTGTGAGCATGTTTGGATAATGTTGAGTGAAAATGGGAAGGAAATAGGAAGCAAGTGTTGTTGATAAACTGAGTTTGTGGGTTTGCAGTGGATTTCGAGAGGGTGAGGTTTTATCCTTATTTGTGTGAAGATCTGGGTCTGAAGTTATGGGTTTGAAGATCTGGGTTTGAAATGAAGTTCTGGGTTTGAAGATCTAAAGTGGTTTGAAGATCTAATGTGCAGATGATGATGATTTGTTCAAGAGTTGGGTTTTATTTATAAAGTCATAAAAGAGAGAGGGGAAATTACCATATTACCCATCATCATGTGCAACCCATGTGACCAAGAAATTAACCAGAGTTAGGGTTTGGTTAGAATTAGGGGCCAAAATAGTTAGATATAAGGACCATGGGGGCAAATACGTTAAAAATTCTTATTTTGGGCTAATATAGTAAAACTGACATAACCACAGGGGCCAAAAACATAATTTACTCTTAAATAAAATCACATCCATAGTACGTGATGTGATTCTTTAACGTTAAACCAAACACCAAAAGCATCATTACATATATGATATATCTATATTATAAGACCTAAATAGACTATAATATAAGAACGTATCACAACCATATATCACCTTTAATTTAAACGTCACAAAGTATGTAGTATTATTATTTTAGTTCCATCATAATTATCTTGTAATTTTACAAAATGATTATGGTTTTTTATAACATCTACCACCAATTTCTTTGTATTATTTTCTTTAACAACCAAACTTATATTAAAAAAACTGGTCTACTAGGAAGGTATACAGAACGAGACACAATTATAACATCTACCACCAATTTCTTTGTCTTATTTTCTTTAATTTAAACGTCACAAAGTATGTAGTATTATTATTTTCTTTAACAACTATAGTGCTGAATAAGCAATTAAATGTCACTGTATATATAATTTGTTAAGACTTAAGAAATATAATTTTAGAACAAATTAAAAATCGATACGTAACATACTTTAGATCAACTTTTTTCTTTGCTTATTTTGTGTTGTATCACGATTCAAATTGCAGAATTCGTGAAACATGTTATTTGAATCAAATAACTGCCTTCATAAACTATATATTTTGAGTTTTTGTTCCGAACTAACAATCATAATCAAAACATATCAACTCCGAAAACAATTTTAGAGTATATACAGTATCAAATAAACCTATTTGAACCAAAATTAATAAAAAACAAACCATAATTTACGAAAAAAAAGGTGAAATGATTGCAACCTAAATTAAGTATTTTGTTCAGAATATACTTGATTGTAAATTCCACATAGTTTAATTCTAAAGTTTAACGTGGGTGTGTAAGTCAAATTGATAGTAAAAACTTGATTCTCATTTAATATGGGCGTACCCAAGTGTCTTTGTAGGTGACGAGCGTACCCTTTGATAAAAACATTTAATGTATTTTTTAGATAAAAAATCTGACCGCATAGTTAATATGCACTTATTTTGCATTTGGTTGTATGTGTAGGTTTGCTAAATATTCAACAATATCTAATTATTATACGATCTTAATATTCAAATATATTATTAGATTGTAGGTGGTGTTTTGGGTGATTGAAAACACACACATATAATTGAGTTTTAAATAAATTACAAGGATTTCCTACTTTAGTTTTATGGTAAGCACATAGTCATGTGGTGCCATAATTATAATACTTTGATAATTATGTTACACGAGTAACACGACCATTGTGCAATATATACAGCCGTGTGTAAGCATGTTTTGTGTAAAGATGTTATTTTCTTCACACAAGTCTTTTAATCATTCTTGTAATTATAGTATTATACAACTATTCTTGTACTTAACTATTGTTTAATCAAAATCTTCATGGGTGTTGCATTATCTATGTTAGTTACCACCCTACCATTTGGAGGTATTGTGAACATTATGTTAGTCTAAACATCTTGTAATACATTGTAAAACGTTTATATATATATTTTAATGCAAGATTAAACGTACTCATGACAAAAGTTTATCAAAAAAACTATTGACAATTCAAATACTTTAACAAGTTTTGTTGGCCCTAAGCCTGTTTTGAAC
Source organism: Helianthus annuus (assembly GCF_002127325.2). NCBI lineage: Eukaryota > Viridiplantae > Streptophyta > Magnoliopsida > Asterales > Asteraceae > Helianthus > Helianthus annuus. Next base: position 155,065,386 of record NC_035448.2, read on the forward strand.
TTATCCCAATAGATTGTTAATTGTTATCCGAAAAATAAACTTATTCCCAAATTAATATTTCATATTTTAAATGCAATGTTGTTGGCCCAGATGTTTCAAACAATCGTATCAAATATGAACACATGATATTTGGGGAGACAAACCCGCGACTCTTCCTATTCAATCAAACGAACTAGCGAACTTACAAGGAAAAGAACAAATTTAAAAAAAAAACCTAGACCCCTATTTATAGTTCTACTAAACTTGCTCTGAAATAAACCGTTTCTAAATCTATTACAATATAATTGACTAAAATAAATCAAACTTTAATAAAAACTAATTAAATTAATCTTTCACTTAGATTCTTCAACTTTCAACTCATACGCGTTTTAGGATTACTTTCAAACAACTGTAACCACACAAATATATAACATAAGAAAAAACTCAAAAAGACCTCATGTTTGGCACACCATTTTATTTTCTTAAAGAAACAATTATGTTTATTATTTATACACATATTAACAATATTTTCATCAACTAGTTCTAGCACATGACATCTTTAAGAAGCTTGTACCTTCGAGTACTAGTCCTCGGAGAAGGAGCTCCGGTCGGCGACTTCCTCTTCTCCGATCCTTCTTCGCGGTCATGCAGCTTAATCTTGTCACCCGAATACTCCGACCGACGATCGACACCCGCCCGTTTCTTGGAAGAGCCTCCATGTTTGGAGCTTTTAATGTCGTCTGCTTGGCACCAATCACAGACCTCCGGTGGATCGCCTGATTCGTTGTAATAGTTGCTACAATACCTAACATATATATATATTTATTTAAAATATATATAATAATAATATTTTACCTAATGACGATGTTAAAGTAGATTAAATAAATAAGTGCGATTCCCACTTGCTAGAAAAAAGAGTTTTAAGGATGCGTTCAAGGATTGCCGGAATTAAGCTTGGATTTTGTGTGATATTTGGTTTCAAAAGTCAAAGTCACCACTAAAAAATTATTAATTGTCAACTTAAGAAAACAATAAGTTTCTAGTTTAATAAAAGTAGGTGGTGGGGAGAACGTAATGAAAAGAACTTGTTTGATCGGAAAAGTATGATCAAAAGATTATATATCCATGTATTTTGATTGGAAAATTGTGTATGTGATTACTGATTAAATTAGATTTATGTGCAACTATTTTTGTGGAAAATGCGTAGAAATTTCCAACCACGTACATCTTTTTGTCAGAAGCTTTTACCAAATTTTTCCCACAAAGGTTTTTCTGACAAAATAGTATTTCTTGAAAAATGTTAGAAATGGGTGTGTTTCTGCGCAAATCTATCTTATTTTTACGGTAGGAGACACCCCAATTTTCTAATAGTTTACCGAAATTTTTCCCACGAAGGTTTTTCTGACAAAATAGTATTTCTTGAAAAATGTTAGAAACGGGTGTGTTTCTGCGCAAGTCTCTCTTATTTTTGCGTAGGAGACACCCCAATTTTCTAATAGTGATAGTAGTAGTGTATATGTGATTGCTAATTACACAAGATCCATGTGCAACTATTTTGTCTAAAATGCGCTTCGAATACATCTTTTTGTCGGAAATTTGTTGAAAGTTTTTCCACAAATGATTTTCCGACAAAACGGTTTTTGTTGTGAAATAGGTGTTTAATTTTCTACGCATTTCCGACCCACTTTTCTTAGAAAATATCTTAGTTTTTTAGTATGTGATTATTACAAAAGATCCATGTGCGTGTATGTGAATGGACTACTAAAAGAAAAGGTTGAGATGAATGAGGGATCGATCAGACATACGAGTGTTGGAAGCGGTGGTGGCACTTTGTACATCGGAAAATCTTGTCAGAGAAACCAACATCACCGCACATGCAACATACTCTTTCAACATCCACCATTATATATACATATATATATATGTATCCTTCTTCGATCTCTACCTCTCAGTTTTAGAGAGAGAAACAAGACTTGCAGAGATGTATGAATGTGTGATAAGAGATTTTTGAAGAAGAGAAGTAATCATCTATATGTACCAACCATGTGCTTGCACGTGTGGACTTATACATATACATATTTGTTTGTACCTATACGAGTAATATACATATATAATGTTGACCGGACATCTTTAATCAACAAGTAGTGGATCCTGTTGGATTAATCTTGACGGGTCATGTCGGGTCGGTAGAAGTATGTATTTTATGGGTCAAGTATTTTTAATTGGTCATGTGTTTTTTATGTTAAGTGTTTAGCAAGATTAAGTTAGTGGGTTAATGGGTTAGTGGCCCTAATTATTAGTTAGTGGGTTAGTGGGTGTTCATTGTATTCTATATAATGTACGTTTTTAGCTTGAATGAAATTAGGGTTTTGTGAATACATTCTTTGTACGTAGTTTTCTCTGTGTGATTAAAGTCTTCAAAACCCAACAATTGGTATCAGAGCCCTAGGCTCATACCTGGTTCGTAGTACAAAATAGAGGGCCGTTTTGAGAGTCGGATTCGAGTAAGAGAGGCAGCCATTGGCTGCGGGGCTGAAGAAGATGCAGAAGTGGAGAGCAGTGGTTTTCTTTTGGGCGGTGATTACGGTCGATGAAGAAAGATAGCAGCAGGAAGGGCTGATCACAATTTGTGATCAACAGGACAGTAGCGTTAATAACAACTCACAGGAATGAGAGAGCAACCGAAGAACAGAGGAAGTCTTGGAAGAAGAAAGTAGATCGAATAAAGGGAAGAGAAACAGGTAACAAAGCATCTGAATTGATTTCCGCAACCGCCTGGAAAAAAATTAGGAAAGAAAGAAAAATTAAATAAATATTGTGGAATTGCAAAGAAGAACAAAATGGCTTTTGGTCTCTTTTACGATTTGAAAAAGGAAAGCAAGCAAGCTAGTACCTAGTATGATTAATTAAAAAGGTAAAGCACGTAAGCGTGTGAATGTAATTTATGGTGAAGAATTTTCGAAAAAAAAAAAACTAGAGAAGCAAGCAAGTTAGCAGGTGAACAAATTTATGGTTGAAATTGAATGGAAAGCAAGCAACCATACACCTCAAAATTGAATGCTACTATTGAATGAATGAATGGAATAGCAAGCAAGAAGGCAAGGTGGAGAACTAATTCAAAAAAGGCTCACGGCTGGTTCAAGGAAGAAGCAACCAGGCTGGCTGGTGAAACTGAAACACGCAAGCAAGCACGTGTAAAATTCGAAAGAAGAAAGTAGCCTACAAGGTGAATTAAGTTTAGAAGAAATTAGCAAGTTTTAAGCAAGTTAGCTAGCAAGATCAGCAAGAAAGAAAGTCGGGTTCAAATAATTGAATCCTTAAGAAAGAAAGAAAGAAAGAAAGAAAGAAAGAAAGAAGAGGCGCCACAAGAAAGAAGAAAGAAGGAAAGAGGCCGGCGTCGCTTTGCAAGAAAGAAAGAAGGCCTCACAAGAAAGAAAGAAAGAAAGAGAGAGACCGGTGTTACAAGAAAGAAAGAGCAAGCACCGATCAGAATGAAGAAAGAAAGAAAGGGCGTCGATTAGAAAGAAAGAAGAATATCGGTAGCCAAAAGAAAGAAAGAAAGAATCGAACCTTAATGGTTCGTATGGCAAGAGCAAGATCGGAACCTATGTGGTTCAATCAACGAGCAAGAAAGAAACGGGTCAAAATGTCAAGATTAAGGGGGTGAATGTTGGATTAATCTTGACGGGTCATGTCGGGTCGGTAGAAGTATGTATTTTATGGGTCAAGTATTTTTAATTGGTCATGTGTTTTTTATGTTAAGTGTTTAGCAAGATTAAGTTAGTGGGTTAATGGGTTAGTGGCCCTAATTATTAGTTAGTGGGTTAGTGGGTGTTCATTGTATTCTATATAATGTACGTTTTTAGCTTGAATGAAATTAGGGTTTTGTGAATACATTCTTTGTACGTAGTTTTCTCTGTGTGATTAAAGTCTTCAAAACCCAACAGATCCTATGTGGCTTGTCACTTTGGTGGTGCTTATATTTCTAAAATTATTTTAATTATTTATTTCATTATTCGAAAATATATTTTAAAAGATAAAAGACATGAAAATATATTTTATAAAAGGATTTGAATAAGTCTTTTTACCTGAAAGACAATTATTCCTCTTTATTTAATCGATACAGCCGACAACCCACCCCTTATAATTTACTCTCAACAACGACATTAGCCTAACCGTCGTAGTCATCGACCACATGTCACCATCGCTAGTACTCCGATTTTAATAATTTGGTTAAAGTTATATATATGTGTAAACTTAACAACTGAATTAACTGAACAAAACTACCCTTGAAACCAACTTTTATATTCTTAATTTTATCATTAATATATTATAAAAGTTTGATACAATGTTTTGTTGAAACCAACCCTTAGAAACCCACAACCTTATATTATGTATTAGCCATGTCACATTCAAAGTTTTGATACACCTGAGAACCCTCCAAAGTCTGGCATTGCTACAACCTTCCGGTGTTCTTCAAGAAAAAGAAAGTGGTAGCTATCCTTATGAGGTCATTTGAGTCGTTGACCACTTGACCCTCTGTCTTCTATAATCGACAATCCTGGTTATCCGATCCTATGCAACAGCTTCGTCCATTCTTCATCTTCGTGCCTGACTGAATCCATTTCTAAAAGTAGGTTAACGAATTAGTTACACCTAGGGTTGTAATCGAACCGAACGAACACGAGAACAAGGCCATGTCCGTGTTCGTTCGTTAAGTAAATTAACATGTTCGTGAACTGTTCACGAACACATACCGAACATAAGTTTGTGTACGTGTTCGTTCTTTAAAAAAATTCACTTGTTCGCGAACAATTCGTGAACACCGGTTTTGAACACAAACGAACGCAAACGAATAAAAATGAATGTAAACGAACATTTAACTTGAAAATAAAAACATTGTTAACCTTAAACATTGTACATAAGTAGTTAAGTACAACTATCAAATGATAAATCAAAACACAAGAAGTCTACTACAACTACCAAACGATTAATCAAGTTTAATTAACTTAGACATTATTATCCAGAATTACTTAGACATAATTATTCAAAGTTTAACTACCTTAGACATAACTATCCTAAAAAATGTCTTGAATGTCTAAATTTTAGCTAACTTAGAAAAAAAGGGTTTCAAGTTTTCAATATGTTTAGATAAAAGGTTTATTATTATTTTAATATAATCAAACGAACACGAACGAACATACATAAAAAACGTAAGTGAACATATTACCGAACGTTCACGAACCTTTGTTCGTGTTCGTTCGCTAAGCTAACCGAACAAAATTTTTTGTTCGTGTTCATTAAGCTAATCGAACAAAAACAAACTTCCCGCTGAACGATTCACAAACTGTTCGCTAAACAGCCTAGTTACTCCCCAAATTTAAGATCAATCATTTTTGAGCTATCACATTCAATAAACACTTCACTTGAGGTTATGTATCTATTATTCAGCAGCATACATCTACATTTGGATTACGTATTGGATAAGATCATGGCAAATACTTTCTTTTGGCTAAAGTAAAAAAGCATGGCAAAATCTCCTAATTGGAATTCTTGGTGTAATTTTTAGTTTTTGAAGCATTGTTGTAAGTTTGTTTTTATAGCATCCTGTTAGTCTTTTATTTTATTTTTTTTCTAATAAAATTTGTCAACAATTTCAATAAAAAAAGTATTACAAAACAAATGTTAAGTATAATATATATAAGGGTAGGGATATAGTAAAAAGTGTTTAAAATGTGAGAAGGGTAAAAAGTGTTTTAAACCATTGGATATTTGATCTAATGGTTGAGATCAATAGGGTATAAAAATGTAAATTGTGTTTTAATTAGAGGGACCTTATTGAAGGGCAATAGTGTCTTTTTCAATGTTTGAAATATGGTAACCGTAACCTACACAACCAAAAACACCTACATTCACTCATTTTTCCTTAAATATCGGAATTAATGATTCACTTAATTGTAGGGAGGTCTTTGGTTGCATATTCTTCATACGTTATCATAAAGAGATCTATAATCAGATTCATGGCGTGGTGTTCTAAAACAACAGGATAAATTGACTATGATTCAAGTCATGGTGTTTTATCTGGAGACATTGTTCATGGCATGGTGTTTTAAACATCTATGATTCAAGTCATGGTGTTTTATCTGGAGACATTGTTCATGGCGTGGTGTTTTATCAATAAAAAACATTCCCAGATTTTAAAACACCATGACTATGATTCAAGTCTTGGTGTTTTATCTGGAGACATTGTTCATGGTGTGGTGTTTTAAACATCTATGATTCAAGTCATGGTGTTTTATATGGAGACATTATATAATCAGATTCATGGCGTGGTGTTTTAAACCAACTGGATAAATTGACTATGATTCAAGTCATGGTGTTTTATCTAGAGACATTGTTCATGGCGTGGTGTCTTAAAAATCTGGAGACATTGACTATGATTCAAGTCATGGTGTTTTATCTTGAATCCAGAAAACATTGTATTGTGATTACATCCATAGTGTTTTAACATCTAGACAATCAATACGAAACATTCCCAGATTTTAAAACACCATGACTATGATTCAAGTCATGGTATTTTATCTGGAATCCAAAAACATTAAAACACCAATTCAAGATCGAAGCTGTATGTATATAACCCTTTAAAACACCAGAATCGAAGAAGGGCGCTGAAGTTAAACAACTGTATTGTCTCTAGGGATTTCATAAGACTTCTTGTATTTATAATTGATGAAGAATGATACGTCGATAACAATCGTATTGGATCTTGCAAAAAAAAATACAAACTTCGAATCAATCCCTAAACATTCTCATCACCAGTTATTTTTTTTCAGTTATATTGGAAATCAATTAATTGACAAGAATGTACAATTACTAATATACCCTTTTGAATTAATTAAGATGAGGGACACTTGTCATTCCCAAATTATTTCTTACACTTTTTACAAAAGATGGACTTTATACAGGATCCTCTACCTATATAATATAACATTTTAGTCTATATAATTAATTATAGCAACTGAAAGTTTATCCTATAATTTAACCATCCTTACAATCTTCTCATCTTATATGTAATCATCTTCATACCTAAGAGCATCCCACAAATAAGCATCAACTTTATTGAAAGAAACAAATAAACGAAAGAACTTAATTTTTATGCATTATGTTTTTTTCTCATCTACATATGATTATAAACCTCTTATTAAGATTAGATAATTATTGTTAACTAACACAAACAAAATAGTTACAACTTATAACTTTTAACCAACTTGTCAATTGACTTTTGAGTTCCTTTGTCTATCTCACAACAATAAATAAGACTATTAGGGGCGACATATACAATACAAGAAATCTGAGTTTTAGCGACGACAGCAATAGGGGCGACAAGCAGCAATAGCGGCGACCTAGACGCGGGTCTCCCCTATTGCTACTTGCCGTCCCTATTGTTGTCGCCGCTAAAGGGTCAATCCGTGTGCTTCTTCAAGATTTGTTGCTGACCATTGACTCAAAACTAATCGAATGGTCTTCATGTTATCCTGCTCAAACAAACACAAACCCCACATATCTTATCCTCAAAAAACAAACACCCATCTCATACACCACCTTCAACCTTCATGTTCACCACTCTCTACCATTGTCACACACCAACCGATGGCGGAAACATCGGAGTGAGACGGAGATAGATTGCTCATTGCACACAACACTAAAGATGACAATAGAATTAACATAACTGATTTCATTTCATTTCCAAAAGTTGGTTACAATACAAGAAATTCAAATACAACATAGTTCGATACAACAAAACAAAGTACAACATAGCATAATACAAAAATTGATATAACAATTAAAATCTTAGATTTCTAGGTGTGTATCTAAGGCTTCATCACTACGCCTAATTAATCATCAGGCGGTGTGTTACTCCTATAGCGCTATGCATGTCAAGGGTAGGCTCGTACGAAGTTAATGACAAGTTCAACACAAAACGTACAAACCCAGATTAAAGTATCAAGTATAACGTATGCATGCATGTATAAGGATTGTTTGTTCATTTTGTATAAAAGTTTAAGTGTACAGTGTAAGTTTATAAGATAATATATTGCACCCCAAAGTGTGTAAAGGAAAAGGGGGATTCGAGTATACTCACAGTTTTGCTAATTCTTCGTTAGAAATCCTGTGAGCGTAGTTTTGGCAGGAGTAGGCGAACGTAGTACAGGAACACCGAGGTTATGATGGAACTAGTACAGGAACACCGAGGTTACCCTACAGGGCAAACAGAGGTGTGAGTGGGACTGTTTGTCGCACGAATGGGACTGTTTGTAGGCAGATTCTCGTTTTTGAACATTTTAACTATTAAGCAGTTACGTTCGTGATTCTGTTTAGTTTATTAGTTATAGTATAAGTATATTATCAGTCCAGTATTATCAGAAGTCTCATAGAAGTCATGCATGGAGGTTACAACCTCATTATAGATCACCAAAGCACAAATCAGTTAAACTGATCGGTTGGTCATGATTACAGGAAGGAAATACAGAATGTAATTACTAAACACTGATGCTCCATAATTAATCCACATGAAAAGTAGCAATCCGGGACGTCATTCAACACTTTGAAAATCGTCGGAACATGAAGAACAGTTGCATTCGCGTGGATGGGATGTCACATTCGTGCGGATTAGGGTGACCCATTCGGACGGATGCGCCTGCCATTCGGGCGGATGTGGAGGTAAATCAGTTCGGTTTTGCTTGAACTGACTACCTACTCAACTGGAATTGGTCACATCTTGAATCCACAGCTATTTATTCAGCTTGTAAGCTCGGTGAACCTTAGATTCAGTTAAGTTTGAATTCAGAAAGTTTGTAAAAGGGTTTTGAAAAGGTTAAACCTTCATTTCCAGCTTGGTCCTCAATAGTTTGAGAATTTGTATCAGATTGCCCAAGAAAATCTGAAAAACCAAGGGAATGGATGATGAAGAACCTAAATAAAACTTATAAAATCAGAATTAAAGTAGAAGAATAAGATGGAAAACAGTTGTTATGAGCTTCATACTCACTTTAAAAGTGACTGAGATGAGCTCCAAGGAGTATCTTTGAACTGAGTTTGAGAGAGATTTTCAGAAACTTGAAGGTTTGGAATGAAGGAGGAGTGTTCGTATTTATAGGCGGAAGGAAGGTTAATGGCGGATGGGACATTAATCGTGGATGGGCCTTTCGGGCAGATTGGGATGGCCCATCCGCACAGATGCGCAAGGCCCAAAATCCCAAATGTTGATTTTTGATTATTTTGACGATTTTAAGCGTTTTAAACGTATTTTTGCAATGTATATGTGACAACTGGCACAAAACCGGTAACTTCCGTACACTTTAATTATTATTTAATGACTGCAATTATGTGCTTAAATGTCAACATTGACTAATTAGATGCTAAGCAAGTGAATTCATGCACGTTGTATACTACAAAATATTGCTTCATGCAATCGAGAGCGCTGCGTCAGAAATATTAGTAAACTCACCGGTAAGACACACTATGTCAACGGAACTGCAGAAAGCAGTCAGACATTAGAATTGAGGCCTAGGTGTAGGTCCTACGACAAAGGTACATTAAAACCCAAGAGTACATATCAGGGTTTAATTTATGGTCGTTACAAAAGCTAAAACACGCACTAAAAGGCACTCGAAACACACTTTAAGTGCAGAACTAATTACGACAAAACTGCGAAACGAACGTTGGTGGCCGCCCGGATAATATTTAATCCCACAAATATTCTGTTATGATTAAAATTTTAATTTAATCAGGTTCGTGTTGAAAAATAAATTAAAACGCTTAAAAACGTTATTTTTCAAGTTTAAGCGCGTACCGTGAGTTCCTACGTGACACAGTGCTTACACTGCAAAACGCAGACAACGCAGAAAACCCAGGAATATGCCAGGAATATGCCAGGAATATGCCAGGAATATACCAAGAATATACCAGTAATATACCAGGAATATACCAGGAATATACCAGGAATATGCCAGGAATATGCCAGGAATATGCCAGGAATATGCTAGGAATATGCCAGGAATATACCAGGAATATACCAAGAATATACCAGGAATATGCAAGGAATATGCTATATGGAAGGTCTATAAATACCACCATTCCATCACTCCATCCTCCTCATCACCACACTTCCACTCTCTCCCTCTCTCTCTCTAGAAAAGCTACGGCCAAACACCCCCTCTCAATCCATCAATTTTTTGGTTTTGATCACCACATTCCAAGTCCATACAAGTATCAAGAATCACGTATAAGGAGGCTTGGTGCAAACGGAAAGCGAAAGACCTCATTCTCTTGCTTTTATCCACCCTATTTGCGTCTAGATTCTTCCCTAGCCTCGAGCTAGTGGTATGTTGCTTAAATCACATTCTTGAACTATTTTGAAGTGGTTAATATGATATGTAACGGTTAAAACTCGAAATCTTACAAGTTAATGCATTAAAGTCTACTAAAAACACTAATAATGATGGTTAAAAGCTCATATGTTGTGTAAATGTTGTAGTAATTGATTTGTGTGGTTATTTGGACCCGATCTATGTTGTGGTAGCTCGGATCATCATTTAACCCGGGTTGGTCATGATCATGGATCATGACATAAGGATGTTTTGAAAGAAACAAGGGTTAAAGGGTGAAACTCTACTACACATGAATCATGAACTTGTGTAAAAAGGAATTTTTCTTGTAAAATGAAGTTCTAAACTAATAGATCTAAAGATCTACAAGTGGTATTTTCGAAAGACCAACTGTAAGACGAAACCATGTTTTAAAACCGAACTTTCATGAACTAGAGGTGTTTTTGTGAACAAACAAGTGTGTGGACACTTGTGTAACAAAAGTTTTAACAACGAAATAATTTTCATAAAAACCGACTAGAAGTTGTGAAACTTCATATTCTTTAAAAATAAGGTTTTTAAGAAATTAAACTTATTTATAAAGATAACAAGACTTACTAAATGTGCTAGTAAATTACTACACATTTTTGTAAATATTCAAGTTCATGAAATTGAGTAATTAGTGAATGTTGTTGATGATTAGTGTTGATAATTGTTAATGTTGATTGTTGACGATTTAAAAGAAAATAAACACATGTTTTGGAAACATGGGAAACCTCCATTTTTAGGGGAAACTCTGTCAAAATTTTTATAAATTTTGACACTTAGAAAAAAATATAAGTTTTTGAAGAACTTATTCCCTAAAAATGTATTTAAGAGTATTACCAAGGTTTCCCTAATTTTTGGTGATAAGAAATGAGGATTTCTTCAAAAATAAAAATGGATATAAGTATGTATATTTTTGAGAGAAAAATATATATTATTTTATCACCAACTTTTGTGCTAAGTGGATATAGTATGTGTTATACGTGCTAGCGTATTAAGACTTAAAAATACACATACATCATACAAGATACATAATTCGGGTGCAAAGTGCAAAACACAAGATACTTATATTAATTTTAGAGAAAATAATATAAGTAAGATACTTAGTTAAAAATATAAAATATTTTTAACACAAGAATATATACACAAAAGAGAGTGACTGTACTTGTGCGATGCAAGTCTAGTGACTAACGTTAAGAAAACGCGTATAGGTTACGACGTTAATTAAGCAAATCCGGTGAAGTTTACGACGCACAGGAACGCAAAGTTGTGAGTTCATGCTCCCCCTTTTCTCTTAACTGTTTTCAGTTTTATAACTTCGGGGGTGAAATACATGTTACAAATATTTTTATGTTTAACAAATGGTATGATAATAAAAAGCACACTTGGTGAGAACGAGTACCAAGTGTGTAGCGATATAAGAATACAAGAAACACACTTGGTGAGAAACGAGTACCAAGTGTGATGTGATATATGAATACGGGAAGCACGCTTGGTGAGAAACGAGTACCAAGTAGGATGCGCTATGAAAAATGATGCGAGGAATCATGTCACGAATAGGGTACAGAAGCACCATTAATCAACAATATACCTAGACCGCAGAACAAAAGGTTAGATCTAACGGGTGCCGGGCAGCCACACTCTCGATGAGGGCGAGTATCGAGTAGTGCTTTTGTGTCTCAGAATATACCAATTAAATGCCTAAGGTTTGGTGACTTCCTATGTCGTGTCACATGTTAATGGCTTTGCAACCCATTAACAATCCTGATACTTACAGGAATACCTTATTTACATAAAATTTCATACCATACTAAAACTTGATGAATACTTGAGTACGTGGGGTACTCAAGAAAATGGGAATTATACTTGAGTACGTGGGGTACTCAAGAAGAATTTGAATTATACATGAGTACGTGGTGTACACATGAAACTGGATTTATATATATGAAAACTTGATTTATTCACAAACTATGTTTTCATACAAAGTATACAAACGTGAAATACAAAACTGCATGAATTCACACCAACATTATGTTGACGTTTTTTCCAAAACTCACATGTATTTCAGGTAACTAGGATGGATGTGCGCGTGGTCTTACTTATGCTCTTGGATGTCGCTTATGTTTATCTTTAAATAAAGTTGTAAACTTTTAAGACAATGTTTTATGTGACCTAGCGATGTAAACGCTAAGCGTATGTTTCAAATTATATTTGAAGTTATTTTCATGAGCATATAGTATGTTTACCTTTCGTATGCAATGAGATCCTTTCATGATCACACCTCGTGCTTCCGCCGCAGAAAGGGGTGTGACAGATTGGTATCAGAGCTGCGATTGTAGTGAACCAGGATTCCTTCTCGAGTCTAGTCTACAATCTCTAGGATCCTATCACAAAAACAATTTTTCAAAGAGTTTTCATTGCATTAAACGTCCCGCGACATCCACTGCCTGAAACTGTTTACATGAGTCTAGAAAGGACACTACGAGACTTAGGGTGCAGGAGTAGCACTTGTCTTAACTGAGAAATTACTTGCAATTATGTGTGATAATTAGCATGTACTAGAAGTAGGATGTCACAAGTATATGTGACTTTACCTGAAAGCAATGGCCCATCCGAAGGAAGAAATATGAGGATGAAACGAACTGTGCGGACTGTGCAAGGAGTTACGTAATTATGGATGCATACATAATTATGGAATTCAGTGCACAGAAACCACGGCAAGTCTCGTCACGTATAGATTCCCTCAGTGCAAGCCTACTATGTACTCTGCTGGAGTAATAATTGTTTGATGTCACTTATGTGGTATATATACCTGTGAATATATATGCTAGGGTGACGATATCAAACAAATGTTTAACCCTGTTGTGTTATGTTCTATCAGAACATGGCACCCAGGAGAGTTGTGAATGCTCGAGGTGGTGATCAACCTCCTCCTCCCCCACTGCCAAGAACTGCTGAAGAGCTGGACGCTCTACTGGAAGAGAGGATCTCTGCTGCTATCACCCAGTACGAGGCGAACCGTACCCAAGACAGTGGAGGGCTAAGCAATGCCAGGCGTAACGGACAAGGAGATTCGTCAGGAGGAAACGCAGCTCAAGGTAACCCTAAAACAATTTGCTAAGCATGAAGAAATTTATGAACGGTCCTTGTTTCATTATTTCTTCGATTGCTCATAAGTGAATTGGTTGGGTTAATTACAGGCTGCACTTTCAAGCAGTTCCTCGACTGCAAACCAATGAACTACGATGGCACTGGAGGAGCAGTAGCATTTGTGCGTTGGACGGAGAAGACTGAGGCCACTATCCGCATGAGCAAGTGTACCGCGGATCAGCAAGTCACTTTCGCTACTGGACTGTTTGTCGATGAAGCACTGACATGGTGGAATTTGCAAGTTCACACGTTGGGTGATGAAGCCGCGTACGGCATGACCTGGGATGAACTAAAAGAGAAAATGAGAGAGAAGTACTGCTCTCGTGCCGAACTCCAAAGGTTGGAGACAGAGTTCTGGCACTTGACGATGGTAGGTGCTGACATCAATGGGTATACTCGAAGGTTCCATGATTTGTCCAGGGTGATTCCTTACATGGTGACCCCGGAATTTAAGCGCGTTGAATGCTACATTTGGGGTCTGGCCCCGGAATTTCGCGGCATGGTGACTTCAGCCAAACCCCAGACAATCACTGAGGCTGTAACTCTGGCTGTCAGCCTTACTGAAGACTGTGTTCGCATGGAGAAGCTATCTCTGAACCCGGCAGAAAACACCGTGACGCATGCTGAGTCGTCCGGTGACAAGAAAAGAAAGCATTCAAACCTGAGTCAAGCAACTCGCAACAACAAGGGTTCCAACAAGAAACGTGACTCCAACCACTCTAAGGAGGCAAATGCTACAGCGAAAGGGTACCAAGGCACCATGCCTAAGTGCCAAAAATGTAAGTATCATCATGATGGAGCTTGTCGCATTCCAAGGTGTGACAAATGTGGTAGGTTGGGTCATCAAGCGGAAGACTGTTGGGGTAAGGGGAAGAATCGAAATGGAAACGGTGCTGGTAACAAGAATGGTAACGGGAAGGGGTGGAACCAAGGATGCTTCCATTGTGGAAGCAATGATCATTTCATGAAAGACTGCCCAAAGAAAGACAATGCTCAGGCTCGAGCATTTGTGATTGGAGCAAAGGACGCACGCGAGGACCCTAATGTGGTCACCGGTACGTTTCTCATTAACAATCACTTTGCATCCATATTATTTGACACCGGTGCCGATTATAGTTTCATGTCTGTGGAATTTAAACGTACGCTTGGGATAGAGTCTAGTAGATTGGATATTCCCTATTCCATAGAACTAGCCAATGGTAAACTTGTTGAATCGGGCGAAGTTGTTAGAGGTTGCACGCTAGAACTTGGTGAACGAAGATTTAGCATCGACCTCTTACCTATTCAATTGGGTAGCTTCGATGTGGTAGTCGGAATGGACTGGTTGTCCAAGAACAAAGCTGAAGTTATTTGTCATGAGAAAATCATTCGCATCCCTTTAGCGAATGAGGAAACTCTCATCGTACATGGGGAAAAGCGAGACGCGCCTCTTCGAATCATCAGTTGCATTAAGGCACAAAAGTGCTTAAGGAAAGGATGTGTTTCCTTCCTAGCACACGTTGTAGATAAGAAGGCTGAGGAGCCGAAACTTGAAGATATTCCTGTGGTGAAGGAATTCCCGGATGTTTTTCCCGAAGACCTGCCAGGACTACCTCCGCAACGACAAGTCGAATTCCGTATAGACTTGGTTCCAGGAGCCGCACCTGTAGCCAAGGCACCCTATCGACTTGCACCATCCGAGATGCAAGAATTATCTACACAACTTCAGGAGTTGTTGGATAAAGGATTCATAAGGCCAAGCTTCTCGCCCTGGGGAGCTCCAGTATTGTTCGTGAAGAAGAAGGATGGAACTCTACGAATGTGCATCGATTACAGAGAACTGAACAAACTCACTATCAAGAATCGGTACCCACTACCGAGGATTGATGACTTATTTGATCAGTTGCAAGGATCAAGCTACTATTCCAAGATCGACCTTCGATCTGGATATCATCAGTTAAGGATACAAGAAGAAAACGTACCAAAGACTGCATTCAGAACATGCTATGGACATTACGAGTTTCTTGTGATGCCATTCGGGCTGACGAATGCACCAGCAGTCTTTATGGATCTGATGAACCGCGTATGCAAACCATATCTCGATAAATTCGTGATTGTATTTATCGACGATATCCTGATCTACTCTCGGACGAAAGAAGAGCATGGGCAACACCTCAGGACCATTCTAGAGCTACTGAAGAAAGAGAAACTATTCGCAAAGTTCTCAAAGTGCGAATTCTGGATTCGCGAAGTACAATTTCTTGGTCACGTGGTGAATGAGAAGGGCATTCATGTAAACCCGTCCAAGATTGAAGCCATAAAGAATTGGGAAGCTCCCAAAACCCCGACTGAAGTTCGGCAATTTTTGGGCTTAGCAGGCTACTATAGGAGATTCATCGAGAATTTCTCGAAAATAGCTCAACCGCTAACTGCCCTTACGCAGAAAGACAAGAAGTATGACTGGGGTGTTAAACAAGAGGAAGCTTTTCAGCTACTCAAAAGCAAGCTATGCGATGCACCAATATTGTCACTACCCGAAGGCACGGAAGACTTCGTGGTATACTGCGACGCTTCGCGACAAGGACTAGGTTGCGTGCTCATGCAACGCCAAAAGGTCATCGCTTACGCTTCAAGGCAATTGAAGGTACATGAAAGAAACTATACCACTCACGACCTGGAACTGGGCGCAGTGGTATTCGCCTTGAAAATCTGGCGACACTATCTATATGGTACTCGATGTACAATCTTCACAGATCACAAAAGCCTGCAACACATATTTGATCAGAAGGAATTGAATTTGCGCCAGTGGCGATGGGTCGAGCTGCTAAATGATTACGACTGTGAGATTAAGTACCACCCAGGAAAGGCAAACGTTGTAGCGGACGCGTTGAGCCGAAAGGAAAGAGTTAAGACCCTACGGGTTCGAGCATTGGAAATGACTATCCGATCGAACCTCACTTCACGTATTCGTGACGCACAACGAGAAGCCCTTAAGGTGTAAAACCGCAAAGCTGAATACCTCCGAGGTGCATTGAAGTACATGGCGCCAAATGAAGAGGGAGCCTTATACTTTAAAAAGCGTATTTGGGTTCCGCTCTATGGTGGCCTACGAGAAGTCATCCTTGATGAAGCGCACAAGTCAAGATACTCGATCCATCCCGGATCGGACAAGATGTATCAAGACTTAAAAGAATACTATTGGTGGCCGAGACTCAAGAGCGACGTTGCTGTTTATGTTGGTAAATGCCTAACGTGTGCTAAGGTTAAGGCTGAATATCAGAAACCGTCTGGCCTACTACAACAACCAGAGATTCCCATGTGGAAGTGGGAGCAAATCTCGATGGACTTCATAACAAAGTTACCCAGGACCCCAAGAGGGCACGATATGATATGGGTACTAGTTGATCGATTGACGAAGTCTGCGCATTTCCTACCAATCCGTGAGAAGGATAGCACTGGAAAGCTTGCTGAAATATACCTAAAAGAAATTGTGACACGTCATGGAGTGCCTATTTCTATTATTTCAGACAGAGATGGACGCTTTGTCTCAAGGATCTGGCAATCATTTCAGGAAGCCTTTGGATCTCAACTAGATCTAAGCACGGCATTTCACCCTCAGACAGACGGCCAGAGCGAACGGACTATACAAACATTGGAAGATATGCTTCGCGCATGTGTCATGGATCTAGGCGGCAGCTGGGATACTCACCTACCCTTGGTTGAGTTTTCCTACAATAACAGTTATCATACAAGCATAAAGGCCGCTCCGTTCGAAGCTCTGTATGGCCGCAAGTGCCGGTCGCCCCTATGTTGGGCAGACGCCGGTGACAAGCGTATGGTTGGTCCTGAACTAGTACAAGAGACAACCGACAAGATTGCGCAGATCCGAGAGCGCATTAAGGCGGCTCGAGATCGACAGAAGAGTTACGCTGATCAAAAACGAAAACCCTTAGAATTCGAGGTGGGAGACAAGGTGTTGTTAAAAGTCTCACCATGGAAGGGCGTAGCCAGATTCGGAAAGCGTGGGAAGCTGAATCCACGATACATCGGACCATTCAGAATCTTGGAGAGAATTGGTACCGTGGCGTACAAGTTAGAGTTACCGGAAGAACTTAATTGAGTACATGATACATTTCATGTGTCCAACCTAAAGAAGGGTCCAACACAAGAAAACGTGATCATCCCTGCGGATGAAGTGCATATTGATGACGCCCTCCGATTTACAGAACAACCCGTCGAGGTTACTGACTGGAAAGTCAACAAGACCAGGAGGAGCAGTGTGAAACTTGTCAAAGAACGTTGGAACTCTAAGCATGGGCCCGAATACACATGGGAACGCGAAGACCAGTTCAAGGAAAAGTATCCCCACCTATTCAAAGAGACTCCTGCGAGGGTTAGTTCATCCTGAATTTCGGGACGAAATTCTTTTAACGGGGGGAGACTGTGACAACTGGCACAAAACCGGTAACTTCCGTACACTTTAATTATTATTTAATGACTGCAATTATGTGCTTAAATGTCAACATTGACTAATTAGATGCTAAGCAAGTGAATTCATGCACGTTGTATACTACAAAATATTGCTTCATGCAATCGAGAGCACTGCGTCAGAAATATTAGTAAACTCACCGGTAAGACACACTGTGTCAACGGAACTGCAGAAAGCAGTTAGACATTAGAATTGAGGCCTAGGTGTAGGTCCTACGACAAAGGTACATTAAAACCCAAGAGTACATATCATGGTTTAATTTATGGTCGTTACAAAAGCTAAAACACGCACTAAAAGGCACCCGAAACACACTTTAAGTGCAGAACTAATTACGACAAAACTGCGAAACGAACGTTGGTGGCCGCCCGGATAATATTTAATCCCACAAATATTCTGTTATGACTAAAATTTTAATTTAATCAGGTTCGTGTTGAAAAATAAATTAAAACGCTTAAAAACGTTATTTTTCAAGTTTAAGCGCGTACCGTGAGTTCCTACGCGACACAGTGCTTACACTGCAAAACGCAGACAACGCAGAAAACCCAGGAATATGCCAGGAATATGCCAGGAATATACCAAGAATATACCAGGAATATACCAGGAATATACCAGGAATATACCAGGAATATGACAGGAATATGCCAGGAATATGCCAGGAATATGCCAGGAATATGCCAGGAATATGCCAGGAATATGCCAGGAATATACCAGGAATATACCAGGAATATGCAAGGAATATGCTATATGGAAGGTCTATAAATACCACCATTCCATCACTCCATCTTCCTCATCACCACACTTCCACTCTCTCCCTCTCTCTCTCTAGAAAAGCTACGGCCAAACACCCCCCTCTCAATCCATCAATTTTTCGGTTTTGATCACCACATTCCAAGTCCATACAAGTATCAAGAATCCCGTATAAGGAGGCTTGGTGCAAACGGAAAGCGAAAGACCTCATTCTCTTGCTTTTATCCACCCTATTTGCGTCTAGATTCTTCCCTAGCCTCGAGCTAGTGGTATGTTGCTTAAATCACATTCTTGAACTATTTTGAAGTGGTTAATATGATATGTAACGGTTAAAACTCGAAATCTTACAAGTTGATGCATTAAAGTCTACTAAAAACACTAATAATGATGGTTAAAAGCTCATATGTTGTGTAAATGTTGTAGTAATTGATTTGTGTGGTTATTTGGACCCGATCTATGTTGTGGTAGCTCGGATCATCATTTAACCCGGGTTGGTCATGATCATGGATCATGACATAAGGATGTTTTGAAAGAAACAAGGGTTAAAGGGTGAAACTCTACTACACATGAATCATGAACTTGTGTAAAAAGGAATTTTTCTTCTAAAATGAAGTTCTAAACTAATAGATCTAAAGATCTACAAGTGGTATTTTCGAAAGACCAACTGTAAGACGAAACCATGTTTTAAAACCGAACCTTTTATGAACTAGAGGTGTTTTTGTGAACAAACAAGTGTGTGGACACTTGTGTAACAAAAGTTTTAACAAAGAAATAATTTTCATAAAAACCGACTAGAAGTTGTGAAACTTCATATTCTTTAAAAATAAGGTTTTTAAGAAATTAAACTTATTTATAAAGATAACAAGACTTACTAAATGTGCTAGTAAATTACTACACATTTTTGTAAATATTCAAGTTCATGAAATGGAGTAATTAGTGAATGTTGTTGATGATTAGTGTTGATAATTGTTGATGTTGATTGTTGACGATTTAAAAGAAAATAAACACATGTTTTGGAAACATGGGAAACCTCCATTTTTAGGGGAAACTCTGTCAAAATTTTTATAAATTTTGACACTTAGAAAAAAATATAAGTTTTTGAAGAACTTATTCCCTAAAAATGTATTTAAGAGTATTACCAAGGTTTCCCTAATTTTTGGTGATAAGAAATGAGGATTTTTTCAAAAATAAAAATGGATATAAGTATGTATATTTTTGAGAGAAAAATATATATTATTTTATCACCAACTTTTGTGCTAAGTGGATATAGTATGTGTTATACGTGCTAGCGTATTAAGACTTAAAAATACACATACATCATACAAGATACATAATTCGGGTGCAAAGTGCAAAACACAAGATACTTATATTAATTTTAGAGAAAATAATATAAGTAAGATACTTAGTTAAAAATATAAAATATTTTTAACACAAGAATATATACACAAAAGAGAGTGACTGTACTTGTGCGATGCAAGTCTAGTGACTAACGTTAAGAAAACGCGTATAGGTTACGACGTTAATTAAGCAAATCCGGTGAAGTTTACGACGCACAGGAACGCAAAGTTGTGAGTTCATGCTCCCCCTTTTCTCTTAACTGTTTTCAGTTTTATAACTTCGGGGGTGAAATACATGTTACAAATATTTTTATGTTTAACAAATGGTATGATAATAAAAAGCACACTTGGTGAGAACGAGTACCAAGTGTGTAGCGATATAAGAATACAAGAAACACACTTGGTGAGAAACGAGTACCAAGTGTGATGTGATATAAGAATACGGGAAGCGCGCTTGGTGAGAAACGAGTACCAAGTAGGATGCGCTATGAAAAATGATGCGAGGAATCATGTCACGAATAGGGTACAGAAGCACCATTAATCAACAATATACCTAGACCGCAGAACAAAAGGTTAGATCTAACGGGTGCCGGGCAGCCACACTCTCGATGAGGGCGAGTATCGAGTAGTGCTTTTGTGTCTCAGAATATACCAATTAAATGCCTAAGGTTTGGTGACTTCCTATGTCGTGTCACATGTTAATGGCTTTGCAACCCATTAACAATCCTGATACTTACAGGAATACCTTATTTACATAAAATTTCATACCATACTAAAACTTGATGAATACTTGAGTACGTGGGGTACTCAAGAAAATGGGAATTATACTTGAGTACGTGGGGTACTCAAGAAGAATTTGAATTATACATGAGTACGTGGTGTACACATGAAACTGGATTTATATATATGAAAACTTGATTTATTCACAAACTATGTTTTCATACAAAGTATACAAACGTGAAATACAAAACTGCATGAATTCACACCAACATTATGTTGACGTTTTTTCCAAAACTCACATGTATTTCAGGTAACTAGGATGGATGTGCGCGTGGTCTTACTTATGCTCTTGGATGTCGCTTATGTTTATCTTTAAATAAAGTTGTAAACTTTTAAGACAATGTTTTATGTGACCTAGAGATGTAAACGCTAAGCGTATGTTTCAAATTATGGTATTTGAAGTTATTTTCATGAGCATATAGTATGTTTACCTTTCGTATGCAATGAGATCCTTTCATGATCACACCTCGTGCTTCCGCCGCAGAAAGGGGTGTGACAGTATAAGTGTCGTGCATAATTAAAGGAGTGTAAAAATGTTTTTTGTATGTATAACAAGTATGAATACGTATGAATATGCATGTAATGAAGCATCAAGTATGTATGTAACATGAATAGTTATCAAGCATTTATGTATATTATGTAACACAAGTATATAAAAGATGAATTTCTCATTACGATTCAAGTCTCAGATTACAACGTATGAAATGAAGTGTGAGTGCATAATGTCTATCGCTTACGTCAACCACGTACTGTAGCTTAAACAAATGATATAAGACAAGTATTGAATAGAAGAGTGCTTGAAATGAAGCTAAGGTAGTTTTGTACGAAGCCAGCAGCTTCATACGAAGGGACCATTCAAAGGCTTCATACGAAGTTAGTCCTCTATAAATAGTAATTGAGTCTTCGTCATTTGTAACTTTTGGGCATTCTTGAGGCGAAGCTCTGCCCGTTTGTTTTCATGGTTTTGCTACTGTTAAATCAGTAATAGAAAACATTGATAATTACATCTTCGTGTTCTATCCACACACGTGATTGGATTTCGCACATTTCACGTGTTCTTACGCATTCAACGGTTGAGGATTCGATCCAGATCCTGAATTCACAAGTGGTATCAGAGCGGATGATTGTTTGCACAGATTGAAGACACGAAGATTCAAGTTTCTACATCAGATTCAGAAGCAAAATCCTTATCTTCTACTCATATCTTCTTTTACACTTCTTCTACATTTCTTTTGAAACTTAAAACTCAGATCTACGAAGTTTTAACGGTTAAAATCGGTTGATTTTTTAATACGTTGTGTGAAAAACGTTTTTGAACAATCCTACAAAGTTTTAGATCAAAATTCAAACAAAATCATATTCAAATCAGTGAAAAACATGAAAAACATAACTTGGTTTATCCCAAGATAGCTTCGTACGAAGCCACAATACAGCTTCGTACGAACCCACTTCAATATTTGTTATTCTTCAAAAGTTTGGCTTCGTATGAACCCCGAGTTCATAGCTTCGTACGAACCCAGATCTATAGCGTCGTATAAATTCAACATTCTAGCTTCATACGAACGGAGAGTTTATATTGTTTGATTTTCAGATTTGATCAAGTGTTTGCTTGTTTGCAGGTTGTTCAAATATCAGAATCATGGCTAAAGAATTTTACAACACGTTCTATAATGCATTCACTTCCGAATCATCAGAAACAACAACTGTTACACCGAAAAGCATTTCAAAAGCCATAAATGATAATATAAATCATGATAATGTTTACGGAAATCACCAAAGGCAACCTAAACTAAAGAACATCGAAGATTATCATTTTTGGAGCACGAGATTTGAAAATTGGGTGAAGGCTTATGCTTATGAGAGTTAGGTTATGATGACTTTCGGATATAAAAAACTTGTGAATGATCGAAATGTATTACTTTCAATTCCAAAATTTTCAAAACTTGAAAATTGGGTGAAGGCTTATGCTTAGATATCATTTTATTTTATTTTTCAAATTTATTTATCGGTTGTAATGATGTGCTATACGTTCTGAATTTCAACTTCATCCCTGCGTGACGCGCGGGAAACTACCACCCTAGTTATATTAGAACTTAGAAGGTTTTTAAATGAACAAAAATAGACTTAAGTAGCGAAATCGATGGAGATAAAATGTGGAATCTAAGATTTAATACTTTTTAGTTTGTTTTAATCAAAGTTATATTAGTTTTGATAGGTTTCACATATAGTTAACGAAGGTCAAAGATTTAACAAAAATTTAAACTAATTTTTATGTAGAGTAACTGCTATTTTTGTCCCTGTGGTTTGGTGAAAAATGTCATTTCAGTCCAAAAAATTGCACTAGTTCCATCCTCAATATTTTTAAAACGTGCCACTTCAGTCCAAAAAGATAACGTGCCGCTAAAAACGTTGAGGATGGAACTGGCGCAAGGCGTAATCTTTTGGGACTGAAGTGACACGTTTCAAAAATGTTGAGGACGGAACTGGCGCAAATTTTTTTTTTTTGGACTGAAGTGGCATTTTTCACCAAACCGCAGGGATGGAAATGACAGTTAACTCTTTTATGTAATTATAAAATTAGGAAACTATATTCTAAGAAAAAATTACACCATTGGTTCTTGTGGTTTCTGTCAAATTTCAATGTAGGGTACTAATAGTTTTTTGTTGCAAAATCAGGTATTAACTTTCTAATTTGTCACAATGTTGAGTACTAAGGCCAAACCTTGTTAACTTTTTTTGTTAAGTCTTAATAAAATGACTAAAATGCCCTTTAATAAATAGAGAGTCTATTTTTAATTAATTATATTTGAGTAAAATAATTTAAAGTTTTGTTTATATTTATATTTTTCTGTTTTATTTATATTTTTTATAAAATTATACGGATTTGAAGTTTATTATTTATAAACTTTCAATTTATATATAATATTATTTAGATTAAGTTAAAAAGTTTATTTTACTAGCATATTATTATATATAAACTCAAAGTTTATAAATAATAAACTTCAAATCCATTTAATTTTATAAAAAATAAAACAAAAAAAATATAAAAATATAAATATAAATAAAACATTAAATTATTTTAGACTAATATAATTAATTAAAAAATAGACTCTCTAGATATTAAAGGGCATTTTAGTAATTTTAGTAAGACTTAACAAAAAAAGTTAACAAGGTTTGGTCTTAGTACTCAACATTGTGACAAGATTTCGCCTTAGTACTCAACATTGTAACAAATTAGAACATTAATATCTGATTTTGCAACAAAAAACTATTAATATATGACATTGAAATTTCGCAGAAACCAAAAGGACCAACGGTGTAATTTTTTCATATTCTAATTTATGGTTGTAATTTAAGATCAATACTAATAAAGTTATTTCTCATTATTGTAGAAGATATTTACATAGCTCCTTGAGTTACATTTGACCGGCGAGATAAACTATTAGGATGGGTCTGATTTGTTTTAGTTATTAACAACATGTATGTAATTTAAAGTAATAACTGTTGGAATCCCTTATGTGATGTGCCGGATTAATTTACATCAGTATTGGTTTGGTTCGCTACAATTACCGACACTCAGTATAGCAACGAAAGAAAAAAGCCAAAGAAATAAAATCGTGAACTTCATAGCATAAATTTATAATTTTTTTGTGGCCATTAATAAAAAATTTAAAATTTACTATTCTTTGCACAAAAAATGAAACATTGTATCAAAGTAAATAAAACTATTAATGAAATTTGTACTTAAACTAATGTTTAAGATACAACAATACCAGCAGATTATTCATGTGTAGCTTTTCATTTCAAATTATTTATAATCCAAGTTCTGTAAATTGTAAGTTTTAACCTATGCAATAGTGTCAAACCAATAGGGACGACTTATTAGGGGCAATTTGCCGCTGGTAAAACTATTAAGGGCGATTTTTGGTGTCAATATATCACCCCTAAAGCTCTGCATCCTTGTAGTGTTTTAACACTTTTCGCCTTGTACTTTATGCTTTATATACATGTAAATTACTGTAGCTTTAAATTGTAATTTAATATATATTGTAATTGTAATGTAATGTAATATATATTGTAATGTAATGTAATGTAATGTAATGTAATGAATATATAATGTAATGTAATGTAATGTAATTTAATGTATAGTATAGTACAGTACAGTACAGTACAGTACAGTACAATATAGTATAGTATAGGGGTCAGTTAAGGTACAAAATGGCTTATCGTACATTGCGTACGCGATAACCCCAGCCGTCAGATATTCATCCCCATGCGATTTCACCCCATGCGATTTCATCCCCCATACGATTTCATCCACCATGCGATTTCACCCCATAAAACACAACATGCAATTTCATCCCCCATGCGATTTTCCAGATTCATGAACGCGCTTTTTTATAACGTGCGATTTATACTCGCGTACGTAATGTACGTTAAGGCCAATTGTACGATACACTTTCTATATAAATATAAGTATAAATATAAATATAAATATAAATATAAATATAAATATAAATATAAATATATAAATATAAATATAAATATAAATATAAATATAAATATAAATATAAATATAAATATAAATATAAATATAAATATAAATATAAATATAAATATAGGGGGGTTCATTTGAGAAGAATCTTTTTAAAAGAAGAAACAATGAATTAATCTAGACCCTATATTTTTTGTTCAATGGTTGTGAATCAAGATATCATTCTTGTCCATTTTTAATTAATGCTTTAATTACTAAGGGTAGTATAGACATTTTGATGTAGAATATTAATAAATATTTTAAGGAGTTACTCAATTCTTATTAATGCAACCATAAATTCATCTCCTTCACCATCATTAAAGTATTGGCTCATACACAAATTTTATTAGAAGTGACAAAACTATTAAAAAATTTTGTGTCCTACACATATTTTATTATAAGTCGCAAAATTATTTAAAAGTGTTTGAGTCTTACACATTTTGTATCCTACACCAAAATATTGTTTTAATGGTGTAGGAAGAGTTGAAAATGTAAGATCATGTGCAAGATTGTTTTTATTGTGTAAGGTGCACAACTATTTTATAAGATAGACTCATTAAATGACTAGAGTACATTAATTTGAATAACACAAATAAATAATAGACTCATTAAATGATGTGTTCAACTTACATTTGTATAAACAAAACAAAAATAAGTATACTCATCAGTTTTTTTATAAAGTGTAACCATATCTACACGTTAAATATAAATATAACCCCGTGTATTACGCGGGTTGAATAAATAAATTTTATATACTAAATAATAAAACAATATATCTTTAAAAACCTCCTTTATTGCACGGGTTGAATAAATATAATTTTATATATTAAATAATAAAAAGTTATATCTATAAGAACCATATTATACGGGTTGAATAAATGCAATTTTATATATCAAATAATAAAAAAGTTATATCTTTAAAACCACGTGTATTACATGTGTTGAATAAATGTAATATTGTTTACCAAATAATAAAAAAAAGTTATATCTTTAAAACCATCGTGTATTACACGGCTTGAATAAAGATGATTTTATATACCAAAAAATAAGAAAATTATATTTAAAAAAACTAATGGGTATACTCGTTACACGATAGATATGGTGATTGCGAAGATAATTATTGAAAAGAAAATACAGTGGTCAAACATGTTATTCAAGAAGCAAATAAGCAGCCATTTGAGTGATAAAATATAAATTACATTTAAAAAGCCCGTAATAAATATAATTTTATGTATAAAGCAATATTGAAATTATGTACAATTTGTTTAATATTATGTAATAAAATAGATATAATAATGTTTTTAGTAATGAAAATAAAAATAAATAATATAATAATACAAAGTTTGATTTTAGTGATAAATAATTTGGTTATTTAAAAATATCTTAAATTAACAATTTAGATTTAAGAATAATATTTTGTTAGAAAAATAGAAGTATTATATTCGACATTTAAAGTAGAATAAGATTTAATATTAATTTTTGTTTATTTGGTAATCGAAAAGAATAAGAGTAAATTTGTATATTACAAATAAAAAGTATGTGTTTGTCATATGATATAGAAAATCAAATAAATAATATTATAAATGAGAAGTATTAAATTTAAATTAAATAATAATTATCTATAGTTAAGTAGAAGAGATGAAACAAAATAATATTTAGTAGAAGAGTTATCTATAATTATTTAGAAGAGATTAAATTAAATAATAATTATCCATAAAAATATTAAACTAAATAATATTTCGTAGGAGGGTTATCTATAATTAATAAGAAGATATTAAACTTAAATAATAATTATCTATAAGACATAGCGTAATATGATGACAAGTGTTCAAAAGTTGGTTTCTTTTATTATATAGTACTAGCGGTAAGACCCGTGTGCAAACACGGGTCATTTCTTAGAAAACCATGCATAACACATATTGACAGAGAGTAAAAAAATAATTACTGCAGACTTACAAAATTGATATAAATTAATGATCAATAGGTTTATTCAATGCTCCTTATAAAATATTATTTAGCTAGGTTATTACCTGAGATTGTTTCCCGGGCTCGGGAAACTTATTATATTAATTACTATTTGTTATTAATAGGACCACATTACATCATGCATCTCATTCGATTCAACAACAATGTCTTCAAATCACCGGATTAGATCATGAACCCATATTAGAGGTCAAACAAAAGTACAAGAGGACCACATAAATAACATCATTTCCACTTTTACTTCAATGAACTTAAATGATAGGGTGATTTGGGATTTTGTAAAAATGTTTGTTTTTGTACTACTTTAGAAAATTACATAGAATTCAAGAAAACGAAACAACGAATTAAACAGATGTTGAGTTATTCAAAGTTCTGTTGAATACTAAATGAGATGTTGACCAAAATTCAAACAGATGTTGACCAAAAGTCAATCAGATGTTGACCAATAGTCAAACAGATGTTGACCTTAAACAGATGTTTAATTTAAAGCCAAACATCTGTTTATGGCCAAACATTTGTTGAAGGTAAAACATCTGTTTAAGTCCAAATATTTGATATAGAAGGCTAAACATCTGTTTAAGGCAAAACATGTGTTTAAGCTGAAACATTTGTTTATGGCCAAAAATCTGTTTAAGGTCAAACAACTGTTTAAGTCCAAACCTGTAACACTCTACTTGTAGAAATATAATTTCTTATCGACAAGATAAGACTATTCATTATAAACGTCAAACCAAAACGTTTACATAACCTTAGTTTAGCAATTACTAGATTAACTAACGTTCAAAAACAACATTAGGATACATAAGTATTCCTTCATTAACATAAGTCTTACTAATAACTAATAATAACAAAAGTTGCGGAACTAGATCCTGAATGTGTTCGGTTCGGAAGCATTGACTTGATCATCATCCACATGCTTGCATTACCTAAAAACTGAAAATTTTGTCAAACATTAGTATTAGAGTCCTTGGAAATTAGCATAATCGAAACTATGCTCAAAAACGGATTCGATTAACTAAGATATGCAAATTTCAACAAAAGTGACTGGGCACTACCGTAGCTTACGGTAGCCACCGTAAGATACGGTAGCCACTGGGTAATACTGGTCTGCCGTAAGGCAGTAGAGAACTACCGTAACAATTTATTCGCTACCGTAAGTTATGGTAGCTACCGTAACTTACGGTAGCTTTCAAATGCCCCGTGTAATTCCAGACCAAGCTTACGCGGCCCGCCTGAATCTCAATCTGCAACAAATACTTTGTTGTTTTGCTGTTTTGGTCCGTTTGTCCCATTTTACTCGAAACCACACGAACAGAATATTACTTCATATTAGGAAGACCCATTCACGGGTTCCTTATTTTCAACACTCACGCTCCCATTACCGGTTTGCGCGTTTGATAATCACTACCCGCCACCCGGGTTTAAGATCTACGTAGAAGGTACTCCCGTTACCCGGTTTGTACCTTCTCTTATTGACCCGTTTAGTTTGCCCTTATGAAATTCATCATTCAAGCAAACCTAACAACTAAAATCTCATATTCTAACATACGAACTATTAACAATAGCAAAAGACTAAATAACCATATTAACGAAGCGTTTAGCCATGTACCTTAAAGCTTTCCCTTCAAACGAGTGTCCGCATCGGCTTGACTTCCCGACGCCTCAACCGTGTTGCCTAAAATGCACAAGCCAATTATCATTAGAACCCTTCGGCTCATAATCTAATGCTTGTTTATTTAGCCAAACACCACAATTTATGTCTATCAATCATCTTTTAGGCGTTTTGTCAAGCACCTTATGTGCATACCTTTTAATTAGCCATTTTCGTTCATTTAACCCTTGGTAAATCCAAGAATTTCATCTTATTCAAACTTGATTACTCATTACCTCCATATTAACATGCTAGTTCAACAAACCTAGGTTAACATTTCACATTGTTCAAACAAAAATCTTGGGGCTTTTCAACCTAGATGAAAACCCACTTCAATATATGGCATAAGACAATTCCTAACACAAAATTTATCAATCAATTTACATGATTTCAGTTAGAGTTTATAATCCCACACTTTAATCACACTTCCTGAAATCATAACATCACCCAATTATTCAAGAACTTCTATTAATCAAATTTCACTCAAGAATCAAACATCACTAAAACTGAAATTGTAACTTACCTAGTGTTAGACAAGTGTGAGTGATCAAGATTCTTGATTCATGCAGTAATTTCAAGCCCAATTCACCCTTTAATTTGATCAATTTGATGAAATAAGGGTTTTGGGGTGTTCTTCCCTCTCCTGGTCGCTCCCACACGCACACACACTGATGTGTGTGGGTTTTTGGTTTATTTTGTTTTTATTAAAATCAAGTTTGCCATTTTGCTAAATCAGCCCCCCAAGTTATATCTATTAGTCTAATGTTAATTAAACTATCATCTTTCTTTTACACTTTTAATATATAGCATTTTAACTATTAAATATTTTTGGGGTGTTACAAGTCCACCCTCCTTAAAGAGGATTTCGTCCCTGAAACCATTTCACGCATAAAAATTCTAACGCATACACGTACCGAAAAGTGAAGGGTAGAGTCGTCTCATCTCTTCTTCAGACTCCCAAGTGGTGTCTGATCCTTTCCGGTGTTCCCATTTGACCTTCACTTGGTCGATTTCTTTGTTCCTTAAACCCTTAACCTTACGGTCTAGGATTGCGATAGGCTTTGCTATATAGTTGAGTTTGTTATCAACCTCTATATCATCGAGAGGAACATAAGCCGTATCATCCGCTAAACACTTCCGCAGATGCGAGACATGGAACGTATTGTGTATCCCACTTAATTCCTCCGGTAATTCTAGTCGGTAAGCCACCTTACCCAATCGCTCCAGAATTTTAAAAGGCCTTATAAATCGCGGACTTAATTTTCCTCGTTTTCTGAATCGGATAATTCCCTTCCACGGAGATACCTTAAGCATCACCCTATCGCCAATTTGAAATTCGATTGGCCTTCGTATCTTATCTGCATATGATTTTTGCCGATCCTGAGCAGCCTTTAAATGGGCCTGGATCTTATCAATTTTCTCGTTCGTAACCCGAAGCACATCTTTATGAGCAAGCTCTCGAGGGCCTACTTCTTCCCAGCATATCGGCGTCCTACATTTTCTACCGTAAAGCATTTCATATGGGGCTCCACCAATACTTGAATGGTAGCTGTTGTTATACGAAAATTCCACTAACGGCAGATACGCATCCCAACTACCGCCAAAATCTATTATACATGCTCGAAGCATATCTTCTAACGTCTGTATCGTTCGCTCACTTTGCCCGTCGGTTTACGGGTGATATGCGGTACTAATCAACAGCTTGGTACCCATTTGTTCTTGAAATTCGCGCCAGAAATTCGAAGTAAACCGGGTATCTCTATCGGACATGATAGTTACCGGCACTCCGTGGCGTGCTATGATCTCGTTCACGTATACTTTCGACATCTTCTAAGAGGTGTAGGTTTCTCGAATAGGGATAAAGTGAGCGCTCTTGGTTACTCTATCTACAACTACCCAAATGGCATCAAATCCCCGAGTCGTTCTTGGCAGTTTCGTCAACAGGTCCATAGTAACATGTTCCCATTTCCAAACCAGAATATCTAGTGGTTGGAGTTTGCTATAAGGTTTTTGATGCTCCGCTTTGACTTGTAAACAAGTCATGCACTTTTCCACGTATTTAACCACATCTCTCTTCATCCCTGGCCACCAGTAGTTTTGTCTCAAATCTCTATACATTTTGGTCGCCCCAGGATGGATCGAATAGCGAGACTTGTGAGCCTCGTCAAGTAGAAGATCCTTAACACCACATGTGTTTGGGACCCAAATCCTACCATACCGATATTTCATCCCATTACTTCCTTCCACAAGGTCCTTTATCAACCCTTTTATACGCTCTTTCTTCCAATTCTCTTCCCTTACTACTTCAATTTGGGCTTCTCGAATTTGTTCAAGCAAGCCTGAAGTTACTACCAACTGCATAGACCATACTCGAATTGGAGCGTATTCATCTTTTCGGCTAAGGGCATCCGCTACCACATTAGCCTTTTTGGGGTGATAGTGGATTTCGCAGTCATAGTCCTTCACTACTTCTAACCAACGCCTCTGCCTCATATTTAACTCCTTCTAATCGAAGAAATACTTTAAACTTTTATGGTCAGTGAAAATAGTACATTTCACACCATACAAGTAATATCTCCAGATCTTTAAGGCAAAGACTATGGCTGCCAGCTCAAGATCATGAGTCGGATATTTTGTTTCGTGCGGCTTGAGTTGTCTTGAGGCATACACAATTACCCTTCCTCTTTGCATCAGCACGCACCCAAGGCCTAGATGTGATGCATCTGAATATACTACCATATCATCCGTACCTTCAGGTAAAGTCAGCACCAGTGCATAGGTTAACTTTTCCTTTAATGCCCGAAATGCCTTTTCTTGATCATCTTCCCAGAGGAACTTCTCGTTCTTGTGGGTTAACTTGGTCAAAGGCGATGCAATTTTGGAGAAATCCTGAATGAATCTCTGATAGTAACCTACTAACCCCAAGAAACTTCTAATTTCGGATGGACTCCTTGGAGGGTTCCATTTTGATACTGCTTCCACCTTCGATGGATCCACCAATATTCCTTCGGCACTTATGACGTGCCCTAGGAATTGCACTTCTCGTAACCAGAAGGCACATTTCGAGAATTTAGCATATAATCTTTCCCGCCTTAGTATCTTTAACACTTCTCGTAAATGGTTAGCATGATCCGCCTCATTTCTTGAATAAACAAGGATGTCGTCGATAAAAACAATCACCGACCTATCAAGCATCGGCTTACAAACCCAGTTCATGAGATCCATGAAAGCCGCGGGTGCATTTGTTAATCCGAAGGACATCACGAGGAATTCGTAATGTCCATATCGCGTACTCTTTGGTACATCGTCCTCCTTTACCCTCAATTGGTGGTAACTCGATCTCAAATCGATTTTTGAAAACCACCTAGCGCCTTGTAATTGATCGAACAAGTCGTCGATCCTCGGGAGCGAGTATCGATTCTTTACCGTGAGTTTGCTTAACTCTCGGTAATCAATACACATCTGCATGCTCACGTCCTTCTTCTTTACAAATAGCACTGGCGCTCCCCAAGGAGATACCCAAGGCCGGATGAATCCCTTATCAAGTAAATCTTGTAACTGGGACATTAATTCTTGCAATTCCGACGGTGCCAGTCTATAAGGTGCCGTGGCAACTGGTTTAGCACCCGGAATCAGTTCAATCCCGAACTCTATTTCACGCTCTGGCGGTATTCTCGGAAGATCCTCGGCGTTTCTTTTTCCACATCACGTCTTCGAATTCACGCACCACAGGTATGTCTTCAATCCTTGGCGTTTCTTTTTCCACATCACGTACATAAGTTAAATATGCCTTACACCCGTGTGGTATAAACTTGCGGGCTTCTTTCATAGAGCATATCATGGGATTACAAGCCTTCTCCCCATAGATGATGACACGCTTTCCGCTCGGAGATGTTAAGTGTATCTCCTTACGTAAGCATATCACCTTAGCGTGGTAGCGAGACAACCAGTCCATTCCAACTACCACTTGAAATTCACCCATAGACATGGGTATTAGATCAATGGAGTATTCCTCGCCATCGATGTCCAGTTTGCATTCCCGACATATATCACAAACAACGAAACTTTTGTTATTACCTACTTCTACTTCCATCGGCATAGGTAATTTGGTTAATGTAAACAAAGGGTTTTGAATGAATCTATGAGAAACAAAAGACTTATTCGCACCCGTATCAAACAGAACACGTGCAAGAACAGAATTTACAGTAAATATACCTGTAACCACGTCAGGTTCCATTTTTGCTTCGGCAGCAGTGATTTGGAACGACCTTGCCTTTGACTTCGGGGTTTCATTTTTGGAGCCAGCACCCTCTTTCTTTCCCGTCAGTTCCGGACATTCTGACTTTTTACGACCCGGCTGATAACATTTATAGCACACCGTCACTTTGTCTGGGCAGTTTGAAACCCCATGCCCTGTCTTGCCACATGCAACGCAAGGTTTGTTCTTAAAATAACATTCGCCTTTATGGGCGCGTCCACATATCTTACAACTCGGGGAACCTCCTTTCGCATTTCCCTTCTTTGAAGATTCAGCCACCTACGATTTCTTTGTGGGACTTGGGTTTTCATCCAAGGCTCTTCTCTCGCCTCTTTCAACTTGTCTTTTCAATTCAATCTCGCGCTCACGTGCCCCATTGATTATGTCGGTGAGGCTTTCGTAATGTGAGGGAGTCATAAACTCTCTATATTCGGCTCTAAGCATTTTGTGATAGTAGTAAATTTTCTGTTCTTCGGTCTTGACCAACTCATCACAAAACTTGAGTTTATCCGTAAACGTCCCTGCGATTTTATCGACGGTTTCACCTTTTTGCCTCATTTGCATAAATTCTTCTTTTATCTTATTGATTACCGCCTTGGGGCTTTGATGTTTGAGAAAAGGCGTTTTAAAATCTTCCCAAGTCATCGCCCTTGTTGCTTCAACACCCCTTTCATTTCTAAGGTTGTCCCACCAATCCTTAGCTTGGCCTCTAAGTTGGCCAGTTCCATAAGCCACGAAGTCGCTTATATCACAATGCGTTCATTCAAAAACACCCTCGATATCACTTATCCACCTTTGACAAGCAATTGGATCCAACTCTCCATTGAAGATCGGGGGTTTACACGCCATAAACTTGTTATAAGAACAACCTTTCTTTTCTTTGGCCTTGCCTCTATCATTGGTAAGGTCTTCTCTTAATTTACCCATCTTTTCCTCCATAGTCGAAAGTAATGTGTTTTGTATCCTTTCCATAAATCTTGGTAGGCTAGCTTCAATTGCCCTTCCGACTTCCTCGGAAATCTTTTCTTTCAACTCGTTGGTAGTGAGGGATAGGACATTTTCACTAGCACCTCCCGACATCTTCTTACTGAAATGTTAAAATAATTTGATAAATAATTTGTTCAATCACTCTCATGCCTTTACATGAGAATTCATACTCACTATTTGGCCAAGTATACAACTTTGGCTTAACCATTTATGCTATGTGTGCTTCCCGGGTTCGAGTATATTACTATACTCCTCCCATACACAATAAATCACTATTCCTTCTAATCTTTTAATTTAAAATTTGCTTCAAATAAATTCTTACCGGATGTTGATCAAGCCTTGAACCGAACACATTTGCCTTTAACCTTAGCTCTGATTACCAACTTGTATCACTTTACTTTTAGAAATATAATTTCTTATTGACAAGATTAGACTATTCATTATAAACGTCAAACCAAAACGTTTACATAACCTTAGTTTAGCAATTACTAGATTAACTAACATTCAAAAACAACATTAGGATACATAAGTATTCCTTCATTTACATAAGTCTTACTAATAACTATAATAACAAAAGTTGCGGAACTAGATCTTGAATGTGTTCGGTTCGGAAGCATTGACTTGATCATCATCCACATGCTTGCATTACCTAAAAACTGAAAATTTTGACAAACATTAGTATTAGAGTCCTTAGAAATTAGCATAATCGAAACTATGCTCAAAAACAGATTCGATTAACTAAGATATGCAAATTTCAACAAAAGTGACTGGGCACTACCGTAGCTTACGGTAGCCACTGGGTAATACTGGTCTGCCGTAAGGCAGTAGAGAACTACCGTAACAATTTATTCGCTACCGTAAGTTACGGTAGCTACCGTAACTTACGGTAGCTTTCAAATGCCCCGTGTAATTCCAGACCAAGCTTACGCGGCCCGCCTGAAACTCAATCTGCAACAAATACTTTGTTGTTTTGCTGTTTTGGTCCGTTTGTCCCATTTTACTCGAAACCACACGGACAGAATATTACTTCATATTAGGAAGACCCATTCACGGGTTCCATATTTTCAACACTCACGCTCCCATTACCGGTTTGCGTGTTTGATAATCACTACCCGCCACCCGGGTTTAAGATCTACGTAGAAGGTACTCCCGTTACCCGGTTTGTACCTTCTCTTATTGACCCGTTTAGTTTGCCCTTATGAAGTTCATCATTCAAGCAAACCTAACAACTAAAATCTCATATTCTAACATACGAACTATTAACAATAGCAAAAGACTAAATAACCATATTAACGAAGCGTTTAGCCATGTACCTTAAAGCTTTCCCTTCAAACGAGTGTCTGCACCGGCTTAACTTCCCGACGCCTCAACCGTGTTGCCTAAAATGCACAAGCCAATTATCATTTGAACCCTTTGGCTCATAATCTAAAGCTTGTTTATTTTGCCAAACTCCACAATTTATGTCTATCAATCATCTTTTAGGCGTTTTGTCAAGCACCTTATGTGCATACCTTTTAATTAGCCATTTTCGTTCATTTAAACCTTGGTAAATCCAAGAATTTCATCTTATTCAAACTTGATTACTCATTACCTCCATATTAACATGCTAGTTCAACAAACCTAGGTTAATATTTCACATAGTTCATACAAAAATCTTGGGGCTTTTCAACCTAGATGAAAACCCACTTCAATATATGGCATAAGACAATTCCTAACACAAAATTTATCAATCAATTCACATGATTTCAGTTAGGGTTTATAATCCCACACTTTAATCACACTTCCTGAAATCATAACATCACCCAATTATTCAAGAACTTCTATTAATCAAATTTCACTCAAGAATCAAACATCACCAAAACTGAAATTGTAACTTACCTAGTGTTAGACAAGTGTGAGTGATCAAGATTCTTGATTCATGCACTAATTTCAAGCCCAATTCACCCTTTAGTTTGATCAATTTGATGAAATAAGGGTTTTGGGGTATTCTTCCCTCTCCTGGTCACTCCCACACGCACACACACTGATGTGTGTGGGTTTTTGGTTTATTTTGTTTTTATTAAAATCAAGTGTGGCCATTTTGCTAAATCAGCCCCTCAAGTTATATCTATTAGTCTAATGTTAAGTAAACTATCATCTTTCTTTTACACTTTTAATATATAGCATTTTAACTATTAAATATTTTTTGGGTGTTACAAAACCTCTGATATAAAAGGCCAAACATCTGTTTAAGGCCAAACATCTGTTTAAGTCTGAACAGATTTTTAACTTAATCAGATCTACTGTCTTCTCACACTGTTTTCCTCTTCAAAACACTGTGGAACCTAACATGGGTTTCCATTAACTATTGATGAAAAGGCAAATATGGGTTTAAATCACTGTTTGTCATTGTACTTCTTTACAAAATTACATTAAATTCAAGAAAACGAAACAATGACTTAAAGAACTATAATTTAACACATAATCTAATCGGGCAAAGAAATCTATTATCTGACAATTCCCTGGTTTTTACAACATGAAACACAACATCATCATGCCAAATACAGTCATACATATCCATCCATTATTCTAAATTCAAAAACCCATAAATGCATAAGAATGTCACATTTGCGATTAATAAACCAAGTTTCTACTAATTGCAGTTACTATTAGCAAAAAGAAGCATGATATCATCTATATATAAAACATAAAGAGCTAATAACAGTGTTTGATCATGTTAGCTATACGTAGCAACAAAACATCAAGTTAATAATTTAAAAAAAAACCATACAACATCACCATAAAAAAATTCGTAGTTATAATATCTGATATCTGAACATACTTAAATCTCGTTGTTAAAGTGAGGTAACTTGATTTAATACGATCGTCTGTTGCGAAGACACATATGTGAAGTGCAACATATCACCAAACCTTAAGTTATTCTCAGTCATAAACTTTCGCTAACCATCCAACGCATAACGTGGCTTCAATTCATTTTACTCCGACTAACATCATAAACCTCCACAACTCCAACCATGTTTTGAACTTTCAAATGATGAAGCTCAACAGAAAGACCTGCTCGTCTGCCAACTTCAACATGAAGACGCTACATGTATTGTATAGAGAAAAATAATAGTCAGACAAATAAACATAAATCATTAGTTTGTTATAAAAAATGGTATACCAGCCTATAGTCTCCTTTGTGATCAAAATGAAAGAACTCATTGTCGAGAAGATGTCCAGAATGTTTTTTTTTGCAGTCTTCGTAATCTTATTTCTACAGTTAAGCTTTTTCTGAACATTGGCGGCTCTCTTCCCCTTGATGAAAAAGTAAACATATACATGTAAATTAAAGGAATGTTAAATATATGCACAAAAAAAAAACAGTTTATATAAGATATACTAATTAAGTGGCGAGTATAGATACCTTAACTTTGTGAGCAGATGAAGAACATCCAATATGATCACTTGTGTCGACAGCTAAGTCAGCATTTCCCTTAGTCCTGTTCTTGACCGTCTCCTTCCTCTCAGAAGTAACTTTACCTCTCTTCTTAACCTGTTGTCATAGAGTAACTTTAATAACCATAGTAATATAACAATCTTTAAGATGGTAAACTTACATCTTGTATTTTATTCAATCGTGAAGACACGCGTCTCTTCGACGTGCATTCGGCATTCGTTGGTAACTTCTTCTAAATAATACATTATTGGATAAATGAAACATCAGTAAACATCATTACTAATAGTTGTAAAAACATTAAATTCTTATATGTGTTAAATTAAAAATAAATATAAATAATTTTAATAATTTAGTAAGTACCTGAGTAATGGTTCTTCCTTCACCTACAGACACAACTTCTTCATCCTCATAGATGTACTGGTCAACGTTAATGAAATAATTAATATAATGCTAAAATAATTAAAACTTTTACTGCTAATGCTAAATACATACGTACCTTGAATGCATTCTGAACATAATCAGCCTTCGATATCTCAAGTACACTATCATCGTCAGATTCAGGTTTCTTCGAAAAGCAAATCTCAGTCTCATCTCTATAAACTACTACCTCAAAAACAACATCATCAATTCTGCTAAACACAAGCAAATCATCCTCAGGTATCCCAACATCTTTGCACATTTCAGGCCATCCTCTAGCAAATACAAAGTTTGTATCAACCTTAGACACCTCAACATTCCAATAGGGACCCTTATAACAGATTTGAAATTTGCCACTTGGTGGGCTGTTTACGTAAAATTGTTTAATGAAGCAGTCTTGATTACCTGGATAAAATTAAAAATAATGAATACTATACGTGAAGTATGTAACTTATGAGAATAAGTGTTGACACGTTTAAGATGCAAAAGGATTGAAGTTAAGATCAATAGTCATACCGTAAAACCAAATCTTGCATAACGATTAAACGTGAAATAAGATTCACCACACATCCCATCAACAAAATATGAAAGTTCAAGCCCAAAATCACCTAACGCTTTGAAAACCAACAAAGTATCCCTCGGCAGATTGAGATCTTTAACAACATTGTCCCAACCATCAGTTATTATTGGTGTTGAATTGTAACAATCCTCAAGAAACTCGACACCCTAATATATTTTACAATGTCCCAATATGTCTTTAAATACACCTCGTATGTGAAAACCAAGCCCGAAATACAATATGACATTAAAAATAATTAAAAATCTGAAACTTAAGTTGAGGCGGGCCGCGTAGGACCCCACCCCAACCTTACGCGGGCGGTTTCAAGGTTGGAACCTGATTTCGCTTGATTTCTTAAGTTCAGGCGGGCCGTGTAAGACCCCGTTTAGTTAATGCGGGCCGCGTGAGATCAAAATGGTGGCACAGCCCGGTGATGACACGTGTCATCATCGTGTCAAGTCTAGTAGGTGATCCGGACGAGCTACGCTTTGACCGAGGGTTGACGCGGGCCACATAAGCCTAAGCTTACCTTTACGCGGGCCGCGAGAAAGTCGAAAATCAGCCCTATATAAAGGAGGCATCGGGCCTTCAGTCTGCTCGTTCATTTTCTTTTCTCAATCTCAAATTTCTGAATAGTGGGCATTATACCCGAGTCTAATACCCCCTAAATAGCGAGGTTCTGCTATGATGTAAGTGTCATAACCCGTGGAGACGTATTAGATACTCTGCCCGATTGATCTAGGGTTCCGTAACGGCTGTCGTGGTTCTGCCCGACGTAGTCGTTGGAATGCCGTCTCGGGGAGGGTATTACTGATGTTAAAATGGGTTATTATACTAACACACGTGCATTTGTGTAATTTTTAGATTATTCCCAGGAAATCCTTACTGAAAACCCTAAAATAGCAATGTGAGTGATCCTTCTTTTTGTGTAAACCTTTTTGTGAGTAATCCTCTTTTTGTTAAATGTTTTTACAAAACCTCACTTAATTAAATATATACAAAGCAGTTATTGAGTATTTGTAAGAATACAATTATAGTGGGTATGTTGGGGTTTTGTATACAAAATTTGTTACTGGCGTGGTAACATTCCACAAGTTGAGTATGACAATACCACTGATGTTAATTGTTATATCTTGGAAACAAATGTAATTGT
This sequence comes from Helianthus annuus, assembly GCF_002127325.2. Classification (NCBI taxonomy): domain Eukaryota; kingdom Viridiplantae; phylum Streptophyta; class Magnoliopsida; order Asterales; family Asteraceae; genus Helianthus; species Helianthus annuus. The sequence continues at coordinate 155,105,240 of NC_035448.2, forward strand.
GGATGCGCCCTCAATACTGTAAAATGATTGGTATTTCAACTTGATTAAACTAGGATTCACTCACTAGTATTTCCCACTGACAAAATATTTTTAAAACGCGTTTCAGGTAACAAAATGTGAAAGCCAAATAGAAGCCAGTTGGACAGCACTGAAGGCTTGGAAAAGTGGCAATAAAGTTACCTAAAAGAAATAGATGTTTTTCTTAAATAAAATAGGGTGTATCCCTATGAAATTGTGTGTACTGAAAACTTGGGTTTTACCCATGTGTTTAATGATATGGAAATGTGGTATTTTACTCTGATAAAATATTTCCTAACTACGGTCCTGATGAAAATTTCCGCTGCCAAATTAGACAATAACGTGATACCACTGAAACTGGCTCGCGGCCGCCCGTTCCCGAGGATCAGGGATCGGGGGTTGCGACATGAATTTTCTGTTCTGACCCTCATAACCCATTTTTTACCAGACTCATGATAGATTCGCAACTTAGTTTTTTGCCAACAATCTCCCCACTTTTGATTATCAAAGGCTATAGGTACATCCTGCATATAATTTTTAAGTAGTGTACGAAAATATAAACCATAACAACTGTTAAATATATATCTCAATAAAAATAAATTATGTATATAAAAACATGTCATACCAGTTTCAAAATTTTGGGTTATCAAGAAACTTGACAAATGTAGTATACATGATAAAACCTGAATCAGTAAAGATGTTAAAAGATTGAAATTAAAAAGTTGGCTTCGAAGATGAACATTAACTTTTTGTATTAACAGAGTATCTACTGAAATTAATCATAGAAACAGAGTATGAGTTAAAATTTTTACTATTTTAATATGTTCTCAACAAATGAATGTATAGCAATAAACTTTTAAAATCGTATTTGTAGCAAGATAGGATTTAAATTAAAATCGGTTAAACAATATAAAGTTCATTACAATATGAATGTACATACCAGTTGCTGAAGAAAAAACAATAAAACCTCCAGTAATTGAAGTGTAGAAGACGGAGAATAAGAAAGTTGAAACCCTAGAAAATGACTGGGAAGAAGAGATTTTTGAAAGAAGTCAGATGATAGATGTTTGATGTGTAATGATGCTAAAGAAATAATGACGGTTGTATTTTCGTTTTCCCATATTTTTCAACAGATGAAAAATATTTACACATACACCCCTTATTGAATTTGTTATTTACATTTACATTGAAAACCTTGCATAACACATATTTACACATAACCTCTGTTGGTCGTTGGGAACAGTGTGAGTCAAACAGTCGTTAGATAAACAGAAGTTATGAGAACAGATGATAACTTTCAGCAGTTGTTTTATTTTTAGCTAACATCTGTCCACTTCAGAACCTCTGTTGTCATAATGGATGACAATCAGCAATATAGTAAATCAACAGTCATTAGGATAAACAGAAATTATGACAACAGACAGTACCATTTAGCAGTGGATGTATTTTTAGGCAAGGATAAGTTTCAAAAACAGTTGTTTTCAATCGGTGTAACTCAACAGTCGTAAGTCTAACATCTGCTATTAGCCCAACCACTGTTAGTATCAAATCCTCTGTTAAACATTTTAAGATTGAAAACAGACCTTTTATAACAACAGATGCTCTCTTTTATCAGACTTTAGCTACGACACACCTTTTATAACAGCAAAATATACCGTAAATTCTTCCAAAAAATTGTTATTGACATACAAAATTATATAATAATACTTATAGCAGACCTTATATAATAATACTTATTCATCATTAGCCCAACCACTGTTAGTATCAACTCCTCTGTTAAGCATTTTAAGATTGAATATCATCTGTTGTTCGTTAACATCTGTTAACCAATAGGAATGACGGAAATAATTAAATTGAAGATGCAACAACAAAGATTAATACTATTAAAATTTATTCATTTAGTCAACAGTGGTAAATCAAACAGTCGATAGCATACACAGTTGTTTCATCATCAGCAGATGTTCTCTTTTACGAAATTTTAACTACAACAGAGCTTTGAAAACTCCAAATATTGACCTCTATTGACTTACCAAACAGATATTCAGACACAATTAAACATCAACATAATCTAAATCAAACTCAAACACTAAATAAGTAAAACTAAAACGCAGATTAATACTATTAAAACTTAGGAATGACTGATAAACAAAATTATAAAACAATACTTAGAAATGACTGAAATAATTAAAATGAAGATGCAACAACAAAGTTTAATACTATTAAAATTTATTCATTTAGTCAACAGTGGTAAATCAAACAGTCGATAGCATACACAGTTGTTTCATCATCAGCAGATGTTCTCTTTTACGAAACTTTAACTACAACAGACCTTTGAAAACTCCAAATATTGACTTCTGTTGACTTACCAAACAGATGTTCAAACACAATTAAACATCAACATAATCTAAATCAAACTCAAACACTAAATAAGTAAAACTAAAACGCAACATAGATTCATAAGATTAAAATTTATTCATGACATTAAAATTCCAACAATTACATCACATACTGAACAACATTAAAGTTCAAATCTAACAATAACAACAAGAATTAAGAAACTTTAGCTTAAACTCCATCGATTGTTGAACCTCTCGATGTATGTCCTTCAGCATCGTCATGAACTCCACGTCTCTATCACCGCACTCTATATTACTGACAACACAAAGCTCACGAACGGAAGTTGAAGGCATCCGCATAAGATCTCTGGAAACCTGCTCTCTAGTGAACAGGCCAACTTGCAATTCATCAAAACATCTCTTCAGCTCTTGAAGAGTAGCCCTATCTTCATACACTTGTTCCTCGATTTGCCTGACAAAACGCTGCTTTAAATCATCTGATTTTGCATTTGTGAATAACGCCATTTGAATAAATTATATTACTCGACTTTCCAGAAAGTATGATATCTTCGTAGGAAGATTTTCTGAAAACAGGTGAAGTGACTATGAGTTTGTATACTGAAATTTGTAATTGTCAAAGCGTGTACATTTAATATAAACATATTAATGTATATTTCAAAACAGCAGTCTTTTAATGCAAAAACCTTTTCAAACCCCAAGTTTTATGGAAAAACTGTAAAATTAAATACCAAGAAACCCAAGGGACAAAATATCAAAATTCAAAGAACAAAAGTAGATTGTCACAATTACAATTAACCTCTTCATTTACCATGTAGACGCGTTTTTAAACTCTATAAAAGACCGATGATTACTTTTGATTCAAAACATCAACAAACTGTCCTACAAATCACTTTTTGTCAAAAATTGTTCCAAATCACAAAACCAACAAAAAATCTACATGGCAAACTTCAGCTTCTACCACTGGTCAGACACCAGCGATGTTAAAACACAATTCTCGATGTGGTCACTCAAAGAACAAAGAACAGACCAAGAACTAAACAGGAAAGTCGACATAATCAATGACACTAATTACAACAAAACCTGGAACATCATATCATTGCTCGATGAAGTCCTCCACTCTCCTCCATCAAAGTTCCAGAAGAATGCAGAAGAGTTTCTGACACAACTTCTAGAACAGGATCAGAAAATCTGCAACATGCTAACTGACCTGAAATTCAAAAGAGAGCATGAAATCACATGGAGAAAGGCCAAAGTCTATGAAATCTTAGCAAGTGTTAACCCTAGCGTGTAATACTTTATAAATATTTCATTAAATTTGTATTTTTCTATGTAGTAGTTCATTTTAATAATATAAACATGCATCTTAACATATTCTAAAATGTCAGTGTAAATAAAAACTCTGAACATCATCAACAGTTAATCAAAATAAGAAACAAACCTAAAATGCAAAGGTCTCTTCTCAACTGATGTAGCACAACTGACTTTTCACGATAGAAGATACATATCGTCCGTTCAAGTTGCAACTCTCCCATCAAAGAAGGTAACACATGCAACCTTTCACGATGTTGCAACAATTATACTGCAACTTCGATATTGAAAGGTTGATGTGTGATGGGAAACTTCATTGAAACGATGATGTTGGAACAATGATACTAGAACGATAACATGTAAACAGAATCATCAAACATTCGAACAAAGAAGTGTAATCGGAGAATAGCGGCTGAATCACGAGAAAGATGCATTTGAGAGAGAGAGAGAGAGAGAGAGACGCTCGCAGATATCAGCGAGAGAGATTTGAATGTGGAGCCAGATAATTATGTCTTATTTATAGGATTAGAATATATGATTTGAATTTTGAATGTGGAGCCAGAATTTTAAATTGGGAACTGGATTTGAGGGAGAGATGAAAGTGTGGAGCCAAAATTTTGAACTGGGAACAGATGTTAGATGGCAGAATTTTGAACTGGGAACAGATGTTTGAATTGGGAACAGAATTTTGAACTGGATTTGAGGCAGTGGTTTGATGGCAGGCCTTTGGAATATGAATGTGGGCCAACTTTGAAGTTTAAAGTCTTTTAATATTAGGCTTTATGATGTAATAATGGCATAAGAAAAGCCTTGTTGGACATGCTCTCCTGCTGACACGTCAGCTTTTCTTATGTCACTTAGAGTCTCCTTTTATAGAAAGTATAGATAGATTCAAATAGAAGTCGTTCATATATAAAAAATTATATATTACTTGAAATAATCAACAACCATTTTGTTTTAAACAAAACAAAAATAAGTATACTCATCAGTTTTTTTATAAAGTGTAACCATATCTACACGTTACTTAATTAATTATTTGAAAATAACAAAAGAAAAAGTTAAAGTTATTCAAATGAAAAAAAAATATATATATAATTTAACTGATGCGACATTAATGAGTCAATGGGTAATAGAAAACCAAAAATAAAACAAAACAACTAAATAATAAAATCGATTTGTTTGTATAGATTTCAATTCAAATGAAAAAAAAAATATGTAATTTAACTGATGCGACATTAATGAGTTAATGGGTAATAAAAAACCAAAAATGAAATAAAACAACTAAATAATAAAATCGATTTGTTTGTATATGATTTCAAATGTTATCATCTTAAATGCACCTCATTTACATCTCTTAAAACTTAAGTACACTCAACTTTTGTATCATTATTTTTTTAAAGCGTTATTAGCATACCTTTTTTGTTTATCAAATACTAATTAGACCACACAGAGTGGCGACGTGAAGAGGGGGCAAGCCCCTCTACGCCACCTATTCCACCCCGCCAACATACTATAAGAGCGTTGCCCCTTCCTGTTGAATTCTTTACGGGTGTTGAGGCTCTTCCAACTTTAAGCCATTTGATTTTTTAGGGTTTTGTCTTTGCCTTCCTTGTCTTTCATCATCCATTCCCTTTTTTTAAATATTAAAAGTAAAGCCCATATAATCTACATGGCAATCTATTGAGTTATTGTTGACGGTAGTATGCTTAAATTACCCTTCTTATTTTTTATTAATAACGCTTGTCATTTTTATTTCTTATGCTTTACTTTTATTTTTATCTTTTTGACATCAAATAATTATTATTTTTTCTACGAATATCGTTTTTGTTTCCTTTTTAATAGCAACATTTCTTTTAAAAAAAATGTTGATATTACTTTATACGATGCATCTTAATTTTTTTTTCTTAAAATGAAATTAGATAATTTTGTATGCTAGTTTTAAAAGTTGTATTTATTATTCTCTTTTTCATAAAAAAGCATATTTTATATACCATAAAAAAGGATTTAATAAATCAAAATATTGGTAAAGGGGACAGTTTGTCATAAAAAATAGGTGAAAACACGCTAACTCATAATAATAGTAGTTTAAATTTTATATGTTTTTTACTTATAATTGCATCTTCTACCTATATCTATATTTATCTAACTTATAAAATACTCCAAATAATGCTACATGGCATCCTCTCCTCCAACCTCATAAATTTTATTTATATTTGCTTAATAAATTTCTTTTAAAATTAATATTAATTAATAACCAATATATAGATATCACTTATTTTTATTCTTATTTTTATCTAAAATTAATAAATAACTTCAGTTTTGCAATTTAGACCCTTTGTTTTTTTACTTTTAACCCAAAGTTTTTCATCTTTTACAATTTAATCCCAACTCTTTTTTATTTCAATTTTGGTTCACCATACTTTTCATATTTCCCAAGTTTTTCGTTTCGTTCTAAATTTTGTGAGTTAACGCACCGCAACGTGCATGTGGGGTGCAACATTTTTTCGTATATTTTTTTCCCGTTTGACTGGCCCGTCACGTCACATCTATTTTTCTGCGTTTGACAAGTTCGTTCAACATGCGGGTCCTGGATGGACTTAGTTATTTTTTCTATGTTTTACGCTTTGGTTTAATTTCTCAGCAACGAGAGTGCGTGATTTAAAGATTTTACGTATGCTTTTCGCTCGGCGTTATTTTTTTTCCAGTTTTTATTTATTTTGTTTTTACGAGTTTTTTCGATGTTGGTGGTCGCTGACAATGGTATGTATTGCTATTACTTAATACAGTTTTATGACAACCGCTGCAACGCAAGGACTTAATACTAGTCTATCATATATAATAAAATAAACTAATAAGTGACACACGTCATTTATTGGAGGCATTTACTTTTTAATTTTCCCGCCATATATCTGTTTTTCTATCTTAAAAATTAAAAGTTTTAAAACAAATTAACTAGTTATCCCATATTTTAAGTCGACATTTATCTATATTTATATCTATATATTTATAATTATATTTATCTTCTAATAAAGGATTCAACTAGTATTATTGAAATATAAACTTTATCTTTATTTTATTTTTTGCTTATCTCTTATTTATTTAATTTTTTCTTTCTCAACTATTTCTTTTATTTTTTACGCTTATTATTAATAACTATTTAATATTTTATTGATCCAACAATGTCTAACGCACACATTTTTAACCTATTGATAAATTATAAAAACAAAGTAACTGTCATAACTTTTGTAATACATAAGTTTATAACCTAATAAATAAATAAATAATAAATAAAATGTTAGAATATGTAAATAGTACATCAAAGTTCTTTTTTTTTCAAAAACAAAGTAAATGTTTGAATGACTTGGGAGGAAAGGTTGAGAGTTTGGTGACCAAAACGTAAAACAACAAAAGTAGACTATTGTTCGCAATGTTTGAAATTAATACTATATAGTAATTACCGGTCAAAATTATAAAATAAGTCATTTTTATATGTAAAATGATATATAACTAGTATTAATCCCTCCGCGTTGCGGTAGGGGCGTAAAACCGTGACAAATAGCACCAAGGCCACAGCACCGCCAACGACCACTAACACTGATGTTGCGACGTGTTAATACGGAGAAATTAGACCGAAGCATAAAACATAGAAAATAATAACTAAGTTGATTTAGGACCCGTGCTTCACGATGAACCTATCAAACCGGAAAAATTAGACGACCATAAAAACATTGAACCGCACATGCACGTTGCGTAATGTTAACTCGCAAAATTTAGAACCAAGCGTAAAACAAAACGTAAAAACGTTGAACCACACATGAACGTTGCGTTGTGTTAAATCACAAAATTTAGAACAAAACGTAAAATGGAATTTTTGCGAAATATGAAGAGTATAGGGTACCAAAGTTGAAAGTAAAAAAGTTATAAGGTTAAACTGACAAAAATAGAAAGCTTTGGGGTTAAAAGTAAACAACCAAAATAGTTTTAGATTAAAATTGTAATTATATCAAACTTTTTTTGAAAACCTCCCTAAGTAAAGAGTACAACTACTCTATGCATCTTGTTAATTTATAATGGGTAAATCTATCTATACATATAATAAAAGAAACCACTTTGAGGACACTTGTCATCATATTAGGCCATGTCTTATGGATAATTATAATTTTAGTTTAATCTCTTCTAATTAATTATAGATAATCCTCCTACTAAATATTATTTAGTTTAATTATTACCTTTATATTTATCTATTTACTTCAAATTCAAACTTAGTTATCTAATTTGATATTAGAGTAAATTACGATTTTGGCCCCTGTTGTTATATCACTTTTACTCTTTTAGCCAAAAACGAATCTTTTAACATCTTAACCCACAACGTCTTTTTTTCTAACCCTTATATAACCCGTGTAATACACGAAGTTTTTAAAGATATAATTTTTTTATCATTTGCTATGTAAAATTAGATTTATTCAACACGTGTAATACACGTGGTTTTTTAAGGATATAATTTTTTTATTATTTGGTAGATTTTTCAACCCGACTATACACGGGTTTTTTTAAAGATACGACGTTTTTAGTATTTAATATACAAAATTACATTTATTTAATCTGTGTAATACACATAGTTTTTAAAGATATCTCTTTTTTAGATCTATTTAACACGTGTAATATACGAGATTTTTAAGGATGTAATTTTTTTATTATTTGGTAGATTTATTCACCCCGATTATACACGAGTTTTTTAAAGATACGATGTTTTTAGTATTTAGTATACAAAATCTATACTATATAATAAAAGAAACCTGTTTTGGGACACTTGTCATTCTCTCATTTAATTGATTAAAATTATTAATAATGCTAATAATAATAATATTTAATCTAAATTAATACAAATTCTTATTATTAATAATATTTAATCAAATCTAAAATCTAATCTAATACAATTTTTTATTATCAATAATATTTAATCAAATCTAATAAGAATTCATACAAATTCCAAAGTTGATATTATCTTTCAAATAATTAAAAAAAAGAATCCACCTAACATCACAAATGTTTCTGTTAAATTCGATTAATTAATTTGTTCAACAGTCACTATTATCTTTATCATTTAGTACGGTTAACCGATTTATCATCATACAACCTTCCACCTATTCAATCATATGATTTTTCAATCTTATATTAACTAAATAAATAAAGATTAATATTCAATCTTATCCTACTTTAAATATAAAAAAATCCGTTAGTTTTTTTAAATAGTTTTTTTATTATTTGGTATATAAAATCATATTAATTCAACCCATGTAATACACGGGGGTTTTTAAAAATATAACTTTTTTTTTATTATTTGGTAAACAATATTACATTTATTCAACCCGTGTAATACAATGGTTTTAAAGATATAATTTTTTTATTATTTGGTATATAATATTACATTTATTCAATCCGTACAATATATATGATTCTTATAGATGTAACTTATTTTATTATTTAATGCATAAAATTACATTTCTTCAACTCGTGCAATAAAGGAGGCTTTTAAAAAGATAATGTTTTATTATTTGGTATATAAAATTCATTTATTCAACCCGTGTAATACACGGGGTTATAACCTAGTTACATTTATTTAATATGTGTAATACACATGGTTTTTAAAGATATAACTTTTTTTATTATTTGATATATAAAATTACATTTATTTAACCAGTACAATATACGTGGTTCATAAAGATATAACTTTTTATTATTTAATGTATAAAATTACATTTTTTCAACCCGTGTAATCTAACCTAGTAATATTATAAAAACACAAAAGTATATGTAACCGTTAAAGTAGTAGATGAAGATAAAGGTAATTTGCCTAAAATTAGATATGTTGTTTTTGACTTCATGTGTATAACTTTCATAACTTATTAATTTAAAATGAGTATCAACTATAACTTTCATAACTTATTAATTTAAAATGAGTATCAAATATTATGGTATGAAGTCAATGTGGAATAACTCATTTGGTAGAGACATTTAACTTTTAAAGGAGAGATTCCATGTTTAAACCTCAACAAAAGAGTATTTAAGTATTATTGGTGTGAAGTGTTGGATAATTTAGTGTAATTGGGATTGACTTGTTGATCAAAGTGAATTGCAAAACACATCAAGCAAGTTATGAGGTGTGGGAGTGCACGCTTGTTTGGGTTGTTACAGTTCTAAGTGTTCGGACGAAGCCCCTAATTAATGGGGTTTCCAAGGGGTAACACCCCTTTTGCGGGGATCCGAGGGCAGTGCCCCTGAGTGCAAGGTCCAGGGGCAACAGCCTTTGACGAGGTCCAAAAGGCAAAAATTGGGCTTAATTTCGAAATAGAAAATTAGGGCTTTTTTGAAAGTAATTTTTAATTCAAAATAATAACTGGTACCTCTTCCCCTAATTTTGAAATCCCACTTTTGGTCTAAGTTCATACGAATTCTCATCAATTACACACTAGTTCTTGTTCTCATAAATTTGAGTTGTATCCAATTAGACATTTTTATAAACCATCAAAATAGTTTGATCTGTAAGTAACTACATACCTATTAAATCATCTGTTACATTCTCAAATTCTCCAACAAAAAGATATATAATTTGTAAAATAAATACTGATAAACTCAAGTTTTGAGTGGGGTAAATTTGAAAATCAGCAATTCAAGATCCAACTTGAAAACCAGTTTGTGAATTCGATAAGTCCAGTCCCAATTCAATTTCACTTTTTTAAATTCGAATTGGTTTAAATTATAACATTATCGAGTTAAATTCCGCTATTGCATTTTATTTAATGTTTTCCAAAATAAATTTTACGAAGAGGTAAAGGTCAAGTTTATACACACAATCTAACAATTGCCATTTTTTATTCTAATCAACATATTTATTTTACGGAATAATGTATTTTAATAATCCTAACTATTAGCCGTTGGCCGATAATGGTTCCGGCTTTAAAAATAACCGGTGATGGTCTCACATTTTCATATATTGTAAATCAATGGACCTTTACTAAACCGAAAAGAATAAGGGGATAAAAAGAAATTAAGGTTTTGTTAGTAAAGGTCCATTAGTTTACACTATGTGAAAATGTGGGACCATCACTGGTTATTTTTAAAGTTGGAACCGTTGCCATCCAACGGCTAATAATTTAGATTATTAAATTCCAGTTTTCCTTATTTTACCATCTTTTTCTTCGACTTCATACTTTTCATATTTTATTTAGAGTATAAATACCAAATATCCAATCTAATATATTTATTGTGACAAATACTTGAAGCTTAGCTTTATGAAGACACTCGAAAATATCAAAATATCTCATAGAACAACGTAATAAAGAGAGTTAATTACACGGTTAATAATTGTGGTTTATAAAAAGAAATAATGTTGGATACTAAGAGTTTAAAGTAATAATCAGGGAATTAACTTTTAATTTTATAGCATCTCAGAGTATTATTTAAGGTCAACTCCAGTTAAAAACTATTTAAGAACTAGGGGTACTTTCATCATTTCACATTTTAGTACCCAACATTATTATTCTTGTGAAACCAAATAACTTACCGTGTAGCTAACTCTTATCATTTAAAATACAACGTTTCTTTTTCTTTTATTATCTAACTATTTTTTAACCTACCAATTGGGTGGTGGTCCATTGGTAAAGGCAAAACCTTCAAATATCTTGGGAGAGGGAGGCCTTGGATTCAAGTCCCACAGACGACAAGAATAAAAGAAATTTGTCGTTAAAAAAAAAACTATTTTTTTAACCATTCAAGTAAATAATTAATGAAATAGTGAAAAAAAGTTATATATTGTAAAAGATTTTATTTACGTAACGACATATTTTTTAAATCCACAATTCGTTATGGTGTCACGATCCGAACTCACGACGTATTTATTTATCTACATTTCGTTAAGTGAAAGCAAGCCGAACTCACGACATATGTTTATCTACGTTTTATTGTGTGAAATCGAGCCGAATGCACGATTTATATTTTTATCTAGATGTGTTAAAAGAAATAGAGAATAAATGTATATTAATTACTTAAATCTTAAGGGGGGAGAAATGAAACTTAGTAAAATGTTCACAACCCATGCACTAGATCATCGCCTATATAAACACACGTCAAAGGGCATTGAATCACACCACTCTTGCTATTTTCACAACTCTAAAAATATTCCCTTTCACACCGTCACCTTAACTCCAAACCTTGCACTTTGATCAGATCGGCGAATCAAGCTTCGATCAATCACCGATCCACTCATCTTTAGCCATGAATCCGGCATCTGAGAGACTTTCAACTGAAGTTCGGAACTTGCTTCAGAGCTTGAACGAAGATAATTACGAATCTGTGGTTCACGATCTCTCTCAGGCATATACATTTCTCATTCTCTCGTATTTTGGATGATCTAATTGCTTAATTATTTCATATGTGTATATATATCAGTCTATATTATTATTTTTAATTTTTTTTTTTTTTTGTGTTTTTGAGTGATTTGCGTGTGTCAACTTTGAATATAAAGTTAAAGCCCCTAAATTGGTTTTTATGGAGTTTGATACACATTTTTTAACTTGTGCAAAAATTGAAACCGTTTGTGAACATTGAATTTATGAAAAAAAAAATCATTTGAAAAATTGGGGTTCACATTAATGTGAAAATGGGTCTGGTTTTTTTTTTTTTTTTTTAATTTGAAGTGATTTTTTATTTTAATGATTTTCCGAGATCCAAAGCATGCAAATTTTGTGTTTCATTTGCTATTTTGGTTGATTTCATGGTTTCTGTGTTCATTAAAATGTTATCAATGCTCTATCAGGCAACTTAGTATTGTTCAACAAGGAATATTTCCGGAAAAATTTAAAAACAATCAAAGTTGACCAATAAAACTATTTTAAAATAAAATAAAATGTTAGTATCATAAAAAGCATGTTTCCAGCATAAAAAGGGGCAATTACTAAAATAAAAAAAAATTGACCAAGAAATTTTAAAAATAGAAATAGTATTTATTACTACTTTACTTTATTTATTGTAATGTAATTACTCTGGTTCAAGCACATGACTTTATAGCTTAGTGACATCTTGGGGTTGGATAAGGCTTTGGAACTAGTAGGTCCTGGGTTCGATTTTCACAAGTGAGGTTTTCCCCATATTTATTGGGCCTAGTGGAATGGATATGATCAGATGGTTCCACTGGTGGCACGATGACACTCTAGTGGTCCGTCAGTTATCCAAATTTGTCGTTAAAAAAATATTACTCAGGTTTCAGTATTCCAAATTTGTCGTTAAAAAAAATATTACTCTGGTTCAAAATTGAGCACTAGTAATTACTCCAATTATTTGTACGTTTAGTAGGTTTATTTAATTTATATAGGATCCCACCCTTATATACACACACAATGCCTGGGTTATCAATACGAAATTGTAACCTTTCAGAAGTACTACTTTATGCTAATCATGCATGTTTCATTTATTAATAGTCTTTTTGCACGGTTGAGTGATTCGAAAAATATACATTTGAAAGGGTAATTCAGATTAATGGTTTGAAGGTTGGAGGTTCTGGAAACTATACTTAAGAAGCTAAAGTTTGTAAAATTACTACATAACATCATATAGAAGTAATAAATATCTTTTCCAGTTGTTTTATGTGTCCTTTCATGTCTTTATAGACTTTCCATATGTAGAGAGATATGTCATGGTTACTCTAATAATATACAAAACACATTTATCACAAGTGAAACTTCTTTCATTTTACAGTATTTTGATAATGGAGCAGAAGAAAGTATGCGGGTAATGACGACATGCTTGGACCACTTTGATATTTATGAAGACGACTTGGAGAGTACAGATCTCGAACCAACAATCGGTTCACTCTTCAGAAATTTGATGCGCAAGCATCACTTTAGTACAGCATTCTCAGGTCTAATGAGAGATAGATTAGTCACAGAAAATTTTCTTAACAATTTATCAACCGCACTGAAGTTATCAGTGTGTGAAAAAGTTGGTTTCGGCTTTAATTTATTAGATGCAGAAAACTATGACATCAGAACTGAGGGTGAGCTTTCTTTTTGTTTTTACCTTCTTTTCTTTTTTGCTATTAACATGTACATACATATGAGATTTATATTGCCGCTTGCAGGAAGAAAATTCTGTATGTCACAGTGTAAGGCACTATGTAATATTCGGGATAAATTAGATACTGTTGAGGCCGATGTTCAAGATGTACTCAGCTTTCTTGAACAATCAGATGTATTTTCCAAACTAATTGATTCATTTAAGGTGATGATACTACAAGTTTGGTTAAATGCAAATTCCCGTTTGATCTTAGCTGACAAAGTCGATGATACAGTGTTATTGAGGTGAATCTATGATTACAGTCTTTTGTCTTGCTATATGTTCATGTAATTGAGGATTATACATGTGTTAATTTTCTGACATTCTTTGTTTCTTCGTATGTTTCCTTTTACTTCGTAAATGTGCAGCCACATTAATTTCCACATTAATGTCCCCAAAGAAATTCCGACGGAAATGCGTGCTTCGTTCTTCGCGAAAATGCTAGGCACGACTCTCATTTTACGTTTTTTATGTAAATGGAAAATTACATAGGACAGTTTTACACTTTTACTAATGCTAGTTTCAAAAACTATAGGCTACTGGAATCGACTGTCTTACCGTTGTGGAGAACTTCGAGCAGAAGGATTTCAGCTTCGTGCTGATGTGGCATTTTCAATTTTAATGTCTTGCTATAGACTCGCGTGTCAGGTAGTGATTTCATTACTTTTAGCCATGGAAGTGACATTTTTTGTAATTTATGTGGTACTTATTAGAAAAAGAAAAAAATATAGGCTCCATTTCCACTTGCTGTTGTTTTGGGCAATGTATGGGAGAACAAAGAATCTCAGTTGTTGTTTCTGAAGCATGCTGTTTCATCACCACCTGAAGTATTCACATTTGCACATTGCAAAAAACAACTGGTATGAATACGATCTATGGGTCTTATGAATTACGCTCTCGTTGGATCTAATCATCAATACGTACAAATTTCAGGAATGTGTCGATCATGAGTTTCAAGCTGACCATGCTACTCAACCGTGGTTATGCCTCGACTTACTCGAGGTGTTATGTCAGTTAGCTGAAAACGGCCATACAGCTTCGGTTTGGTCAATGATGGAGTTTCCGCTTAAGCACTGCCCTGAAGTGCTTTTACTTGGGATTGCCCATGTTATTGTAATGTTTCCGGTTTCCACACTGTTGATAAACTAATTCAGTTTTGTTTTATATAGTTCTTTTGGTTAATGATCTTAGTGAAATATGCAGACACCATACAATCTCCTCCCGCATGAAGTTGCTAAATCAGTTCTACCTATGCTACTTGAAGATTCTTCCAAGAGTGGAATATTACTCCGTGTGTGGGGGGTCAATCCTTTGTTATTATCAAGAGCGTTAAATCATGTCCTCGTTTTGGATCTAGAAAACATGAACAAAGTTGTGGACTTGTTTCAGGAGTTAGAGGTCAGATATTCGCTTTTGACTTCGCAGTTATTATGTGTTGGTATTTTATGTATATATTTCACATTCTCTGTGTCGCAGATCCTATCATCTGTTCTGGATCTAGTACCCATGCATCTGGGAATCAAACTGGCGTCTCTTGCTTCTAAGAAAGAATTCGTAGATTTGGTGGAGTGGTTGGGCACTAATTTAAGTGCACATGAAGATGATTTTTATGAGGTAAATGACAATTATGGAGCTTCCATACTTCAATGGACCGTGTACGATTGTGAAGCTCGCTAATGTTAAATTGTTACCATCTCAGGAGTGCCTTAGATTCCTAAAGGAGGTCGAAGATAACGCTGGTGATATCTGGAATATATACAAGGAGACAGCACCTGCATTTACAAAGGTTTACCATATCAACATGGTTGCTTTACCATTTAGTTTAAATTATGTTTTATCATATCCGTGCAAT
This sequence comes from Helianthus annuus, assembly GCF_002127325.2. Lineage (NCBI taxonomy): Eukaryota > Viridiplantae > Streptophyta > Magnoliopsida > Asterales > Asteraceae > Helianthus > Helianthus annuus. The sequence goes on from NC_035448.2 coordinate 155,120,885, forward strand.
GGTGAAAATAAGTAACTTGTTTTTTAGGCCCTTAAACGACAAACCGACGTGCTCGCATCCAAGGAACTTTCCAAGAAAATGGAAAGTTTGTATGTGACATGCATGCAAGATGGTTCAAAAAAGGAGAACATTGATGATTTTGATTCTTCAACATCCGAGTCATATGCAGACCACATAACGACAAAGGCCCCGTTACCTCAGCCAGTAAGTTTCTTGTACTTGTGGCTCTTGAGTAACATCACAAAAACTGATCCAAATAATCTCCACGATGGTGCTTAAGTTTACTTTTGGACTAGGTAGTTTGATATACGCAATCTAAATTTATGTTTCATGTGTTCGCATACGCAGATGCAAGAATCATCGTCCCCTTCAACCGGATCTACTTCAAGACAAGGCCCCGTTACCTCAGCCAGTAGGTTTCCTGTACTTGTGGAAAAAGAAAACCTTTTGTGGGTCATTTAGATGCACATTTTTTGTTTATGTTGTCGAAAAATGTTTGTGCTTTGCAGTGTTTGGTGGTGCAATAAGCATAGATACATTGCTAGCTGCTTCCGAGGATAGGGGAACCCCCGTAGAGGTCCCACCATCGGAAACTCAGGATAAAATAATGTTCCTAATTAACAATCTGTCACCTGCTAATATTGAAGAAAAGGCAAAAGAATTTACCGATATTCTAGCAGAACGGTATTATCCATGGTTTGCACAGTACTTGGTTATGAGAAGGTGAGAAACTATATATATGCCCTTTTGGTTTCATACTAATGCATCTTTTAGCCTTATGTCCCTATATTGTTTTGAAGTGTGAATGCATCTTTTAGCGTTTTGTGAACCTCAATACGGCTCGTGTACACAGTTATATCTATAAATTTTGCTTGCATCATTGAATCGTGTGTACTAATGTATTGATGGACCTTTTCTCACACCATGTTATATCTTTTCGTGACACCTGGAAAACTCTATACCAGGCACATTTTGTTTCATTTTCTTCTTAATGATTTATCGATCTTGTTATATCTTTTCGTGACACCAGAGTGGGCATAGAAGCCAATTTTCACAGTCAATATATCAACTTTCTTGAAAAAACAAGATCAAAACAGCTGAACAATGAGATTGTTCAAGCTACTTATGAGAATTGCAAGGTAATCTTTTCTAGCTTATTTATTTGTACATTTAAAATTTCCGGTCTTTTAGAAGTTTGGCGTATTATGTTATGTGGCATGCAACAGGTTCTTTTAAGGTCCGATCTTATAAAGTCCAGTGTCGAAGAGCGTAAATTGCTGAAGAATCTTGGAAGCTGGCTCGGGAAGCTTACGATTGGTAGAAACCAACCCTTACTTGCTAAACATATCGATCCAAAATCTTTAATCGCAGAGGTAGATTAACTTATCATATATACGATCTTCTCAAGTACAATATGATATATAGCAAGTTTACATATAATAACTTGTGTAGGCTTATGAAAAGGGTTTAATGATTGGAGTGATTCCGTTTATCTCCAAGGTATGGAACTCCATCAATTGGTTTATGTTCATTCTCTGAATTCATCGGTTTATAGGTATTAATTTTCATTTCAATTGTTGTAGATTTTGGAATTATGCCAAAGCAGTGTAGCATATCAACTGCCAAATCCTTGGACAACGGCTATTCTTGGTTTACTCGTCGAAGTTTATTCAATGCCTAATCTCAAAGCAAATCTCACGTTCGAAATAGAAGTAAGTGTGAAAACTTGAAATAGTAATAGTAATTGCAATGGTAATGGTATCTACTAATGTATGCTCATGTTGGCTTGACTTTTCAGGTATTGTTCAAGAATCTACATGTAGATATAAAGGAATTCAAGCCAACAACTCTTCTTGAAGAAAAGTCTAGGGTGACCGAAGGAAACCCTGATTTTTCTCAACCGAAAATTGTTGAAGTTAAATCTACATCGAGAAGTGCGGTAAATCAGGTTGTATTACCGGCTGACGTTGCAGGTCCATCTTATCAGGTTGATCTTTCACAAATAGTACACCAGATTTGTTACCTTAAGATTTTTTTTTTATTATTTTTTTTGTTTTACATTTTTAAGCTATTTTACTTTACAATTATGGTCATTGCATTTGCAGCCGACCGCACCAGCCTCAAATATTCCCGATTTCAAATCGGTTCTAAAGACGCATGTCCTTGGGTAAGACCTTTTTTCATTCTCAGTTCAAATAGAAAGCTATAATTAATTTTTGTATAACTTAATGATAGTTTTTATTATTTTCTCTTGCAGTTTGCTTCCGGTGGCTATGAATAAGGCTATTGAACAACTAGTTTCTACCGTTGTAGAGAGGAGTGTTTCTATAGCATCTCAAACAGCAATTGAGCTTGTGTTAAAGGTGTTATTTATGTTTAGTTAGTTCCTTATATAGTAAAGATTTCACATTTTTATAAATATTTATTGAAGTTTCTTTTTATACAAATTGACAGGAGTACATTAACGACCCGGATGAGATCTATGTTGACAATGTATCAAGTTTTATGGTTGCGTTCCTAGCTGGAAGTCTGTCTTCTGTCACCTGCAAGGTTTCGTGTTAAATGTTTAATTACATAATGCTTGGTTATATAATTTTTAAGTTATAAAATACTTTTATTGACTGTGATCCCCCTTTGTTGTAGGAACCATTGCGTGTTTTGACGTCCACTCATCTAAGAAACTCCACAAGGGGTTTGAATGTTCCAACTGAATTTCTTGAAGATGCCATGAAATGTGTAATTGATGAAAACCTTCATTTGGGTTGGGCATCAATTGAAAAGAATGCAACAGAAAAGGTTTGATCTAAAAGTTCTAATATTAATAGCACTAAAATTAAGTACATTTAACAAACTTACTAATTTCTAGAATAATTTTAGTGACCGGATGGTTATGTTACTTTGCGTCTTGTATTTATATATATCGGTGCATGCGTCCTGCAGGGACTAGCAACAGTAAAAAGGGAAATCACTCAGCAACTTTCAATTAGGAAGAAGCAAAAAGAAGATTCCGAGAGCTTTATTAACAAAACTGTGGAACCTTCATATACTACAGATGTTGCATCGTCTCAGGTTTGATATTAATCCTAAGTTATAGTGTTTGCTTTTGTTGGAAACGATTCTATTAAAGAAAGGTTAACAACCGTCCTTGCGGGTATAAACTTTGGTCCAAACTTTGATCGTTGTTTTGAAAAAAAAAAAAACAAAAAAAAAAACAGGTGACTTACGGTTCTGAACCAGATCCTCTTCAAGGGCAGGTAATTAACAACACCCTTTCGATGTAACTTAGATTTTGCACATTTATTATTATTCATTAACATTATATCTATCAAATCAAATAAGTAAATGCGGTGTCATTGATAAGGAAATACGATAATTCATTATTTTTGTTCAAAAGACTAGGGGAGATTTTACGACGGCCACATGATGTGTTAATGATATTAACCAACTTTTCTATTAATGGTATCATCTTGTAAATATTCGCATTCTGCAGGTTTCCGTTTTCCTTGCCGAATGGTACCAGATGCGTGCTCACTCTGGTGTAAGTGATGCAGTTTGTGCTCCTTACGTCCAAGAACTTTATCAAAACGTGTTGTCAAAATCTGATGATATGTCAAACCGTTTTTTCGGCATTCTACTGGTGATTCTGATAACTCTTGTCCCTTGTCTTTAACCTCTAAACATGTGCACACATGACACACATGCACACGAAAGTCGAAAGCATCTAGTTATCGCATGTTAAGATATAAAGAAAAAAGAACCTATCTTGATGTTCACCTGTTTATATTCATAGGAACTCGTTATATCACACTATCGACCTTTTGAGATCAATCCAAGCCCTATGCAATTTCACCAACAAGACACGTCATCTTTCCTTGCCATTGATATATACACAGATGTTGTCTTTTCGGTCTTGAAGGTAGTGTTCATGGAAATTGCTTTTATATATGAATGATCAATGTTTATTTCATCAACTTGACATACTTTTTCTTGTTTTGGCTATAGTTTTATCCTGATAATGAAAAGTCAACCAAGTACTCTCTTTTGTTAAAGGTACAAATTTGGAATTAAATCATTAATTTAGTAAATGTTTGATCAATGATAATTATAATTATAATTATAATTTGCCTTTTACGCTACAGGTGTTAACGGTTATGGTGGGATTCATAACAAAGGATGCTAACGAAAGGAAATCAACATTCAATCCCAAGCCATATTTTCGGATATTCAACAACATTTTGAATCGGCTTAATACAGTGAACTCGGTCATCCTTGATGCAGATTTTCATGTATATGTTTTTCTTTTAAAAAAAATAAATTCGTCATTATTATTTTTGTGTTTTAAGTTACTAATTTTCGTGGCGTCTTCAGGTTTTGGCAGGTCTTGCACAGTCATTCCATGCATTACAGCCCGCAAAAGTTCCTGAATTTAGGTACGTGCAGCTTGCGATTAAAAGGAATACATAGCGTTTACTAATTTAACGACTCACTTTTGCATACACGTGTGTGTATATTTATGAAGCAAATTAGTGTTCTAGACTCTAGTATTCATCGTTTATTGTTTGAACACGATGTTTGTTCTGCAGCTTTGCATGGCTTGAGCTGGTGACACTTACAGATTTCATGCCAAAACTTCTCAATCAAGATAATCATCAAGGATGGCCATATTTTAAGTGTCTTGTAATAGATGTGTTGCGGTACATGGAACCCATTTTAAGGGGTGGTGAAGTTACTGAGCCGGTTTGCATTCTTTACTCGCAAAATATATATACACACACGCGCGCGCTCTCACACGTGTCTTCTATCTATATTTACAGATTCAAAATTCATAACTAGTTGCATGTTTCTTTCTTGACCATTCAGGTTCATGTTCTTTACAATTACACACGTCGGATGTTGTTGGTGCTGAGTCATGATTTCCCAGAGTTCATTTGCTGCTATCGTTCCAGTTTATACGACATTATTCCCCCGCACTGCATTGAGTTGCGGAATATTATCCTAAGTACAGTGCCCCACAATATGAGGACACCAATTTGAAGGTATGTCATGCATCTGTCTTACTTAAGTGTGTGTAGTATTTAATGAAATAACA